>NW_018745311.1:0-1200000 GCF_001683475.1 Chenopodium quinoa | reverse complement strand
GGCCGCTCCTCTGCCAATGATTGCTATTTTCTTGCTTTTCTTGCGGACTCTGTCTGGGACGCCTTTCTCTTTTTGTCGCCTATTTCTTGAACAGGCGCACTCTCCTTGACATTGTCAAGGTCTGTTTTTTCTCCACTTGACCCAGTGGCCATAACAGTGGACTTGACATCCGAGAGATAGCACTCTCGGGCCATCCTCTGATCTCCCCTTAGGGAGCCGACTGTTCCATTATCCCTCTCAAACTTAAGCAGCATAAGAGACGGGATTATAACAGCCTTGGAATTATTCAGGGTTGGTCGACCCAGAATCATGTTGTAGGCCGAGAGTTCCTCTACTACTAGGAACCGGACTACCATGTGTTGTCCTTCCCCTTTTTCGCCCAGGCGAATGGGTAAATCTACTCGTCCCAGTGGGTGGACGACTCCTCCTCCAAACCCTATTAAAGGGTGGGAGGCCGGATGTATGCAGTCCGTCTGATATTTCAGTTTTGACAGACATTTGCTGCTGATGAGATCTGAGGAGCTCCCGGTATCTATGAGGATTCGGCCAACTCTTTGGTTGGCCACTTTACATTCAATAACGAGAGGGTCGTCATGCGGCCCCCTTACCCCTCCTAGATCCTCTTCAGTGATGACAATCTCAGGAAATGTATATTTGGACGGCCGTTCTTGGTGAACGGAATTTACATCTAACCGCCTTATATTATCTTTGTTGCCCCTAATAGTGGGGCCGCCTCCTGAGAAGCCGCCTGCAATGGTGTAGACGACTGCATCATCTGTATCGGAACTGTCGGCCTGTTGATTCTTTTTGGCCGACTGCTTTTTTGAGGAAGTGTTCCCCGTAGATTTCTTGACATAAGTGTCAAGATCACCTTGATCAGCCAAGCGGTCTAGGTACCGCATGAGACTGATGCAGTCGTTGGTGTGATGACCAACGTCATCATGATAAGCACAGATTTTATCTTGGTTCCGGTTGTTTGGAGAACCCTTCATGGGGAGCGGCTTCTCAATTGAGAACCGTCCCTTTATTTCTTTTAGGATAAACTTGTTATCCTTGTTAAACACATACTTTGGGGAGTATGGTTTGAATTCTTTTTTCTTTTTCTGAGCCGGCTGTTCAGAGGAATCAGCCGCCCATACCTCTTTTCTTTTCTCATCTTTGTTGGACGACTGTTTCTGTCGTCCCTCTCTTTTGTCGAACCTCTTCCCGCCCGACTGTTTTATCGTACACAGATCAGTCGCCTGTATATAGGCTTCTGCTTCAATCAAGGCCTCTTGAAGAGTCGCCACCCTTTTTCGAACTAAATCAAATTTGAAGGTAGACCCGTCTTTGAGACCTCTAAAAAAGTCAGTATAAGCTACCTCATCCGGTAACCCTTGAATCTGTATTCTCATCAGGTTGAACCGCCTGATGTAAGAACGAAGCCCCTCCTTCTCGCTCTGCTGAATTGTTCCCAAATCAAGGGTCGTTTTCTTCGCAGGGATGTTCATAGCGAAGTTGGAGGCAAATAAGTAAGCAAGCGTCCTGAAGCTGTTTACACAACCAGTCGGCAGGTTGCCGAACCATTGCTGTGCAATTCCCTTGAGAGTCGCTGGGAAACACTTGCACCAAGTGGGATCATCCAACCCTTGAAGGTACATCAGGTTGGTGAATGCCATCAGATGGTCTTCTGGGTTAGTAGTGCCATCATAGGCGCCTACTAGAACATTTTTTACTTTGGCCGGCTGAGCGGCTTCAGTAATTTCCTTGGAGAAGGCCGACGGCTGTTCACCAAGTCTAAGCAGCCGTAGCTGCCAGTCCATAGGTTGGACGTTTTTTGCTGCAGGTCCACCAAATGGAGGTGGCTGCATAAAATACTGTTGTTGCGGCACAAATGGTAAGTTTGGTACCGCCTGGGCACTATGAAAGCCGGACTGACGGGAGGTGCCGCCTGACTGACTCTCATGGTACGATTGAGTATGCCTCATCGAGGCATTTCGCAAACTGTCTTGAAAATTTGAAGTAGAAGCCGACTCTGATAATCGGTCACTCTTCTTCTGCTCTAGCAGGAGCCGAGCATCTGTGAACGTTTGCTTTGACCCGTCCGCCTGAATATGACGAACCGGTTTCCTATTTCCCGTAGGATAACGGAGTTTTGTGAAATCAAGAGCAGGTGGCTCCCGCTTCTTGGATTTAGGATGAGGAGTCGCCTCTCGCCCTTGAACTGGCTTCCTCTTCAGTGAAGTGGAAGGTTTCTTGGCCGACTGCTCTTTGACTGAAGCAGGCGGTTTTTTGTTGATCAACTCTTGAATCTCTCCCTTGAAGTCCCTCATGAAGGTCATGAGTTCGTTCCTTGTGATGGGAGCAGACCCATCAGTCGGCTGTTGCCGAGCAAGCGGTGCGCCTGCTGGCTCGCTTCCTGTTTGAAGATGCTCCCGTTCCCTCCTTTCGGTATGACGGGTACGTCGGGCCCTTAGGGTCCCGTCTGGAGCTGTATGAGTTTCAACTTCAAATTCACTTTCGGTATCATGGTCCGACTGAACTTGAGGGTCGTCTAGGGGACGCCTCTCTTCTGGAGTCGGTACAGACTTGGATGCCATCTCTGAAGTACTCTCCCCACAGACGGCGCCAAATGTTTCGGGGTTTTCTGATGTCCTGCGGGAGAGTTACAATTCCGAGACTGGAACCGGACGCCTGTACCTGCAAAATAACGGAGACTCCTGAGAGCTCCGCCTCCAACGGTCAAGTTAGTACCTGATTAAGGAGTAATTAATACGGAAATTAAAGTAATAAGATCTCTCTAGGTGAGAGTGCTTAGTGTTGGTAATCTGCGTCGTTAGCGAGATTAGCCGGTTGTTGGTGTTCCGTAATATCTCTGTTCTTCTCTGCTTGATTTCTTGATTTCTCGATTACCTAACTAATGAGGATTAATTAAGTATTTATAGCCTTGAGAAGCGTGCCACTCTCTAGGTTTAAGGTAAACCTAGGGCTGATCGGGCCTCTAGACTAGATTGGGCCTTGATGGCCGGTTTTCCCATTTGGCATGGGTGGACACGTGGCGTGCCTTGATTGGTCCGTAGAGGACGTATCTGTGATTGACACGTGGCAGGCTCCTGTTGGCCTTCGTGAAGGACACGTGGCGGAACCTGGTTGGTCCACTTGTCAGACGGTGATTGGTGGATAAAAATCCCCTAATCATATATATATATATATATATATATATATATATATATATATATATATATATATATATATATGGTGTTTTTATCGTTGTTTAGGGGTTGAATTATTTTTAAATATTGGCCAATTGGACTTATAGGTGACCAAATGATTCAAGACTCCACATTTGAGAATTCTAAGGTGATCAAATAGTTTTTTTATCACCTTAAAATATATGTAGCCCTGGCAAATGGGTCATTCGGGTCGAGTATGGGTCGGGTCATTTCAGGTCAGGTTAAGTTTGGGTCAAAAGGTTATCGGGTCAAGTTCGGGTCGGGTCGGGTCATTTCGGGTTGAATTCGGGTCGACTAATAATCGGGTCGGGTCGGGTATCGGGTCAACACTTCGGGTCAAGTTTGGGTCGAGTTAGTTTGGGTCGGGTCAATTTTCGGGTCGGGTTAGTTTGGGTCGAGTCAATTTTCAGGTCCAATTTTCGGGTCAACTTCGAGTGGAGTCATATTCGGGTGGTTCATTGGGTTAAATTCAACTCTGTATATATATTTATTTGGAAAAATGGAAATTAAAAATCCAACCTTTGCACTTTTTCCTCCTAAAAATCCAACCTTCATTTTATTCCACAAAAATCCAACCTTTATGCCCCCCCTTCATCTAAAGGTCCATTACCTGTTGATGACCGATTTTTTAAGTTAGATGCCACGTGTCAGTTATTAATAGGTCGATTATAATTTTAATTATTAAAAAAACCAGCCCACCCTATCCCCACCGGCCACTAGAATACCCACCCTCTTCCTCTAAATTATCCAGCAGCCCCAAAAATTTCTGGCAGCCACCTCTTCCCCTCCTCCATCTCACCAGCCTCCATGATTTTTTTTTTCAATTTTCTCCATCCTCCATTCCTCACCACCTCCCTTTCCAACCATCCTCCCCTTACCCTCCCTTTCCGTCCACAACCTAGCTCGCACCACCGCCCAACTCTATTTCCACCCTCAAAACCGCACCTGCTCCAATCCTCCAACCCACAAATACGCCAGCCACCAAGAAATAAGCCCAGCCAACAAATCCGATCCAAACTCAAACCCCACAAACCGCCCATCCCCATAACCGCCCAACCACCAATTTAAACCGCCCAGCCACAAAAATACCTGCCCACAAAACAACCTTTGGGATTTGAAACCGACCGTACCACCCAAAAATCGTAGCCGAAAAACGTCGCAATATCACGAATTTGGATGCGGTAGTACGTAGAGGAAAGAGGAAATCACTAGGGGTTGGATATCAGTGCGGCAAGAGGGTGGCAATTGGGGTTTCGGGGCAGCAGGTGGGTGGGTCTTGTGGTTTCAAGGGGGAAGCAGGTGGGTGGGTTGGTTGTTTTCGTTTTTGTGGAGAGAGGAGAGAGAAAGAGGAGGAGTGAGAAGGGAAAGTGAGAAAATTAAAAAAAAAAATAACCTGTTAAACAGGTTAAAGGTCAAATGGATCTGTTGGAGAAGGGGGAGTATGAAGGTTGGATTTTTGTGGAATAAATTGAAGGTTGGATTTTTAGGAAGAAAAAGTGCAAAGGTTGGATTTTTAATTTCCATTTTTCCTATTTATTTTATTTTTTTTTGTTGAAAAACTCATTATATTTATTAAGGCTATTCTTTTCATGGATTATAGTAATTGTTTGACTTTTATTAAACTTTTTTTTTTGTGTGTGTGTGTGTGTGTGTGTGTGTTTAGACTGAGAATCCCTTTTAGGATCCCCTGAAACTAAGAGGGATGCTCTAACTAATTGAGTTATACCTTACTCTCTTATAGATCATAGTTTTAATACGTACTCTTATTATCATTGTCATTGTTGTAATAATTTCTTTGAATTATTCTTATACTTTCTCTGTCCCAAATTACTCTTAACGATTTGACATTTTGCACTATTCACACCTCTCACTTTGACCATCTTTTTTAGCTATTATATGAAAGTCAATGTAGTCATGTAAGATGTTGTTGGGTCTATTTTAATGTATAATTTCCTAATATAAACTTTTTATAACTTATATAATTATTTACTAAAAGAAGTTAAAGGTCAGGTCATTTTCGAGTCGGGTCAACTTCGAGTCGGATCGTTTCGGGTCCCGGGCCAACTTCGGGTCGGGTCATCTCGGGTCGGGTCGTTTTGGGTTGGGTCATTTCGGGTTTCGGGTCAAGGTCGGGTCAGTTCCACTTCGGGTCGGGTATGGATCAGGTCGGGTTAATTCGGATTTTGGGTCAATTTCGGGTCACTGGTTTCGAGTCGATTTCGGGTCATGGGTTGGATCATCGGGTCTGGATCGGATTGCCAAGTCTAGATATATGACATGACTTAATATAAGCCACACATTTTAAAAAGTGGGTTTATCCTTTTTTTTTCAAAAATCATTTAAATCATTTTAGAAATTTATAAATTAATTTTTCCAATTTAGAAAAATCAGAAAATGGATTGGTTAAAAATTGTTAAATATTAAGTAAGTAAATTAAGGTGAGTAATACTAATTATTCTCTCTCTTAGAGTTTGATTAACACCATTTCTCTCTCCTCTGAATCTGTCTTCACGGTCACCGGAATCTTGTATCGAGCTACTAACTGCTTCCTGGAATCGGTCGTGCTGAACATCACCATAGCCTTTATAAACGGAGAACATGGAGTACATACTCATGGAGTCACCGACGGATTTCTAGAATATCTCTTTTTAGGGTTTGTTCTACCCCTCTCTCTTCTGTCGATCACCGGGGTCCGTTATCTGAAGACGGCAGACATAAACATCGTATTATTGCAGAACATCACCATAGCCTTTATAAACTAAGTGATTGGTGTTTAGGGTAAAAATACCCTAGACACTTGGACCAATAAGAGGAGGCCAAGTGTCGAGTTCAGGATGGCCCACGTGGCTTAATATCCTCTTGACACATGACCCCCTTGGATACATCTCTGAAATGGCGGCCTTCAAGGGCCCAAATCCCAAGAAGCGCCGTAAAACGGCGCAGCCCACTAAAATATAGGTCAAGTGACCTAGATGGGGGCACATTCTCCAATGACCCTATAAATAGGGAGATATTTCTCCATTTTGGGGACACATTCAATCATTTATTACACCTACATTCTCTCACATCAGAGAAAGACCTGAGCTTGGAATCCAAGCAGATCCCCACCTAAATTTCCGCATTCTTTACTCTCTTTCAAGTTAATAACGTGATCGTTAGAGGCGGAGCTCCAACCACCCAGAGTCTCCGTTGTTTTGCAGGTACAACTCAGCCGGATCAGACTTCGTGACGTAACTCTCCCGAGGGACAAAAACACCCAAAACATTTGGCGCCGTCTGTGGGGAGAGTACCTCGCAGATGGTTCAAGAGTTTGTACCACCTCCTAACCGTCTGGGCGATGACCCGAAAGTTTTCACAGACTAAGAGGATGAAGATCCTCAGGTCGAAACTGATCGCGGGTTGAAGTAGGTCGTTGGGACTACTAACCCTAACCAAATTAGAAATTTATAATACCTAAACTTACACTAAACTAGTTAGTGGCAAGTAAAGGGTCGAACCCAAAAGGACTAAGTGTATCAATTTGTGCTAACTAGACTAGTAGGAAAGCTTGTGAGATAGAGAGAGGTTCAACTAAACACAACTAAGAACAAAGTGGAATCCAATCACATCAATACATTCAATAACATCATACAATTAGATGAAAATGACCTTGATTAGGAACAATCAACACATTTAACTCACTCTCGCACAATTAAGCATGTTAATTATCCTACTAAACTAATTCACTCTCGTGCAACTAGGCTAGCAAAGGTATGGAATAATTTAGGGCTCTCAACCAACTCACTCTCGCACAATTGATTGAAAGCACAATTAAAAGCATAGAATCGATTAGCTAGAAAGATTCTAATCCATAAAAGCATCATCCGTACACAATAATCAAGAAACAATTTCATACTAATCACAATCAATCATTCAATTCATTAATATAACCTTCATCCAATTCCCTAGAACAAGACCTAAGCTAACATAATGAAGAAAGACATAGAAAACAAGGTAAAATAAGAATAAAAACAAGATTAAATAAACAAACTAATTAATCTACTCAAATCAACAAACAAAAAGCAAAAAAACTAAGAATTAAGCAAAGAAATAAAGATGACAGAAATTTAGAAAATGCTCATTGAATGGATGAGAAGAAGTTCCACAAAGTTGCTTCTTCAACCTCTCAAAAACTCCATGGAAATCCAAGCTTTCTCTCTTTACACTACTCCTAAACTAACCCTAAGAGAGATAAAATAATGGCTAAACTAATCTAAACTATCTAAAATAAAATGTTGATTCAAATTTTTTTGAAAATAACCCAAAGAGGATATTTATAATACAAGCTAAAATAATATAAAAGAAATTGAAAAGAAATAAAACTAAACTAAAACAATTAAAATACTAAACTAAAAATCAAAAAAACAAAACAACCATAAAATAAAATAAAAGGAAATGAAAAGGAAAAAGAAAAACCCCAAAACCCCACTAAAATTCCCACCCAAACCACGAAACATCAGACTACCAATTTCCCCTTCACTTTTGGATTTGGCTGCTCCAATTTAAACACCATCAGCCATCATCCCAAACAACCATTATCACCGTTCATCAGCATCATCATCATCATCATCTAGCATCCAAAATTGTGGCCGTCCGATCTTCATTAAAATCACGTGAAAAGCTCGTGATTGACCCACATTTGCGCGCCCGCACAGAAGACGCACAACAAGTCGCGCAAAGCTACTGTATCATTCTATTTTGGACTCTAATTGTGTGCGCCTTCTGACAGGGCTGTGCGCCCTCATTTGAGGCTTGAAATGGTGAGTTTGGGTGTTGTGAGTTGCGTGGCTATTAGGTGAGTAATTTGGTGGTGATTTGGGTGGTTGTGGTTGATTGGAGGTGGTAATTGTTGTTGCAGGTTGTGGTGGGCTTATAGGTGGTGTTGGTGGTTTAATTGGTGTTGCGGGGGTCGAATTAAAGGTGGTACTTGCTGGCGATTTTGGTGGCTGGTGGAAGGTGCGGTTATTGTTGTTGTTGCGTGAGGTGTGGGTGTGAGAAGGAGGAGCAGGGGCTGCTGGTGCAAATTGGGGGAAAGCAGTGGTGGAGCTGGTGGTTTGGGTTGCTGAAGGTGGTGGTGTGCGGCTGTTGCTTGAGGGAGCAGGGGTTGCTGGGTGTTGGTGTATTGGAGGTGATGTGCTGGTGGTTGTAGTTGTGGTGGCTGTTGATGGTGAGTGTGAATTGGAGTCGAATTGAGGTGTGGGATTGCGTGGTGGTTGATTGGTGGTCAGGGAGCAAGGGAAATGGAGGTGAGCTGCAATTGGTGGAGCAGGGGAGCTTAGTGGATGACGGTGGAGGTTGGTAGGTGGTTGCTTGGTGAATGATGTTTGGCTTGTAGGCGTCTCTCGAAGCGCACCTACGTTAAAGCATGTTGTGAATATGCTTGGCACTCTTAGGAAGTGGGAATTGACATAATACGATTAGGGACAAATAAAGTAGGGAGCCGCCAACAAGTTTTTAAGGAACTTGTAAACCGTTCACGGATCATTTAAGGCAACCACGAATAAAGGGACAACGATAGGCAACAACGATTGACCCGTGAAGGTTACACCCCATTCATAATCCATGAGATTACTAACTCCATATGGTTTGGAACCACGAAAGGAGGATCGGGGATGATGGTACGAAGTGAGTCATGGAGTCACATTCGCCCGTATTGGCCTCTACTCGATTCTTATAGTGAAAAGTGATTCTTGCGATCTCAAAGACATACAAAAAAAATATTCAATTTGCTCCAAACTATTATTTAACTAAATTGGTTGAATATTAATGCACACATTATTCTAAAATATTGGTGATCACTTGAATTAATTAACAAGATTAAAAAGGATCCTAAATCGGTTGTCCAAATTATCTTATTAGGCGTGATTTTCAATTACATATTCCCTTTAACATGCAATATGGTGATCATAAAATATAATAGAATATACATTAACATTGGAAGCAATTTAATCACAATTCCAACAACATAAAATCGTTAAAAAAAATAATAGAAATAAAAGGAACATGATCCTTACTTTGATTCTGTTTGTTTGCAACTACAAAATAATAATAAACGAGTTAGTAACTTCAAGGAAATAATAAAACAATAATTAAATTAAATCAAATAAAGTAGAGTTGATTTGGGGCCAAACCCTCAAACAGTTCTACCTTTCACGCCTTGGCTTAAGGATGGAACCACGAGTAAAGTATGGACTCCTTTGAGCACTTGAAGAAGGAATTTTGAAGTGAAAAGGGGTAGGCTAGTGTTTAGGCTAAAGCATAGAGGAGAGAAAAATAAATCAGAGAATTACTCGGTGCCCCATACATCAGAAATGAGGGGGTATTTATAGGGAAAATGTGCTGAGGGAGCACACGGAACCCTAAAATGATAAAAACCCTAAAAAAGTATCCCGTGACACTGCAAACTGTACCGTGACACGAGAAGTCCCACCGTCAGACGGCACACTTTCCCGTGTCACTGTACATTTTTAGTGTGACGCGGGAAATTTTCAGAAAACGGGATAGAAAACGCGTCAAGGGTTTACGCGGAAAAGACGCGGAATGTCCCGTGTCACGGCAGACTTCCCGTGTCACGGGAAATCCCACCGTCAGACGGGAAGGATTCCCGTGATACGGTGGGTACCTTCCGTGGCGCGGGAATTTCCAGCCTGTTTTTCCGTCTAAATACATTTTTAACCCTAATTTCATTCGGCATTTTAAGTGCCGATTGATAATTTCGGGCCTTTTCTGACTTATTATTATTTGGGCTAAAATAAGAAAATAATTAAATAAAAATAAATAACAGTTTGGGCCAAAAACAATAAAATAAAATTAAAACCATGCTTTTACCAAACATCAAGACCAATCCATGGACTGTTCAAAAATATGAATTTAATCAAATACACGTATATTGAACCTCGAACCTTGGACCTCCGAGCACAATCCTACACAAACCAAGAAAACCGAGAGAAAAAGGGACAAAAACCAAAATAAAATAAAATAAAATAAAACAAGATAAATAAAGTAAAATAAAATGCTAAAACTAAAGAAAAATAAAATAAAATGAAATAAAATAAAATAAAATAAAACAAACTAAAAACTAAAAGAAAATAAATAAAATGAGAGAAGCGGGAAATTATTAACTAAAACTACAAAAATAAACTAAAAACTTTTAAAAATGCAAAAATACTCAAAATAAAGATAAAAGACGAGAATAAGAAAATAATAGAAATAAAGGACAAAATGGGCTAAATTATTGGAAAATAAGTCGGAAAACGACTCAATAAACACCTTAAAAGTGACATAAAAGTCACTTATCAAACTCCCCCAAGCTAACCTTTTGCTCGTCCTCGAGCAAATTAACATGAAACACAGAAGAAGGAGAATGATTTATTCAAGCAAAACTAAGACACTAAAGGAGACAAGAATGTACACTAACTCACTTTCGTAGGAATCACGGTCAATTTTAGCGACAAAAGACAAGCCCTTTAAACCCCTAGATCGCCCAAGAGGACGAGTGTGCTCTCGTGAGGGTTTCCTAAGAGCTTAACCCACAACTCTAAACAAAAACCAAGGCAAGGCAATAAAAAGAAAAGAAAAAGAAACATAAAAAGAGAAAGAAAACACAAAGTTCATATTTGGACAAGAGATAGGAACAAGCACCAATGAATGCAAACCTTTCTAAATAGACAAATGTATGCACGTTCCAAGATGTCAATGGTTGATTGAAACATAACATATGCTAAGCATAGAGAACTAATGGGGACACAATCCACCCTAGCCCTAACCAATCGGGCCGTGTTCTCTCCACTAGCTTCAAATCAACCCTTAAGCTAGCTTCTCATGATTTCACGAAGGAACCGGAAAAAAGATAAAGAAATGAAAAACTTTGAGAAGGTAATCCCGAAATCTCAACTATACATACTCTCTCCATAGGTTTGAAGTCTATCTCCCTCCACCGTTCTTTGACCTAACCCCACTAAAGTCTAAGGGTCTTTTATTGGGTTGTAACGTAAGGCTAAGGGTTAAGGCGGGGTAAAAATTTGAAAATTTTGGTGATATTTCCTAAGTGAAGCAAAAGAGTGGCCTACTCTCAAAAACAAACTCAAGAAGTCACAAAATATCAAACAAAAATACCAATAATTCCATCTCCCCCAAGCTTATTCAACACTAACACAATATATACCAAAAACGAAGTAACGCTCCCCCCCCCAAGCTTGAACGAAGCATTGTCCTCAATGCTTAAACTAGGGAAGAAACCGAAACCAAGCTAAAATGTTTTTGTGTTTTTTGTTTCTTTTTCATTTTTTTATCTCTTATTTGATGTCCTTGCCTTTTTTTTAATAACTATGGACGACTTTTTCTTGAAACTTCCTTTGATTTTCTTGAATTTCATCTTTCTTCTCAAACTTTTTTGCATTTTCTTTTCAAGCTCAATTTTCAATACCTTACTTAAACCATTTCACAAAGTTTTCTTGCTCATGATCAACACTCTCAAAACTCAAACCTCACATGCCAATGCTTCACTAACTAAAAGGGTTGGTAAATATGGGCCATTGGGTTTGTAATGTGGTTAAGACAAGAAAGGAAAATTTAGGCTCAAATTGGTTAGCAATTAGGTTAATGCAAAATAGAAAATCAAATTTGTAACAAAATAAAAAGAAGATAAAGAAAAATGAGAAAAGGTGCCCTTTTCCTCCCCTAGAGTGGCTCGGTCACGATCTTGGGAGCTAGAGGTCAAAACAAGGATTAAGACATGCATAGTTAAGGATCCTAAATAGCCGCTCAACAAGGTGATGAAGGCTAGAACAAATGAAGCTCACAAGGGATTATAACCAAACAAATACCAACCAAGGGTTTCAAATCCGCTATAGAGAGCAACTCCATCTTACCACATTCCCGTGAACTAAGGCTTCATGGACCCCTAAAAGTTCTTAACCCGACTACCTTAGCATATAGTATCCTAGAGTCAACCAATGACACTCTCAAACCGTGCATACATTTACCACTTAGGAAGAAAAACATTCAAGGATTCAAGTCCCAAAACAAAATGTCCAAAATAAGAACAAACAAAACACATTTTGCCAAAATTACCTTGAAAGTAAACAAAAATCTTTTTGGATTTTTTAAAATTAAAGAAAAGACATGGAAATGCATATACTCAAGTGCATGGCATAAATGAATCAACATCCCACCAAACATGATAGAATACCCTCCCCCCAAGCTTGAGTGAGACAATATACTCAAATATAAACAAAATAATCCATGGGAGGGGAAAAGAAAGAAATCAATCCAACAAACCAACACAAGTCCAACGAGTCACCAACCATTAGAGAAAGAGCTAGGAAAGATATTACCAGATATTGGTGGGTGTAATTACCCGCAAATGAACCAATTTAACCTTTCAAAGCCGATTTCCTCTTGAATTGAATCTCGATTTCCATGTGCTAGCAAAAATAGGTATTAAACTTCCTTAATTCTTGATCCAAACCAATGCATAAGTGTATATCAAGTTATGTACCTATCAAGGGGCACACAAACATTTCCATGAGAGAAAATCTAATCTAAAAAGAAAAGAAAATGAAAGCAATAAAAACCTTGGGTTACTTCCCGAGAAAGGCTTGTTTAACGTCCAAGCGAGACCGCTCTAGTAAATAAAATTGCAATGAACGCAAGAGCTTATCAAATGCACTACTACACATTTCATATGATAACAAGTAGGCAAATGACGGGAGGAGGACGTGTAACAAGATTATTGCACGTAAGTGAGGAGGAAGATGCCAAAAGAAAGAAGAAAAATCAAAAGAAAAATCAAGAAAATAAGAAGAGAAAGAAGAAGAAAAATAAGGAAAAGAATAAAATGGCAAAACCTCCTCAAAATATTTTTGGGTGGCACAATCACCCATTTCCTCAATAATAGGGGGATGAAAAGGAAGAGTCTTATCAAACAAGGGAGGGTCCTCAATAGGCTCTTTGACAAAAGAAGGGAGGAACATGGGATAGTAGGAGATGTGGTCAAATTTCCTTGAGAAAGGGACATGAGGAAGGGGAGGAGAAACAATGGTCTCACAAAGCCTCACATCACCAATGAGGGCATGAAAATCAATCATAGAATCCTCAAAAGAACACTCATGACTCACATCTCCCTCAAACAAAAACTCTCCAATAGAAACAACCTCATCCTCCTCTCTATCACAAAGATGAACAACAACTCCCTCAAGATCCTCAAAGCCTATAATCTCTAAACCATGCATGAAAGGATAAAGGTTTCTCTCAAACTCATCCCTTTCCCATGAAGCATTGCCAATGAACTCTCTCAAAAGGCTATAGTGATTTGTTACACCCTCAATGAACATACTAGCCATAACCTCAAATGAGTCTAAAGACTCATGGATAGAAGGGTCACAAACATGCAAGGTGGACTCATCAAGATGGGGAAGGGGGTTGGAATCCTCAAAATTGACATTTTCTTCATTCACAACTCTTCTACCATCACTCAAGGGACTCTCAATCTCTCTTGATTTCTCAAACTCACCATCATCATCCTCATGAACTCCCTCATTCAAACATGAAGATGGCTCACTCACATCCTTACCAAGGGAAGCTCTCAAAGGGGGTGAATAAGGGGAAGGATGGCAATCAAGCTCAAATGGGGAATGAAAAGGATAAAAATCCTCAAAAATCCTCTCATCACAAGAAAATCTCCCCTCACCTTCACACCCTTGGCCCACATCATTCTCAAAAACACTCTCACACTCCAAATATGGTGCCTCACATCCATTTACATCAATCAAAGCACTCATCACTTGGGCAAGCCTCACTTCTCTCAATTTTTGTTCCTCTTGAAGCTCTTGGAGTTGTTGGGTGAGATATTGCATTTGAGAAAGAATTTGGGCATCAATGTTATTGGGTTGAGGTTCATGATCAAAGTCAAATTGCACATCATCAAAATTAGAACAAACCTCATCAAAATGAGCATAAGGAGGAAAGGTGTCAATTTGCATACTTGGATTATCACAAGGCACATAAGAAGTATCAAGAGAATTCATGCAAAAATTAAAAGAATCTTGGCCTTTAGAATCAAAGCAAGAAACATGCAATTCTCTATCTAAAGAGTCCCTAGCAAGCCATGTGAAGAAATCCCAAGCATCATGCATAGACAAATGACAAAATTTACCATTATTCATGTCCTCAACCATTCCCCTAGTATACTCATTCATGCCCCAATAAGCTATACCACAAGCATCACTAAGAGAACACCCATGGTAACTAAGAAAACCATCTAGTCTTTCAAAGTAAGCATAGAAGGGTTCACCATCAAATTGAGGAAAACATAAGCATGCCATTTTTATACAAAGAACAAAGAAAAGCAAACAAAATCAAATAATATACAAGAACCTAGCTAATCTAATCAACACAAACTAATGAACGCCTTAGTCCCCGGCAACGGCGCCAAAATTTGATCGCGGGTTGAAGTAGGTCGTTGGGACTACTAACCCTAACCAAATTAGAAATTTATAATACCTAAACTTACACTAAACTAGTTAGTGGCAAGTAAAGGGTCAAACCCAAAAGGACTAAGTGTATCAATTTGTGCTAACTAGACTAGTAGGAAAGCTTGTGAGATAGAGAGAGGTTCAACTAAACACAACTAAGAACAAATAACTAAAACTAGGGAAAGTGGAATCCAATCACATCAATACATTCAATAACATCATACAATTAGATGAAAATGACCTTGATTAGGAACAATCAACACATTTAACTCACTCTCACACAATTAAGCATGTTAATTATCCTACTAAACTAATTCACTCTCGTGCAACTAGCCTAGCAAAGGTATGGAAGAATTTAGGGCTCTCAACCAACTCACTCTCGCACAATTGATTGAAAGCACAATTAAAAGCATAGAATCGATTAGCTAGAAAGATTCTAATCCATAAAAGCATCATCCGTACACAATAATCAAGAAACAATTTCATACTAATCACAATCAATCATTCAATTCATTAATATAACCTTCATCCAATTCCCTAGAACAAGACCTAAGCTAACATAATGAAGAAAGACATAAAAAACAAGGTAAAATAAGAATAAAAACAAGATTAAATAAACAAACTAATTAATCTACTCAAATCAACAAACAAAAAGCAAAAAAACTAAGAATTAAGAAAATAAATAAAGATGAGAGAAAGTTAGAAAATGCTCATTGAATAGATGAGAAGAAGTTCCACAAAGTTGCTTCTTCAACCTCTCAAAAACTCCATGGAAATACAAGCTTTCTCTCTCTACACTACTCCTAAACTAACCCTAAGAGAGAGAAAATAATGGCTAAACTAATCTAAACTATCTAAAATAAAATGTTGATTCAAAGTTTTTTGAAAATAACCCAAAGAGGGTATTTATAATACAAGCTAAAATAATATAAAAGAAATTAAAAAGAAATAAAACTAAACTAAAACAATTAAATACTAAACTAAAAACCAAAAAAAAAAAAAACAACCATAAAATAAAATAAAAGGAAATGAAAAGGAAAAAGAAAAACCCCAAAACCCCACTAAAATTCCCACCCAAACCACGAAACATCAGACTACTAATTTCCCCTTCACTTTCGAATTTGGCTGCTCCAATTTAAACACCATCAGCCATCATCCCAAACAACCATTATCAACATTCATCAGCATCATCATCATCTAGCATCCAAAATCGTGGTCGTCCGATCTTCATTAAAATCACGTGAAAAGCTCGTGATTGACCCACATTTGCGCGCCCACACAGAAGACGCACAACAAGTCGCGCAAAGCTACTGTATCATTCTATTTTGGACTCCAATTGTGTGCGCCTTCTGACAGGGCTATGCGCCCGCGTTTGAGGCTTGAGATGGTGAGTTTGGGTGTTGTGAGTTGCGTGGCTATTAGGTGAGTAATTTGGTGGTGATTTGGGTGGTTGTGGTTGGTTGGAGGCGGTAATTGTTGTTGCGGGTTGTGGTGGGCTGATAGGTGGTGTTGGTGGTTTAATTGGTGTTGCGGGGGACAAATTAAAGGTGGTACTTGCTGGCGATTTTGGTGGCTGGTGGAAGGTGCGGTTATTGTTGTTGTTGCGTGAGGTATGGGTGTTAGAAGGAGGAGCAGGGGCTGCTGGTGCGAATTGGGGGAAAGCAGTGGTGGAGTTGGTGGTTTGGGTGGCTGAAGGTGGTGGTGTGCGACTGTTGCTTGAGGGAGCAGGGGTTGCTGGGTGTTGGTGTATTGGAGGTGAGGTGCTGGTGGTTGTAGTTGCGGTGGTTGTTGATGGTGAGTGTAAATTGGAGTCAAATTGAGGTGTGGGATTGCGTGGTGGTTGATTGGTGGTCAAGGAGCAAGGGAAATGGAGGTGAGCTGCAATTGGTGGAGTAGGGGTGCTTAGTGGCTGACGGTGGAGGTTGGTAGGCGGTTGCTTGGTGAATGATGTTTGGCTTGAATTCGAGACTCCATTTATGACTCAAAACTTGAGACACATATATTGAACCTCGAACCTTGGACCTCCAAGCACAATCCTACACAAACCAAGAAAACCGAGAGAAAAAGGGACAAAAACTAAAATAAAATAAAATAAAATAAAACAAGATAAATAAAGTAAAATAAAATGCTATAACTAAAGAAATAATAAAATAAAATGAAATAAAATAAAATAAAATAAAACAAACTAAAAACTAAAAGAAAATAAATAAAATGAGAGAAGCGGGAAATTATTAACTAAAACTACAAAAATAAACTAAAAACTAATAAAAATGCAAAAATACTCAAAATAAAGATAAAAGACGAGAATAAGCAAATAATAGAAATAAAGGACAAAATGGGCTAAATTATTGGAAAATAAGCCGGAAAACGACTCAATAAACACCCTAAAAGTGACATAAAAGTCTCTTATCAGAAACTTATACAGCCAATGATGGCTCTCAAATAACCAAGCGCATCCGGCCTAGAGACATTCTGGAGCGGGGTGCCACCCGGGTACAAATCGACCCCCTGGGCAGCCGGAAGGGGAAACCCACACGGCAGCTGGATCAGCTCCTGTCACCAGAGACGAACTCATGAGGTTCATGATAAGTATCAAGGGTAAAATCAAAGAACTGATCACTAAGAGCTGGGCTGGCCCAAGCAGGGGTCAGTCGGCTAAGAAGACTCCTTTGGAAAAGGGGAAGTCAGTTAGAGATCGGTAGCCAACTCCTCATCCAAAGGAGAAGGCAGCCGGGACCATTGATTGGTCCAAAATTCTTCTTCCTAAGAGGAATACCAACAACACCCGATGGACTCAACAGCCGGTGGGAAGCAAAAAATCAACTCTTGATGCCCGGGAGATAATCAACCGGAAGAGAAATCAACAGTTGTCTGAATCGGCTTCTACGTCGAATTTTCCAGACAGCTTCGACAACACTTCTGCAGGGAATGCACTTTCCTTGCATGAGAGTCAGACATGCGGTGATACTGTCTACTTTGGCCCTCAGATGATCGGGACTGCACCGTATGTACCTTCTCAGGTCTACGACCAATATCCACCTTACTATATGCAGCTGGCCTTCTTCGGAGGTCAGGCGGCATATAACAATGTCCAGCCACTGGACTGGCAGCTCCGTCTGCTCCGCCTGGGTGAACAACCTTATGTGTTCACCCGGGAGATAACCGAGGCGGCACAGCCGGCCAAGGTTAAAAATGTGTTGGTAGGTACCTATGATGGTACCACCAACCCGGAATATCACCTCATGGCATACACCAACCTCATGTACTTACAAGGGTTGGATGATGCCGCTTGGTGTCGATGCTTCCCGGCTACGTTGAAGGGCATTGCCCAACAATGGTTTGGCAACTTGCCAGCAGGGTCCATTGATAGTTTCAGGAAGCTTGCCTTCCTGTTTGCTTCTAACTTCTCAATGAACATCCCTGCTAAGAAAACAAGTCTTGACTTGAGCATCATTAAGTAGGGGGGAGAGAGAAGGGTTGTGCTCCTATGTCAGGCGGTTCAATCTGATTAGAATTCAGATCCAAGGACTGTCTGATAAGATAGCTTTTACAGAATTTTTCAAGGGTCTGAGAGACGGGTCGACTTTTAAGTTCGACCTAGTCAGAAAAGGGGCTTTTACTTTACAGGCGGCCCTGAGGGAGGCGGAAAGCTACATTCAAGCAACCGACCTCTGCTCGCCTGGTAATCAGTCGGACTCAAAGAAGTCTGAGAAGCTGAAAGACAGCCGGCCTGCTCAGCCGACCAAAAAGAAAGAAGAGAGCAAGAAAAGAAAAGAAATCTGGGCGGTTAGTGAATCTGACCAGCCGTCCCAGAAGAAGAAGCAAGAATTTTAACCGTACGTTCCTAAGTACGAGTTTAACAAGGATTGCAACTCCATCCTCATGGAAATTAAGGACCGGCTGTTCCTAGAGAAGCCGAATCCAATGAAAATTTCCATTCAATCAAGGAACAAAAATAAATTCTGCCAATACCATGAGGAAGTTGGCCATGACACCAACGACTACTTCAGCCTTCAACGGGCGTTGGACCGTCTGGCTGACAAGGGGATGTTAAAGTCCTACATTTCTAAGTCTAAAGGGACTAATAAGAAGAACCCAGGGAAGTCATCTAAGACACCCCAGCCTGCTAGTAGTTCGGACACTGACAAGGAGCCGGTCTACACAATAGCAAGCGAGTTCTCATGCGGTGGCCCAACCATCCGAGGCACCAAGATCCATCTTCGAAAGATGGGTAAAGACGATGATGAGCAGGCGTTTGCTAGCTCCTCCTTCCCAGACATCCTGATCACTGAGAAGGACAGGGGCAGCGTCCGCCGTCCGCATGATGGCCCGGTTGTCATTGAATGTAAGGTTGCCAACCAGCTGGTTGGACGGATCCTTATTGACATCGGCAGCTCATCAGACATCATCAGCCTCCGGTGCCTGCAAAAGCTGAAATACAATGTCAGTAGCATGCATCCGGTTACCCACCCCTTGGTTGGTTTTGGGGGTGGAATGGTTTACCCAGTCGGAAGGGTTGATTTACCAATCCGGCTGGGTGAGAAAGGAAAAGGGCGACACCTGGTCGTCAAATTCTTGGTCGTTGAGGAGTTAACTACCTACAACATTATTTTGGGCCGGCCAACCCTCAACGAAGCCAAGGCTGTAATCATCCCTTCCCTCATGCTCATCAAGTATGAGAGGGATGACGGCTCTGTTGGTTCCTTGAATGGGGATTAGAAGACGGCCCGGGAGTGCTATCTCTCAGCCGCAAAGATATTGTGGCCCCAGATGGCCAGGAACCAATAGAACTTGACAATGTCAAGGATGCCGACCAAGTACCAGCCCCACCAGCAGCCGGAAAGAAAAGAAAGGCACCTCTGCTGGTGAAGGTGAAGAAAGAGAAAAAATAGCAATCACTGACCGGTGAACGGTCAGATGAGCTCCGTCCCCAACCGGCTAGAGAACATGTTGATATACCTCTGGACGACAGCCGTCCAGAGCGTATTGTAAAGGTTTGGACGGTTGCTTATGCTAAATTGGGTGCAGACTTGCACCTTCTGCTAAAAGAATTCAAAGACATTTTTGCCTTTGAAGTGGAAAAGATGCCAAGCCTCAGCCCGGATCTTGCTGTCCACAAACTTGCCGTGGATCCTAAAAAGAATCCCATCTAGCAAAAGAAAAGAAATCGCGGCGAGGAAAAAAGTCAGGCGGCAGCTGCCGAAGTTAAAAAGCTGTTGGACGCTGGGTTCATTCGGCCATGTAATTTCCCCGACTGGGTGGCGAATGTAGTGCTTGTGAAGAAGCCGAATGGTACCTGGCGTATGTGTGTTGATTACACAGACCTCAACAAGGCATGTCCCAAGGATAGTTATCCGCTTCCTAAGATCGACAGTCTAGTCGATTCGACAGCCGGGCATGCCTTGATGAGTTTCATGGATGCCTACTCCGGCTTCCATCAAATACCCCTGTGGAAGAAAGATCAAGAGAAGACGGCTTCGTCACTGATCAGGGGTTATTTTGTTACACTATGATGCCGTTTGGATTGAAAAATGCGCCGGCTACATTCCAACGGATGAGTAATACGGTCTTCATTAATCAAATTGGGAGGAATGTGGAGGCGTACATAGATGACATGATAGTCAAATCCAAGCAGCAGGCGGATCACCTTGCTGATCTCCGAGAAACCTTCATCACACTCAAGCGACATAAGGTTATGTTAAATCCTAAGAAATACGTCTTTGGTGTTGAGTCTGGGAAGTTTCTCGGATTCCTAATTGATCAAAGGGGGATAGAGGCTAACCCCGAGAAGATACAGGCGGTAATTGTCATGAAGTCACCCCGCACTGTCAAGGAAGCACAGAGGTTAACCGGTTGCCTAGCGGCATTGGGGAGGTTCCTCAGCCGGTCGGGTGACAAATGCCTTTACTTCTTCCAAGCAATCAGGAAGAAGACCAGATTTTAATGGGGGGATGATGCCGAGGCGGCCTTTCAACGGCTGAAAGAACACTTGCACTCTTTGCCGAGGCTTGTTAGCCCACATCCTAAAGAAGTGTTATACATATACCTAGCCGTTTCAGATCATGCCCTCAGTGCTGTTCTCCTTGCTGAGAGAGACGGCGTTCAGCTCCCAGTCTATTTCATTAGCCATGTTCTAAAAAATGCTGAGCCCCGGTATCCCATGGTTGAAAAATTTGGCCTTGCTCTGTATATGGCTTTCAAGAAATTGAAGCCGTATTTTCTGGCCCATCCGGTTGTAATTTACACCGACCAGCCCCTCAAGCGGCCAATGTCTACCTTGGAATCATCCGGCAGAATATTGAAATGGGCTATTGAAATGCAATGTCTTGAAATCACTTTTGAACCTTGAAAGGCAGTGAAAGGTTAGGCGTTTGCCGACTTCATTGTTGAGATGACATGACCGGTGCAACCGGATAACATTGACCAGGTTTGGAAAGTGTATGTAGACGGGAGCTCAACGAAGAACGGCTGCGGTGTAGGAATTATATATGAGTTCCCTGAGGGGGACAGATTTGAATATGCACTGCGGTTTAAGTTTCAAGCCTCAATTAACGAGGCGGAGTATGAAGCCCTGCTGGCTGGAATCCGCATGTGTAAGGCAGCAGGGGCAACTTAAATTGACACCTACTCTGATTCACAGTTGGTCGTTAGCCAGTATGAGGGAAAATATGAGGCAACTCATTCGGCTATGATCAAATACCTTCAGGTAGTCAAAGAAGAGGCTGGGGAACTTGAGGAATTCCGTCTGAATCAAGTGCCCAGGTCGGATAACAATCAGGCGGATGCGTTATCCAAATTGGCTTCATCCGCCTTCTGTGATACGCCTTGGTCGGTCTTTTAAGAAGTTCTTGAAAAGAGGAGCATATATGAAGAGCCCATTGGAATTCTGGACCAAAGCTCTACTTGGATAGATGGAATCCGGGCATATTTAGCAGACGACACACTTCCTGATTCACCACAGGAAGGAGCCGTCATAAAGAAGCGAGCAACAAACTTCTAGTTGAGAAACGGAGAGCTCTTCAAGGCGGGTTTCCTTAAACCTCTATTGAAGTGTGTTATCCCAGAAAAGGGGAAATAAGTTCTCGAAGAATTGCATGCTAGGTACTGCGCCTCTCATATAGGCGGCAGGTCCCTAGCCGTCAGAGCCAGGCGGCATTACTTTTGGCCTACTCTTGAAGTAGATGCTAAAGAGTTGGTGAAGAGATGTGACAAATTCCAAAGGTTTGGCAAACTTATTCACCGCCCGGCTACTGACCTGACGGCAATCCACAGCCCAGTCCCGTTTGCTAAATGGGGCATGGATATCTTGGGTCCTTATACGCCTGCTCCAGGCAGAAAGCGTTACATTTTGGTGGCTATGGATTATTTCACCAAATGGGTAGAAGATGAGCCGGTTAAGAACATCAAGACAAAGGATGTCATCTCTTTCATCTGGAAGAACATCATCACCCGGTTTGGGGTACCTATGTCTATGGTGTTTGATAATGGTCCTCAGTTCGAAACTCCTCATCTCAAGACTTAGTTGGGAGATCAGGGTATCTCACATTGTTTTGCATCAGTCGGCCGACCCCAAGCAAACGGCCAAGTTGAAGCCTTCAACAAACTTATCTCAGACGACATAAAAAAGAAAATTGAAAGAGCCGGTGGCTTATGGGCAGAATAGCTAATTCATGTCCTATGGGCCATCCGGACTACTGCCAAAGGGGCAACCGGAGAAACCCCATTTCTTATGGTATACGGTGCTGAAGCCGTCTTGCCCATTGAACACTACGAGCCGACTCTCAGAGTCATGCTCTATGATGATGAGGCAAATTGGGAGGCCATGCGGCTGGCATTGGACTCCCTCCCGGAACGCAGGGGCAACGCTGCCCTGCACCATGAGATATACCGTCTGAGAATGACCAGAGCCTACAACAAGAAAGTGCACAAGCGCCCTTTAAAAGTGGACGACTTTGTGTTACGAAAAATGGAGGCAACCGGTAGGGCCAATGAGGCTGGGAAGCTAACCCCTAATTGGGAAGGCCCCTACCGGATTTATGAAGAAGTCAGGGATGACACCTACCGTCTTGAAACCCCAGACACCCGGCCTCTTCCTAGAACTTGGAATGTAGATAACTTAAAAAAGTACTACTTCTGAGAAATGTAAATGTTTGTAAACAGTGAGTCAATTAATGAGAATTCAAACTTTGTTTGCAGAATTGGTTTGCCATTTTTATTGGTTGTCCGCCTGGGTAATACTCAGACGGACTCTTTATTTAACTAACTAAGTTTGATACTTAGTATGATACAATGCTATAATTGTTTGTCCGCTTAGGTAATACTCAGACGGACTCTTTGTTTAACTAACTAAGTTTGATACTTAGTGTAATTTAATGCTATAATTGCTTGCCCGCCTGAGTAAAACTCAGACGGACTCTTGGTTTAAATAACTAAGTTTGATACTTAGTGTAATTTAATAATTGCTTGTCCGCCTGGGTAATACTCATACGGACTATTCGGTCAACCAACTAAGTGTAAATTCAATATTGCAATAACGCTCGGCCAATGGTCCGATTAAAAACTAAGCACAAAAACGCTTAGCGGCTATAAAACCGGTCTCAAACAAGACCAAAGGCCAAAATGGCCGGATGGTTGCTTATTTTATAAAATCGCCTGTCCCAACATGGACAAAGGCGTCCAGTGACACCCCTCCGGGTGCATCGTTAAAGAGAACAGACTATTTGTCGGTTCTATGTACCTATGCAGACGACAAAAATTGAACGACCGGATTGGTCAACTCATAGCCGTCTAACCAGAATAATCTATGAAGAACGATTAAGTTACCGAATACCGGATGCCCTGAGGCATCAGTCGGTCATCGGCTGAAGTTCTCACTTAGGTTATTTATTCCAAAGTTGGACTCACTCTCCCTATTGGGGAAAAAGATTTTGTGTAATGGCTGTGTGATAACTCTTGACGGAATATAACCGCCTAGGTAAGAAGCTCAAAGCATCCGCTTTAATGGCCGGCTGTGCACTTGGTTTGGGGCAATCACCATTGTGATTGATTGGCCTAAAAACACTTCATACTTCTCCTAGTATCAAGTGTTTTCAAGCCAATCAATCAATTTGAAATAAATCCAACCACACAGCCGCCCAGGGGCAAGAGCACCCGAATTGCAAATTGCCGCATGCTTTTTTAAGTTAGGCAAAATATTAAAGAATTGCAAACATACGCAAATTCAAATTGAAAAATTCAAACACAAACATATATAAACACCGACTGAGTCGGAATACTTCATTAATATTAATAAATGGCACAAAGGCTTGAACAAGTGTTAGCCGGAATCACATCCGGTGAAGAAACCAAAAATTAATTGTTAACCCAACCCCATGGTTGGTAAAGATACAATTTTACACGGCATACAAGACGACAAAGAAACAAAATGGCATACTGCCGCAGAAAGTGGGAGGCCCGCCTAAGGCTAAGGTGGATTCTGCTGCTCCGGCTGATCCTGCCTTGGTTGGCCTTCATCTTGATCATCCGCCGCCGGCTCCTCATTATCAGAGACTTCATATCCCTGCTCTGCAGCCCTATCTTTGAAGCGAGGCGGAGGAGCCTCACCCAGTATTTGGGCATCATACACCTTAGTGGCGTAATCATAACTGAGCTTATAGACCTCGAAGTCTATATCTGGGTAGAGGAGGCTCTAAGTGATCTTCAGCCGGGCAATATTATCATGCTCATTCTCCTCCATTAGCCGCTTTTGCTCTTGGGCGAGCTCGTCCGACTGCTTGTTTCGCAAAGTGACAAGCTCAACCCCTAGGCAGGAAACGTCTGCTCGGAGTTGAGTGTTTTCTTGATCAGCATCCTCTAATGCCTTGAGCTCAAATTTGGCATCCTTCAGTTTTCTCAAGGTCAACAGCCCGGCTGTTGGCTTCATCGTTCGCAGCCGTCAAGCTCTGGATCAGCTCCTCCTGTTACAACTCTATTGCTTTAATCTTTAAATCACACATATAATTAGCATATTCAGCAGAGTTGAGGTTTTCAAGGGCCCTCCGTTTGGCGTCATTTACCTCTTCTTGCTTCCGCCTGAAAGGGCCACGGAGCCCGTCCACCCTTCAGTATTACCTGAGAGAAGAGCAGCTGGATTATGAGTTACTTAGTAAAATCAAAGGAAAAGATATCAGGGTTGTGGGATTCCTTACTCAGCCAGCTGGCCCATTATCCGGTCAAAGTCCACAACCTGCAGATCAGGTATGGAGTTCTTCTCTGACCGGGTGAGGGCCTCACCATTCGTTTTGCAAAGCCCACAAGATCCGGCTCGTCGGATGTCAGATCTGCATCAAAAGTAGTACTCTGTGAGAAAGAAGCATCATAGTTGGCACTCATCCGTTGTCAGCTGCTGACTGAACCCCCAGAGGGATCAACCTTAGTCTTGACTCTCATGAAGTCAAGTGGCCAAGGTATTCTAATCCTTTCCTTACCTTGTGTGTTCGGATGGGGCTTAGGCGTCTGCTCCTCCCCAGGTGTTGCCGCACCGGCTGCAACATTAGGTGGCTTGCCACCCTTCGATGCCGTAGAGGCATCCGACGCTTTCTGCTGAGAGCGTTCTGAGCTTTCACTCAAAATCTTCATCGCAGCAGGATATTTGCCTCCGGTCGTAGGACGATCGGATTTGGCAGAAGAATGTGTCTGGGGAGGGGGATCCTTCCTGGCGGCCTTCGCAGCCGGAGCTTTCTCCAGATCATCTCCTTGCCTTTTGAGAAGCTTGGAGAAGGATCGTGGAATTCGCTTTGTAGAGTCCTGAGAAAGGAACAAGGGTCAGTATACCTAACCGGCAAATTGCCTTAGTAAAAAAAATGTATATATACACATATAAAGTCAGGCGATCTTACCCCGCCTATCTTAGACTCTTTAGCATCGACGGCTACTTTCTTGGCAATTGCAGCCTCTTTGCGCAGCAGAGCCGCCGACTTAGCCGGAGTCTTCGATGGGTCAACCATCTTCAAGGCGTCGGCTGCATGAAGAGAACTCAAGGTTAGAAGAAATTGTGGCAAGTTTGCAATAAAAATAAAAATAACAAACACTCCGGATGTAAGGTAATCTACCCTTGGGAAACATGGTACTCAGCCCGCAGGCGGACAAGAAGCACTTGTCCTTGAAGAAGTCCGGATGGGGGATCCAATTTTTGGGAATTTTAATGTGAGTCCCATCCACCATGGGCTCGGTTGTTGTTTTAAAAAATCCCAGCTCTATTATTTGCTCCCGGGCCTTAGTTGATAGCGCCGGGAGAGGGCACTTCTTGCCTAGAAGAGCCGGCTCAGTGTTGTACAGGCGCAGTGTCCGGTTATGCCTCAAAGTTGGGGAAGAAATCAAGTAAAACTTGTCCTTACACCCGGACCATTTGGACACTTTGTCCAAAGTCATCAAATATTGGGGCAAGGTAGTTAGAGTATACCATGCCCCATGGCCGCCTGGGGCCTTGCTAAAATAATGCATGTGAGCGAAGGTGGAAAAGCTTGGATTTATATTCTGGAGCTCGCAGGCGGCGGTGTAACTTAGAATGTTCACCCATGAATTGGGGGTGAGCTTCCAAACCCCTACATCGTACCCCTTTAGGATTTTCCTAATCCCGGGGTAGAGGGGGAACCGGAGGCCGGCTTCGATGACCGCCTCGTAGCAGACGAAGTAATGGTCAACATTATCAATATCGTCGCTCCAGGCCATTACAGCGTCAGCCGGTGGAACGATGATGTCCCAGCCCCTTCCAAAGGGTTGCTTTTCTTTAAAAGCCCTGAAGCCGCTCTTGAGTAGGGCAATGTTACCCGGCAGCATCCTAGTCCTTTTGGGGTTGGGTAGGTTGGCGACCTTAGGCGGCAGCTGATAGACAACCGCAAAATTATCTCGGTCAGAGCCTGAAGATTCGGCCCATGACCCTTCGCCGGCCTCAGCATCGCCGACTTCATTAGAGGAGGCGGCTCCCTCGCCGTCTACCTCTTGTACCCCCGAGCTCCCGGAAGTAGAGGGAGCCTTTTCATTAGAACCACTCTTCTCCAAATTCTATGTTCCCCGTCTGGGATAACCTCATCGGCTGGCACTTCTATAGTGCGCCGGCTCCTAGACCTTCTGGCCGTCTGTTTCGTTCTAGCCATCGTGTCCTGTACAGACACAGAGAGGGAGGAATTCAGAGATGAGCATATCGCTTTCGACAGTCCAGAAAATGCACCCCTGTTCTAGACTCAGCCGTTCCGGGGGACCGGCTGAGTGTCCTAGGCAGTGCCGAGTGAGTGGATTGAGAACTCATTTTTACTTTCTAGAATTATGTATACAGGCGGAGAAAAAATTGTATACAAGTTGAAAAGGAGAAAAGTCAAAATGGTACATGCAGTTACCTTACTTTAACTTTGAAAAATCTGAAAACCGCTACAACCGGTGCACCGGGTGTTGAACTTCTAGCACACGGAAACTTGAAACTGCTGTGATGCAGACGGAGGCAGAGAATCTCTCTCTAAGAAGCTCTCTCTTTCTCTCTCTAAAAAGTCAAATGAACGTAAGGTGAGAGAAAGGGGGGGGGGGGGTAAACTTCTATTTATAGAAGGTGAAAACGAGGGGAAAATTTTTGTTTGAAATTCAAATTTTACTACCCGTTACTGTTCACCTTTGATAGGTGGACACGTGTCACAGGCCTCACGTGATATGCACGTGAGCCCTATGAGGGGAAAATGTTTAGGGTAAAAATACCCTAGACACATGGACCAATGAGAGGAGGCCACGTGTCGAGTTCAGGATGGCCCACGTGGCTTAATATCCTCTTGACACATGGCCCCCTTGGATACATCTCTGAAATGTCGGCCTTCAAGGGCCCAAATCCCAAGATGCGCCGTAAAACAGCGCAACCCACTAAAATCTAGGTCAAGTGACCTAGATGGGGGCACATTCTCCAATGACCCTATAAATAGGGAGATATTTCCCCATTTTGGGGACACATTCAATCATTTATTACACCTACATTCTCTCACATCAGAGAAAGACCTGAGCTTGGAATCCAAGCAGATCCCCACCTAAATTTCCGCATTCTTTACTCTCTTTCAAGTTACTAACTTGATCGTTGGAGGCGGAGCTCCAACTACCCGGAGTCTCCGTTGTTTTACAGGTACAACTCAGCCGGATCAAACTTTATGACGTAACTCTCCCGAGGGACAAAAACACCCAAAATAATTGGAGTTCGTATTAATAGAGTCACCGACGGCCTTCCAAAATCTTCTATCACCCATGGGGATTCTCTCTCTTTTAAAAATCCCTTTTCATGGAGTCATCCACGGAGATTGTCATGATGATGGAGTCACTTTATTTGTATTTATTAAACTTCTAGCAAGTTCAGACTTCAGAGATTGCCGTGAGGATGGTCGAATAAGTTGAAGAAGATGATGAATAGTAAATGTTGTTATTGGTGATTGCCACATAAACACTTGTACATCACCAACGAAAAATTGGTCTATGTGATGGTTTAGGTGGGCGGGGAAAATATATAAACTACGTGGATATATTAAATAGCGTATAGGGCTTTTGCCAATACACAATATGCAGGTATTATCTACAAATACAAGTGGTAGTTACCAGCATATATTAGTGGTAGAGCTGTCAATTCTGGTAAACGGATCAGGTTTGAGTCGGGTTAGTGTGAGTCGGGTCATCTCGGGTCGGGTCAATATGGGTTAATGTCATAACATATGCGGGTCGGGTTCGGGTAAGGTGATGCTTGAGTCGGGTCACGTCGGGTCATACATCTTATCGGGTTTGGGTCGGGTTAGTAAAGGGTCGGGTTACATTCGGGTCGGGTGAAAAATAAGTCGGGTTAAATTCGGGTCTTTACGGGTTTCAACGAGTTAGGGTCGTTCTCGGGTTCGAGTCGGGTTCGGTTCAAGTCAATTATTTATGGGTTATAATCAGGTCGGGTCATTATCGGGTTCAAGTCGAGTTCGGTTCAAGTTAATAATTTACGGGTTATAATCAAGTCGGGTCATTTCCAAGTCGGGTCATTCTCGGGTTCGAGTTGGGTTCGGTTCAAGTCAATAATTTGCGGAAAACATGTTTCGTCCTTGAAATTCATACCTAAAACACATGTTGTGAAACTAACCTCTTAATTCAAAGTGAAATATTGAAGGAATAGAGTTAGGATTAAATTTCCATTCCAATACCAACATGAGATAACGACCCATACATATTGATTCAATAACAAATCAGGTTGAATTTGGGTCGGGTCAATAACAAGTCGGGTTGATTCGGGTCGGGTTTGTAACAGGTCGGGTTGAAATTCGAGTCGGGTTTGTAGCAGGTTGGGTTAAATTTGGGTCGGTTCAGGAACAGGTCGGGTTAGGAACAAGTCGGGTTGAATTCGGGTTTTGACGGGTTAAAACGGGTTTAGGTTAATTTCAGTTGAGGTCGGGTTCAGTTCAGATCAATAATTTACGGGTCACATTCGGGTCGGGTCGTCTCTCTGTCGGTTAATGTTCGGGTTTGGGTCTCAAATACTCGGGTCTACTCGGGTCTAGGGTTGATTTCAGGTCGGGTTAGGTCGGGTTTGGGTCACCATTTTTTTCGGGTTCAGACGGGTCGGTTAATAGGTCAGGTTAGGGTCGGTATTTCGGGTCGGGTCAGCTTTTGACAACTCTAATTAGTGGTGGTGGTCATTCAAATGAGAATGACATCAGTATCTTATATTTTATCACCATAACAAAATCAAGGTAATAAGATCAATAAAAATAAGGACATTTTGTCAAGAAATACCAATTAAAGCGCGTGTTTTGAAAACAACTACTCCCTCTGTCCCAATTTAATTGCAACATTTTGAGTGGACACACTTGCCGATGCATATGTTTGATCATTAATATCTTTTATTATATACTTATATAAGTTATTAAAAATTTATATTAAGAAACTATACATTAAAATAGACCCAACAACATATTACATGATTACATTGGCTTTCAAATATTAGCTAAAAAAGATGGTCAAAATGAGATGTGTGAATAGTGCAAAAAGTCAAAACATTGCGACTAATTTGGGACAGAGAGAGTACCTATTAAAAATTAATTTAAAAGAACTACCACAAAACTGTAAAAAGTTTAAGTAGCACTACCACTCTAAAAATTCCATATAGAATATTCAGCATGTAGGTGATAGAGGAATAAACGAGTCGTCAATTGTCTATCCCAAAATCAAACACAATTTATAAAATCCTAAACAAACCTAATACAAGTATAAGACAAGTATAGGGTCGAACCCAAAGGAGTGAGTCGGTATTAACTATAGCCTAAGTCAAACTACTTCAAAGGTTGTAGTGAGAAAATGGTTGGGACTATGGTAGCCAAACTAGATTAATCAAGTAATTCAAGAAACTAAACACTAGGGATATAGGTTCCACATGCAAGTTCAATAAACATGCTAATTGATAGTTCATTCTATTAATTCAAGCATTGCAAAGGACAAACAATAGTAGCAATCAAGAGAATTCAAGAGCTATTTTCTAGAGCCCAAGCTAGTGGCACTATGAATGGCTAATCAAGGAAATTCACAATCAAACTTAATCAATTAAAACAATTCTCAAATTGATGGTTCATGTCATTAATAATTGCAATGCAATCTAGATTAATCTTATAGGTAGATCACTCATAATCTAATTAATCACATGCAAAACTATGTCAACCAATTTAATTGCAACAATTCAATCAATCAATGATCATCAACTAGCACAAATTATCAATCAAGCATGCTTCCCCTTCTCCCTAGCAACTAACCTACTCACTAATCATGGTGTAATTCAAGAACAAATCAATAGAAATTGCATTGATCATCATTCTAAATTAAAATCAAGAGAAAACAATATCAACTACAATATCCAATTCAAATCCAAGCAATTCAAACAATCAAACATGAATCTAAAACAAACAAGTAAATAGATGAACTAAAAGAAGAGATTCTCACTAATATTAATGATTGAAGATGAAGAAATCCAAGCACAATTGATCCAATGTTGAAATACAAATCCAAAACCAAGAACTTCTCTCTAACTTCTCTCTCTAAAACTAAGCTAATGAAAATTATCTAAAAGTTAGTTTTCAAAAAGGAATTACAAGTGCAGTTATAGGCAAAGAAGGAAAATAGGATCCCCGCGCTCTCTCTAAGAAATCCCACGCCCTCGGGGAAATGGGTACGGAACCCATAACAAACTCCGCGGGCTATCTGGGCAACACCCGCGCCTGCGGCAACCCCTGCTCCCAAAGGGTGATCAGAGGGCCGCGGTCTCTCTAATTTGGAGCGCTCTCTCCAATCTACCCGCGCCCGCGGGGAGCCCGGGGCCAGACCGCGGAGGGTTCCTGGTCGATTTTGGCTAATTTGGAGCAATCGAGCCCGCGCCCGCGGCCTTCAGGACCCCCGCCCGCGGCAACCTGGTAAGAGCTAATGCCCTCTCCGAGGCCTCTCCAAGCCCTCTCCAAGCCCTCTTTGAGCAGATTGCTTGCTCCTTGCTTAGTCAAAATAACTCATCTTGATCCCTTTGCAAAGACAACTCCTAGGTACCTACAAGAGCAAACAAAGAAAAGGAGTAAAAGGGAAAAAGGGCCAAGTAAAAGGAAAACACAAAGAAAACACGAAAAACACAATTAAAGAAGGAAAGAGAGGAACTAAAGGAAAAAGGACCAAAAATAAGATAAGAAAGCATGAAAAAGGGATGAAATCATCCTAAAAGACTACCCTATGAGTGCCATAAATGACACTCATCAAATTTTCCCAAGCTAGACTTTTTCTCGTCCCGAGCAAAACAAAGGCTAAAAAGGAAAAAGAAGGGTTTATTCAAAATAAAAAGAAAAAGGAGGTGAGAATATACACTAACTCACTATCGTAGGAATCATGATCAATTTTAGCAACAAAAGACAAGCCATTTAAACCCCTAGATTGCCCTAGAGGACGAATGATGCTCTCGTAAAGGTTTCCTAGAGATAACTTATAACTCTTATTAAGCTAAACAAAAGAAGCAAAAATGAGGCAAAATACAAGAATAAAGAGCAAAGTTTGAAAAACAATTAATCAAAAATCTTTGTGAAATGGACTTTACAAAGTGACTATAATTCAAATGAATAACAACCTTTCTAAAGTTAATCATGGTATGCACGTTATAAGATACCTAAGGTTGATTGAAACATAAATATGCTAAGCATAGGAACTAGTTGTCACACTCCACTTTCATCCCAAACGATCTTACCGCGTTCCCCTACTAATCTCATATCTCCCCTTAGCAAGCGTCTCATAGATTCCGCGAAGGAACCGGAAAAAGATCAAATTTTTGGCTACTCGACATCTTGACTTTGCATCCCCTTTCCTTAGGCTATAACCCATGATTCCCTCCACCGATGAATGACTCAACCCCTAGGTCAAAAGGTCTTCCCAAAGGTTGTAACGTAAGGCAAAAAGGGTTAAGGTAGGCTAAATTTAAAATTTTTTGGTTAACCTAAATTGTGAAGTAAAGATTGCGCATTTCTTTACACCATAACTAAGTAATCACTAAACAAAAATACCAACACCCCCAAGCTTATTCAAAGCTAAGATCACAAACATATACACAAAAAGCGTGAGAGCGCATCCCCCCAAGCTTAAATGGAGCATTGTCCTCAATGCTAAAAAAGGGAGAATACTCACATCAAAATATTTTGATTTTTTTCATTTTTCACTTTTTTTTTTCTTGTTTAATAGTGCTTGGTCCTCGCCTCTTTTAACTTTGGACGGTTTTTCAACTTAGCACTTGCTATGTCCTTGCCTTTTTTACTTTGGACGACTTTTTCATTTATTCGCGTGCCATTATTCACAAAATATACACAAAACACGATCTTGCTTTCATTTTGAACCAATAACCAAACTTATATATCACAATCTCCAAAATATGACCATTTGATTCAAAAACCAAAGATGAAAACGAAAACGAAACAAAAGGCTCAAGATCTAAAGATGTGGCTTGAAAATAAGGTAAAAAGGCTCAAAGGGCTAGCAAGTAGGAAAATGTATTCCTAAACCCAAAAGTAAAAATAAGTACACTATCCTAGAAAAAGGAAAAATACCTCCCCGAAAAGATGCCTTTGTCCTCCCTAGGTGGTACGGTCGCGGTCTTAGGAATCATACGTTAAGATTCAAGATTAGCTTTGCGAAGTCAAGGATCCACGCCGCTCATGCAAGAATATGTTGAAAGCTTGAAAAATTATGAATCTCACATGGTTGTATAAAAAACTCACTAAGGTTGTCAAATCGAAGATAGGGAGAAACTACCAACATGCCACAAACAAGTAGAATCCGGTTTCATGATCCCCCTAGTTCTAGACAACTACCTTGGCATGCTTTATCCTAGAATCAACCAAACATATTCTCAAAACGTGCATACCATGACCAATTAGTAAGATTATTATTCAAAATCAAGAGTCTATTGTTTACAAGTCCAAGTCAAAATAGAAAGAGTGAAAAATAAAGCCTCAAAAATCTATGTACAAAACCAAGAACAAAAAGAAAAGAAAAGAAAAGAGAATAAAAGATGGAAAGCAAAGATAAAGGAAAAGTAGGAGAACAAAGAAAAGGAAAAAGATGCAATCATAACACATATTTCCCAATCGACATACAAGCGGTCAAATGGCCACATCGCCAAAGATCTCAAACACACTAGGTGTTATAATCATACATCCTTGAACCGTTCAACTCCCCTAAAACTAATACTAATCTAAGCAACCAAGAAAAGTAAAGGAATAAAATTAAAGGGATAAAACAAGAAAGGTCTCACCAAGCGTCCAAGCTATGCTACAATAACCAAGGAGCAAGAACGACCTCCTTTAAGAAGCTTCGAAGACCAAAGGAAAAAGCTACGAGCAAGGCGAGAAAAAGAAATGGACTATATACAAAATGAAGTTGTTAGTAACTTCCAAACATAAGCAAACAAAAGAAAGCTTACTTGAATACTATGTACAAAGACCTAGAGAAACCATCATCATCAAAAGAAACCACAAAACATCATCATCAATACCAAGACAACAAGACAAACATCATACCAACGGGACTACCAAGAGCGAAGCAAGAAAAATCCATCAAAGCCTTTTCAAACACATCCCCATGAGTCCAAGGTGCCTCCCCCAAAACCTACCCTAAAACATCTTTTTTGATTCCCCCCTAACAAAATAAGGGCATCGACCGCGATGCTAAAAAACATGCAAAGCTAAAAGGGAGGAAACAAAAAGGGAATCAAACAACCAAGGGGGAAACTATTGGCCACTAGGGCCGGCACCACCATCACCCACATCCCAACCTCCGGTAAAACCGGGAGGGAACCATAACGACCCTTAAAAAGGTCAAGATGGGATGTGGACAATTGATCAAATGACTCGGGCTGCATACAGAGCTCGGGGTGAGTGGGGTGAACATAGTAGTAGTCGAGGTCACCCCGATAATCACTCCCCCCCGAAACCCGGTAGTCATAATGACCGAACTCATCAAGGAAGTCACGCCTTGGCTCATCGGGGTGTGTAACCCCAGGCTAATAGGGGTACGTGGGGAGGTTGTCACAACTCCAAGATGGCACCAACCCTTGTAGGGGCGACACATATGGGTAGTTTACCGGAGGAGTGACCTCCCCCCTACGCACACTAGCGTCATATAGGGCGCTAGTTTGAAAAGACAAAGTTTGATGGTTGGAATACATACCTTGCATGCTCAATTGCATGCGCTCCATATGCTCACACATAGCCTCCATCTCACGGAGATAGGCATCTCCTTGGTAGTCTTGTTGTTGATGTTGTCTTCTTCTTCTTCTTTGTGGCGGTTGTTGTTGTTGTTGTTCATGCTGAAATTGTTGTTGTTGTTCTTATTGTTCTTGTTCTTCTTCTTCTCCACCTTCTCCTTCTCCACCTTCCCCATCATCTCCATCATCATCATCATCGTCCTCATCATCATCATCCTCCTCCATATCATCCTCAACTCTCCCATTATCCCTAGGAATCCTCCAAACAATCCTATCCTCTCGAGTAATTGAGGTGGCAGCCGGGTTTGGGAGTAAACAATGGTGCACATTACGCACTAGCCAAGAATAAACACCGTCTCTCTTAGTTTTAGTAATGAAGCGCAAAGTGTTAGGTTGCTTTAAATCTCAATACATGTCTTCACTCCCTCCAATCGTAGTGCAAGACCCCAAGAAACGTTCTTGCTTGAAATAATGCATCAATCTAGTAACCATACCACCACAATGTATCTCACCCGTCTTCTTCCCATTAATGATTACTTCATAGCAATTCATGAAAATATACCCAAAATTCAACCTTGGCCCCAAATCCGGCCTTGTATCTATCCAAAGAACTAAGATCTCCTCCCTCGAAAGCTTCCCAAGATCTTTCTTATTAAACACAGCATAGACAAGTGTAGGGAATAGTTTCAAGCCTTTAAAATCCCACTAGCTTGAACCCGACTGTGATCATACACTAAAGTACGGTGGCGTCCAAAAGGGAAGAAGATAGAGCAAAAGAGTCGCCAACAAGTTTTTAAGGAACTTGTAAACCGTTCACGAGGTGAAGGTTACACCCCTTAACGATCCAAGAGATCATCAACTCCATAAGGTCATGAACCAAATAAGGGTTCGGGGATGATGGTACAAATCCAACCTAAAAGAGATTGAACCTGCCCTAATAATAGGCCTCTACTTTGTTCTGATCGTATTCATGTGCGCTTTTTGACTAACATGCAATCAATAGGATTAACCCTAAACCTGTTTAATCTATGTTGGTTGAATTTAATGCACAAATAAACTATTATTGGCGATCACTTGAATTTATAATCACAATTAACCTAACAAGATTATTAATTATCTTATTAAGCGTGGTTGCAAATACCAATTCCCTTTAACCTGCAATAAAAGGTGATCAAGCAATAACAATATACAATAATATGCATATCAAGCAACATAATGAATAATCATCATCAATCACAATCATAAATGTTAGAAAGAACATATGAAGCATCATATTCTTAATCATGCTTAATATTAAAAATACCCTAGATATGATACTAGGAATAAAAATAACAATCTAAACATGATGTCTACATCATAATATCAATTAAAATACTTACTTGGATGCCTCGTACCACTTTCTAATTACAAAATACACACGTTAGTAACTTCAAGGAAAATAATAAACAAAACAATTAAATTAAATAATTGAAATAGAGATTTGGGACCGAACCCTCAGAAATTAAAACCTTTCACGTCTAGGGCGAAGGCAACTTCGAATATGGCTAGGTGTATCAAGATCTTGTGAATGCGGAATTTTGTATGAAAAAACAAGGTTTAGAAAAGAATGCTAAAAGATTATTGTTATTGAAAATTGATGAATGAATGATGAAGATGAAGAGAATTGATGAATAATTTTGTAAAGAGATTGTTGATGAATGATGATTGTAGATGGTGAAGATAGATGGTGAATTCGTGCCTGAAAACGGAGTTTTGATACGATATTTATAGAGAAAATCATCCAAAAAAAGATAATTTATCAAAATAGAGTCTGAAGATCGCAAAACCACTTTGGCGCCAGCCCTGGCTCATTGGCGCCAGGACCAGTGGCTAGCACCAGGCGCCAATGGCTGGCGTCTAGCACCAATCCTGGTTCCAGGCGCCAAGGCCTAGGGTTGGACGCCAAATAGGATTTCAACGCGTTTTCGAAAATCTGATAAATTTCCCGTACTGGAAGATAAAATAATATAATTTCAGTCGAAAATGCTATTTGATCTAATTAAAACTCTGAAGAATCCCAATTGAATTAGGAATGATAAGACCTTCTAGAATGTTTTAGAAGACCAAAACCATTCCTAATTACATTAGGAATGATAAATCATATTAGGCCCTCCCCTAGATCATTGGGCCGTACTTAAAACTCAAACCGGGCCCAGTTTAGTAAATTGGTCATAAATTCCTCAATATTCATCGGAATTGGGCTTATAATATATCGTTGGAAAGGTCTTTGCAAGCCCTATCCAACTACACCATTATTGGACCAATATCATGGACCAACCAAACTGGATCGACTGTTTTCTTAAAATAAAGTTTTCAAAAACAGAGAGAAGAGAAAAGAAAAGAAATAAAACTTTCCGCAACACTAGACCTTTCAACACTTTCGTTTCATTCGATTATGATTCGACGTGAAAGGTGCTCATCACTGGGTTTGGTTTTGGGGAGACATAAATGAGTGTCTACAGAAGCCCCCACTTTGACTGACCTTGAAGGTATTCAAGTTGTGTTGATATTTTAAGTGCTTTGAATACTTTTCTTGGAGATTCTTGATAAACATCCTCACGGATTCTTTTTCGGTGGGGACCTCAATCATCTTGGCGGAAGTTTCTCTCCATTTATTAAAGAAAGAAGTAAAGCCTTCATTCTCTTTTTGTCTTAGCATCTCAAGTTGTCTATGATCGGTTTCAACTTGGATATTGCACTTGTACCTATCAACGAAAGTGTTTCCTATTGATTCCCAGGTAGAGGTTTTTTCCTTGTCAAGGGAGAAAAACCATTGTTGGCAAACGGTTTCAAGAGATAGTGGGAACAAAGAGGAAAAAACCTTCTTATTGATACCCTTAATGGTCATTATAGTTTCAAAAGCTCTTAGATGGAAGTAAGGGTTATTTGTTGCCTTGAATTTAGGGATGTCAGTGGCGTTGAACTTATGCAGAAGAAGTTCCTTGTCCAGCGAGACCCCTTGCGATATAAGCTCTTGAAACTTGTAATCGCTAGACAACTTGCTTAGGCTCTCTTGCATGAGGTCCATCTGTTGTAGCTTCACGGGATCATCAACCTTGAGGGTGAGTAGCTTCAGTGTTTCAGTCATGGTAACCAATTGGTTCCTAAGATCATTGACTTCTTCTTGAGTTGCCATTATCTTCTTAGCCTTCCTCTTTTAACGAATCGGTTTATCAAAAAGCGAGACTTGAATAAAGAGGTTGTCCTTGATTAATCGCCCTTCTCTCCTCGACCAAGTACTGTGGGAAAGGAATTTGGGGATACTTATTGTTAATTATTTGACTCGAACTTTATTCAACATGCAATGGATGGAGGAAGTGAAGAAAAATTGGAATAGAAGGTGAAGAGGATTTAGATGGAGGGATATGAAGGATTAGGAGTAGAATGTACCCCAACTCAAATGACGGAAAAGACCGACTCATGCATGAACCTAAGACATGGCCATGGTGATGTGTACTCAAAGTGTGTGCTAAGACTAGTGAGTGTAGGTGACATGTTAAGACTCGTGTCATGACCATGTGGCTAGACTATGTGACCAAGACTCGATTAATGACTCGACAAGGTGTTATTGATAGTGAAAATTAACCGAATTGATTAGCAAACTGGTTAATTAGACCCTAGGTGATGACTCGACAAATAATCCGAATTGTCCGCCAAGCGACAGAACTGGCGTCACAATATGGTGATTGGCGCCAGACTTTTTAGCAAATGTCTGGCGCTACACACCATACAGTGGCGCTACAGCCCAGATTTTGGCACCAACATTGGAGCCTCGGTCTGGGACTATTTTCGATATTATTAGTCAACTGGGGTATGCCTAAAGTCGTACTAGGTCGATTCCGATTAAAAGAAGAAAAAACTTTATTGACTCAGATTAATTAATTAATTAATTAGGCAAAGTTCTTTAAGTCATTAATTATAATCTCAACACAAATCAACAAACGGTTAAGCATAGATTATATATGCACAACAAATAATGCACAATTAGTCAAGTAGGCACAATATGATGCAATGAGTTCGCAACCTAACCATGGCTCTAGTTCTCTAAAGTTCGGGATATGGTTTAGTCAAATAGGGTCCATGGTTAATTGTCCAGATGCACCGCGTAGAAGCCTAACCGTGAAAGGTTAACGCGTGTGGATAGAACACCGCGAGTTTTTTTTTTTAGAAAAAACTCGCTTCCATGGTTTGGTGAATTCAACCTCTCAGATGTACCCTTTGTTGCAAGGAGCGTTCATTCGGGTAGATAGAGCATGAATTCCTAGAGGGTTATGTCCATATGTAGAACACATATGGGTTTCAGAAAAATGAGAAAAAATTCAATCAGGAAGTAGGATCGAGCAAACAATACGAAAAACCGGTCGAAATTAGAACGCATATTTCTGGCTCGGTATTGGGGGAAATTGGCGCCAGCAAACAGAGACTGGCGCCAACTTTTAACTGTAGCGTCTAGCGCCAATACTGGCGTCTGGCACTACGGCTAAAAGTTTGGCGCCAAGCTCTGGCCCCTGACGCTACTTCCCACATGCCTCAGCAGCTTTCTGTGCTCAATAAAATCATCCAGTTTCGCGCGGTGTTATTTCAGTCCTAGTTGTGAAAGACATTTCTCAAATTTCCTACGTGTAAAATCCTATGTTTTTGACTCATTACGGATGGTCTTTCCAATGAGAACCTTTTCATGCATATGACAATAATGTTAATAAAAAATACGCACATGAAATACTTAGAACTTTTCGAGTCTCATCCACTCATTCTAAACCATTGCCGAAACAAATTCAGGAATCAAAATAGAAATCCTCCCCAGCGGAGTCGCCAAAAACTGTAGGGAATAGTTTCATGCCTTTAAAATCCCACTAGCTTGAACCCCACTGTGATCATACACTAAAGTACGGTGGCGTCCAAAAGGGAAGAAGATAGAGCAAAAGAGTCACCAACAAGTTTTTAAGGAACTTGTAAACCGTTCACGAGGTGAAGGTTACACCCCTTAACGATCCAAGAGATCGTCAACTCCATAAGGTCATGAACCAAATAAGGGTTCGGGGATGATGGTACAAATCCAACCTAAAAGAGATTGAACCTGTCCTAATAATAGGCCTCTACTTTGTTCTGATCGTATTCATGTGCGCTTTTTGACTAACATGCAATCAATAGGATTAACCCTAAACCTGTTTAATCTATGTTTGTTGAATTTAATGCACAAATAAACTATTATTGGCGATCACTTGAATTTATAATCACAATTAACCTAACAAGATTATTAATTATCTTATTAAGCGTGGTTGCAAATACCAATTCCCTTTAACCTGCAATAAAAGGTGATTAAGCAATAACAATATACAATAATATGCATATCAAGCAACATAATGAATAATCATCATCAATCATAATCCTAAATGTTAGAAAGAACATAGGAAGCATCATATTCTTAATCATGCTTAATATTAAAAATACCCTAGACAAGATACTAGGAATAAAAATAACAATCTAAACATGATGTCTACATCATAATATCAATTAAAATACTTACTTGGATGCCTCGTACCTCTTTCTAATTACAAAATACAAACGTTAGTAACTTCAAGGAAAATAATAAACAAAAAAATTAAATTAAATAATTGAAATAGAGATTTGGGACCAAACCCTCAGAAATTAAAACCTTTCACGTCTAGGGCGAAGGCAACTTCGAATATGGCTAGGTGTATCAAGATCTTGTGAATGCGGAATTTTGTATGAAAAAACAAAGTTTAGAAAAGAATTCTAAAAGATTAATGTTATTGAAAATTGATGAATGAATGATGAAGATTAAGAGAATTGATGAATAATTTTGTAAAGAGATTGTTGATGAATGATGATTGTAGATGGTGAAGATAGATGGTGAATTCGTGCCTGAAAACGGAGTTTTGATACGATATTTATAGAGAAAATCATCCAAAAAAAGATAATTTATCAAAATAGAGTCTGAAGATCGCAAAACCACTTTGGCGCCAGCCCTGGCTCATTGGCGCCAGGACCAGTGGCTAGCGCCAGGCGCCAATGGCTGGCGTCTGGCACCAATCCTGGTTCCAGGCGCCAAGGCCTGGGGTTGGACGCCAAATAGGATTTCAACGCGTTTTCGAAAATCTGATAAATTTCCCGTACTGGAAGATAAAATAATATAATTTCAGTCGAAAATGCTATTTGATCTAATTAAAACTCTGAAGAATCCTTATTGAATTAGGAATGATAAGACCTTCTAGAATGTTCTAGAAAACCAAAACCATTCCTAATTACATTAGGAATGATAAATCATATTAGGCCCTCCCCTAGATCATTGGGCCGTACTTAAAACTCAAACCGGGCCCAGTTTAGTAAATTGGTCATAAATTCCTCAATATTTATCGGAATTGGGCTTATAATATATCGTTGGAAAGGTCTTTGCAAGCCCCATCCAACTACACCATTATTGGACCAATATCATGGACTAACCAAACTGGATCGACTTTTTTCTTAAAATAAAGTTTTCAAAAACAGAGAGAAGAGAAAAGAAAAGAAATCAAAACTTTCCGCAGCACTAGACCTTTCCACACTTTCGTTTCATTCGATTATGATTCGTTGTGAAAGGTAATCATCACTGGTTTTGGTTTTGGGGAGACACAAATGAGTGTCTACACCAAGAACCCGATAAAGAATTCTAAGAGCTGGGTGAATGATCTCGCTAGTAAGCGATTCCTTAGAGTTAAACACCTTCTTTTTAGCAATGGCTCTCCACCATGCAACCTCATTGTAATCGGACTTGAGAAGGGCAACCAAGGGCTCATAGATGTCGGTATTGGGGTTGAAGCCAAGGGCTTTTTTGAATTCGACAAGGTTCATGGTATGCTTGGAATTGAATAGTTGGAAAGAGATGATATAGTCGGTATCCCCGGACCTATTATACTCAAAGGTGGAGAAAAACTCAATGCACATTTCCAAATAGGTTTGCGGAGATGAATTTACAAACTCATCCAAACCAAGGTTACGGAGTAAGATTTCAAGATCGGCATTAACTCCTAATTTGACCATATCATCGGGAAGATAGTTGCGGGTAGGTCTAAATTTCCAGGATTTCATTTTGTTATAGATAGGGACATGTTTAGACCGATTGTGAAATTTGAGAGGAGGTAAAGGAGGAGGTGGGGTATCATCTTGAGCGGTTTGGTTTTGAGGAGGTTCGGTGTTTGAAGGTTGGCTACGAGAGGATTGGCCTTGGGAGGATTGGCCGGGGGATTGGTTTGAAATTTTCTTGCTACTCTTAACTTTCCTTAACAAATCCATAGTCTCAAGCTCAACCAACACAAGAAATCACACAATCACCCAAAATCAGCACCAATACTACCACCAATTTTTCAAACCACCTTCACAATACCACCCAAAACCACCACAAACTACAAAGTAACTGCTACAAGCAACAAAAAAACCAAAAATCCAACAACAACCAACAACATTAACAATCCATCACAAAAATAGGCACAAATCACTCAAAATAATTCCAAAATCACCATACAAACTACCAAAAACATCATAGTCATGCTTAATCAAGGCAAACCAAAACCAATGTATAATAATCAATTGAAATTGAAAAAAATAAAACAAAGGTTAGAAGTATACCAAGATTGAAGACTCAAAGTAAGCTCAAAAACCCGTCTAGAACTCGAATTTCCCGAAAAACCACGAGAAAAGAGACTATGCTTGATGAAAATGGAGTGTGAAGGAAATTTTGATGGAAAATTGAGTGAAAATAAGGATGAATTTCAGTGAATTTGTGTGAGAAAGATGATTTGGGGGTTAGGCTTTGAGAGGAGGAAGAGAGAGAAAGGGCAAAAATAAGGGTGAATTGAAAAATAAGAGAGGAGAGAGAGAGAGGGGGGAATCCAGGTTACTATTTAACCAAGGTGCCCACGCCCTCTCCTGACATTGTCGCGCCCGCGGTGATTAGCTCGCGCCCGCGGAGAGACCGCGGGGCAACTGCGGGTCTGTTCTGGAAAAAAATTGATTTTTTACCTTTAATGGGGCCGCGCCCTCTCCCGACTTTGTCGCGCCCTCTCTAGGATTGCCGCGCCCTCGGGGAGCCTGAGGGGCAACCGCGGAGAGTTCCTGATCCGATTTTTCTCTTTTTAAAGCAAGGGCACCCGAGGCCTCTCTAAGCCCGCAGGGTGCCCTCTCCCCTGCACTCCAAATTCTCCTTTTGCCATCCTCATCAAACACATTAAGCCCATAGATGATGAATGAAGGAAACCTACAAAACAAACCAAAAACAAAAGGAAAGGTAAGAGCAAAAATCAACAAACAAAAATAAAAAGAAAGGAAAGAATAGAGAGTAGAGGTGAGAATTCGGGTTGCTTCCCGTAAGCGCTTTTGTTTAACGTCGTTAGCTCGACGTTTACCACCCCACTCAAGGTGGCTTGAAAAGAATCATTTTATGAATAAGACCAACAAACACTCCATCAAAATATCTCTTGAGCCGATGATGATTAACCTTGAAAGAAAATGAGGAATCCAAAGAAGAAATCTCCACGGCACCATTAGCAAAAACATCTTTCACCAATAAAGGGCCACTCCATCTTGACATGAGCTTTCTGGGAAACATCTTCATTCTTGAATTGTAGAGGAGGACTTTATCACCAACACAAAACTCTTTTTTCTCAATACGCTTATCATGAGCTTCCTTGGAACGAGCTTTGTAGGTGCTAGCACAATCATAAGCATCAAGTATAAGCTTCTCTAGCTCATGAAGATCCAACCACCTTTTCTCCCCCGCACTCTCTAAATCAAAGTTTATCTTCTTGATTGCCCACAAAGCACGGTGTTCAAGCTCCACCGGGAGATGGCATGATTTTCCATAGACAAGGCGATATGGAGTGGTGCCAATAGGTGTCTTGAAAGCAGTTCTATAGGCCCAAAGAGCATCATCTAACTTATCCGACCAATCCTTTCTATTCCTTGCAACCGTCTTCTCAAGAATAAGCTTTATTTGACGATTGGAGACCTCGACTTGGCTACTCGTTTGAGGATGATATGGAAGGCCGAAGAGTTGATGAACTCCATGTTTCCTCAACAACTTTTGGAAGGCATTGTGAACAAAATGAGAACGTTATCGCTTATCACAGCCTTAGGCACACCAAACCTAAGGAAGATGATTTTTTTGAACAACTTCAACACTACTTTGTGGTCATTTGTTGGGGAAGAAATGGCCTCAACCCACTTAGAAATATAGTCCAAAGCCACAAGTATGAATTGATTCCCATATGAAGATGGGAATGGTCCCATGAAGTCAATCCCACATACATCAAACACCTCCAATTCAAGAATAGGTTGTTGAGGCATCTCATTCCTCTTGGAGATATTCCCAACACTTTGACATCGGTCACATGACTTTACAAAGCCCCATGAATCCTAAAAGAGATATGGCCACCACAAACCACATTGAAGAACCTTAGTAGCGGTTTTGGAACCTTATCCACCTCTATTCCTTTATGAGAGATCTTGTGTCCAAGAACTATTCCTTCCTCCACTATGAAGTGACACTTCTCCCAATTCAAGACAAGATTAACTTTCACACACCGCGCCAAACATTTCTCAAGATTCACAAGGCACTCTTCAAATGAAACCCCACCTACGGAGAAGTCATCCATAAATACCTCTATTTCTTCCTCTAACATGTCTCCAAAAATGCTCATCATGCACCTTTGGAAAGTTGCGAGGGCATTACAAAGGCCAAAGGGAATTCTCCTATAAGCAAAGGTCCCATAGGGGCATGTAAATGTTGTCTTCTCTTGATCTTCGGGGTGGATTGGGATTCGGAAAAATCCCGAATAGCCATTAAGGAAGCAATAGAACTTGTGCCTTGTTAGTCTCTCTAACATTTGATCAATGAATGGAAGGGGAAAGTGATCTTTCTTGGTGAATTTATTTAGACGTCTATATTCTATACACATCCTCCAACCGGTGACTGTCCTAGTTGGAATGAGCTCATTTCTCTCATTCTTTGCAACACCCCAATAATTCTCTCTTAAAAACTTGTGAGAAACCTGTATATAACCTGAACAATTTCAAGAGAATTACTGGCGTGCTACCGCCACATGTTCAAACGTTAAAGCTATCTCAGAAATTAGTAGCGGAAAAATAAAACAGTTGTGAATAAACTTCAAAACAAAAGGATTAAATCAAAATAAGTGTTACAAGTTGGAACCATTAAGGCCCTTATTCAAAACCCAATAAAAGTAGTAAGTGATTAAATCCATTGTTCGAATAATTTCAAACCCAAAGAAATTAGTGAAAAAAAAAATCGAATTAAAATAAATTCAAACTTGCAAAAGAAATAAAATGCAAACAATCAACTCTCTACTCAAGATCCCACAACCCTGATGAATGCTGCATGTGTAAGAACCTGTGGTTATTTTGCTCCCCAATATTACAAGTGTAAAAATTGGATCGTCACAGGGTCATTGAAAGGCGAAGGCCATGACAAAAGAAAGACACACACAAAAGTACGTAGTCAGCAAAGCTGAGTGCATACAAGCTGCGAAATAAATTAAGAAAATACCTATCATGCTACTAATAATCAAGCACAAGCATCATTATATACAGACTTAATTCATGACTCTATTATCAAATTTATTAAGACATCACTAATTGTTATTGTCTGACTCATTTATTTTTTTCATCGAATATAGCAATAGACAAGGTTGTCCAACCCATGTCCCATTTGGAACATCAATAAAAGAAAAACCCCATGCCTCCTTTCGGAAACATCAATAAACATCCAATGACCACGGGCGCGACTCCGTGACCGTAGTTAGTATGAGATCTCACCTAACTCCTAGTTTTAGAAAAAATAATATTTAAAATAGGAGACTCGTAGATCAGACGGACACGATAAAAGTACACGGCTAATACCCCATGTAGCCCAACTCCTAGTTGTCATTACTCCAGATGTGCACCATTATAGAGTTTTATTGCTCATCCATCTTGCGCTTTACGTGATTTACAGGTTTAGACTTGGTGACGACTCATATACATTACAATACAAACATTCCAAACACAATTCAATCAAACATGGAAAATTCTCAAATTAAATTCTTGATTTATTAGTGACAAACAACATTTATTAATTATTCCTTTACCACCTCGGTGTATAAACACCTTGAGTGCATAAGGCACCCCAAAACCCTAACCTCGTCTTATAAGACTTGAATTTCTCCTTTACTCATCCTGTTTGCATAATCATGAATGAGTAATAATTTGATCTTTACACCAATCAAATACCTTTGCCTTTAAGCGCACCTTGCATAATTAAAGCACAAATAATACTTGCAGTATAAACTAGTGCACATCATTTGAAATTCACAATGTATAACCAGACAATTTAACCCAGGCAATCCTATACATGATACTAAGTTCTCGATCCATACTTAAACATGCACCTACAAGCAAGGTTTCGTAACTTGTACGTACCTTGTGTAAACAATCCGGTTGGCCACTTTAAAACTAGAAATCGCCTTCTACAAAGTCCTCTCCTAAACCAAACAATAAGAAATAAATCAATACTAAAGCAAATAAATTTACAGCAACACTAAACTACTTTAAAACCTCTTAAATCATCAAAATAAAGCCTTTAAATTGTCCCTAATAATCAAAGTTTATAATATAACATCCCAACTTTAAGTTTATATGTTAGAATTATGAAAATATAGTGTTTTATATCAAATTACAACAACTTTAAAGTAAGTAAATAAATCTAGAAATTTGTTTTAAGTATATAAAATAACCCCATAAGCATAATTACTTGAAATAATCATTATATAGCAAGTTAGTGTGTTAAAAACCCAAGAATATACCAATTCAATGCAATTAGAGGCTTCAAAATAAAAATTTTGAAATCTGAAAATTATTTTTAAAATTAGAATTTAAAGTTCAAAGCTTTTTCAATCACAAAATACTCACAATAATTATTTATAGGTTTAGAAGCATAAAAACATGAAATTAACACAACTTGTTCATAAAAATTGTAACTTTAATAAATCTGAAAATTTATATATGATTAAAATACTTATACTTTAACGTAATTTAAACATAGTATGATTAGATAACTTGATTAAAACGTTATCAAGCCCTAAAACATGAAAAAGCAATGCTTTAAACCCTAAACTCATACGTATACAAAATCTGAAATTTTCTATAAAAAATTAAACATGTCAAAACTCATAAATTCATAATCTTTTGCAACCCAAGTATAATATCAAACCATAATAAAAATCATTTAGAATAAAAATTAAACAAAGATTACAACTTTAAATCAATTTAATAAAATAAAAAAAAGTAAAGAAAAGGGAAGAAGAAGGGGTGAACTGCAGGAGAGGCGCGACTGTGCAGGCGGTGGTGGCCGGAGGTGTGGCTGGCGGCGGTGGCTGAGCGGCAGCGATTTTTTTTGTTGTTTTTGTTGTTTCTGTTCGTGAATGTAGGGAAAGGAGAAGGAGAAGGAGAGTGAAAGCTTTTTCCTTTTTTTTTTTACGTGAGAGAGAGGAGAAGTGTGAGGGTTTTTGAGGGTTTTATTTGGGTCTTGGGTTTCCTAATTAGATTAGGAGTAAAATTTGAGGTTTTGGGCTATTAAATTAAAATTGTTTGTAAATTAGTCAAAAACATATTAGTTTACTTAAATCTTTACATAAAAATAATTTATTCAATGAAATTGACATAAAAATATTTGTAAGAATAATATATAAATAAATTATAATTAAGTTGAAAATATGGGGGATTACAATCTAACCCTCTTAAAAGAAGTTTCGCCCTTGAAACTTTACCCAAAATCCATAGTTCCTCAAAAGTATTCAAACTTATGCGTTTTGTATTGTAGTAAATTGCTTGCTTCTCAACAAGTGTACTCAACAAACAGAACTTTGTACTCAATGAACTAATAGTTGGCCAAAGTTTACATACTTTTTATAGTATGTAAACGCAATAATAATGCATAATGATAAACAAAACATGCAAAATCAAGCAATAAATGGTATAATTGAGGTAAAAGCGCGAAATTACATCACATTCTTCCACCCTCAAAAGAAAAGAGTTACGCCCTTGTAACTCACCTCGTCAAAAAACTCGGGATATTTGTTTTTCATCTCTTCATCGGCCTCCCAAGTTGCCTCTTCGTACTCCTGGTTTGACCAAAGGACTTTCACTATCTTCACATCTTTGGTTCTAGTACTACGCACCTTGTGATCTAGTATCTTGAATGGTCTTTCTTCATAAGTTAGAGACTCAACTAGTTGAATAGTCTCCGGCTGCAAAACATGGGTTTCACTAGGCACATACTTTTTCAATTGGGAAATGTGGAACACATCATGCATTTTCTCGAACTCCATTGGCAAAGCCAATTTGTAAGACACTTTCCCCACACGTTGGAGAATTTCATACGGACCCACATATTTTGCACTAAGCTTCCCTTTCTTGCCGAATCGCATCACACCTTTTGTTGGAGAAACCTTTAGAAAGACTTTGTCTCCAACACTAAACTCATCATCTCTACTGTTCAAGTCGGCATAACTCTTCTGTCTATCTTGTGCTTCCTTGATACGCGACTGGATTAGTTTCACCTTGGTCACCATATCCTCAACGAAATCTGTACCCAAAGTAACCCGTTCACTGTAATCATTCTAGCAAACTAGGCTTCTGCACTTCCTTCCATACAATGATTCAAATGGTGCCATCTTGATGCTTGCATGGTAACTGTTATTGTAGGAAAATTCGATCAAAGGTAGGTGATCCTCCCAATTTCCTTGGAAATCTAAAGCACAAGCTCGTAACATATCCTCCATGGTTTGGTTTGTTCTCTCAGTCTGACCATCAGTTGCAGGGTGAAAGGCAGTACTCATCTTCAATGCTGTTCCAAGGTTCTCTTGCACTTTTTGCCAAAACTTTGATAGAAACCTAGAGTCTCTATCTGACACTATGTCCTTGGGAACTCCGTGCAACCGAACTACATTCTTCACATAGACACTTGCTAGCTGCTTCTTTTTCCAGGTCTCTTTGATAGGAATGAACATCGCTGACTTAGTAAGTCTGTCTACAATCACCCAAATCGTGTCATTCCCAGTACGAGTCTTTGGTAAGCTTGTCACAAAGTCCATGGATATGGAATCCCACTTCTAACCTGGTATTTCTAATGGTTGTACCTTTCCCATGGGTCTTTTGTGGTCTATCTTCACCTTCTGGCACGTCAGACACTTGGATACAAACTCAGCCACTTCTCTCTTCATATTCGGCCACCAATAGAACTCTTTCAAGTCCTTATACAACTTATCACCCCCAGGGTGAACTTAATATGGTGTATTATGGCACTCCTCCATGATTTTCCTTTTAATATCCTCACACTTCTGTGGTATACACCATCTCTCCTTGTATCTCAAGCTCCCATCCTCATAAATCTTGAATTCAGTCTCCGCACCACTTGTCACACGATCCTTAATCTTCTGAAACGACTCATCCTCCTGTTTCTTTTCTTTAATCTCCTAAAATATGGAAGGCTGGATGGTTAAAGCACTTAGTATTCCCTCTAACTCTCCTTGGTTGATAACCTCAAGGTTCAATCTCCTCATATCTTCACACAACTCATTGGCCACAATCAAAGCATTGACATTATGACTCGACTTCCTGCTAAGGGCATCCACAACTAAATTCGCCTTTCCCTCGTGATACTGGATGTGGACATGGAAGTCTGTAAGATACTCCAACCATCTACGTTGCTGCATGTTCAAGTGATCTTGGGTGAAGATGTACTTTAGACTTTTATGGTCCGTGAATATCTTATAAGAAACACCGTAAAGGTAGTGCCTCAAAATCTTCAAAGCGAATACAACAGCTTCAAGCTTCAAGTCATGGGTAGGGCAGTTAACTTCATGTTTCTTCAGTTGTCTCGATGCATATGCGATCACCCTTCCATTCTTCTATAGGGCACATCCCAGACCATGCTTCGAGGCATCACTATACACTTTGAATCCTTCTATCTATCAGGTGATACTAGTACTGGTGCAGTGGTCAATTGCTCTTTAAGGGTTTGAAAAGCTGATTCACAACTCTCGTTCCACTCAAACTTGGTCTGCTTCTTCATAAGAGTAGTCATGGGTCTGGCTATCCTCGAAAAATCCTTAACAAACCTTCTATAATATCCAGCTAATCCCAAGAAACTACGAACATCAGTCAAATTCTTAGGTGTAGGCCACTCACTCACCGCCTTGATCTTCGCAGGATCCACGAATACACCCTCCTTCAAAATGTAATGCCCCTAAAATGCAACTTTTTCCAACCAGAACTCACACTTGGAAAACTTAGCATACAACTTATTCTTCCTAAGGGTTTCAAGGGTAGTTCTCAGGTGCTCAGCATGTTCTTCCTCATTCCTCGAATACACCAAAATGTCATCAATGAACACAATTACAAACTTATCCAAGTACTCATGAAACACTCGGTTCATCAAGTCCATGAATATGGCTGGTGCATTGGTTAACCCAAAAGGCATGACCGTAAACTCATAATGTCCATACCGAGTTCTAAAGGTTATTTTTGGAATATCTTTATCTGCAACCTTCAACTAATGGTACCCCGACCTCAAGTCAATCTTCAAAAACACGCTTTCCCCCTTCAGTTGGTCAAACAAGTCATCTATCCTAGGTAGAGGGTACTTATTCTTCACAGTCACATTATTCAACTCTCTATAATCAATACATAGCCTCAAACTTCCATCCTTCTTTTTCACAAATAGCACAGGTGCTCCCCAAGGTGATGCACTGGTCCTAATGAACCCCTTGTCTAACAACTCCTGCAATTGAGCCTTTAGTTCACTCATCTCAGCTGGTGCATTCTATACGGTGCTTTTGAGATAGGTGCAGCTCCTGGAACTAAATCAATGGTAAACTCAACTTCCCTCTTAGGTGGCATTCCCGAAATCTCTTTTGGAAAACTCATTCACAATGGGCACATCCTCCATCTGCTTACTCTCACTCATACTCAAATCTTGAACACAGCAAAAGTACAATGGACATCCCTTATTCACTAGCTTCTTCACCTTCATAGCAAAAATGATCCCAAAACCCTTAGGCTTCCCTAACCGTCTATAGGACACTTTCTTACCCATAGGATCACTCAGCTACACCCTCTGCATCTCACAGTCTATCTTAGCCTTGTATAAACTCAGCCAATCCATCCCCAGAATTACATCTAAGTCCCCTAGGTTAAACTCAATAAGGTTTGATGGATAGATAGCTTCTCCTATTTTCAACGGTAATCCTTTGAATATTTTATTACAATGAACAAGTTTGCCCGTAGGCAGACTGACTGACACATCAACATGACTCGATTCAGTTAAGTTTAACTTGCGCAAAACAGAAGTAGAAATGAAAGAATAAGCTGCTCCAGAGTCAAATAGAGTGTTGACAGAGACAGATTGGATAGAAAAAGTACCATAACTACATCCGAGGACCTCTTAGCTTCTCCCTTTCTCATTACAGACAAGCGGCCGGGAGTGTTGTTTCTTACCTGATAACCATTGTTGTTGCCTGAATTGTTGTTGTTGCCATTGCCAAACTTGTTGTTATTGTTGCTACCATTCCCAAACTTCCCATTATAACCATTTCCCCTATTCCCCTGGTTGTTAAAATTGTTAGGCCTCTGCTGGGTGTTCCCACCGTTCCCACCATTTCCCTGTTGTTTCCGCTTGGTGTAACACTCATACTCCTTGTGTCCTCTTTTGTTGTAGAACCGGCAAGTCACCAAATTCCCATCACAGTCTCTCTCAGGGTGGTTCCTTCTACACCTCTTACAAAGGTAGGTTCTCTCTCCATTGTTAGCATTAGAAGAACTACTAACATTCTGGTTACCCCTATCAAATGAGTTCCAATTCCTAGGCCTCTTAGAGTTACTCTGGTTCTCAGATTTCCCAAAGTCCTTCCTTTTCTCCCCAGCCTTAGCACTCGCACTAGCAGTCCTAGTATTCAGATGGTACAGATGGGCAACTCTCTCATAGACCTCGTCAAGGCTTTTAAAAACTTTTCCGGCTAGGCCTTGTTGTAACTCGTCAGTCAATCCATGCTCAAACCTATGAGCCTTCAGTTCTTCAGTTGGTACTACCTCAGGAGAAAACCTAGAAAGGGTCATAAACTTATTATAGTACTTAGAGATTGACATGTCTCCCATTGCAAGGCTTATAAACTCCCGAGCCTTTTGTTTCTTCAGGAATCCATGCTCAAACCTCTAAGCCTTCAGTTTTTCAGTTGGTACTACCTCAGGAGCAAACCTAGAAAGGGTTATAAACTTATCATAGTACTCAGAGATTGACATGTCTCCCATTTCCAGGCTTATAAACTCCTGAGCCTTCTGTTTCTTCAGGAACGGGGGGTAAAAATTGTCCCTCAAGGAGGTCTTAAACACTTCCCACCCAAAGTTAGGTTTAGCCCTAAGGATCACAACATTGTCTCTCCACCAGATATCAGCTTTGTCCTTAAGGTACATAGCGGCCTGGTCCACTTTCATACCCTCAGGACAGTTGAGTGCCACAAACAGCTTGTCAAACTCTCGAATCCAGTTTTCTAGGAAAGTAGGGTCAGCACCTCCCCTAAAAACTGGAGGCCTAACCTGGGCCAGCTTCTTAAACATTTGAGCTTGGTCTCCCCGATTTTGGATCACATTTTCAGCCAACAAACGAATAACATGAGCTAAGGCAACGTTCTCAGCCATTCTAGCTCTACGCCTGAAATAAAATAAATATGCACTCCATTTTAAACTAAACCCAAATACTATTCACACATATTCATTGAATCACAATATTACATTTGTCACATAAATTGGTTCAAATGGGTACCTTGAGATTGCACCCCCTTGTCCCAAGCAAAACCACACAATAAAAGCACGATTCATATGCAGGATTAAATGAAGTTAAGAAAATAATTTCCCCATCCCGTGACACTCTTATTAAGTTTGATCATAGACAAAGAGATTTTCCCAAAAAAGTATATGAATACAAAAATTAAAATTGCTCTTGCTCACAAATAAAAGTAAAATGAAGCTCTTAAAAATAAAATATCAACTTCTTATTATAACTTATATAAAGGTATCAATCCCAAATAAAGACTCTGTAGCACTAGCTACTTATTAAAATTAATCATCCAAATTAGACTATAATGAGGTTCTAATAACATTATCAATGGCAAATTCCTTATTCATGCTAACTCCACCCTAACAAAAATAATCCTCAAGGTATCACATTGCTGTTCTTATCTTTCTTCTCATTATAATTATTAACATAAAAATCAAGGTCATTTTCGTCATCTGAATCTTCAATAATTATTGCCTTGTAGAGTGGATTTGGATTTCTAGTAGCTCTCTTCACAGCATTTGGATCTTCAGGTGGTGGTTGTAACCATTCAAGCTCATCCTCATCTAGAAATTCAATAAGAGTATAATCATGGAACATTCTTTGGTAGGTTTTAATCTTATGCTTCTTATTCTTTGTTGTTTTAAACTCATGTAAGTACTGGTAGTCTTCCTCATCTGGATTAGTTGGCGTCATAATCATTTCAAACCTTTCCAGAGTATCGTCACTTCGAGTATCATTCTCATCCTCAGACACAACAATGGGGTTGTTCCTAATATCATTACTCACGCTTTCCGACGTGATTACTGAGTCGCTCATCTCTTTTCTACGTTAACCCAGCGCAACGAACATTCAAAAAGCATAACACAAGCACATCATAAAAATAAATCAATTAGAACATAATTATAACATGTTAAATAAATAAGAAAATAACACTTCATGTGATAATTAAATGCAAAAAAAATATATATATATGAAATATGCATGCATTCCCTTCTTAAGTCTACCCTAAGCTCACCAAGTAGACAAAATAAACTTCATAATTGTTTTAAATAAAATGGTTTAAAACATACTTAGTTTCAAATGAATAATTTTTTTTTCATTAAAATTCAAAATTAAATCATTGAATAGGCGCCTAAGTCATACTAAGCTAATTGGCTTTAGTGGTAATTAAATCTAACCTAAGCTCCTAGATACCACTTTGTAACACCCCAATAATTCTCTCTTAAAAACCTGTGAGAAACCTGTATATAACCTGAACAAATTCAAGAGAATTACTAGCGTGCTACCGCCACGTGTTCAAACGTTAAGGCTATCTCAGAAATTAGCAGCGAAAAACTAAAACAGTGGTGAATAAAATTCAAAACAAAAGAATTAAATCAAAATAAGTGTTACAAGTTAGAACCATTAAGGCCCTTAATCAAAACCCAATAAAAGTAGTAAGTGATTAAATCCAGTGTTCGAATAATTTCAAACCCAAAGGAATTAGTGCCAAAAAAAAATCGAATTAAAATAAATTCAAACTTGCAAAAGAAATAAAATGCAAACAACCAACTCTCTACTCAAGATCCCACAACCCTGATGAATGCTGCATGTGTAAGAACCTGTGGTTATTCTGCTCCCCAATATTACAAGTGTAAAAAATGGATCGTCACAGGGTCATTGAAAGGCGAAGGACATGACCAAAAAAAGACACACACAAAAGCACGCAGTCAGCAAAGCTGAGTACATACAAGTTGCGAAATAAATTAAGAAAATACCTAACATGCTACTAATAATCAAGCATAAGCATCATTAAATACAGACTCAATTCATGACTCGATTATCAAATTTATTAAGACCTCACTAATTGATATTGACTGACTCATTTATTTATTTCATCGGATTTAGCAATACACAAGGTTGTCCAACCCATATCCCATTTGGAACATCAATAAAAGAAAAACCCCATGCCTCCTTTCGGAAACATCAATAAACATCCAACGACCACGGGCGCGACTCTGTGACCGTAGTTAGTATGAGATCTCACCTAACTCCTAGTTTTAGAAAAATAATATTTGAAATAGGAGACTCGTAGATCAGACGACCTCGATAAAAGTACACGGCTAATACCCCATGTAGCCCAACCCCTGGTTGTCATTACTCCAGATGTGCACCATTATAGAGTTTTATTGCTCATCTATCTTGCGCTTTACGTGATTTACAGGTTTAGACTTGGTGACGACTCATATACATTACAATACAATCATTCCAAACACAATTCATTCAAACATGGCAAATTCTCAATTTAAATTCTTGATTTATTACTGACAAAAAACATTTATTAATTATTCCTTTACTACCTCGGTGTATAAACACCTTGAGTGCATAAGGCACCCAAAAACCTTAACCTCGTCTTACAAGACTTGAATTTCTCCTTTACTCATCCTGTTTTCATAATCATGAATGAGTAATAATGTGATCTTTACACCAATCACATACCTTTACCTTTAAGCGCACCTTGCATAATTAAAGCACAAATAATACTTGCATTATAAACTAGTGCACATCATTTGAAATTCACAATGTATAACCAGACAATTTAACCCAGTCAATCCTATACATGATACTAAGTTCTCGATCCGTCCTTAAACATGCACCTATAAGCAAGGTTTCGTAACTTGTACGTACCCTGTGTAAACAATCCGGTTGGCCACTTTAAAACTAGAAGTCGCCTTCTACAAAGTCCTCTCCTAAACAAAACAATTAGAAATAAATCAATACCAAAGAAAATAAATTTACAGCAATACTAAACTACTTTAAAACCTCTTAAATCATCAAAATAAAGCTTTTAAATTGTCCCCAATAATCAAAGTTAATAATATAACATCCCAACTTTAAGTTTATATGTTATAATTATGAAAATATAGTGTTTTATATCAAATTACAGCAACTTTAAAGTAAGTAAATAAATCTGGAAAGTTATTTTGAAGTATATAAAATAACCCAATAAGCATAATTACTTGAAATAATCATTATATAGCAAGTCAGTGTGTTAAAAACCCAAGAATATACCAATTCAATGCAATTAGAGGCTTCAAAATAAAAAGTATGAAATCTGAAAATTATTTTTAAAATTAGAATTTAACGTTCAAAGCTTTTTCAATCACAAAATACTCACAATAATTATTTTATAGGTTTAGAAACATAAAAACATGAAATTAAAACAACTTGTTCATTAAAATTGAAACTTTAATAAATCTGAAAATTTATATATGATTAAAATAATTATACTTTAACGTAATTTAAACATAGCATGATGGGATAACTTGATTAACACGTTATCAAGCCCTAAAACATGAAAAATCAATGATTTAAACCCTAAATTCATACATATACAAAATCTGAAATTTTCTATAATAAATTAAACATGTCAAAACTCATAAATTCATAATCTTTTGCTACCCAAGTATAATATCAAACCATAATAACAATCATTTAGAATAAAAATTAAACAAAGATTACAACTTTAAATCAATTTAATAAAATAAAAAAAAAGTAAAGAAAAGGGAAGAAGAAGGGGCGAACTGCAGGGGAGGCGCGGCTGTGCAGGCGGTGGTGGCCGGAGGTGTGGCTGGCGGCGGTGGCTGTGCGGCAGCGAGTTTTATTTCTTTGTTGTTGCTGTTCGTGAATTCAGGGAGAAGGAGAAGGAGAGTGAAAGCTTTTTCCTTTTTTTTTATGTGAGAGAGAGGAGAAGTGTGAGGGTTTTTGAGGGTTTTATTTGGGCCTTGGGTTTCCTAATTAGATTAGGAGTAAAATTTGAGGTTTTGGGCTATAAAGTTAAAATTGTTTGTAAATTAGTCAAAAACATATTAGTTTACTTAAATCTTTTCATAAAAATAATTTATTCAATGAAATTGACATAAAAATATTTGTAAGAATAATATATAAATAAATTATAATTAAGTTGAAAATATGGGGGATTACATTCTTGACTACGGTCATACCCCCCATCTTAGGAATGACATGAATGGGAGAGACACACCTAGAGCTTGAGATAGGGAATATGATTCCTGCATCCAAAAGCTTGGTGATCTCTTTTCTCACCACCTCTCCCATTTGAGGGTGTAGCTTTCTTTGTCGTTCAATAGAAGGAAGGGTGCCTTCCTCAAGCGTTATGTGGTGTGTACACAAAGCGGGGCTTATACCCTTAAGATCATTAATAGTATAGCCCAAAGCACCTTGGTGCTTTCTCAAGACACAACATAACGCTTGAGCTTGGCTTTCACTCAAGGATGCACTAACATTTACGGGGTAATTGGAATTTGGGCCTAAGAATTCATACCTAAGGTGTGATGGTAGAGGTTTGAGCTCTACCAAAGGCACACCTTTACCTTCTTTTGTTGCGGCCACTTGCAAAGCTTCATGGCTTCAAATATTCAAGCACATTTGTTCATCCACATCCTTCATGCTTCTATTAAGCAATTCCTCATACAATGCCATCTCCTTGCATGGTGCAACTAGCTTATCTTTGTTCAACAAAACATTCTCAAGAGCATCGTTAGAGGTGAGCAACTGCTCATGCATGGAAGACACAACATGATCAAGAGAGTCAATCATCAAGCAATTTTCTAGAGAAGAACTTGGATATTTCATGCTTTCATTCAAATCAAATTCTATGACCTCATCTCCTACCTTAAGCGAAATCTTTGCACTCTTGACATCTATCATAGCACCCGAGGTAGCGAGAAAGGGTCTACCTAGAATGATAGGAATGTTAGCATCTTCATCCATTTCTAGTACAACAAAATCCAACGGGAACATAAACTTCCCAACCCTCAATGGAACATCTTCCACTTTACCCTTTGGAAACTTTATTGACCTATCGGCTAATTGCAAGGTAATGTTAGAAGGTAAGAGTTCCCCTAGATCAAGTCTTTGATGAACCTAATATGACATTAGGCTTACGCTAGCTCCTAAGTCACATAGGGCATTATCAATTTGCATCTTGTTAATAGCACAAGGGATGGAGAAGTTTCCGGGGTCTTTAAACTTGGGTGGCATTTTTTTCATGATGATAGCACTACAATTCTCTGTCAAGTTGATAGTCTCCACAACATCACAAGTCCTTTTCCCACTCAAAATGTCTTTGAGGAATTTGGCATAGTTAGGCATTTGGTTGATCACATCGGTGAAAGGTAGAGAAAGGTGAAGTTGTTTGAGCATATCAATAAATTTCCCAAATTTCTCATCCAATTTGTGTCTCATGAATTTTTTGGGGTAAGGGAGCTTGGGTTTCACAATATCTTTCTCTACTCTCACCTCTCTAGGTGTCTCAACCACAACCTCATCTAAAGATGCTCTATCTCCCTCATTCTCAACCAAAGCTTCCTTGGGGACCTCCTTGTCTTCACTTCTCCTAGGCAATCTCTCCTCAAGAACCTTACCACTCCTTATAACAATAGCATTCACGGGTTTCTTAGGATCTAGGCCTTGGGAAGGTAAAGAGGAAGGGCTTGCTTGGTCTTTAAAAGCATTAGCAAGTTGAGAAATTTGGTTTTCGAGCATTTTGTTATGGGTCATCATCTCATTGAATTTCTAGTCACTAACAGCCATGTATGTGTTCAACAACTTGGTTTGATTTTCAATTGTTTCCTCCAAATTGATCCTAGAAGAAGAAGGTTGTGAGTATGAATTTTCACCTTGAGTCTTTGGAACAAATTCGGGTGGGGGACCCCTTTGAGAATTATTTTGAAAGTTTCCCCTACCTTGATTGTCCCAGTTACCCCTATTTTGATTTTGACCATAACCTTGATTATGGTTTCCACTACCTTGGTTATGATTTCCATAACTTTGGTTTTGATTACCATAATTTTGGTTTTGATTTTGACTACTATAACCTCGATTGTTATAGTTACCACGAGAACCTTGGTTCCCTTGGTTCTTATAACCACCACCTTGGTTATAATTGTCAAAATTACCTTGGTTTTGGTAATTCCTATTCCATTGACCTCTTTGATTATCAAACCTTTGCACATTATTATTTGACACATAATTCACATGCTCACTGTCATTATTATCAAAATCATCACCACAATCCGTAGAAGCATGAGGGCAATTACAAGAGTCATGATCATAAGATCCACATGCATCACAAAACAAGCAACCACTAGGCATATTATTTGAGGAGGGAGGGGGTTGAGAGTTAGAAAGAGTACCTCTCCCCTTAAATTGGGAGGGAATATTCGAAGCTTGAAAAGAAGAGGAGCTTTCTAACTTGGCCTTGACTGCGGTCATTTCTTTCCCCAAGTTTGTCATTTGTGTGGATAGGTTGTTGATCGCATTTAGATGGTCTATAGAGTACATCGAAGAGCCACTCTTGCTAGTTGAATCCCTCTCACCATCTTGCCAATCTCCATAGTACTTTACCACATCCTCAATAATGTCCACCACTTCTTCTTCCGTCCTATTCATTATGGGACCTCCGGCTCCCCCATCAAGGCATGATTTGCCTTGAGGACTTAGGCCACCATAGAAAATTTTAATTACTTGATAGGTTGGAATTCCGTGGCGGGGACAATCCCTTTGGTTCTATTTATACCTCTCCTATGCTTCGTAAAGGCTTTCATTAGGTCTTTGCTTGAACCCTGAATCAAAGCTCTAGCCTCCGCTGTTTTCTTTTGTGGGTAGAATCGGGACAAGAATTCCTTGGTGACTTCATCCCATGTTCTTAGGGAGTTTTGCTTTACCTCCTTATCCAACCACTCCAAGGCTCGGCCTATGAGAGAAAAGCGAAACAACTTTAGCCGGATGAACTCTTGAGAAACTCGGTTTATTTTGATAGTGTTGCAATATTTTTCGAACTCCTTGAGATGGTTCAACAGACTCTCACTCTTAGCTTTGCTATATTGTCTCCTCTCGATCAAAGCGATCATAGCTAGCCTAATTTCAAAATCATTCGTCGGTGTTGTAGGTGGAGCAATTCCACTCTTAAACTTGTACGCACCAAGAATTCCCAATTCTTTCAAATCAATTCTTGTTTGTTCTCCCATGCTTAGTTCTTCTTCAAATCCTTCTTCGCTTGAGGATCTAAACTCCAAGGATCGACTAGCAATTCTTCTCCTTGAGAGATTTCTTTCGATTTCCGGGTTAAAAGGCACAATTGATCGATCACGAGCTCTATGCATGCAAAACACAATGAAAATATTAGTAACACGGCTACAAATGTAGCCTTAAGAAACAAACTCTTTTTGTATTTTTTCAATTAAAGTGAAATAGACTCAACAACTAAAGCTAAGCACCAATATCACTCCCCGACAACGGCTCCATTTTGATAGCGGAATAAACGAGTCGTTAATTGCCTATCCCAAAATCAAACACAATTTATAAAATCCTAAACCAACCTAATACAAGTATAGGTAAGTATAGGGTCGAACCCAAATGAGTGAGTCGGTATTAACTATAGCCTAAGTCAAGCTACTTCCAAAGTTGTAGTGAGAAAATGTTTGGGACTATGGTAGCCAAACTAGATTGATCAAGTAATTCAAGAAACTAAACACTAGGGATATAGGTTCCACATGCAAGTTCAATAAACATGATAATTGATAGTTCATTTAATTGATTCAAGCATCGCAAAGGACAAACAATATTAGCAATCAAGAGAATTCAAGAGCTATTTCCTAGAGCCCAAGCTAGTGGTCACTATGAATGGCTAATCAAGGAAATTCACTATCAAACTCAATCAATTAAAACAATTCTCAAATTGATGGTTCATGTCATTAAGAATTGCAATGAAATCTAGATTAATCTTATAGGTTGATCACTCATAATCTAATTAATCACATGCAAAACTATGTCAACCAATTTAATTGCAACAATTCAATCAATCAATGATCATCAACTAGCACAAATTATCAATCAAGCATGCTTCCCCTTCTCCCTAGCAACTAATCTACTCACTAATGATGGTGTAATTCAAGAACAAATCACTAGAAATTGCATTGATCATCATTCTAAATCAAAATCAAGAGAAAACAATATCAACTTACAATATTAAATTCAAATCCAAGAAAATCAAACAATCAAACATAAATCTAAAACAAACAAGTAAAGAGATTGAAGATGAAGAAATCCAAGCACAATTGATCCAATGTTGAAATACAAATACAAATCCAAAACTAAGAACTTCTGTCTAACTTCTCTCTCTAAAACTAAGCTAATGAAAAGTATCTAAAAGTTAGTTTTCAAAAAGGATTACAAGTGTATTTATAGACAAAGAAGGAAAATAGGATCCCCGCGCCCTCACTATGAAATCTCGCGCCCTCGGGGAAATGGGTGCGGAACCCATAACAAACTCCGCAGGCTATCTAGGAAACACCCGCGTCCGTGGGTCTTCTACCCGCGCCCGCGGCAAGGGCGCGGCGAATCCCCTGTTCCCAAAGGGTGATCAGAGGTCCGCGGTCTCTCTAATTTGGAGTGCTCTCTCCAATCTACTCGCGCCCGCGGGGAGCCCGCGCCTAGACTGCGGAGGGTTCCTGGTCGATTTTGGCTCATTTGGAGCAATCGAGCCCACACTCGCGGCCTTCAGGACCCGCGCCCGCAGCAACCTTGTAAAAGCTAATGCCCTCTCCGAGGCCTCTCCAAGCCCTCTTCAAGCCCTCTCTGAGCAGATTGCTTCCTCCTTGCTTAGTCAAAATAGTTCATCTTGATCCCTTTTTAAAGACAACTCCTAGGTACCTACTAGAGCAAACAAAGGAAAGGAGTAAAAGGGAAAAAAGGCCAAATAAAAGGAAAACACGAAAACATGAAAAACACAATTAAAGAAGGAAAGAGAGGAACTACAGGAAAAAGGACCAAAAATAAGATAAGAAAGCATGAAAAAGGGATGAAATCATCTTAAAAGACTACCCTATGAGTGCCATAAATGACAGTCATTAGTAGGTTCCACTTTTTACCTTTATCTTATAAAATCATCATCTAAATTGACTAAATTACCCTTCATAAAGGTAAAAAATGAGACCCAAATGCCAAAAGGATCTAGCCAAAATTGTTAGAGTGGTAGTGTTACTTAAACTTTTTACAACATTATGGTAGTTCTTTTTTTAAAAAAAAATAAAAGGTAGTTGTTTTCAAAACACGTGCTTTAATTGATAGTAGTTGACAAAGTTTCCTAAAAATAACACACATGTTTCAGATAAACTTGAACTTTATATTACGTATTGTTATTAACGTATAGAACATATACACATATGTGTATAGGTGAATTCACTACATTATATACTATAACTGCGACGATGCAACATGTATACTTATGTAATAGGGGCTTGTGATACGTAATAATTGCGAACATGTACGTGTACTATACGTAATTCATGGCTCATAAGATTATCAATGTCAATAACGTAAAAACAGCTACCATGTTGCTATACCATTAACATGCCCTTTCCACTAACATATAACAACGCTATCTGCACGCGAATAACATCCAGTGGCAACACACAACCTCGACAAAAGTGACGGAGTACACAATAACCTACAATGTGTTACCCTATAACCTTTAAATGTGATACAAGAACAAAACTTTTGAATTTTGTGTAAATCTAGTTAGTTGTCTATCCCCAAAACTTTGGCTAGCAATTGTTTTTGGAACCGTCCATAGGTGTTCCCTGTAATATCCATGGGATTCGAAATCCAATTTTTTAAAAAAGATTTGAAGCCAACGGTGAGTGATTTCCCAAAATTCAAAACTTGAACTTATTTTGGGGTTGGCGGTTCCTTGTAGGTGTTCCCCAACGTTTATGTATAAAAACCCCTAAATTTTCTCTCTCCTCAAAAATCCCTTTTAGTTTTTTCTCTAAATTATTCGTTCAATTCTCTCTCTTTGTTCTACCAGACCGTTCATCCTCTGACCTTTCCCCTCCTAGTGCAAGGTAATTTATAAATTGTTACAACGTAGTTTTCTTTATGAGCTACTTAAATTGTAGACTGGTTGGTAAGATGTAACCGATTTTGTTGTCAATGTGAAATCTGGTTATAATAATTAGGGTTTAGTTTGTTATAGAGTATTGAAATTTTGTTTTCATAGTTGTAGACGGTGGATTTTGTGGGGATTTTTGAGTGATTAAACTGTATTATTTTGTGTAATCCGAGGTCTTAAAATGAATTCTTCATATAGTCTAATTACAATGTATTGAAATTTTGTTTACATAGTTGTAGACGGTGGATTATTCGTTGGGGATTTTTTTGAGTGATCAAACATGACTATTTTTCCGAGGTCTTAAGTGATTTTGGTGTATGTATAAAATAAATTCTCGTACTTACTATGAAACCCTTAAAGTCATCGAAGTTGCTCCTTTGTTTTCTTGGAATGATGAGTGACCATAACTAGTATATGTAGGTATTCTTTTCCTATGTAAAGTCTAATAGTCACACCCCTCTTCAGTGTTCATAGAGTAAATGGTTCCATGTTTCAAGTCCTGTATGTGTCCATGTAGTTTCTTTTCTTGAAAAATAGGGTACATATTTGACTCACCATGTGCTAAACTTGTCATTTGTTGTAATACCTCGTATTTTTATATGCATTTTAATTAAAATAAGTATTTTCAGAAGTATTTAATTAAATTGAATAATTTTATTTAAAGTATTTTAATTATATATTTTAAATAAGTTTGGAAATATTTATAAAATAAAAGTTTGTTTAATTAATTATTTTAATTAAGTTGGGGTTTAATTTAAGGAGAGTTTATTTTAGTAAAGTTTTATTAGGCAACGGATTAGGAAAATTAAAAGAGGAAAGTTAGGGAGAAGGGTTTCTAGATAAGAGGTATAAATATTGAACACATGAGACAAATCAAACTCAGAGTGGAGAAAACTCAAGGTAAACTTCTCTCCCCTTTTTCTTTATTTTTCTTTCTCTTTTTCCCCTTCCTCTTTTTCGGCTCCTTCTTCACCGCCAGCCAGCCACCACCAGCAGCGATGGTCGCCAGCTGCCAACAGCCGACAGAGCCTGCCGCCGGCAGTAGCCTGGTGGCTGTCGGCTGCCCATACATTCGAAAAAAAATTGAAAATTTATTTAAAAAAAATAATTTATTCCTAGATCTAATTGTTAATTATGAGTTTTGATATTTGATTTTGATGTTTTATTATGAGTATTATGCTAATTAATTTTCAGATTATGTTTTTAATTGAAAATCCCCAATTTTTAAAACCCTAGGTTCTTGATTTATAAATTATTGAAGGGTTATGATGTATAATAGTTTAAACCTTTGATTAAAGTGTTTTAAAGCTTAATTACAGCAAGTTTTAATTAAAATATAGTGGTAGAATTTTTGGTAGAGCATTAAAAATCAAGTTTTTTAAGGATATTTAATTACCCATTAATTGGGATTAAAGTATGATGTTTTAAATATAATTTCAGCTTATTTTAATTAAATTATGAGGGGTTTTATAATAGTATATATTGCTGGAAATTTGTGTAGAGGGGAATTTAATACTCTTCTATGATATTAAATTGTAGGAGACTTTGAAGTGAGTGATTTCTATTATTCGTGGCGATTTTAAGATCGTATACAAGGTACGTTCGTGTACTTAGCATAATTATATTAATGTAGTAGCATGCTAAATGTGTTTAATTAATTACAAGTAGTATCATGCTAGATTTGGAAGGGAAATTATGATTTGGATGTTATTGGTGATTGGATTATGAAGCATGATTTATTTGTGATTGATTATTGAATGGAAAATAATAGTTTGGATTATTATTTATGAAACACATATTTATTTTTGGCATGTTAGAGAGCATATTTAATTAAACTAAATGTTTAATTTGGTTTAGAATATTGAAAAGAATTTTATAGTGGTTCATGTAATTTTTATTAATGCTATAAGCATGAGGAAAAAGCTATATAAGTGTATGTACATGAGTAATAAATTGTATGTTGGTGCCTTAGTGCAATTAAGGTGTTTTTAACATCGAAGGATAGGATTTGTGGCGCTTTATGAGTTTAAGGTGTTATTGACACCGAGTTAGAATTAAAAAGGATTCAACATTAAATATTATGTGGTCACTAATTATTCAAGAATTAGGTATATTTGATTGATTGAATAATTATTGCTGATTGGATGATTATGGTTTGAGAGTCATCACTAAGTTTAATAATATGTAAATAACGTAAAGTGAAAGAAATTACGCACCAAAACTCTGTAAACGTATATATCTTGAGTATGAACATATGGGGAGAGTTATGGGGTTTTATATTTAACCATAACTTCTACTGGAGTACAACACGTTGTACATTCCTTTTATTACTATATTGCGCAGGAAATCCGCCACCTATGAGTGGTTAATGATGTTGGCACGGTTAGCTCCCGTGTTAGTAACCTCAATTTATTAAGGGGATGTTACAGGGAAACCCGTTCGATGCGTAGCCAACATTAAATAAATAATGTAGTGTCTAGTGAGAAATTTTATTGGTTGTTGTATGCTTGAAAAAAAGGTGCAATGAGGTAAGTTGTGTGTTGATAGGGAATTATATGATGTTAGTGTGTTAATTACGCATATGAACTCAGCTTTGCTGATTGTGTGTTTTGTGTGTTTGTTGGCCTTGTCTTTATCTTGACCCTATGATGACCCATTTTTAATGGAGATTAGTGGAAACAAGTAGAGAGAAGCTTTTCAGGTGTTGGAGCATATTCATGAATGGGCATGAGTGAAGAGCGAATCATGCTAGTTTCTATAAGTATATGATGTGTTTATTGCTTTATTTATTTATGACATTATTATTATTTGTGACTAACGAAAAGGTTTTGAGTTCGGTTGGTTTTAATAAGGGCCTACAATAGTTCCAAGTTGTAGGTTGATTATATTTTACTTCGTTTGACTTTGGTTTGACATTACTTTCGTTGATTGACTTTTCAAGTTGACTTGTTTTAAATGATTTTGAAATTAGTCTTCCGCTGTGTGTCTTTGATAGTGCCTTAGCCGTTTTCACGGTGGCGGTAATGTCTTAGGTATTCCTATTTAAAGTTTTTAAACAGGGCAAAACAGGTATTTTAAAAGAAAGGAATTTCTAGGGTGTTACAGCTGTGCTCGCTACATAAATATGGACATGCTACTCACTCGCTCCTTACATTGTTACATCCTTTAGACCATATGTTAAATGTTTGCCCCTTTTCTATTTACGTAGTAAACGGTGGTAAAGTAGTAATACATGAACAACCAAGCCTGAAGTGGGGATCTAAAATCTAGCATATATTCTCTGGCTGTTAAAAGTATCCTTCATTGTTAATCTTCTCCTGCTTGTATGCCTTAGTCCCATTAGTGGGGTCGGCTACATTAGCCAACATTATTGAGGACTTTCACTCTATTAGCTACTTACTCTGTTTTTAATAGTTGCAACACACACTTTTTGACTCTATTTAAGAAAAGTGGTGTTTACATGATGTAAGATACTTTTAATATGGGGTGATAGGTTTTTGGAGTATAATGTTGTGGGTCATGTGCTTAAAATAAGAGAAATTGTAGTATTGTGACATTTTCATTATTGGGAAGTGTTGCAAGTTTTTTTATTTTTAAAAAAACTGAGGTAGTATTACTCTATTAGATGATAAATTGGTATTTCATGGCTATGTAGTTAGTTACGGGTATTTATATGTTGACAGTCTTCTGCTGCCTGAGATTCGATGAGAAGGTGAAAGATTGAATCTTATTGTTTGGGATGATGGTCTTAGCAGTTGTAATGTTGCCAAGCTTGTGCTTTATAGTATGGTTGATGCAACAGTCGAGTTCAAAGCTCAAGAGAGACCTTAATGATAGGAATGGTGTCCTTCGAAGAAGTGTATTATTTCGATAGAGGGTTCGGAGCTATGGAAAAGCTATTTGTTCAATAAGTTCAAGTAATTGGAATGCCTAGGTGGAGGCTGCTTTCGACCAGTAATATTAATGCATAATTAATATTACAGCTTAATCTTGATTGAACCCTTTAGGTCACACTCAAGCAACTAAGGATCCGACACGACGAATTAATTCGAAAGGAATTAATGAGTCTCTCGACTCTTGAGTAATTAATATTTAGACGTTGGAAATTGAGCTAGGAGCGTCGAAACCAAGCGTCACAAGTCGAGTCAAATTAATTAAAGACAAGACGGTAAAATCACTAATTAACCAACAATTTACCGAAATACCCCTAGCATCGAAATGCCCCAAGAAAACCGAGTGATAGGGGCATTTGATATAGCCAAGGGGGGTAGCATGCGCACCAAGCTGAGCCAAGGCTGGCTGGTGCGTGCTAGCGCACCATGGCTAACAAGGCTACCACCACATGGCTAGCAAGCTATGCTAGCATGTGCGTGGCAACCGCAGCCAGCTAGCATAAATGTTCGCATGGTGCCATAGCCCGCAGCCATGCCGCAACATGCTCGCAGCAGGCAAGCACGCACGGGCTTGCGCCCAGCCACACTAGCTACAGACCAGCCGCACACCAAGCGCCAACTGGGCTACTTGGGTGCCTTAGCTTGGCCTGCCACGTAGCAGTTTCTGATTGGGGCAAGTGGGAGCTTGATGAGTGGCATTTATGCCACTCTTTTATCCTTTTTCTCTAAGGATTCTCCCCTCATTTGCACTTGTTTGGCCCTTTTTTTAACCATTTGTACTTAGTTTTGCTTCCTCTTTTCTTTTCTCCTTTAACTTCCATTTTCTTAGTCTTCTTGCTTTGTTTTTATTTTGATTTCCATGCTTATGCTTTGTAGGAACCATCGGAGTTTTCAAGAGGAGGAAGCTAAGCTCAAAGGAAGCTGAAGGAAGCAAGATTCAGAAGAGGTTCGGCCGAACCTCCTGAAGGTGTGGCCGAACCAGGGTGTGGCTGAACCTGCTCAGTGGTTCAGCCAAACGTCGAGGCAGGGTCAAGAAGCAATTTGGCAATTTTGCAGGAGTGGTCAAACCACAGAAGTTCGATCAGACCATTATCAGGGAGTTTCGACCAAACCTACCCATGGTTCGGCGGAACCTACCCTGTAGTCTGGCCGAATCTACCTAGTGTTCGGTCGGACCACCCCTTTTTTTAGCTGGCTCTGTACGGACTATATAAGTCCCATCTTAGAACGTTTTGATGTAATTTTTGGATTAACTTAGTTTTAATTTGGAGAACATTAGCCTAATCTAGGGAGAGAATAGATTGTTATTCAAACATCCTTTATTGTATTCAACTTTGCTCAAGTTTTAATCTTCTTTCAATCAAGCAAGAATCCAAGTTTTCATCTTTCATTAATCCCTTATTTAGTAATCTCTTCTCCTTTCCTTTAGTATTATTTATTTGTTTTATTGTTACTTATTCTTGTCAATCTTATTATGTTATCTAGTTATTATTGATTTCATTGATTTCAATCATGTTTTGTTTTGAGTTTCTTGAGTTTATTTCTAGTTTTAATATTATGTTTAATCTCCCTTCTCTAGGCTAAACTTTTAGCTATGGGAAGGGGGTGGAAGATATGATTTGATATTGGATGAATGATGATGGTTTGATTGAACTTATGCGATATATTGATAAAAGACATGATTTTTATTAGCTTGGGATTATTGTTGCACTCTATTTGATGTTTTCTAGTTTAAATGCATGAAAGTGATTTGATCTAGATTAGGATCACCTCTATTTTAATGATTGCATGAGAATGAGTTATTAAAGTGGAGTTTTTATGGATTGTGCTTCTTTATTCTCTTGATTTGATTGTAACTAATAGGATGCATGAGAATGATCCTTATTAGTGTAGACCTCTTTCATTGATTTGCCTAGACTATTGCATGAGAATGAATTGTTTAGGTAGAATCTTGTGTTCTTTGGCATATGTTTCGTGATAATCACCATTATTCTCCTCTTTCTAATCATATTGGACACCCGCGTATCCCTAGTGTCATTTTATATTGATTTTAATCATCATTTTCTTACTTACTTGTAGTTTTAGTGTTCTACTCAACAAAACCAACAAAAACAATCCCCTTTTCACTCTTGCATTAGTGATATTTGATGTTTAATTAGCGTGCTTCCCTAGTGGTTCGACCCTTTACTTGGCACTAACTAGTTTAGTGTAAGTTTAGGTATTATAAATGATTAATTTGGTTTGGGTAGTAGCTTAACGACCTATCTAACTTGCGATCAGAGCTTGTGGCCGGTTTTCTTGAAAGCCTTGTGGATCAAGTTTGGTCCACCATTTCCCTTGTGGTCCTTACCTTACCCCTCCTCTTAGTGTACCACTTGTTTCTTAATTAGTTGTTGGCTATTTTATTTTGTTTTTGATTTAAAAATAAAAGGAGAAAATTGATTTTACCAACTCTCCCACATTGATGAGAGAGTGAATTTCGTACTTGAGTTTCTCTATAAATACCCAACTTGGGATATGGGAAAACTCACTTGAGTAAGAGCTCAATTAGGTATCTCCACTGGAGAGAAAACCTATAAGTTTGTTAATTAATCGGGTAGTCTTTTTGGTCGGACTTGGCTAACCTCCAAGTAGTAGACCAGTCAGGTCGAGTTGTGGGTGGACTTCGTTGGAGGTCCTTGCCATTTGTGAGGCTCGACTTTTCTCAAGTAAGAGCCCCATCCGGGTTAGCAAAGCACGCTACAAGGGTAATTTAGTCTTTTCTTTATTCTTGTTATTTATGCATTGTGGTATATTAATTATGAGTTTGTTCTTGGGCTCGGGTTTTATTATTGCGGTGATTCCAATTCATCGAAACCTAACAGCGGTATCAGAGCCTTGCTCATTTATTTTTATAACAAATAATTTTCAAGGTGTTTTTAATGATTTATTTTTCTAGTTTATGTTATGACTAAGGGGTGGAGACTAGGTCGTTGGACTAATCTTCCCTAGGTCAAAAAAAATTTGTAATCACTAAACACACCCTTATAACTAGCATAGGAGTAAGTCGAGGGTCGAACCACTAGGAATGGGAGGTGAATGCTAATGCCAGAGCTAAGCTATTTCAAAGAACTGAAGTAAGGTGTGTGTATTCTAAAACAACTAAGAAAACGAGATTAAAACCAAATATATCAAACACTAGGGTTTAGGATCCACATATACATGCAATGGATATAACTAATCGGGATTGGAATTGACTAAGTCAAGTGTTACGAGGAAAAATCAATTAAGAAATCAAGAGAGTATGGTAGGCTAATCTCCTAGAGGTCAAACTAGTGCCAACTACGAGAGACTTTAGCTAGGAACTTCACAAACCAACTCAATCGACGGATGCAAGCCACAAATCAATTGTTCGTATCAATGTGAAAATATAATGCAATCTAGTGCAACGATCAAAGTTAGCCACACTTCAATCAATCACACACATGCACATAATCAATCAACCAATTTAATCTTTACATCAATTCCATCAATTTCCCCCAATTAGCATCAATCTATTACTCATATATGCTTCACCATTCCTCTAGAAAGAAAACTACTCACAATCCATGGAAATCAAGATCAAAACTAAGCTAAACAACAAATTCATCATAATCATATTAATCAAATTAATTTAATCACAAATTCAATCACACTTGAACAATCAACAAAACAATTGAAATCAAAAGCTAAAGATTGCATTAAAGTAAAAGAAATCCTTACAAACTTGCTTCAAATCAATGGAGAAAATGCTTAGAATCATCAATCAAGAACTTCTCTCTTTACAACCTAGAGTTTCTCTCTCTACAAAATGATCTAAAATTTCTATTCTAATTCTTTTTTAAACTAACTCTCTAAAAATAGAAGGAAAGTCTATGTATAGTAAAACTAACAAAAAGAATTTAGTTAGATCGTCCAAAATAGACCCGTACAGGTGCGGTTATCTTCAAAGGGGAGCGCGGCCGCGCAAAACTGTGTACGGAATAGAGACCCTGAGAGGCGCGACCGCGCCACCAGGCTGCGCGGCCGCACCTGGGAGCAGGGCAGCCTCCTTCACCTTTGACTTTTCTCTTCCTCGTGCGCTCCACTTGATGATGTTGATGATGAATATGGAAGGAGGCAGTCTTTAAATAGCCTCCATAGTGGGTTCAACACCAAGAATGGTGTACCCACCGCTTGCATGCACGAGCTAGACAACTTGGACTATACACTCCTTCAAACTTGAACTTCAAATGGTGGCAAGAGGCATCTCAAACAATGTAAAACATGGGAAGGAGACTCGGGAATCCTATGATTACGATCATAACCTGAAAAATGAATGAAAACAAGAAAATAAAAGAGAAAATAATAATATAATCCAAGAAATGCATAAAAATAGAATTTCAACTAATAAAATGGAAACTGAGGAAATAAAGAGTAAAACTAAGGAAAAACTAAAGAAAAGAGCTATAAAATAGCATGAATTCCACCCTAAAGAGAACCAAATGAGTTCCATAAATAAAACTCATCAAATTCCCCTAAGCTAAACTTTTGCTGGTCCTCGAGCAAAATAAAGCAAGAAAGAATAAGGATGAAAGATTTATTCAAAAAGAAAAAGAAAGACATAAGATGGGAATATACACTAAGACTCACTAACGTAGGAATCACGGTTGTTTTTAGCTACAACAAGCCCTTTAAACCTCAAAGTCGCCTATGAGGACGAGTGAGGTCTCGTAAAGGTTTCCTAAGAGCTTAACCTTTAACTCTCCACCAACATACATGAGGTAAACCACAAAAAGTAAAAGAAAAAGAAAGAAAAGCAAAATCGAAACCTTTACAAATTGGACTTTACAAAATGACTACACTTCAAATGAATAAACAACTTTCTTAGCAAATAGGGGTATGCACGTTCTAAGATATCTGAGGTTGATTGAAACATAGAATATGCTAAGCGTAGAGAACTAGTTATCACAATCCACCTTTATCCCATTTGATCTTACCGCGTTCTCCCTATAGTCTCAAATCTCCTTCTAATGAGCATCTTAATAGCTCCTCGAAGGAGTCGGAAAAGAACATATTTTTGGGCTACTCAACGTCTTGACTTTGCATCCCCTCTCTTTAGGCTTTAACTCATAATGCCCTTCCTCGATATGTGACTCAACCTCTAGGTCGAAAGGTCTTTCCTAGTGGTTGTAACGTAAGGGAAAAAAGGGTGAGGGTAGGTGTATGGAATATTTCAAGCATTACCACTAGCTTGAACCCCACCGTGATCATACACTAAAGTATGGTGGCGTCCAAAGGGAAAGAAGATAGAGCAAAAGAGTCGCCAACAAGTTTTAGGAACTTGTAAACCGTTCACAGGTTGAAGGTTACACCCCTTAACGATCCAGGAGATCGTTAACTCCAATAGGTCTGGAACTGTGACTGGTAGTTCGGGGATGAAGGTACAAATCCAACCTAAAAGAGATTGAACCTGCCCTAATAATAGGCCTCTACTTTATTCTGATCGTATTCAGTGCGCTTTCTGACTAACATGCAATCATTAGTATTACCCTAAACCTGTTTATCTATGTTGGTTGAAAATTAATGCACAAATAAATCTATTACTGGCGATCACTTGAATTATAATCAAATTAACCCTAAACAAGATTATTAATTATCTTATTAAGCGTGATTACAAGTACAATTCCCTTTAAACATGCATAAAAGGAGTGATCAAGCAATAACAATAAATATAATCAAGGAACATGATAATAATCAAAATAATCAAAATCATAATAATAATCATCATGATAATAATTATAATCATAGAAATAAACATGTTCATGTTAAAGAATAATAATAGCAAGATCCTAGGCATGATACTAACAAGATTATTAACAAACCCTAGCATGTCACTAAGCAATAAAAGTCAAAGCTTTAGCCCTAACATGATACTAACATGAATATTAGGAAATAATATAGGAAGCATCGCAATTGTCATATTTGTTATTAAAGTTACCCTAAACATGACGGTAGGAATATCAAAACACCCTAAAATGACGCTAGGAATCATAATAACAACCTAAACATGATTTCTATATCAAAGTATCAATTAAACAATTAAAGCACATACTTGGATGCCTCGTATCTCTTTCTCATAACAAAATACACACGTTAGTAACTTCAAGGAAAATAATAAATCAAACAAAAATTAAATTAAATAATTGAAACAAAGATTTGGGACCAAACCCTCGGAAATTAAAACCTTTCACGCATAGAGCGAAAGCAACTTTGAATTTGGCTAGGCGTTTCTAGGTCTTGTAAATGCGGAATTTTGTGGAGAAAATTAAAGAGAGAAGAATTCTTAAAAAACTAAAGAGAATAAGAAAACTAGAAAGTATATGAGAATTAGGTGTGAATTGATGATAGTTGATGATGAAAAATGGAGGTTTTAGGAGGCTATTGAAAGAGAAAATCAGCCAAACAGATAGAAAAACAAATCAAAGTTTCGACGAGAATAAAACAGGTTAGCGCCAGACGCTGGACATTAGTGCCAGGCTCTAAGGCTAGCGCTAAGCGCTAATCCCTGTCGTCAGGCGCAAACTATTATTTTCACGCGTTTTCTTAATTCTGATAAAATTTAGCCGTACAGAAGGGCAAAATCGTATTTTCCTTAAAAACACTCTTTTATTCTGATTAAAACTTTAAAAAGTAAACCAAAGTCAATTTATCAATGCTAATTGAATTAGGAATGAAAAGAACCTTCTAGAAGAATTTAGAAGACTAAAATCAATTCTTATTGCATTGGGAATGATAAATCCATATTAGGCCCTCCTTTAGATCATTGGGCCGCATATAAGTATCAAACCGGGCCCAGTTTAGTAATTTGGTCATAACTTCCTCATCATTCATCGCAATTGGGCTAATAATATATCGTTAGAAAACTCTTTTCAAACCCCATTCAACTACACCATTATTGTACCCTTGCTATGGACCAAACCAAACAGGATTGGTTGTTTTCTTTAAATAGGTTTTCAAAAATAGAGAGAAAAGAAAAGAAATTAAAACTATCCGCAACACTAGACTTTCTACACTTTCACTTCATTCGATTATGATAAGACGAGAAAGTTACTCATCACCGAGTTTGGTTTTGGGGAGACACAAATGGGTGTCTACAGAAGCCCCCACTTTGACTTAGTTTGGAGAAACACAAGTTTCGAAAACAAAAGTCAAAGTATCGATAGTGACGTAGAATGATTCAGAACATTCTGCGATCCTAAATCACTCTTGTAATGCTGATACCTGCAAAATAGCGTTAGTTAAAACAGATAAGAGAGTTAAGAAACGCGTATCTTGCACCGTCGGTCACACGTCTCTGAAAGTAACCGATTTGCTGCTGTATTGTTGTATTTTTGACGACCTCCTGCAAGCTAGAGAATGCCGCCTGAAGACTACTACGCTTGTAACTGCCTCCAATTCTGCCATGATAGACTTCTACAACTTAGAGAACCCCATCGAAGATTGCTTTGCTTGAAATGACCTTCTAGCACTTTGTGACCATCTTCCGCAAGCCAGGGAACACAATCGAAGACAACTTCGCTTGAAATCACCTCCAGTTGTTTGTGACAACTCTCCGCAAGCTAGGGAACGCTGCCGAAGATATCCTCGCCTGAAGCTATCCTCATTTGTTGCGATAATATTCCGAGGAAATTTACCGAAGACCCACGCTTGTCGATCTTTTAAAAGCTCGCTTAAACTTTGCTTCTGCTATGCCAGTTCGTCGGCGTTTTGCTGCTTTTGAACCTGTATGTCGGTGCCTTCAGAATTATGAACCAGTATGTCGGTGCCTTTGCTGTACGAACCATTATGTCGGGGCTTTGCGATGAGCCAATGCTTAGGCGCTTTAAGCTAAGTGAGACAATCATTCATCAAGTCGGTCACTTAATGTAATTGTAATCAAGCCGATTACTAAATAATGTCAAATTGCTTATAGGGGCTAACTAGTGTACCAAGGAACCCAAAATTGCTGAAAAAGGTCAAAATAACCGCACTGAGTAACTAAACATTCTGTCACCGATGAAATGTTGCTGGCGCCACATATGTGGCTCTAGCGCCAGGAGTTAACCCTTATTGTTTGGCGCCAAGGCCTGTCGCTTGGCGCTTGAGTCGGGATTTCCATATATACCCCTTTCTTCGTCATTTTCGCTGTTGCTACTCATTTTTGCTCGAGAATCGCTAGTGAACTTCAATTCACTCGTTCTTGCTCGTTTCTCAACCGATTTCGCTTAAATTTATTCCAAATCAAAGCTTATTTCATCATTTTCCCGATCTATATATGTTTTCCAAACTCACCCCGGTTTTGATGAATTTTGCACATGTTTGTTCACGAATTTCTTAAAAATTCAAAACTTGATTTGCTTTATTCACTTTGTTTGTCAAATTTTATGCCATAAAATTGCTTGATTATGTTTATATATTGCCTTGGGTGTAATTTGAGACTTGTTTGACTCAATTTGGTGAAGAAACGAACAAACCACCATTGTTAGACCTCTTAAGGTCGGGAATACAATGTGGCTCGTTCTTAATGTTTTTGCTAACAATTCTTGTCCAATTTGTCACAATAATTATCATAGTATTGCAAGAAATTGTTTGGATGCTTGAAAAATACCGTGTATGCTCAATTTGAAATTGTGCTCTGTTTTAGTACTACGCACTCTTTTTTTTTTGCAAACATAGTATCATGCGGCTAGGCGAACCTTAATTTATGATGATTTTGCACAATGTAGCATGGCTAGACAACGAGGTTTGGGTTCACGGTCCCGAGACGCACGACCGGAGCATGAGCCCGTAGAGGAGGACGCCGACCCGTCCACTTCTCTTGGTCCCCTCCCTAAGTGGGATGAGCGGACTCTGTACTTCTCCCCTATCCACTATATTTCTGAGAAGGTACGACTTGGGATCACGGTTGGTAGGACGCGCTACCACGGCTTAGGCTGCGATACCTTGGGTGACCTGTACAAGATTTACATCGTCATCGATGGAGAGGTGAGACTTCTCTAGGAGTCTTGCGGGTTGATTGCACTTTTTGAGACCTCGAAGGCCATGATTGCCTCTAGCAGAGGTCAGCACATGGTTCGTGCCCTGGTGTAGTTCTTTTGGGACACCACCAACACTTTCTACTTGCCCTGGGGTGAGATGATGGTCACCCCGACCGAATTCAGTCTTATTACGGGACTAGAGTTTAGTTCTGCCGCGCTGCCGTTCAAAAGTGAGATCAGCGTCTTTTTTCCTGAGGTTGAGGAGTTGTTGGGTCCGATTGCTGTTCGAGCTCGTGGTGAGATAGAGTCGACTCAGTTTAGCGCCAAGGGCATTCGCCGTTCGACTCTAGCAGCGGCTTTTGAGGATGATGCGACCACCTGAGAGCAGCGGGTGCGCATCTTTGTGCTTATCTTGCTATCAGGGACGTTTTCCCCTGATAAGGGTAGTAGAGTGCTGCTTTACTACCTACATGCGGTCCGTGATCTACACTTAATTGGGACTTATGACTGGGCCAGCTTGGCCTACGCTGACTTTGTTCGAGCGTTACCAGACTCGTGTCGACACCGGTCCTTCACGGGGAACATCGCTCTGTCCATCTTCTGGAGAGTAGTAGAGGTATAATTTATTTCCCATATAGTTTAGCTCTAAGCTTTGATTAGCACTTGCTGATACTTTTTTCCTTTTGTAGATTTGGTTCTATGAGTACTTTCCCTCAGTTGTGCCGGCGAGACCGTCGCCGCGCAGATTTTCTGTGAGTGCCTGTTGGGGAGGCCGCCGCGCTGGGATGTCTACCGCTTATGTCCGAGATCAGATTATCTCGGTATGGTTCTTTGCATAGTTGAACACTTTCGTATTACCTTTAATTTGGTAGATTCTTATCTGATAGGCGTTCTTTGCAGGAGCCTGACGTGCAGTACTAGTCGTGGATCGGCTTGGTTGTCCCTGGGTTAGCTGCGTAGTATACCGCTGAGCGTCGCTATTTCTTACGGACATATGGAGAAGTTGTATATCTTGGAGAGAGGGTTGCTATTCAGCATTCCTCAGACACTTTCATCGTTCCTGATCCTCCGGCGTGTCATATGTTTAATGGCGCGAGGTTGGTTAGCATGTCAAAGAAAGCTGGTACCCCTTGGCGATCTTATACGATCCCTAGGCGGTGCTATGAGAAGGAGTTGCTGCCGTATTTAGCTCTAGTCCCTTTACTAGATGAGGAGGTGGCGGTATGATTTTCATCTTTTACCTTTTGTTAAGTAGCCCCCAAGTAATGTTTTACTAACTTTGATTTGCTTTTGTCAGGCTAAACCTACTGAGTTCGTGTCACCTCGTATGTTCATCCATTATCAAGGGACATACGGGCCGATTGAGGAGATGATTCCTCCGGCTCCTGAGGATGAGCGCTTCGTGGAGCAGTTGATTCCTCGCCACCAGACTCGGGTAAGCTTTATTTATTTGCAATTTTGTCCATATATGTTATGCATCATTACTGACTTTTTTTCCTTGACTGTTCTCGTGCAAGGTGGTTACGGTGATGGCACGGTGTATAGATGCCTTCCGGAGCTAACTCGTTCGAATGAGGAATGTGGCTACGTGTCGTCGTGAATACGCCTTTCAGGAGGTAGTTTTGCTTCTTTTTTTTTGCATTACTGCTTCTATTTTGATTGAATCTGACTTAGTTTCTTCTTGCAGGGCCAGCCCATTCCTTCTCGTACTCGTATGAGACCTGAGGTGCGGAGAGACTCTGCGAGGTCTAGCTCGAGACGTCGCTGTACAGGTTCTGGCGGCCGGAGTGGTCGTTTTGATGCTGCCCGGACCGAGGCAGTGGAGGGCTCGGGCTCTTCATCTGAGGGTGCACATGTTGCGCCGGTAGGCCAGGGAGAGGCTACCTCGGCTCTTAGAGGCGGTGGGATGTACGAGGTCGGCTCATCATCGCAGCAGCCTCTGCAGCCTCAGCCTCAGCTTGATCTTGGGTGGACGGGTCCTGAGCTGAGTTTTCCGCCTCCCAAGGAGACTGGAGCTGAAGCTGGAGATGGTGGAGAGATTACTCCACATACTGCACAGTTTTATGACATGATGGGCGTACGTCCTCCGGCGCCGCAGTTTATTCTTGTGCTTTTTATTATTTTATTATTTTGACTTTGTATAGAACTTTGCCTTTATTAGACTCATGTATTAGACATATTTGTATATACATACCACAATAAGTTTATTTATTGAACATTTATTTATTTTTCTTTTTTATGTGTATGTTTGTGTGTGCAAAGAATTGTGATAATTAATAATTTTGCGCAAAAATTTGGTCATTTTTATTATTAATGGAGGGTATCCGACTTTCTCCCCCAAAAAGAAATAAAGAAAAAAAAAGTATTGGATTTACAAAATCTTAAAAATTAAGTCTAATCCAAAAGAAAAGAAAAATATAATTAGAAAAAGGGTTTAAAAAGAATAAAAGATCGTAAAGTCTTGTTCAGACTCGAATAAGGCAAAAAACGCGGTTTTTGAAAAGCTTGTATGATAAGACACGTTAGCACCATCTGGCGCCACGCGTTTTGGGTTAGTTCCAGATGCTAACTCTTAGCGGTTGGCGCCAGGCTCTGGCATCCGGCGCCAAGGTCTAGTGTCTGGCGCTGACTAGCGCTGACTCCGAATCCTTTTCGGATTGAAACTGTGCTGATATTGTGTATAAATAGCCCTCTGCTCAGCCGATTTTCTTTATAATTTCAGCAGATTAAATATAACCTTAGCTTTTGAAAAAATAATAATCATGCCTTTAGTCTCTAAGAGTTTTACCAACTTCACTCATGAATGGTGTCGGTCACTAACTGCCAAGGAGAAAAAAGAGTTAGACTTTTTTCATATGGGAGGTATTTATGGTGTCAAGGGGGTAGATCTTGATGTAGACTTTATTCATACCGCCTTAGAATATTGGGATGTGGCTACCTCGACTCTTATAAATAGCACATACTTGGATGCCTCGTATCTCTTTCTAATAACAAAATACACGCGTTAGTAACTTCAAGGAAAATAATAAATCAAACAACAACTAAATTAAATAATTGAAAGAAAGATTTGAGACCAAACCCTCAGAAATTAAAACCTTTCATGTCTAGGGCAAATGCAACTTCGAATTTGGCTAAGTGTTTCTAGATCTTGTGAATGCGGAATTTTGTGGAGAAAATTAGAGAGAGATAATTAAAAAAAAACTAGAGAGAATAAGAAAACTAGAAACTATATGAGAATTAGATGAGAATTGATGATAGTTAATTATGAAAAACGGAGGTTTTAGGAGGCTATTTATAAGGAAAATCAGCCTAACGGATAGAAAAACAAATAATAGTTTCGACGAGAATAAAACAGGTTAGCGCCAAACGCTGGACATTAGCACCAGGCGCTAATCCCCGTCGTCAGGCGCTAACTATTATTTTCACGCGTTTTCTTAATTCTGATAAAATTTAGCCGTACAGAAGGGAAAAATCGTATTTTCCTTAAAAACACTCTTTTATTCTGATTAAAACTCTAAAAAGTCAACCAAAGTCAATTTATCAATGCTAATTGAATTAGGAATGAAAAGAACCTTTTAGAAGAATCTAGAAGACTAAAATCAATTCTAATTGCGTTAGGAATGATAAATCCATATTAGGCCCTCCTCTAGATCATTGGGCCGAATATAAGTATCAAACCGGGTCCAGTTTAGTAATTTGGTCATAACTTCCTCATTATTCATCGGAATTGGGCTTATAATATATCATTGGAAAGCTGTTTTCAAGCCCCATCCAACTATACCGTTATTGGGCCCTTGCTATGGACCAAACCAAACAGGATTGGCTGTTTTCTTAAAATAGATTTTCAAAAACAGAGAGAAAAGAAAAGAAATTAAAACTATCCGCAACACTAGACTTTCTACACTTTCACTTCATTAGATTATGATTCGACGCGAAAGGTACTTATCAACGGGTTGGTTTTGGGGAGACACAAATGGGTGTCTACAGTAGGCTTAAAATTTTAAAATCTGGCGGTATTCATAATTGGTGAAGCGAAGGGTGATCAAACCTTCTCCTCATAACCAAGGAATCGCCAAACAAAAACAAACTAACATCCCCAAGCTTATTCAAAGTTATAACCACAATCATATATACAATTTCCTTAAACGCTTCTCCCCCAAGCTTAAAGGAGGCATTGTCCTCAATGCTTGAAAAGGGGAAAAGAATCACATGAAAACATGTTTTAATTTTCTCATTTTCAGTTTTTTTACGTTATTTTGTTGTATCCAATTTTCTGAAAGCAATAGTCCTCGCCTCTTTTAACTATGGACGCCTCTTACAACTTTGCATTTATTATGTCCTTGTCTATTTTTAACTTTGGACGGCTTTTTCCAACATTCATTTGCCATAATTCACAAAATATACACAAGACAAGATTTCTTACAAAAGGAACCAATATCCATACTTATATACCACAATCTCCAATTAAAGTGATCATTTACTTCACAAAAACAAAAAAATGGGAACAAAATGAAACAAAAGGCTCAAAATTCTAAAGATGTGGCTTGTCGGAGCTCGCATATTGGTGTTGTTGCTCTTGATGTTGTTGTTGTTGATGTCGCTCTTCTTCTTCTTATTCATCATCACCATCACCCAAATCTTCATCATCATCATAATAGGGAGGGCGGTGACTCAAGGGGACATGCCAAATATTCGCTACATTCTCGCGGTGGAGAGAAGTCAAGGAGGGGTTAGGGAGATAACACCAATGCATAAGCCAATCGAACACCTCTCATCATTGTTCTTTGCCAAAAACTTAATTTTCTTTAATTGCTTAATGTTGAGGTAGAGAGAATCAACATCTCCCACCGGAGTACAAGATGGCAAATAGTGATTGAGCGCGGGAAAATTAGCTCGTTGACTAACCTCCTCACGGCCAAACAAAATTTTTTATAATTCTAAACTAACCCCAAAACAAGCCAAGTGGTAAGTTCGGAGTCGAACCACAAGGAACAGTAATGTTAGATTGTTCTCGATCTAATGCCTAAGCTACACCGAAGTCGGTTTATGGATAGTGGACACTACAACTACACTAATACACATATAAAGAACAAATATTATAAAGTCTACTAGGTGTAAACATCCACTTTGAACAATTAACAAGTTAATGAGAATCCATTTGAAAATCAATCATGCAAAGAAAGAATTAAAATGGGAATGAATTACACTCAAGAGCAATCTCTCAAATTCCTAGCCTAGATCCCTCATTGACTAGGTGCATAGAAGAAATTTACCCAATATGCAATCAAATATAACAATTCTAATTCACAATCCCTTGTTAAACTAGAACTAATATGCAATTAAGTTTGCTATCATGGGAGATCAATCCATTCTAAAACGAACAACATACCATCATCAATTCAATCAATTTAATCACACAATTATCATCAAATTTATCTCAAATAACTCAATTAACCATTACAAAGCTTCACTCAATACCTAGTAGAAGGAAACCTACTCAAACATGATCAGCAAAGCAATTAAAGAAAGCATAAAGAGAAAAGAGAGTAAGAATGCTCATTGATATAAGATGGAGATCTTCAAATCATCAAATTCCACCTTTGATTATCCAAAATCCATGAAAACCATTGTGTTTCTCACTTTCTCTCTCTTAAATTTGAGAGTTTCTCTCACTAAAAACCTAAAACTGATCTAAAAACTACTGAAATAATGAATTCCTCCCTCTAAAATGAGCAAAAAATCTATTTATACCCCTTACTAAATTGCCTAGGAAGCTCCGCAAAAAGTCGAGCAGCGCGCAGAGGAGCGGGCGCTCCAATTTCGTGCACGGGCGCTCCTAGCTTCAGCAAAATATGGCAGAATCGTTCCAGAAATTTTGGAGCGGGCGCTCCTCATAGGGTGCGCGCCCGCTTCTATCGGACTGGGCAAACTGCTCAGCTTCAAATGAGCATGTCTCCCACGTTTTACAACGGAATTGGGCATATGACCTGTCATTGGAAAGCTCTCGAGATAAGCCTTCATCTCCAATTAGAATCGCCCCAAAATGTTTTGTAGATCAAAAGATATAGGCGTTTGAAGTTCAATCATTGCAAATCAAGTGCACTTTCTTCATTACTTGTTCTATTATGTTTTATATTTCTTCAATCTTGAGCAATGAACTGATCAAAGTGTTCCTAAACATAAGAATAAACCAATAAAGTTTAATCTAATGCCATAAGCAACCAAAATATGCAAGAAAAGCCAAAATTGAGCAATAACGACGTTTCACACGCAATCATGACAAATGTAGTAAAACGTTATTAAAACCAAGTAAAAAGATATAAAAACTATGAAAAACTAACTAGAAAACTCTTAAAAATAGCGACATAAATGACACTTGTCAAATTCCCCCAAGCTTAACTTTTGCTCGCCCTCGAGCAAAACAAAAGAAACACAAGGGAATGTGATGCATTTTATACAAACAAAGAAAAGTAGAAGTGAAAGAATATACACTAACTCACTTTCGTAGGAATCACGAATACATTTAGCGTATGCATCAAGCAGTTTAAACCCCTTAGATTGCTCTAGAGGACGAGTAAGCTCTCGTAAGGGTGTCCTAAGATTTTAACCCATAACTCTTGAGAAAAATCAATGCAAAGCAATAAATAATAAAATAAAATAAATCAAAGTAAGAGAAAAGTTACAAGCGTATGATGGAACAAACACCAATGAATGTCAATCTTTCTAAAATAATAAAGGTATGCATGTTCTAAGATGTCCAAGGTTGATTGAAACATAAAATATGCTAAGCATAGAGAACTAAAGAAAACACATTCCACCTTTTGTTCCGACCAATCAAACCACGTTCTCTGTACTAGTTTCAAATCCATTTTCAAGTCAGCTTCTCATGATTCCTCGAAGGAACAGGAAAATAAATAAGAAGTTAAAAACATTGAGAAGGTTACCCGACATCTTGGCTATGCAAACTCTCTTTATAGGCTTGATTCCTATTTCCCGCCATCATTGAATGACTTAACCTTCTAGGATCAAAAGGACTTTCAAGGTTGTAACATATAGGCTAGGAGAGTAAAGGTGTGGAGAACTTTTGAAATTGGTGGTAAACCTATGTGAAGCCCGGGTGGAACTTCTTCCACAAGATCCAAACTATTCCAAAACAAAATTACCAAGTATGCTTATTAAATAACTTCCCCCAAGCTTATTTAACACAAAATAACAAAAATAGAGGAAACAACAATAACAAAACCTATTTTGTGCTTTACATTCTTCTTTACCTTTTTTTCGATATTTTCTTTTTCCAAGCTTTTGCTTTTTCTTTTTTTTTTATTTTTTATGTCCTTGCCTCTTTTAACTTTGGACGACTTTTTCTCAAAATGCATTTGGTTTTATGCACAAAATTATATACAACACATACTTGCTTTGCAAATGAACTCATAATTCTAAACTTGCACCATAAACAATAAAACAAGTTCCATAACAAAATTGCTTCACAAAACTAAAGGTAGAAATTAAAGTGAAACCAAGGCTTGAAGGCTTGTATTGTGGCTAGAGAAAATAAAGTATATGGGTCAAAGGGGCTAGTAAGAGGGGCAAATGCAAACCAAATTCAAAGATTGAAAATTTATCCTATAAAAAGAGGAATGCCTTTGTCATCCCCTAAAGTGGCTCGGTCGTGATCTTGGGAGCTAAAAGTCAAGTTCTAGATATGAGAATTCAATAGCCAAGGATCCAAAAATGCCGCTCAACAAAATATGATGAAGGCTTGAACAATTATACCTCACTAGGGATAGCAATAACTAACTCTTGATTTCATATCTACTATAGAGAGCAACTCCATCTTACAACAAGTAAGTGAACTAGAGCTTCATGGTCCCAAAGTTCTTAACCAACTACCTTAACATACCATATCCTAGAGTCAACCTAACACATTCTCAAAACGTGCACACCTCTAAAATTTAGGAAGAAAGACATTCAAGAATACAAGTCCAAAAGTATTATGTCCAAAGCAAGAATAAAAGAAAACACATTGCAAATTTTCCTTGATAGAAACAAAAATCTTTTTGTGATTTTCAAAATATAGAAAATGGAAAAGCATATACAAATGTGCATGGAAGATATATGAATCAAAATTCTACCAAATATGATAGAATACCCTCCCCCAAGCTTGAATGAGACAACATGCTCAAACTTAAAACTAAAGAATCCATGGGAGGAAAAAAGAAAGAAAATTATCCAACCAACCAACATATGTCCAACAACCCACAAATCATTAGAGGAAGAGAAAGGAAAGATATTATCGGATATTAGATAGGTGTAAATACCCGCAAATAATCCAATTAAACCTTCTTGAAGTCGACTACCTCTAAATTGAATCTTGTTTTCCATGTGCTAGCAAAACTGGAGTCAAACTTCCTTGATTATTGATCCAAACCAATGCATATGAGTATATCAAATTATGTACCTAGCACAAAGCACACAAACAATTTCCATGAGTAAAAAAAAAAAACTATTCTAAAAAGAAAAGAGAATGAAAGCTATAAAACACGGGTTACTTCCCGGTAAAGGCTTGCTTAAGGTCCAAGCTTGACCGCTCTAATAAATAATATTGCAACGAGCGCAAGAGCTTGTCAAATGCACTACTACACATTTCGTAAGATAACAAGTAAGCAAATGAGTGGAAAAGGACGTGCAACAAGGATAGTGCACGCAAATGAGGAGAGAGATGCCAAGAAAAAGAAGAAAATTTAACAAAATAAAAAGAAGAAGAAAAAGAAAAAGAAATCAAACTCTCCTCAAAATGTTTTTGGGTGGTAAAATCACCCTTTTCCTCAATAATCAATGAGTGGGGAGCTTGAATATCACAAATAGAAGGAGGATCCCTAATAGGCTTGTTGACAAAAGAAGGGAGAGACATAGGATGGTAGGGAATATGGTTAAATTTCCTTGAAAAAGGGACATGAGAAGAGGGGATAGGAGCAACGTTCTCACAAATGAACTCTTCTTCACCACCATTCCTGACATCACCAATAAGAGCAAGAAAATCAATCCCTGAATCTTCAAAATATAGACACTCATGAACTTCATATCCCTCAAAAATCCAATCCCTAAGAGAAACTATATCATCCTCCCCATCACAACAATGAATAACATTCCCCTTAGAAATCCCAAAGCCCAAACTCTCAAAACCATGCATGAATGGATGCAAATTCATTTCAAACTCATCTCTTTCCCATGAAGCATTCTCAATGAACTCACTCAAAAGACTATGGTTTTTCATTTGAAATTCACAAAATATATGGGACATAACCTCAAATAAGTCCAAATTCTCATGGATAGAAGAATAAAAAACATGCACAATAAGAAGGGGGGTTATGAATAAAAAAATCATCATTCAATTCATTCTCAACTCTCTTTCCTTCACTCAAGAGCTCACTAATGTCTTCCTCACACTCTTTTGATTGCACAAAAATATCATCATCATCATCCTCGACACACACATGGGAATTGAAAGATTCAAGATCACTCAAAAAAGATGACATTGACTTTCTAGATCTTTCTTTCTCCTTATTACCTCGTCAATGCGCTCCTCACTCCTTTTCATCATCTCCAATTGACTTCTCATAGATTTTAAAAACAACTCCTTACTTGGCCCAAAATTAGAATCAAGCTCAACACGCCTAATAAGGGATTCTAAATAATCAATAGGAGACTCACAAGATGAAGAAAATTGAGGGTTAACAAGGGGATAAGGATCACAACCGAAATTGTAAGCGTCAACATTATTAGAAGGATAAGTATAATCATCACCATGGGGAAAGGGGGCATAATCAAGCATATAAGATTCGTTATTAGGAGAAAAAGGTACATCACAAAAAGGCATGGTAAATAATGAAGAATATTGAAACACACCATTAGCATCAACTTGAGCATGTACCTCATCATCATAAACAAAAGAGGAAATAGAGTTGAAATCATGTGTTCTAGGTTCACTTAAGGGATCATGTAACAAATCATGGGAATTCATGCTAATATTAGAAGTATCAACACATTGCATATCAGTAATAGAATCATGATTACACTTATTATAGACATCCCAACCAAACCAAATATAAAAATCCCAAGCATCATCAATTGATAATGCTCTAAATTCACCATTATGCATGCATTGAACAATATCCCTAGTTTTCTCATTTAAACCAAAAAAACAAATCTCACAAGCCTCCCAAAGACTAGAACAATTATGATCAAGAAATCCCTCAAGTATATTAAAGTATTCACAAAAAGGCTCATTGTTATATTGAGGAAATGAGAAACACACCATTTTTTTATTTTTACAAAAACTAGCAAAAACAAAACAAAATAAAATAAAACAAATCAAGCAAAAATATACACAAAGATATAGACTCAAGCAATAAAAAACAATCAAGCATTGACACCGTTCCCCGGCAACGGCGCCATTTTGAGCGCGGGAAAATTATGTCGTTGACTAACCTCCTCACGGCCATAAAAATTTATTACAATCCTAAACTAACCATTAAACAAGTCTAGTAGTAAGTTCGGAGTTGAACCACAAGGAACAGTAATGTTAGATTGTTCTCGATCTAATGCTTAAGCTACACCGAAGTCAGTTTATGGATAGTGGACACTACAACTACACTAACACACATATAAAGAACAAATATTATAAATTCTACACTTTGAACAATTAACAAGTTAATGAGAATCCATTTGAAAATCAATCATGCAAAAGAAAGAATTAAAATGGGAATTAATTACACTCAAGAGAAATCTCTCAAATTCCTAGCCTAGATCCCTCATTGACTAGGTGCATAGAAGAAATTTACCCAATATGTAATCAAATATAACAATTCTAATTCACAATCCCTTGTTAAACTAGAACTAATATGCAATTAAGTTTGCTATCATGGGAGATCAATCCAATCTAAAACAAACAACATGCCATCATCAATTCAATCAATTTAATCACACAATTATCATCAAATTTATCTCAAATAACTCAATTAACCATTATAAAGCTTCACTCAATACCTAGTAGAAGGAAACCTACTCAAACATTATCAACAAAGCAATTAAAGAAAGCATAAAGAGAAAAGAGAGTAAGAATGCTTATTGATATAAGATGGAGATCTTCAAATCATCAAATTCCACCTTTGATTATCCAAAATCCATGAAAACCATTGTTTTTCTCACTTTCTCTCTCTTAAATTTAGAGTTTCTCTCTCTAAAAACCTATAACTAATCTAAAAACTATTGAAGAAATGAATTCCTCCCTCTAAAATGAGCAAAAAATCTATTAATACCCCTTACTAAAAACCTATAACTAATTAAAAAATTATTGAAGAAATGAATTCCTCCCTCTAAAATGAGCAAAAAATCTATTAATACCCCTTACTAAATTGCCTACGAAGCTTCGCGAAAAGTCGAGCAGCGCGCAGAGGATCGGGCGCTCCAATTTCGTGCACGGGCACTCCTAGCTTCATCTGGCAAAATCGTTCCAGAAAGTTTGGAGCGAGCGCTCCTCATAGGGTGCGCGCCCGCTCCTATCGGACTAGGCAAACCGCTCAGCTTAAAATGAGCATATCTCCCACGTTTTATAACGGAATTGGGCATACGACCTGTCGTTAGAAAGCTCTCGAGAAAATCTTTCATATACAATTAGAATCGCCCCAAAATGTTTTGTAGATAAAAATATATAGGCATTTGAAGTTTGATCATTGCAAATCAAGTGCACATTTCTTCATTACTTGTTCTATTATGTTTTATATTTCTTCAATCTTGAGCAATGAACTTTCCAAGTGTTCCTAAACATAAGAATAAACCATTAAAGTTTAATCTAATGCCATAAGCAACCAAAATATGACAGAAAAGCCAAAATTGAGCAATAACGACATTTCACACGCAATCATGACAAATGTTGTATGTAAAACGTTATTAAAACCAAGTAAAAAGATATAAAAACTATGAAAAACTAACTATAAAACTGTTAAAAATAGCGACATAAATGACACTTATCAGTGACCGAGCTCAAGGTTGGTCACGAGCCTCGTGACTATGCTACCATATGGAATCTCGCCGGATTCCCTATCTTGCAAACCTTAGCAATGCTTAACAAAGGTGTACCCTAAATTTAAGTTACCTCGATATTCCTCACGAGTAGCCAACCAAAGAATCTGAAGCTCTAACTGACTCATTTTGCCCAACTCTTGCTTTGGAAATACCGAGTACCCCAAAAGCCGATGGAGAACTCGAAGACATGGTTGGAACACTTTACTAATCTTAGCATACTGGGTCTCAAAGTCACCACCCACGGAATTGACATCCCACCATGAGTTTTGATCACTCATTGTTGAACTCAGGATCCAAAAAATCTTAATTCAGATAAACGTCAAGAGCCGCATTGAACTCTTCAAGAGAGTGATCAAAATGGTTGTTGAAGAGTTGAAATTAAACCCGATATTTTCCTCCCTGAACGACAACAAGATCTATCGTAGCCAAAAACTCCAAAGTAGGTTGAACATAAGTATGGAAGTTGTGGCTCACAAATGTCCCCATGCGGAGGTTGTTAAGCAATTCCCTTAGATCTTCATCAATTCCCAACTTAATCATATCCGGTTGGAAAAAATGTCGATAAGGTTTTAGGGAACGGGTATCTCTTAGTTTGGAGAACCTTGCCTTTTGGATTGGGTCAGTGATTCGTATTTTGGGAATAGGCGTAGGTTGGCGAGGTTGTGAGGTAGAGAGAGTAGGAGTGGGTTCTTCAATGGTTACGTTGGTCTTGCGTTTCTTGAGAAGGTTCTTTATTTGTTTAGACATGGTGATCCTCTAAAGATATTAACTCAAAAATCTGATCACACAACACCACAAACACCACAAATAAACCAACCAACACTTCAAGATGCCACAATCACACTCCTTTTCCAATACCGCCAATCAACAACTTACTACCTGTAGGGAATAATTTCAAGCGTTAACCCCTAGCTCGAACCCCACTGTGATCATACACTAAAGTACGGTGGCGTCCAAAAGGGAAAAAGATAGAGCAAAAGAGTCGCCAACAAGTTTTAGGAACTTGTAAACCGTTAACAGGGTGAAGGTTACACCCCTTAATGATCCAAGAGATCGTCAACTCCATAAGGTCTAGAACCAAATAAGGGTTCAGGGATGAAGGTACAATTCCAACCTAAAAGAGATTGAACCTGCCCTAATAATAGGCCTCTACTTTATTCTGATCGTAATCATGTGCGCTTTTTGACTAACATCAATCAATAGGATTAACCCTAAACCTGTTTATCTATGTTGTTTGAATATTAATGCACAAATAAATCTAGTATTGGTGATCACTTGAAATAATAATCAAATTAACCCTAACAAGATTATTAATTATCTTATTAAGCGTGATTACAAATACAAATTCCCTTTAAACATGCATAAAAGGCGTGATCAAGCAATAAATAAATAAGCACCAAGCAACATAATAATAATCAATAATCATGATAATAAAATTATAATCATCATAACAATAATCATCATAAATTATAACAATTATAACCATAATCATGTTCATGTTAATATTAAAGCATAATAATAGCAAGATCCTAGGCATGATACTAACAAGATTAATAAAAAAACCCTAGCATGCCACTTAGCAATAAAAATCAAATCTTTAACCCTAACATGATACTAATAATCATAAATATTAAGAAGAACATAGGAAGCATCGCAGGAAACATATTTAATATTAAAATTACCCTAGACGTGATACTAGGAATATAATAATAACAATATAAACATGATTTCTTCATCATAATATCAATTAAAACCATTAAACACTTACTTTGATGCCTCGTACCTCTTTCTAATAACAAAATACACACGTTAGTAACTTCAAGGAAAATAATAATCAACAATTAAATTAAATAATTGAAAGAGAGATTTGGGACCAAACCCTCAGAAATTAAACCTTTCACATCTAGCGCGAAGGTAACTTCGAATATGGCTAGGTGTTTCTAGATCTTGCAATTGCGGAATTTTGTATGTAAAAGCAAGTTTAGAAAAGAAGAAAGATGAATGAATGAATTAGAAAAGAATGAGAATTGAAAACTGATTGTAGGTGAATATTTTATTTAAAACTGATTGTTGATGATTGAAAACGGAGTTTTTAATACGTTATTTATAGAGAAATCAGCCAAAAAGATAAAATATCAAAACAGAGCACTTGGAGCACGTAAAACAGAGATGGCGCCAACCATGGCTAACTGGCGCCAGGCGCCAACACTAGCGCCAGGCGCCAAGCCTTGTTCTAGGCGCCAATTCCTGGAGTCAGGCGCCATGCCTGTTTTTGACGCGTTTTCAAAAATTTGACAAATTTGTCGTACTTGAGGATAAAATCGTATCTTTTCCTCGAAAATGCTTTTTGATCTTAATTAAAACTTTGAAAAGTCAACAAAAGTCAATTTATCAATGCTAATTGAATTAGGAATGAAAAGAACCTTCTAGAAGAATCTAGAAGACTAAAACCATTCCTAATTGTATTAGGAATGATAAATCATGTTAGGCCCTCCCCTAGATCATTGGGCCGCATATAAGGCTCAAACCGGGCCGAGTTTAGTAAATTGGCCATAACTTCCTCAATATCCATCGGAATTGGGCTTATAATATATCGTTGGAAAGTTCTTGTCAAGACCCATCCAAATACACTACTATTGGACCCATATCATGGACCAACCAAAATGGATTGGTTGTTTTCTTAAAATAAGTTTTCAAAAACAGAGAGAAGAGAAAAGAAATTAAAACTTTCCGCAACACTAGACTTTCCACACTTTCGCTTCATTCGATTATGATTCGACGTGAAAGGTACTCATCACTGGGTTTGGTTTTGGGGAGACACATATGGGTGTCTACAGAAGCCCCCACTTTGACTGAGTTTGGAGAAACGTGAGTTTCGAAAACAAAAGTCAAAGTAGCGATAGGGACGGAGAATGATTCAGAACGTTCTGCGATCCTAAACCACTCTTATAACGCCGGTACCTGAAAAACTAGCATTAGTTAAACAGATAAAAGAGCTAAGAAACGCGTATCTTGCACCGTCGAGCACACGTCTCCAAAAGTAACCGATTTGTTGTATCCTGTTGTTTTGATGACCTCATACACTAGAGAATGCCATCCCGCTTGAAAACCGCAACGCCCGTAACTGCTTCCAATTCCGCCATGATAATATTCCACGTCCAAGGGTACACAATCAAAGATCGTTTCACTTGAAACAATCCTCAGTCGTTTGTGACAACTCTCAACAATCTAGGGAACGCCACCTTGCTGTTTCGATGTTCACTCGTCTTTGAATAAAGAGCTTCTTTTTTCGGATATGTTCACGTGCCTCTGAACAATAGAGCTTCTTTTTTGAATATGAACTTCTAAATGATGTGTCCACGCGTCTCTGAACGAAGAGCTTCTGAATGATAATAGGAAGCCCACGCATCTCTGAGCGAAAGAGCTTGAAAATAGGAGATCTTTGATGATATGTCCACGCGTCTCTGAACAAAAGAGCTTTCGAATGATATGCCCACGCGTCTCTGGAGCAAAAGAGCTTGATGGAGATGTTATGTCCACGCGTCTCTGAACAAAAGAGCTTGAATAATATGCCCACGCGTCTCTAGACAAAAGAGCTTTGATGGAGATGTTCACGCGTCTCTGAACAAAAGAGCTTCGAAAATTGAATATTTGTTGCGATAATATTCCGAAGAAAAATTTCCGAAGACCAACGTCTGTCGATCTCTAAAGCTCGCCTAATTTTTGCTTCCACTAAAACCAGTACGTCAGTGTCTCCGTGATTAGGCGCTTTAAGCTAAGTGAGACGACCTTTCATCAGGTTGACCACTTATTGTGATTGTAATCAAACTGACTACTTAATCATGTCAAATTGCTTATAGGGGCTAACTAGTGTACCAAGGAACCCGAAATTGCTGTATGAGGTCGAAATCACCTTTCTAAGAGGCTTCGAGCTCTGTCGCTGCTGAAATATCTCTGGCGCCAAGAATTGACTCTGTTGCCAGATGTTGTGATCTAGCACCAGGCGCTAACGGCTATTGTCAGACGCTAAATGTTTTAGTCTGGTACTGGAGTAGGGTCTTCCCTGTTCTACTGCACCTGTATTTATTTTTTACTATAGAACTTTGCCAATCTCTTTAATTATCTTAGGGTTGACCTAAGGTTTAGCATTGCTTAACTCATTGACTTGACACGACTCAAGGTATAAACTTGACTCAATATGATTGACTCGAGGTTGACTCGACTAAATGTTTTTGACACATGTGTTAGACTCATGACCCGTGTATGCACTGTGTTGACTCCTGAATGAAAAAAAGAAAAAAAATTCCGTCATTTTTGTGGAGGGTACCGACTTTCTCCCGAAAAAGAAAGACACGAAAAAAGGATCGAAGTTTTTGAAGATGCATGTTGAATGAGCTTAATCAAATGTCATTTGATACTATCTCTCAAGGTGCAAGGATTAATCCATCCTAGGCTATCTCAATGTTTGACTCCATGATGAAAGTATTTGGGTAACTTAGGAACGGAGGCTAAGCACTTCGTACTTTGTGATGTAATGACAATTATGATTGATGAGTGATGTTGATATGACAAGGCATGCTTCAATGTTAAGATTCCATGACAAAGGGTTCCTAAGGGAAGTATATTTGGTCATGTATCCGTGCGGTGTGTGAAAGTGACACTAAAGTTAGGCCGCAAAGGCTAAGTGTGTGGGAAAATATATTGAAAAGAGTCAAATGGTGGTGACTCTTAGGCTAGGTAAGCTAATGATATAAGGATCAAGCCCCCAAGTCTAGCTCTACATGGATGGGGATGAGCATAGGAAATCCCTTGATATGATCATGGTGTAAGTCTGTGAATATGAATGCATTTTTATTACGGTCGCACCTCGATGTGAAGTTGCCTACGTATCCGTTAGGAATCAGGACGAACGTAGCTCTAGCCGAACCTCGCACAAGTGTGTATACCTCAAAAAGGTCTTTTTAAGGGTTGTAACGTGGTTAGGCTAAAGGCTTGAAGAAGAAGGGGATAAAGGCTCAAGACCCTCGATAAGCCTCTTTTTGTATTTTTATGCTTGAGGTTTAGCTTTCTTTTTTTTCTTTTATTTATTTTATTTTAATAAGTGTGGGCAATCCCGATCATGCGGTCTATCACTCACTTGGCATTCAAGTTTCTCAGGCACGGTACCGAGCACTCGATAAGAGACGCAATCTGAGACGTGTTCTTATCAAAGATATTTTCATATCACAGACATTGGAACACTTGCCCTCTTGTACACTTTTATTATTTTTTTGTTTTTGCTTATTTTTATTTTGATCTTTTGAAATCACTCAAGCCTTTTTAGAATTGCATAAGTTACACACCATCCCATCCCAAGGTTAGGTAGATGAAGGTTGAAAAAAGAAAGGTCAATCGTTAGACGAGGCTCAAAGTGGTTTATTAAGAAAGGATTGTAAATTTGAAAGGTGAAAGGAGATATGATGTGGCTACAAGGGGTGCCTCAAATCATTGGTATACCTTTTGCTTAATTCGACATGGTTTTTTTTTTTTTTTTTTTAATGCAATGTAATGAAATGATCATATGCAAGGAAATAAATGCTCATTTTATTAAAAGAAAAATATAATGATCCTACAAAATAAATGTAAGGAGAATAAAAAAGGTGCCTATGCTAGACTTATTGGGGAAAGGAAAAAAAGGAATAGAAAAAAGAGGTCACGAAATCTTGTCGTTGAAGCTCGCCTCTTGTGTTGTGTTGTTTGCTTTATCATCACTCGCTCTTCTTGTAAACTGGAGGTATGGGAAGCTTGTTGTTAACAATTAAATGTTGGATATCCTCCTTTAGCTTCCAACAGCTCTCAAAAGCATGACCCCTGCCTTGGTGGTACTTGCAGTGTTCGTTTGGATTCCAACTAGGCAATCTTTTCTTAAGTGGGGGATCTTGAATAGGTCCAATGGGAGTAATGATTCCCTTGGCATGGAGTCGGTCGAAAGCCTCATCGTAGCTAATTCCAATAGGGGTAAATTCCCTTTTCGGTTGCTTCCGATTACCCATGGCTAGGATCTCACTAAGGTTGAAAGTACCAACACTATTACAAGAGTAGGTGTTTTCGGAAGAAGAAGGATAGTCGTTCTTTTTCCCTTTACAGCCACTGTTACTATTGTCATTGATCTTGGCCTTCTTGTCGCGTGGAGGAACATGAAGGAGTTTTGAATCAACGAAGTCTTGAACACCATCCTTGAGGGCGAGGCACTTTTCAGTAGTGTGACTGCGACCTCTATGGTATCGACAATAGGAATTTGGATCCCAATTTGGAAAACGTTTTTCAGATGGAGGGTCTTGATCTTGATCATGAAGACAGTCAAAAGCTTCATTGTAAGCCATTCCTATTAGTGTGTATTCTTCAATGGTCCGTTTTGCCTGTGGCTTAGGAGCATTGAGTTCTTCATTAAACTCTTGGCGAGAATTTTGTTCGATGGCCATGACCCGATTTGCTAATCCTTCTACCACATTCAAGAGCATGGCAATGACATCTTCTAGTTTCCGGACGTCCTCTTTTAGACGTGACGAGTCTTCCTTGATATTATCTAAGAAAAGACTTTCATCCTCCCCAATCATGGCCACTTCATCGAGAGAGGTCATGTAAGCTGTCTCAATCATGGGCTCTCCTACAGGTGTGATAATAAGTGATGGATCGAAGGATGCTTGGTCATCTTCGATGGGTAGAATCTTGGAAGTTTCATTTATCGATCAGATCTTGAATAGCTTCTTTGAGTTTCCAACACTCCTCAGTGTCGTGACCCTTTCCTTGGTGATATTTGCAGTGCTTGTTAGGGTCCCACTTAGGTGGCCTGGCTTCTGGAACTGGATCTTTGATGGGCCCTATGGGCATGACTAGCCCTTTGTGATGTAGCTTCTCGAAAGTCGTTTCATAACTCATACCAAGTGGAGTGAACACCCTTTTTGTTCTTTGGATTCGTGGTTTAGAGGCGTTCGTTGCATGTACCTCATTAATGGGAGAGGAAGAAGAAGGATGGTCGTTCTTCTTTCCTCTCGCACCATTATCTTTCAGAAGATCATCTTCAATGTCAATGCCTATATTATAGACAGCTTTGAAAGTATTTAAATTGTGTTGGTACTTTAAGTTTTTTAAATACTTCCCTTGGAGATTCTTGATAAAAATCCTCACAGATTCTTTTTCGGTAGGAGCCTTGACCATATTAGCGGAAGTTTCCCTCCATTTATTGAAGAAAGACGTGAACCCTTCGTTTTCCTTTTGTTTTAATATCTCAAGTTGTCTACAGTCTATTTCGTCTTGATGTTGCACTTATATCTATCTATGAAAGTGTTTGTTATCGACTCCCAGGTAGAGGTTTTCTCCTTGTCAAGGGAAAAAAACCATTGTTGAAAAACGGTTTCAAGAGATAGTGGGAACAGAGAGGGGAAAACTTTCTTATCGATACCCTTAATACTCATTATAGTTTCGAAAGCTCTTAGATGGAAGTAATGGTTATCTGTTGCCTTGAATTTAGGGATGTCAGTGGCGTTGAACTTATGCGGAAGAAGTTCCTTGTCCAGCGAGACCCCTTGTGCACTCATGCCCTGAAATTTATAGTCACTAGATAGCTTGCTCAAACTTTCTTGCATGAGGTTCATTTGTTGTTGCTTCACAAGGTCATCGATCTTGAGTGTGAGGAGCTTCAGTGTTTCAGTCACGGTAACCAATTGGTTCCTAAGCTCATTGACTTCCTCTTGAGTTGCCATTATCTTCTTAGCCTTCCACTTTTGTCGAATCGGTTTATCAAAAAGTGAGACTTGAATAAAGAGGTTGTCCTTGATTAATCTCCCTTCTCTCCTCGACCAAGTACTGTGGAAAAGGATTTTGGGGATATTCATTGTTAATTATTTGACTCGAACTTTATTCAACATGCAATGGATGGAGGAAGTGAAGAAAGATTGGAATAGAACGTGAAGAAGAATAATGTAGATGGAGGGATATAGAGAATTAGGAATAGAATGTACCCCCCAACTCAAATGACGGAAAAAACCGACTCATGCATGAACCTAAGACATGGTCATGGTGACATAGACTCAAAGTGTGTGCCAAGACTAGTGAGTGTAAGTGATATGTTAAGACTCGTGTTATGACCATGTGGCTAGACTATGTGACTAGACTCAATTATTGACCCGACAAGGCATGATTGACAGCGAAAATTAACCGAATTAATTAGCAAACTGGTTAATTAGACACAAGGTGATGACTCGACCAATAATCCGAACTGTCGGCCAAACAACAGGACTGGCGTCGCACTGTGTAGCTTGGCCCCAGACAACAGAGCTGTTGCCAGGCGCCACACTCCACAGGGTGGCGCTACAGCTCAGGTTTTGGTGCCAATAGTGGAGCTTCAATCTGAGACTGTTTTCGGTGTTATTAATCGACTGGGGTATGCCTAAAGTCGTACTAGGTCAATTCTGATTAAAATATTAGACTTTATTTACTCAAATTAATTAATTAATTAATTAATTAGGCAAAGTTTTTTTAGTCATTAATTTATTTAATCTCAACACAAGTCAACAAACGGTTAAGAGAAACATAGAATATATGTAAAACAAATAATGCACAATTAGTCAAGTAGGCACAATATGATGCAATGAGTTTGCAACCTAACCATGGCTCTAGTTCTCTAAAGTTCGGGATATGGTTTAGTCAATAGAGGTTCCATGGTTAATTGTCCGGATGAACCGCGCGGAAGCCTAACCGTGAAGGGTTGGCGCGAGTGGATGGGACACCGCGAGCTTTAGAAAAAACTCGCTTCCATGGTTTGGTCAATTCAACAATCTCGGATGTACTGTTGTTGCACAGAGCGTTCAATTAGGTAGATGGAGCATGAATTCCCAGAGGGTTATGTCCATATGTAGAACACATATGGGTTTCAAAAAAGTGAGCAAAAAATTCAATCAGGAAGTAGGATCGAGCAAACAATACGAAAAACCGGTCGAAATTAGAACGCATATTTCTGGCTCGGTATTGGGGGAATTTGGCGCCAGCAAACAGAGACTGGCGCCAGTTTTTAACTATAACGCCTGGCGCCAATGATGGCGTCTGGAGCTACGGTTAAAAATCTGGCGCCAAGCTCTGGCCTCAGGCGCTACTTCCCACATGCCTCAGAAGCTGTCTGTGCTCGATAAAATTTTCCAGTTTCGTGCGGTGTTATTTCGGTCCTAGTTGTGAAAGATATTTCTCAATTTTCCTACGTGTACAATCCTATGTTTTTAACTCATTACGGATGGTCTTTCCAATGAGATCTATTTTTATGCATATGACAATAATGTTAGTCAAAATTACGCACATGAAATACTTAGAACGTTTCGAGTCTCATCCACTCATTCTAAATCATTGCCGAAACAAATTCAAGAATTAAAATATAAATTATCCCCAGTGGAGTCTCCAAAAACTGTAGGGAATAATTTCAAGCGTTAACCCCTAGCTCGAACCCCACTGTGATCATACACTAAAGTACGGTGGCGTCCAAAAGGGAAGAAGATAGAGCAAAAGAATCGCCAACAAGTTTTAGGAACTTGTAAACTGTTCACAGGGTGAAGGTTACACCCCTTAACGATACAAGAGATCGTCACAACTCCATAAGGTCTAGAACCAAATAAGGGTTCAGGGATAAAGGTACAATTCCAACCTAAAAGAGATTGAACCTGCCCTAATAATAGGCCTCTACTTTATTCTGATCGTAATCATGTGCGCTTTTTGACTAACATCAATCAATAGGATTAACCCTAAACCTGTTTATCTATGTTGTTTGAATATTAATGCACAAATAAATCTAGTATTGGTGATCACTTGAAATAATAATCAAATTAACCCTAACAAGATTATTAATTATCTTATTAAGCGTGATTACAAATACAAATTCCCTTTAAACATGCATAAAAGGCGTGATAAAGCAATAAATAAATAAGCATCAAGCAACATAATAATAATCAATAATCATGATGATAAAATTATAATCATCATAACAATAATCATCATAAATTATAACAATTATAACCGTAATCATGTTCATGTTAATATTAAAGCATAATCATAGTAAGATCCTAGGCATGATACTAACAAGATTTTTAACTAACCCTAGCATGTCACTAAGCAATAAAAATCAAATCTTTAACCCTAACATGATACTAACAATCATAAATATTAGGAAGAACATAGGAAGCATCTCAGGAATCATATTTAATATTAAAATTACCCTAGACATGATACTAGGAATATCATAATAACAATATAAACATGATTTCTTCATCATAATATCAATTAAAACCATTAAATCACTTACTTTGATGCCTCGTACCTCTTTCTAATAACAAAATACACACGTTAGTAACTTCAAGGAAAAAATAATAATCAACAATTAAAATAAATTAAAATTGAAAGAGAGATCTGGGACCAAATCCTCAGAAATTAAACCTTTCACGTCTAGGGCGAAGGCAACTTCGAATACGGATAGGTGTTTCTAGATCTTGCGAATGCAAAATTTTATATGTAAAAGCAAGTTTAGAAAAGAAGAAAGATGAATGAATGAATTAGAAAAGAATGAGAATTGAAAACTGATTGTCGGTGAATATTTATAAAAACTGATTGTTGATGATTGAAAACGGAGTTTTTAATACGTTATTTCTTGAGAAATCAGCCAAAAAGATAAAATATCAAAACAGAGCACTTGGCGCACGTAAAACAGAGCTGGCGCCAACAATGGCTAACTGGCGCCAGGCGCCAACACTAGCGCCAGGCGCCAATGGCTTGCGCCAGGCGGTAGGCCTGGTTCTAGGTGCCAATTCCTAGAGTCAGGCGCTAGGTCTGTTTTTGACGCGTTTTTGAAAATCAGATAAATTTGCCGTATTGGAGGATAAAATCGTATCTTTTCCTCGAAAATGCTTTTTGATCTTAATTAAAACTCTGAAAAGTCAACAAAAGTCAATTTATCAATGCTAATTGAATTAGGAATGAAAAGAAACTTCAACAAGAATCTAGAAGACTAAAACCATTCCTAATTGTATTAGGAATGATAAATCATATTAGGCCTCCCCTTGATCATTGGGACGCATATAAGGCTCAAGCCGGGCCCAGTTTAGTAAATTGGCCATAACTTCCTCAATATTCATCGGAATTGGGCTTATAATATATCGTTGGAAAGCTCTTGTCAAGCCCCATCCAACTACACTACTATTGGAGCTATATCATAGACCAACAAAACTGGATTGGCTGTTTTCTTAAAATAAGTTTTCAAAAACAAAGAGAAGAGAAAAGAAATTGAAACTTTTCGCAACACTAGACTTTCCACACTTTCGCTTCATTCGATTATGATTCGACGTGAAAGGTACTCATCACTGGGTTTGGTTTTGGGGAGACACATATGGGTGTCTACACTTCCAAAATCAAACAATCTCAATTCTTCACAACCACCACCAATTCAAATCAACAATTGCTTCCTTATCAATGACCAATCACAGTAAGATCAAAACCAATGCTCATCAAACCAATATCATTCTACCAAACTACCAAATATCCAACTTCACCAATACTCAACAAATATGCTCAAATCAGCTACAAAATCAACAAAGAAACAATGTAAGCTATTATCAATCAACAAACAACACAATTAAACATCTAAAATTCAATATCAATCATCAAAATTTATACTACTACTATTCATTACCATGAACAATCTAATACTCGCAACTATATGATATAATAATGCAATTAAGAGTCAGAGAAGATGATTATACCATACAAGGAGCAAGATTGAACAAGTTTTGGCCACCAATTCTCCCAAAATCAAAAACCCCAAATTGCTTCAACAATGGATGAGAGAAATTGGAAATTGTAATGGATGAAAGTAGTGTGATTTTTGTTGAATATGATGAAATTTTAGAAGGATTTTTATGAATTTTGAAATAATTTGGAAGATTTGATGATGAATTTTGATGAGAGTATGGTTAGGGTTGTGCGGTTTGTGCTGATTTAGTGAGGTGGGTGCCTTCGAAATGATAAGGAAGAAGGAGAAATGAGAAAAGAAAGGAAAAAGAAGAAGAAAAGGGGTCACGACATAAGGGTGTGCGGCTTGGCAGCGCGCCCGCGCCCCTCCCAGACAGGCCTGCACCACTTGGCTTTTAATTTTCCTTGCTTCTATGGTGCGTTCACCTGTGGGCTCTTTACTCGATATCATCCCGGGGCTATTGAACCCACCAAATATGGCAGTTTCTAAACATGTTGACAGTGGGTTCAAAATCCCAAAATAATGATAGCACCACAATGAACCCACCAAGTTCAAACTTTCATCAATTATAGGCACAATTTTCCCTATCTTACCTCACTAATATTTCTTACCCTTTTACCTCAAAATTCGATAAAATCGAATATAATCACATCAAAAACCGCGAAACACCTTCCCATTGCTCGTCCTCATTTGAATTAATCTAACTCCATGAATTCACCCTATAAATTCTAAAGAAAAATAAGTGAAAGAAAGGAAAATAAAAGAAAGAAAATTAAGAAAATAGAAATCAAAAGAAAAATTTAGATTTCTTCGGGTTGCCTCCCAGGAAGCGCTTGCTTATGGTCCTAAGCTCGACCCTTCCTCCAAATCATGGAGAGTCAAAGGACACCTCCTTATTCAAAGTGGAGGAAGGTACAAATTTCTCTTTAACTTTTAGCAACTCCTCATTGTTGCTTGATGGAACTTCATTTGCTTAAACTTCAAAGACAACTTTCTCATACTTTAACTTTAATCTCATTCTCTTCTTGCTAGAATCTCATGCCTTCTTCTTGGCCTTGTTCCTTCTTGTAGACGATTTAACACCATCCACATCCATGGAATCCTCCTCCTCCTCTTGAGGGTAAAGCTCAAACCAATGCGGAATGTTAATTACCTCTTTGTCAATAGCCTTTGAAAGCTTCTTTTTCTCTTCACTAACTTTCATGCAATCAAAACTCACAAGCACATCATCAAAAATCTCATGAACACCGTTTGTTAAAGAATTAATCACACACACATTATCAAATGAACGAAGGGAATTATCACTCATGATTCCTTTCACAAAAGAGAAGGATTCATGCATCGATTTTAACTCAAAACTTTCTTTTTCATTACCAACTCCCAAAGTGATATGACCTCCCTTAACATCTATAAAAGCTCCTGAGGTAGCTAAGAACGGTCTCCCTAGAATAATAGGAATGTGGTCATCCTCTTCAATTTCTAGCACAATAAAATCTACGGGAATTGTGAAACCACCTATCTTAAGGGGAACATCCTCAACTCTTCCGTTTGGGAACTTAATGGATCTATCGGCCAATTGCAAAAGTCATGTTCGTAGGAAGTTCTCCTAGCTTAAGCTTCTTAAACACCGAGTAAGGAATAATTCTAACACTAGCACCTACGTCACACAATGCATTTTCAAACAACTTACTCTTGATTTTGCAAGGAATGGAGAAATTACCCAGATCTTTCATCTTCTTTGGTAGGTCATTGTGAATCAAAGCACTACAACACTCACCAAGCTCTACCAAATCTATCTCATTGCACTCTCTCTTGCCACTCAAGATATCCTTAAGGAATTTGGAATATCTAGGAATTTGGGTCATGGCTTCGGTGAAAGGTGATTAGGGGATTTTTATCCACCAATCACCGTTTGACAAGTGGACCAACCAGGTTCCGCCACGTGTCCTTCACGTAGGCCAATAGGAGCCTGCCACGTGTCAATCACAGATACGTCCTCTACGGACCAATTGAGACACGCCACGTGTCCACCCATGCCAAATGGGAAAACCGGCCAACAAGGCCCAATCCTGTCTAGAGGCCCGGTCAGCCCTAGGTTTACCCTAAACCTAGAGAGTGGCACGCTTCTCAAGACTATAAATACTTAATTAATCCTCATTAAAGGAAGAAAGCAATTAGTCTCACCTGAAGAACGGAACAGAACAGAAACGTTACGGAAGACACTAATAACCGGCTAATCTCGCTAACAAAGCAGATTACCAACATTAAACACTCTCACCTAGAGAGATCTTATTACTTTAATTTCCGCATTACTTACTCCTTAATTAGGTACTAACTTGACCGTTGGAGGCGGAGCTCTCAGGAGTCTCCGTTATTTTGCAGGTACAGGCGTCCGGTTCCAGTCTCGAAATTGTAACTCTCTCGCAGGACATCAGAATACCCCGAAACATTCTGTACCGACTCCTGAAGAGAGGCGTCCCCTAAACGACCCTCAAGTTCAGTCGGACCATGACACCGAAAGTGAATTTGAAGTTGAAACTCATACAGCTCCAGACGGGACCCTAAGGGCCCGACGTACCCGTCATACCGAAAGGAGGGAACGGGAACATCTTCAAACAGGAAGCGAGCCAGCAGGCGCACCGCCTGCTCGGCAACAGCCGACTGATGGGTCTGCTCCCATCATAAGGAACGAACTCATGACCTTCATGAGGGACTTCAAGGGAGAGATTCAAGAGTTGATCAACAGGAAGCCGCCTGCTTCAGTCAAGGAGCAGTCGGCCAAGAAACCTTCCACTTCACAGAAGAGGAAGCCTGTTCAAGGGCGAGAGGTGACTCCTCATCCTAAATCTAGGAAGCGTGAGCCACCTGCCCTTGATTTCACAAAATTCCGTTATCCTACAGGAAATAGGAAACCGGTTCGTCATATTCAGGCGAACAAGTCAAAGCAAACGTTCACAGATGCTCGGCTACTGCTAGAGCAGAAGAAGAGTGACCGATTGTCAGAGTCGGCTTCTACTTCAAATTTTCAAGACAGTTTGCGAAATGCCTCGATGAGGCATACTCAGTCGTACCATGAGAGTCAGTCAGGCGGCACCTCCCGTCAGTCCGGCTTTCATAGTGCCCAGGCGGTACCAAACTTACCATTTGTGCCGCAACAACAGTATTTTATGCAGCCACCTCCATTTGGTGGACCTGCAGCAAAAAACGTCCAACCTATGGACTGGCAGCTACGGTTGCTTAGACTTGGTGAACAGCCGTCGGCCTTCTCCAAGGAAATTACTGAAGCCGCTCAGCCGGCCAAAGTAAAAAATGTACTAGTAGGCGCCTATGACGGCACTACTAACCCAGAAGACCATCTGATGGCATTCACCAACCTGATGTACCTTCAAGGGTTGGATGATCCCACTTGGTGCAAGTGTTTCCCAGCGACTCTCAAGGGAATCGCACAGCAATGGTTCGGCAACCTGCCGACTGGTTGTGTAAACAGCTTCAGGACGCTTGCTTATTTATTTGCCTCCAACTTCGCCATGAACATCCCTGCGAAGAAAACGACCCTTGATTTGGGAACAATTCAGCAGGGCGAGAAGGAGGGGCTTCGCTCGTACATCAGGCGGTTCAACCTGATGAGAATACAGATTCAAGGGTTACCGGATGAGGTAGCTTATACCGACTTTTTTAGAGGTCTCAAAGATGGGTCTACCTTCAAATTTGATTTGGTTCGAAAAAGGGTGGCGACTCTTCAAGAGGCCTTGATTGAAGCAGAAGCCTATATACAGGCGACTGATCTGTGTACGATAAAACAGTCGGACGGGAAAAGGTTCGACAAAAGAGAAGGACGACAGAAACAGTCGTCAAACAAAGACGAGAAGAGAAAAGAGGTCTGGGCGGCTGATTCCTCTAAACAGCCGGCCCAGAAGAAGAAAAAAGAATTCAAACCATACTCCCCAAAGTATGCGTTTAACAAGGATAACCAGTTTATCCTAAAAGAAATAAAGGGACGGATCTCAATTGAGAAGCCGGTCCCCATGAAGGGTTCTGCAAACAACCGGAACCAAGATAAAATTTGTGCTTATCATGATGACGTTGGTCATCACACCAATGATTGCATCAGTCTCATGCGGTACCTAGACCGCCTGGCTGAGCAAGGTGATCTTGACACTTATGTCAAGAAATCTACGGGGAACACTTCCTCAAAAAAGCAGTCGGCCAAAAAGAATCAACAGGCCGACAGCTCCGATACAGATGATGCAGTCGTCTACACCATTGCAGGCGGCTTCTCAGGAGGCGGCCCCACTATTAGGGGCAACAAAGATAATATAAGGCGGTTAGATGTAAATTCCGTTCACCAAGAACGGCCGTCCAAATATACATTTCCTGAGATTGTCATCACTGAAGAGGATCTAGGAGGGGTAAGGGGGCCGCATGACGACCCTCTCGTTATTAAATGTAAAGTGGCCAACCAGAGAGTTGGCCGAATCCTCATAGATACCGGGAGCTCCTCAGATCTCATCAGCAGCAAATGTCTGTCAAAACTGAAATATCAGACGGACTGCATACATCCGGCCTCCCACCCTTTAATAGGGTTTGGAGGAGGAGTCGTCCACCCACTGGGACGAGTAGATTTACCCATTCGCCTGGGCAAAAAAGGGGAAGGACGACACATGGTAGTCCGGTTCCTAGTAGTAGAGGAACTCTCGGCCTACAACATGATTCTGGGTCGACCAACCCTGAATAATTCCAAGGCTGTTATAATCCCGTCTCTTATGTTGCTCAAGTTTGAGAGGGATAATGGAACAGTCGGCTCCCTAAGGGGAGATCAGAGGATGGCCCGAGAGTGCTATCTCTCGGATGTCAAGCCCACTGTTATGGCCACTGGGTCAAGTGGAGAAAAAACAGACCTTGACAATGTCAAGGAGAGTGCGCCTGTTCAAGAAACAGGCGACAAAAAGAGAAAGGCGTCCCAGACAGAGTCCGCAAGAAAAGCAAGAAAATAGCAATCATTGGCAGAGGAGCGGCCGGATGAATTCCGCCCTCAGCCGGCTGGTGAGCATGCGGACCTGATCTTAGACGACTCACGTCCTGACCGAACAGTCAAAGTTGGGACGACTGCTCTGAGAAACCTTGGTGACGATTTTCACAACCTATTGAAAGAATACAAGGACATCTTTGCATTTGAAGTCCATGAAATGCCAGGCATTAGTCCTGATCTGGCGGTACATAAACTGGCCGTGGATCCGAAAAAAAAGCCGGTACGGCAAAAGAAGCGGAACCATGGCGAAGAAAGAAGTCAGGCGGCAGCCGCCGAAGTTAAAAAATTACTTGATGCAGGGTTCATTCGGCAATGTTACTTCCCAGACTGGGTTGCAAATGTGGTGCTTGTTAAAAAGCCGAATGGCACCTGGCGAATGTGTGTAGACTACACAGACTTAAACAAGGCGTGCCCCAAAGACAGTTACCCTCTGCCTAAAATTGATAACCTGGTCGACTCAACAGCCGGCCATGCCTTGATGAGTTTCATGGACGCCTATTCTGGTTTCCATCAAATTCCCTTATGGAAGAAAGACCAGGAGAAGACGGCCTTCGTCACTGATCAGGGGTTATACTGTTACACGGTCATGCCGTTTGGTCTTAAGAATGCCCCGGCTACCTTCCAACGAATGATAAACACGGTATTCTTTGATCAGATTGGGAGAAACGTCGAGGCATATATTGATGATATGATTGTCAAGACTAAACTTCAGAAAGATCATCTGTCGGACCTCCGAGAAACTTTCGCCACACTCAGGCGGCACCATGTCATGCTCAATCCCAAGAAATGTGTATTTGGAGTTGAGTCTGGGAAATTTCTCGGATTCCTTATCAATCAGAGAGGAATAGAAGCGAACCCTGAGAAGGTGCAGGCGGTCATTGACATGCAGTCGCCTCGTACCATCCGAGAGGTTCAGAAGTTAACAGGTTGTCTGGCGGCCTTGGGAAGGTTTCTAAGCCGATCAGGCGACAAATGCCTATACTTTTTCCAGGCAATTAAGAAAAAGGCAAGGTTTGAATGGGGGCCGGATGCTGAGGCCGCCTTCCAGAAATTAAAAGTTCACTTGCATTCCTTGCCGAGGCTGGTAAGCCCTTTGCCCAAAGAGGATCTCTACATGTACCTGGCCGTCTCTGATCATGCGTTAAGCGCTGTTCTCCTTGCTGAAAGGGACGGCTGTCAGCTCCCGGTCTACTTTGTCAGTCACGTACTGAAAAATGCCGAGTTGAGGTATCCCCTAGTGGAGAAATTTGGTCTTGCACTCTTCATGGCTGTTAAAAAATTGAAGCCCTACTTTTTGGCACATACAGTCGTCGTGTATACAGACCAACCTATCAAGCGGCCGCTGACCATCATGGAGTCGTCAGGCCGAATGATCAAATGGGCCATAGAAATACAGAGCCTCGAAGTTACTTTCGAGCCTAGAAAAGTAGTGAAGGGGCAAGCCTTTGCTGACTTTATTGTAGAGATGACTCGTCCTCCTGACTCTCAAGTTCCAGACCAAGTATGGAAGGTATATGTGGACGGAAGCTCTACTTCAAATGGTTGTGGAGCAGGCGTCGTATGTCAGTCTCCAGAGGGCGACAGGTTCGAGTATGCTCTACGCTTCAGTTTTCAGGCTTCAAACAATGAGGCAGAATATGAATCTTTACTAGCCGGGATCCGCATGTGCAAGGCGGCAGGGGCAAGAAAAATAGACGCCTGCTCCGATTCGCAATTGATAGTGAGTCAGTACAATGGCGAATACGAAGCAACCCATCCGGCCATGATCAAGTATTTACAAGCGGCCGACAAGCAGTCGGCTCCCTTGAGGATTTCCATCTGATCCAAGTCCCGAGATCAGAAAACAACCAGGCGGATGCACTGTCAAAATTAGCATCATCCGCCTCCTCTGATACTCCTCGAACTGTTTTTTGGGAAGTAATGGAGAAGAGAAGCATCGAGGAAAACCCTATTGGAATCCTAGACAGAAGCTCAACCTGGATGGATTCAATCAGGGCATATCTGACAAACGGTACACTGCCGGATGATCCTCAACAGGCGGCAGCACTGAAAAAACGAGCCACCTGTTTTGAAATGATTAAGGGAGAACTTCACAAGAGGGGGTACCTTCAACCTTTCTTAAAGTGTGTTACTCCTGAAAAGGGACGAGAGATACTAGATGATCTTCACTCTGGTTACTGTGCTTCGCATATAGGTGGTAGGATGCTTGCTCAAAGGGCAAGGCGGCAGGGCTACTTTTGGCCTACTTTGGAAGCAGATGCAATGGAGATGGTGAAAAAATGTGACAAGTGCCAAAGGTTTGGCAAACTAATTCACCGTCCGGCTACTGACCTCACTACCATTCACAGCCCACTACCGTTTGCTAAGTGGGGCATGGACATTCTGGGTCCATATACGCCTGCTACAGGCGGCAGAAGGTACATACTTGTTGCCGTTGACTACTTCACTAAATGGGTAGAGGCGGAGGCGGTAAAGGGAATCAAGACGAAAGATGTAATTTCATTCATTTGGAAAAATGTCATCACTCGGTTCGGGGTTCCCATGTCTATGGTTTTTGATAATGGTCCCCAATTTGAGACGCCTGTTCTCAAAAGCTGGTTGGGAGACCAAGGAATTGCACACTACTTTGCATCTGTCGGCCGTCCACAAGCAAACGGCCAGGTAGAAGCCTTTAATAAAATCATCTCAGACGGTCTCAAGAAAAAGATTGAACGAGCAGGCGGCCTATGGGCGGATGAACTACCACATGTTCTCTGGGCCATTAGGACGACTGAAAAAGGGGCGACTAGAGAAACTCCATTCCTCCTAACTTATGGTGCGGAAGCTGTTCTTCCAATAGAACACTACGAGCCGACTCTTCGAGTAATGCTATATGACGAAGAGGCAAACTGGGAAGCCATGCGTCTGGCATTAGACTCACTTCCTGAAAAGAGGGGCAATGCTGTTTTGCGCCATGAGATCTATCGCCTGAGAATGACTAGATCATACAAAAAAAAAAAGTACACAGGCGTCCACTCAAAGTAGGGGACTTTGTACTTAGAAAAATGGAAGCAGTTGGTAGGGCTAATGAGTCTGGCAAACTAACTCCCAACTGGGAAGGACCCTACCGAATCTATGAGGAAGTCAGGGACGGTACCTACCGTCTGGAAACACCAGACGGACAACCGTTACCTCGAACTTGGAATGTAGATAATCTTAAAAAATATTTATTCTGAATGATGCAAAGTAAAGAGCTACTTAATAAAAGTTTGCACTTACTATTCAATTTTGTATTACGAGGGGCATGCCGTCTGTACCTTTACAGTCGGCTACTCTCCATTGAGTTTTTCACTCTATCTTCAGAGGGGCATGCCGTCTGTACCTTTACAGTAGGCTACTCTCCATTGAGTATTTTACTCACAATACTTAGCTAAAAAGATTAGGGCCTGGCCGACCCTGTGCCTAACAGGCGGCTACCCTCCTTTTATTTAGCACCTACGTTCACCAAGAACTTACCAAGGCCACAGGCCGAATGATCAGACCAGGCGCCAAGCCAACTGATCAAATCTACAAAACTAATACGACCTGTCCCAACATCATAGCAGGCGTCCGACGGCATCCCTCCGGATGAAATTCGTCGCAGAGAGCAGCTCCCTTTTGGGTGGAACATTGTTCTATAAACTAATTACACGGCACCTATACGACTGTCCCCAAGGGCAACCACGTAGCCGTTTTTGAGACAAGGATAACTCTATCACTAACCAAACCAGTGGTAGCAGTTGACATCTGAGTCAGATGACCGCCTGTATTACTTGGGATAAATGCAAGGGGTACCTATTGAGTTAATAGCAAACAAACATTGGCGAATCAAGGGGTCTAGCCGGCCTCCGCCGCCTGGTACCTCTACTACTCAAACAAAAGTGACGGCGACTGAGTAACTCTAACGTTCACTCATAGTCACTCCCTCAAATTTGGTATGGAACCTAAAAGGTTTGAGTCGTCCGCCTGTTTTTAACAAACAAGGGCACTCGAACCCCTATTCCTACTAGGTAACCTATTGAGTTACTAGCCAACAAACATTGGCAAATCAAGAGGATCAGCCGGCCTCCGCCGCCTGGTACCTCTACTACTCAATCTAGAGTTTGACGAAGACTAAGTAACTCCTATGTTAACTTAATAGTCACTCAAACTTAGTATGGAGCCTAAAAGGTATGGGTCGTCCGCCTGTTTTTAACAAACAGGGACTCTCAACCACTACTCTTGCTAGGTTAACAAATTACGAGTTAAAAGCCAACATTGGCAATAAAGGGAAACAACCGGTACCCGCCGCTTGTTATCCTACTTACTTAATTCCTTGGCGACTAGGTAATACTATTTACTTGGTCAGACCACTTTCCTACTTGGCTAAAATTACAAAAAGACAGGCACGCCTGCCTAAAAAGGATCCAGACTAAATAGTTCGAATACCGATTGAATAAATGGCCGACTGATCGTCTATCCTGGAAACAGACAACCAGTCGTCCAGGGGCATAGGCGGCGTACTTACTATTTGTACCTGTCTGCAACGTTCGGCCATGTACAACAGTCGGTCTAGTGAACAATGGGATATTAGATATGGAATACTTAAACAAATTTGAAGCAAAACAAAAATTTGATTAAAAATAAGTCGGTCATTAAAGACCAGCAAAATATTCAAAGCCCCGGCCCCCTGGCCGGGTAAATACAAAGCAAACGGCACGCAGGCCGTGAAAAAAATACATTAAGCTTAAGAAGGGGGCAGTTCAGTATTAGCAGCTGCCGCCTGGTCAGCACTCTTCTTGCTGGACTCGGCTTCGGCTGCATCCTCTTTTGATGCCTTACCCCCAAGTGGCATAAGCGCCACAACCGGCTCTTCCTCCTCCTCCAACGCATCTCCCAACGCCTCTTCTTCAGCAGCCGCCATGATCTCTTGATTATATGTTTCCGAACACTGGCGGTACGTTCTTTCCCAAGAGGCAAAGTCGGCATTGGGGAACAGGCGGCCCCAGGTCATGCGCTGGATTTGAGCGGAGTCTTCCATCATCTCCCGGACGAGCTCTTTCTTCTCTTGCTTGGCCTTTTCCGAGAGCTCTTGGGTAATACTCTTCTCTTGGCTCACCAGGCGTTCTTTTACGTTGGCCAAGGATTTCTCCATGGCTTCGTAAGAGTACATTTTTTGGCGAAGAGGTTTCAGCTCGGCCTTAAGATTTGTGATGGTCGCCTCCAGCTCGTCATTCTTCTTCTGGGCCGCCTCTAACTGAGCCCGAACAGCGGCGGTAGCCTGCGCCTGATAATGAAGAATATCAATGGTCAGTATTTCATTTTGGGCAATTTGAAACATTGCCTTATCACAGTTAGAGGCGGCCATAGCTTTTGCAGCCTTTACCTCTTTGTTTTTCCGATCAAGCGGCTTGCGAAGGCTGTTAACTCGGAGCAGGGCCTAAGTACAAAAAAAAAAAAAAAACAGGCGTCAGTTTCCAAACAAAAAAGATAACAGGCGTCATGGAATTCAAATACTCAAAAAATATGCCAAGTATACCTCAGCAAGGACCCCTGCAATCCCATCAAGGTCAAGGGTGCCGGCACCCCTGACCGCCTCCCTTTCAGATGGAGGAACTACTTTGATCATGGACTTGGCTACCTCAACCAAGTCAAGCCCCTGAGGGCCGGCTGCATCAAGCGTAAAAAAGCAAGTTAGACCTAGTCAAGAAGGAAGCAAGTGTAAAAGTTTTTACAAGTAATTGTCCATACTTCTAGGCGGCCCCGCCGGGGTTTTAGAAGAGGTGGCCGGTTGCTTCTCAGCCGCCACTGTTTTCCTGGAAGACCCAGGAGAGCTTGCAACAGTCGTCCTCCGGGCCTTGGGGTCCGGCTGTTACGAGGAAGAAGCTCTTGGAGTGCCCGACTGAAAATAAAAAGAGTTAGTATATGTATAAGACAACTCCTAAAAGAGGGAAGAGTTTTCGGAGCCTACCAAGGGTGCCCCCTTGTTGGGGGAGTCGGTACAAGACTGTTGCATGAGAGAGGCCCGCAACATGGCCGCCGCAGTCTTGGATGCTGTTATTTTACTCATGGCGTCAGCTGCAAAAAATAAACAGCAAAGTTAGTAAAAGTCCCAAGTAAACAAGGCGTGAAAAAACAGAGTATTTGTCAGGCCGGCTACCTCTTGAGCACCGACTGCTGAGGCCACAGGCGGCCAAAAAGTACTCATCATAGAGCCACTTGAAGCTCGGGACGCAGTTTAGGGGTACTTGCTCTCGTACCCCTGAAGTAGAGTTCACCCTAGTCTCTACTTTGAAGAGTCCTTTGTCTAGGATCTCTTTTTTAGCCTTTGGGGGAACAGGCGGCATGCTGCGGCCGCCTGCGAGAAGAGGCGGATCCCTATTCCACTTGTGAAAACGTTGGTTCAGCTCCGTGTCTGAACCCTCAATGATAAGGAAGGTGTTCCGCCAATCCTTCCATTTGTTCGCCTTACCTCTCGTCATGAGGTAACCCCTATGGCTTGTTAATTGATACCAGCCGGTACCTCCCGACTTAGGGGTCCGGCTGAGATAGTTCATGTGGGCGAAAGCCTCAAAGCTTGGCTCCACCCCGTACATTTCGCACCCGGCCACATAGCCGAGTACGTTTACCCAAGAGTTGGGGGCTAACTGCCATAACCCCAAATCATACCCATCTAAAATCCGCTGAACAGCCGGATGTAATGGGAAGCACAGTCCAGCTTTGATGGCCGCCACATAGCAGCCAAAGCAGCCGTCATCATAGCTGGTACCAGCCGGCCAGACGACAGTGTCTTCTGGATCCGGCACGAACTGTAAAAATTCCGGGCCCATTCTGTGGTTAGCTATAAAGCTCTCCACTTTGTCTTGCATGGTTGCGATCCGGCCCCGGGGTACCGTGCAGTAGTAGGGGGTGTTTTCCTCTCTGTAAGAGGCGGACGGCTCAGCCCAATTGTCCCCCTTCTCTACTGCATGAGAAAGTCTCGCCTCTTGTAGGCGGCTGTTTCTTTCTTCTGAGCCTGGAGAAGCGTGGCCAGAAGAGCTGGACTCGGACTCGTCCTCTGACGAGTCCGAAGAGGACGACTCCTCCCTCCTCCTAGAGGGGCCCGCCTCCTCTCCCTTAGAAGGAGCAGGAGGAAAATTAGACATATCAACGGTCAAATGGGAAGGGACCACCTTGACCCCTCTCTCAGAACTGTCGGCTTGGCAGCCGCCTCGTTTCACTTCTACATCTGGCGCCTGGTCAGATGTTTCACTAATGAGCACCCTTTGGGAGGAGTCGTCCGAGTTTGAGATCATAGCAGTCTTTTTTGTTCTGGCCATCACGTTCTGCATAGACACAGATACAGTCGGACTTTGTATAAAGGGCAAAGATGGGTCCAGAAAAGGGCAGGCGGCACTCTTAGTCCTAGATTCAGCCGTCCCCGGTGACCGGATGATCACTAACTTAGGTCGTGTCGTGAGCTTCCGTGGTGCCATTTCAAAAAATAAAAAGAAAATTAAGAGTAAGAGAACTGAGTTACCTGAACGAGTGACGGTTGATGAAGTTCTGGAAATCCGGTGCAGTCGGCTTGTCAGAACAGGCGGTAGGCAGAAAAGGTCCGAAATGTCAGAGCAAGTTCAGGGGTCCGAATGTTCTCGCAAAGTTCTCAAATGTGAAAATGACCGAAGTCAGCACTTCCTTATATAGGCAAAGTGAGAAGGCGAAGGGTCGCTTCCAAATTCAAAATTTGGGCGGGAAATCTCTCGGCTATTTGCAAGGTGACACCTGTAGCAGGCCGTCGCCTGTCACCGTGCGACACCTGTCACAGGCGACACGTGACCAGTCACGCGCCACCTGTGAGGGGCAAATGATTAGGGGATTTTTATCCACCAATCACCGTCTGACAAGTGGACCAACCAGGTTCCGCCACGTGTCCTTCACAAAGGCCAATAGGAGCCTGCCACGTGTCAATCACAGATACGTCCTCTACGGACCAATCGAGGCACGCCACGTGTCCACCCATGCCAAATGGGAAAACCGGCCAACAAGGCCCAATCCTGTCTAGAGGCCCGGTCAGCCCTAGGTTTACCCTAAACCTAGAGAGTGGCACGCTTCTCAAGACTATAAATACTTAATTAATCCTCATTAAAGGAAGAAAGCAATTAGTCTCACCTGAAGAACGGAACAGAACAAAAACGTTACGGAAGACACTAATAACCGGCTAATCTCGCTAACAAAGCAGATTACCAACATTAAACACTCTCACCTAGAGAGATCTTATTACTTTAATTTCCGCATTACTTACTCCTTAATCAGGTACTAACTTGACCGTTGGAGGCAAAGCTCTCATGAGTCTCCGTTATTTTGCAGGTACAGGCGTCCGGTTCCAGTCTCGGAATTGTAACTCTCCCGTAGGACATCAGAAAACCCCGAAACAAAAGGGTAGAATGATGGACCCCCTTCAACAAGGCAAGGAATCTCCCAAATTGTTCATCTAATTTGTTCCTCATAAACTTTTGGGGATACGGAAGGTCGGGTTTTCTCACTTCCTCTTGCACTCTCTCAACACTCTTCTTTTTCTCATGGACTTCCTCTTTGCTCACACTCTTTAACACATCTTTCTCTTTTTCCTCATTTGAATCACTCTTTTTCTTATCTTCCTCACTATTCCTAGAAGCTCTCTCTCCAATTACTTTTCCACTCCTTCTAGTGATAAAATAAACGGGTTTCTTAGGATCAACTCCTTGAGAAGGTAATGAAGAAGGGCTAGCACAATGGTGTTGGGTAGTTGAGTGATTTGGGTTTCAAGCATCTTGTTGTGTGTCATGATCTCATTAAACATCTTATCCCTCACCGACATGTAAGTGTTCAAAATCTTGGTTTGGTTCTCGATGATCTCCGATAAGGTAGTCTTGGAAGATGGGGATTGAGCATAAGAATTATCACCATTGCCTTGAGGTCTTAGAGAAAATCCAGCTGGGTGTCCCCTTTGGATGTTGTTGTGAAAATTTCCCCTATTTTGATTGTTCCAATTACCTCGGCCTTGATTGTTGCCAAAATTTTGGTGTTGGCCACCAAAACCATGAAATTGGCCTTGATTTCTATACCCTTTGTTTCGGGGTTTTCTGATGTCCTGCGGGAGAGTTACAATTCCGAGACTGGAACCGGACGCCTGTACTTGCAAAATAACGGAGACTCCTGAGAGCTCCGCCTCCAACGGTCAAGTTAGTACCTGATTAAGGAGTAATTAATACGGAAATTAAAGTAATAAGACCTCTCTAGGTGAGAGTGTTTAATGTTGGTAATCTGCTTTGCTAGCGAGATTAGCCGGTTATTAGTGTTCCGTAATGTTTCTGTTCTTCTCTGTTCTTCAGGTGAGATTAATTGCTTGATCAATTGCCTCTCAATTGCTTGATCCCTTTTAATGAGGATTAATTAAGTATTTATAGTCTTGAGAAGCGTGCCACTCTCTAGGTTTAGGGTAAACCTAGGGCTGACCGGGCCTCTAGACAGGATTGGGCCTTGTTGGCCGGTTTTCCCATTTGGCATGGGTGGACACGTGGCGTGCCTCGATTGGTCCGTAGAGGACGTATCTGTGATTGACACGTGGCAGGCTCCTATTGGCCTTCGTGAAGGACACGTGGCGGAACCTGGTTGGTCCACTTGTCAGACGGTGATTGGTGGATAAAAATCCCCTAATCATTTGCCCCTCACAGGTGGCACGTGACTGGTCACGTGTCGCCTGTGACAGGTGTCGCACGGTGACAGGCGACGGCCTGCTACAGGTGTCACCTTGCAAACGGCCGAGAGATTTTCCCGCCAAAATTTTGAATTTGGAAGCGACCCTTCGCCTTCTCACTTTGCCTATATAAGGAAGTGCTGACTTCGGTCATTTTCACATTTGAGAACTTTGCGAGAACATTCGGACCCCTGAACTTGCTCTGACATTTCGGACCTTTTCTGCCTACCGCCTGTTCTGACAAGCCGACTACACCGGATTTCCAGAACTTCATCAACCGTCACTCGTTCAGGTAACTCAGTTCTCTTACTCTTAATTTTCTTTTTATTTTTTGAAATGGCACCACGGAAGCACACGACACGACCTAAGTTAGTGATCAGCCGGTCACCGGGGACGGCTGAATCTAGGACTAGGAGTGCCGCCTGCCCTTTTCTGGACCCATCTTTGCCCTTTATACAAAGTCCGACTGTATCTGTGTCTATGCAGAACGTGATGGCCAGAACAAAAAAGACTGCTATGATATCAAACTCAGACGGCTCCTCCCAAAGGGTGCTCATTAGTGAAACATCTGACCAGGCGCCAGATGTAGAATTGAAACGAGGCGGCTGCCAAGCCGACAGTTCTGAGAGAGGGGCCAAGGTGGTCCCTTCCCATCTTACCGTTGATATGTTTAATTTTCCTCCTGCTCCTTCTAAGGGAGAGGAGGCGGGCCCCTCTGGGAGAGGGGAGGAGTCGTCCTCTTCGGACTCGTCAGAGGACGAGTCCGAGTCCAGCTCTTCTTGCCACAGTTCTCCAGGCTCAGAAGAAAGACATAGCCGCCTACAAGAGGCGAGACTTTCTCATGCAGTTGAGAAGGGGGACAATTGGGCGGAGCCGTCCGCCTCTTACAGAGAGGAAAACGCCCCCTACTACTGCATGGTACCCCGGGGCCGGATCGCAACCATGCAAGACAAAGTGGAGAGCTTTATTGCTAACCACAGAATGGGCCCGGAATTTTTACTGTTCGTGCCGGATCCAGAAGACACTCTCGTCTGGCCGGCTGGTACCAGCTATGATGACGGCTGCTTTGGCTGCTATGTGGCGGCCATCAAAGCTGGACTGCGCTTCCCATTACATCCGGCTGTTCAGCGGATTTTAGATGGGTATGATTTGGGGTTATGGCAGTTAGCCCCCAACTCTTGGGTAAACGTACTCGGCTATGTGGCCGGGTGCGAAATGTACGGGGTGGAGCCAAGCTTTGAGGCTTTCGCCCACATGAACTATCTCAGCCGGACCCCTAAGTCGGGAGGTACCGGCTGGTATCAATTAACAAGCCATAGGGGTTACCTCATGACGAGAGGTAAGGCGAACAAATGGAAGGATTGGCGGAACACCTTCCTTATCATTGAGGGTTCAGACACGGAGCTGAACCAACGTTTTAACAAGTGGAATAGGGATCCGCCTCTTCTCGCAGGCGGCCGCAGCATGCCGCCTGTTCCCCCAAAGGCTAAAAGAGAGATCCTAGACAAAGGACTCTTCAAAGTAGAGACTAGGGTGAACTCTACTTCAGGGGTACGAGAGCAAGTACCCCTAAACTGCGTCCCGAGCTTCAAGTGGCTCTATGACGAGTACTTTTTGGCCGCCTGTGGCCTCAGCAGTCGGTGCTCTAGAGGTATCCGGCCTGACAAATACTCTTTTTTTCACGCCTTGTTTACTTGGGATCTTTACTAACTTTGCTGTTTATTTTTTGCAGCTGACGCCATGAGTAAAATAACAGCATCCAAGACTGCGGCGGCCATGTTGCGGGCCTCTCTCATGCAACAGTCTTGTGCCGACTCCCCCAACAAGGGGGCACCCTTGGTAGGCTTCGAAAACTCTTCCTCTTTTAGGAGTTGTCTTATGCATATACTAACTCTTTTTGTTTTCAGTCTGGCACTCCAAGAGCTTCTTCCTCGCAACAGCCATACCCCAAGGCCCGGAGGACGACTGTTGCAAGCTCTCCTGGGTCTTCCAGGAAAACAGTGGCGGCTGAGAAGCAGCCGGCCACTTCTTCTAAAACCCCGGCGGGGCCGCCTAGAAGTATGGACAATCACTTGTAAAAACTCACACTTGCTTCCTTCTTGACTAGGTCTAAATTGCTTTTTTTACGCTTGATGCAGCCGGCCCTCAGGGGCTTGACTTGGTTGAGGTAGCCAAGTCCATGATCAAAGTAGTTCCTCCATCTGAAAGGGAGGCGGTCAGGGGTGCCGGCACCCTTGACCTTGATGGGATTGCAGGGGTCCTTGCTGAGGTATACTTAGCATATTTTTGAGTATTTGAGTTCCAGGACGCCTGTTATCTTTTTTGTTTGGAAACTGACGCCTGTTTTTTTTTTTGTACTTAGGCCCTGCTCCGAGTTAACAGCCTTCGCAAGCCGATTGATCGGAAAAACAAAGAGGTAAAGGCCGCAAAAGCTATGGCCGCCTCTGTTCTTGATATTCTTTATTATCAGGCGCAGGCTACCGCCGCTGTTCGGGCTCAGTTAGAGGCGGCCCAGAAGAAGAATGACGAGCTGGAGGCGACCGTCACAAATCTTAAGGCCGAGCTGAAACCTCTTCGCCAAAAAATGCACTCTTACGAAGCCATGGAGAAATCTTTGGCCAACGTAAAAGAACGCCTGGTGAGCCAAGAGAAGAGTCTTACCCAAGAGCTCTCGGAAAAGGCCGAGCAAGAGAAGAAAGAGCTCGTCCGGGAGATGGTGGAAGACTCCGCTCCAATCCAGCGCATGACCTGGGGCCGCCTGTTCCCCAATGCCGACTTTGCCTCATGGGAAAGAACGTACCGCCAGTGTTCGGAAACATATAATCAAGAGATCCTGGCGGCTGCTGAAGAAGAGGCGTTGGGAGATACGTTGGAGGAGGAGGAAGAGCCGTTTGTGGCGCTTGTGCCACTTGGGGGTAAGGCATCAAAAGAGGGTGCAGCTGAAGCCGAGTCCAGCAAGAAGAGTGCTGACCAGGCGGCAGCTGCTAATACTGAACTGCCCCCTTCTTAAGCTTAAAGTATTTTTTTTTTTTTTTTTTTTTTTCACGGCCTGCGTGCCGTTTGCTTTGTATTTACCCGGCCAGGGGGCCGGGGCTTTGAATATTCTGCTGGTCTTTAATGACCGGCTTATTTTTAATCAAATTTTTGTTTTGATTCAAATTTGTCTAAGTATTCCATATCTAATATCCCATTGTTCACTAGACCGACTGTTGTACATGGCCGAACGTTGCAGACAGGTACAAATAGTAAGTACGCCGCCTATGCCCCTGGACGACTGGTTGTCTGTTTCCAGGATAGACGATCAGTCGGCCATTTATTCAATCGGTATTCGAACTATTTATTCAATCGGTCTGACCAAGTAAATAGTATTACCTAGTCGCCAAGGAATTAAGTAGGATAACAAGCGGCGGGTACCGGTTGTTTCCCTTTATTGCCAATGTTGGCTTTTAACTCGTAATTTGTTAACCTAGCAAGAGTAGTGGTTGAGAGCCCCTGTTTATTAAAAACAGGCGGACGACTCATACCTTTTAGGCTCCATTCTAAGTTTGAGTGACTATTAAGTTAACATAGGAGTTACTTAGTCTTCGTCACAATCTAGATTGAGTAGTAGAGGTACCAGGCGGCGTAGGCCGGCTAGACCCCTTAATTCGCCAATGTTTGTTGGCTATTAACTCAATAGGTACCCCCTGCATTTATCCCAAGTAGTACAGGCGGTCATCTGACTCAGATGTCAACTGCTACCACTGGTTTGGTTAGTGATAGAGTTATCCTTGTCTCAAAAACGGCTACGTGGTTGCCCTTAAGGACAGTCGTATAGGTGCCGTGTAATTAGTTTATAGAACAATGTTCCACCCAAAAGGGAGCTGCTCTCTGCGATGAATTTCATCCGGAGGGATGCCGTCGGACGCCTGCTATGATGTTGGGACAGGTCGTATTAGTTTTGTAGATTTGATCAGGTGGCTTGGCGCCTGGTCCGATCATTCGGCCGGTGGCCTTGGTAAGTTCTTGGTGAACGTAGGTGCTAAGTAAAAGAAGGGTAGCCGCCTGTTAGACACAGGGTCGGCCAGGCCCTAATCTTTTTAGCTAAGTATTGTGAGTAAAATACTCAATGGAGAGTAGCCGACTGTAAAGGTACAGGCGGCATGCCCCTCCGAAGATAGAGTGAAAAACTCAATGGAGAGTAGCCGACTGTAAAGGTACAGACGGCATGCCCCTCGTAATACAAAATTGAATAGTAAGTGCAAACTTTATTAAGTATCTCTTTACTTTACATCATTCAGAAGAAATATTTTTTAAGGTTATCTACATTCCAAGTTCGAGGCAACGGTTGTCCGTCTGGTGTTTCCAGACGGTAGGTACCGACCCTGACTTCCTCATAGATTTGGTAGGGTCCTTCCCAGTTGGGAGTTAGTTTGCCAGACTCATTAGCCCTACCAACTGCTTCCATTTTTCTAAGTACAAAGTCCCCTACTTTGAGTGGACGCCTGTGTACTTTTTTGTTGTATGATCTAGTCATTCTCAGGTGATAGATCTCATGGCGCAAAACAGCATTGCCCCTTTTTTCAGGAAGTGAGTCTAATGCCAGGCGCATGGCTTCCCAGTTTGCCTCTTCGTCATATAGCATTACTCGAAGAGTCGGCTCGTAGTGTTCTATTGGAAGAACAGCTTCCGCACCATAAGTTAGGAGGAATGGAGTTTCTCCAGTCGCCCCTTTTTCAGTCGTCCTAATTGCCCAGAGAACATGTGGTAGTTCATCCGCCCATAGGCCGCCTGCTCGTTCAATCTTTTTCTTGAGACCGTCTGAGATGATTTTATTAAAGGCTTCTACCTGGCCGTTTGCTTGTGGACGGCCGACAGATGCAAAGTAGTGTGCAATTCCTTGGTCTCCCAACCAGCTTTTGAGAACAGGCGTCTCAAATTGGGGACCATTATCAAAAACCATAGACATGGGAACCCCGAACCGAGTGATGACGTTTTTCCAAATGAATGAAATTACATCTTTCGTCTTGATTCCCTTTACAGCCTCCGCCTCTACCCATTTAGTGAAGTAGTCAACGGCAACAAGTATATACCTTCTGCCGCCTTTAGCAGGCGTATATGGACCCAGAATGTCCATGCCCCACTTAGCAAACGGTAGTGGGCTGTGAATGGTAGTGAGGTCAGTAGCCGGACGGTGAATTAGTTTGCCAAACCTTTGGCACTTGTCACATTTTTTCACCATCTCCATTGCATCTGCTTCCAAAGTAGGCCAAAAGTAGCCCTGCCGCCTTGCCCTTTGAGCAAGCATCCTACCATCTATATGCGAAGCACAGTAACCAGAGTGAAGATCATCTAGTATCTCTCGTCCCTTTTCAGGAGTAACACACTTTAAGAAAGGTTGAAGGTACCCCCTCTTGTGAAGTTCTCCCTTAATCATTTCAAAACAGGTGGCTCGTTTTTTCAGTGCTGCCGCCTGTTGAGGATCATCCGGCAGTGTACCGTTTGTCAGATATGCCCTGATTGAATCCATCCAGGTTGAGCTTCTGTCTAGGATTCCAATAGGGTTTTCCTCGATGCTTCTCTTCTCCATTACTTCCCAAAAAACAGTTCGAGGAGTATCGGAGGAGGCGGATGATGCTAATTTTGACAGTGCATCTGCCTGGTTGTTTTCTGATCTCGGCACTTGGATCAGATGTAAATCCTCAAGGGAGCCGACTGCTTGTCGGACCGCCTGTAAATACTTGATCATGGCCGGATGGGTTGCTTCGTATTCGCCATTGTACTGACTCACTATCAATTGTGAATCAGAACAGGCGTCTATTTTTCTTGCCCCTGCCGCCTTGCACATGCGGATCCCGGCTAGTAAAGCTTCATATTCTGCCTCATTGTTTGAAGCCTGAAAACTGACATACGACGCCTGCTCCACAACCATTTGAAGTAGAGCTTCCGTCCACATATACCTTCCAGACTTGGTCTGGAACTTGAGAGTCAGGAGGACGAGTCATCTCTACAATAAAGTCAGCAAAGGCTTGCCCCTTCACTGCTTTTCTAGGCTCGAAAGTAACTTCGAGGCTCTGTATTTCTATGGCCCATTTGATCATTCGTCCTGACGACTCCATGATGGTAAGGGGCCGCTTGATTGGTTGGTCAGTATACACGATGACTGCATGTGCCAAAAAGTAGGGCTTCAATTTTTTAACAGCCATGAAGAGTGCAAGACCAAATTTCTCCACTAGGGGATACCTCAACTCGGCATTTTTCAGTACGTGACTGACAAAGTAGACCGGGAGCTGACAGCCGTCCCTTTCAGCAAGGAGCACAGCGCTTAACGCATGATCAGAGACGGCCAGGTACATGTAGAGATCCTCTTTGGGCAAAGGGCTGACCAGCCTCGGCAAGGAATGCAAGTGAACTTTTAATTTCTGGAAGGCGGCCTCAGCATCCGGCCCCCATTCAAACCTTGCCTTTTTCTTAATTGCCTGGAAAAAGTATAGGCATTTGTCGCCTGATCGGCTTAGGAATCTCCCCAAGGCCGCCAGACAACCTGTTAACTTCTGAACCTCTCGGATGGTACGAGGCGACTGCATGTCAATGACCGCCTGCACCTTCTCAGGGTTCGCCTCTATTCCTCTCTGATTGATAAGGAATCCGAGAAATTTCCCAGACTCAACTCCAAATACACATTTCTTGGGATTGAGCATGACATGGTGCCGCCTGAGTGTGGCGAAAGTTTCTCGGAGGTCCGTCAGATGATCTTTCTGAAGTTTAGTCTTGACAATCATATCATCAATGTATGCCTCGACGTTCCTCCCAATCTGATCAAAGAACACAGTGTTTATCATTCGTTGGAAGGTAGCCGGGGCATTCTTAAGACCAAACGGCATGACCGTGTAACAGTATAACCCCTGATCAGGGACGAAGGCCGTCTTCTCCTGATCTTTCTTCCATAAAGGAATTTGATGGAAACCAGAATAGGCGTCCATAAAACTCATCGAGGCATGGCCGGCTGTTGAGTCGACCAGGTCATCAATTTTAGGCAGAGGGTAACTGTCTTTGGGGCACGCCTTGTTTAAGTCTGTGTAGTCTACACACATTCGCCAGGTGCCATTCGGCTTTTTAACAAGCACCACATTTGCAACCCAGTCTGGGAAGTAACATTGCCGAATGAACCCTGCATCAAGTAATTTTTTAACTTTGGCGGCTGCCGCCTGACTTCTTTCTTCGCCATGGTTCCGCTTCTTTTGCCGTACCGGCTTCTTTTTTGGATCCACAGCCAGTTTATGTACCACCAGATCAGGACTAATGCCTGGCATTTCATGGACTTCGAATGCAAATATGTCCTTGTATTCTTTCAATAGTTTGTGAAAGTCGTCACCAAGGTCTCTCAGAGCAGTCGTCCCAACTTTGACTGTTCGGTCAGGACGTGAATCGTCTAAGATCAGGTCCGCATGCTCACCAGCCGGCTGAGGGCGGAACTCATCCGGCCGCTCCTCCGCCAATGATTGCTATTTTCTTGCTTTTCTTGCGGACTCTGTCGGGGACGCCTTTCTCTTTTTGTCGCCTGTTTCTTGAACAGGCGCACTCTCCTTGACATTGTCAAGGTCTGTTTTTTCTCCACTTGACCAAGTGGCCATAACAGTGGGCTTGACATCCGAGAGATAGCACTCTCGGGCCATCCTCTGATCTCCCCTTAGGGAGCCGACTGTTCCATTATCCCTCTCAAACTTAAGCAGCATAAGAGACGGGATTATAACAGCCTTGGAATTATTCAGGGTTGGTCGACCCAGAATCATGTTGTAGGCCGAGAGTTCCTCTACTACTAGGAACCGGACTACCATGTGTCGTCCTTCCCCTTTTTCGCCCAGGCGAATGGGTAAATCTACTCGTCCTAGTGGGTGGACGACTCCTCCTCCAAACCCTATTAAAGGGTGGGAGGCCGGATGTATGCAGTCCGTCTGATATTTCAGTTTTGACAGACATTTGCTGCTGATGAGATCTGAGGAGCTCCCGGTATCTATGAGGATTCGGCCAACTCTCTGGTTGGCCACTTTACATTCAATAACGAGAGGGTCGTCATGCGGCCCCCTTACCCCTCCTAGATCCTCTTCAGTGATGACAATCTCAGGAAATGTATATTTGGACGGCCGTTCTTGGTGAACGGAATTTACATCTAACCGCCTTATATTATCTTTGTTGCCCCTAATAGTGGGGCCGCCTCCTGAGAAGCCGCCTGCAATGGTGTAGACGACTACATCATCTGTATCGGAACTGTCGGCCTGTTGATTCTTTTTGGCCGACTGCTTTTTTGAGGAAGTGTTCCCCGTAGATTTCTTGACATAAGTGTCAAGATCACCTTGCTCAGCCAAGCGGTCTAGGTACCGCATGAGACTGATGCAGTCATTGGTGTGATGACCAACGTCATCATGATAAGCACAGATTTTGTCTTGGTTCCGGTTGTTTGCAGAACCCTTCATGGGGACCGGCTTCTCAATTGAGAACCGTCCCTTTATTTCTTTTAGGATAAACTGGTTATCCTTGTTAAACACATACTTTGGGGAGTATGGTTTGAATTCTTTTTTCTTTTTCTGGGCCGGCTGTTTAGAGGAATCAACCGCCCAGACCTCTTTTCTTTTCTCATCTTTGTTAGACGACTGTTTCGTTCGTCCTTCTCTTTTGTCGAACCTTTTCCCGTCCGACTGTTTTATCGTACACAGATCAGTCGCCTGTATATAGGCTTCTGCCTCAATCAAGGCCTCTTGAAGAGTCGCCACCCTTTTTCGAACTAAATCAAATTTGAAGGTAGACCCGTCTTTGAGACCTCTAAAAAAGTCAGTATAAGCTACCTCATCCGGTAACCCTTGAATCTGTATTCTCATCAGGTTGAACCGCCTGATGTAAGAACGAAGCCCCTCCTTCTCGCCCTGCTGAATTGTTCCCAAATCAAGGGTCGTTTTCTTTGCAGGGATGTTCATGGCGAAGTTGGAGGCAAATAAGTAAGCAAGCGTCCTGAAGCTGTTTACACAACCAGTCGGCAGGTTGCCGAACCATTGCTGTGCGATTCCCTTGAGAGTCGCTGGGAAACACTTGCACCAAGTGGGATCATCCAACCCTTGAAGGTACATCAGGTTGGTGAATGCCATCAGATGGTCTTCTGGGTTAGTAGTGCCGTCATAGGCGCCTACTAGTACATTTTTTACTTTGGCCGGCTGAGCAGCTTCAGTAATTTCCTTGGAGAAGGCCGACGGCTGTTCACCAAGTCTAAGCAACCGTAGCTGCCAGTCCATAGGTTGGACGTTTTTGCTGCAGGTCCACCAAATGGAGGTGGCTGCATAAAATACTGTTGTTGCGGCACAAATGGTAAGTTTGGTACCGCCTGGGCACTATGAAAGCCGGACTGACGGGAGGTGCCGCCTGACTGACTCTCATGGTACGACTGAGTATGCCTCATCGAGGCATTTCGCAAACTGTCTTAAAAATTTGAAGTAGAAGCCGACTCTGACAATCGGTCACTCTTCTTCTGCTCTAGCAGTAGCCGAGCATCTGTGAACGTTTGCTTTGACCCGTCCGCCTGAATATGACAAACCGGTTTCCTATTTCCCATAGGATAACGGAACTTTGTGAAATCAAGAGCAGGTGGCTCCCGCTTCTTGGATTTAGGATGAGGAGTCGCCTCTCGCCCTTGAACTGGCTTCCTCTTTAGTGAAGTGGAAGGTTTTTTGGCCGACTGCTCTTTGACTGAAGCAGGCGGCTTTTTGTTGATCAACTCTTGAATCTCTCCCTTGAAGTCCCTCATGAAGGTTATGAGTTCGTTCCTTGTGATGGGAGCAGACCCATCAGTCGGCTGTTGCCGAGCAGGCGGTGCGCCTGCTGGCTCGCTTCCTGTTTGAAGATGCTCCCGTTCCCTCCTTTCGGTATGACGGATACGTCGGGCCCTTAGGGTCCCGTCTGGAGCTGTATGAGTTTCCACTTCAAATTCACTTTCGGTGTCATGGTCCGACTGAACTTGAGGGTCGTTTAGGGGACGCCTCTCTTCAGGAGTCGGTACAGACTTGGATGCCATCTCTGAAGTACTCTCCCCACATACGGCGCCAAATGTTTCGGGGTTTTCTGATGTCCTGCGGGAGAGTTACAATTCCGAGACTGGAACCGGACGCCTGTACCTGCAAAATAACGGAGACTCCTGAGAGCTCCGCCTCCAACGGTCAAGTTAGTACCTGATTAAGGAGTAATTAATACGGAAATTAAAGTAATAAGACCTCTCTAGGTGAGAGTGTTTAATGTTGGTAATCTGCTTTGCTAGCGAGATTAGCCGGTTATTAGTGTTCCGTAATGTTTCTGTTCTTCTCTGTTCTTCAGGTGAGATTAATTGCTTGATCAATTGCCTCTCAATTGCTTGATCCCTTTTAATGAAGATTAATTAAGTATTTATAGTCTTGAGAAGCGTGCCACTCTCTAGGTTTAGGGTAAACCTAGGGCTGACCGGGCCTCTAGACAGGATTGGGCCTTGTTGGCCGGTTTTCCCATTTGGCATGGGTGGACACGTGGCGTGCCTCGATTGGTCCGTAGAGGACGTATCTGTGATTGACACGTGGCAGGCTCCTATTGGCCTTCGTGAAGGACACGTGGCGGAACCTGGTTGGTCCACTTGTCAGACGGTGATTGGTGGATAAAAATCCCCTAATCACCCTTGGCTTTAGTTTTGATTACTATAACCTTAATTATTATAGTTACCTCAGAAACCTTGATATCCTTGTTTCCTATAATCACCATTGTTGTAGTTATCAAAACTACCTTGTTGGTGAGTATTCCTAATCCCAAAATTCCTTGGACTATCAAATTTTTGTCCATTATTAATTTTAAAAACAAAATTCACTTGCTCACAATCATTTTTTCAACATCATCACAATTATCATTCAAAAGCATTTGGACAATTAGAAGTGTCATGGTCATAAGACCCACAAATATAACAAAAGACAAACCACTTGGCATATTACTTGAGTTAGATGATGAGTGTCATTTATGGCACTCATTTGTTTCTCTTTAGGGTGGATTTCATGCTATTTTATAGCTCTTTTCTTTAGCTTTTCCTTAATTTTACTCTTTATTTCTTTAGTCTGCATTTTCTTAGTTGAATTTCTATTTTTAAACATTTCTTGGTGTATTTTGTTATTTTCTATTTTATTTGCTTTTTTCTTTCATTTTTCAGGTTAAGGTCGTTATAAAAGATTCCAAAGGCCCTTCCCAAGTTTTGCATTGATTAGGATGCCTAATGTTCTCCATTAGAAGCTCAAGCATGGAGAAGTGCAAGTTTCTAAATACTTTAGGCTATGATTTCAAGCCATGGGGGCACAAATTCTCATGTTGAACCACAATCATGGAGTTTGGAAACTGCCAGGTCCCGTTTTTATCAAGAGCATCGAGTGGAACGCACAAGGAGCATCAATATGATGTTGAAGAGAGCAGCCCTGTTCCCAAGCGCAGGTGCGCGCGACTATGGCGTGGGCGTGCGTCCTTGTGGCGCGGGCGCGCCTATCTTGGGCGCGGGCGCGCCTCTCTATGTCTCTTTTCCGTACCCAGTTTTGCGCGGCCGCGCTCACCCTTGTAGTTGGCCACCCTTGTACGGGTCTATTTTGGACGATCTAACTAATTTCTCTTTGTTAGTTTTACTATATATAGATTTCCATTCTAGTTTTTAGTGGAATTTTTTTTTTAGAGAGAGAGAATTAGAATAGAAATTTTAGATCATTTTTGTAGAGAGAGAAACTCTAGATTGTAGAGAGAGAAGTTCTTGATTGATGATTGAAGATTAATGATTCTAAGCATTTTCTCTATTGAATTGAAGCAAGTTTGTAAGGATTTATTTTACTTTAATGCAATCTTTAGCTTATGATTTCAATGGTTTTGTTGATTGTTCAAGTTTGAATTGAATTTGTGATTGAATTAGTTTGATTGATATAACGATGATGAAATTGTTTTTTAGCTTAGTTTTATTCTTGATTTCCATGAACTGTGAGTAATTTTCTTGCTAGGGGAGTGGTGAAGCATATAAGAGTAATGGATTGATGCTAATTGGGGGAAATTGATGGAGTTAATGTAGTGATTAAATTGGTTGATTGATTAAGTGCATGTGTGTGATTAATTGAAGAGTAGCTAACTTTGATTATTGCACTAGATTGCATTGTAAGTTCACAATGATACGGAAAATTGAATTGTGGCTTGCTTTTGTCGATTGAGTAGGTTTGCAAAGTTCCTAGTTAGATCTCTCATAGTTGGCGCTAGTTTGACCTCTAGGAGATTACCCTACCATACTCTCTTGATTGCTTAATTGATTTTCCCTCGCAACACTCGATTTAGTCAATTCCAATCCCAATAGGTTGTATCCGTTGCGAGTATATGTCGATCCTAAACCCTAGTGTTTGATATATTTGATTTCTTCTTGATTGTTTGATTGCTTTGGAATTTACACACCTTACTTCATTAGTTCGAGATAGCTTAGCTTTAGCATTATCATTAACCTCCCATTCCTAGTGGTTCGACCCTCGACTTACTCCTATGCTAGTTATAAGGGTGTGTTGAGGGATTACAAATTTTGTTTGGCCGCCGGAAGATTAGTCCAAAGACCTAGTCTCTACCCACGATCAAAATGGCACCGTTGCCGGGGAATCGCTTAGTTGTTTGCTATTGTTGTTGAGTTTATTTCACTTAATTTCAAAAATACAAAAAGAATTTTCCCTTTAGACTACATTTTTAGCCGTGCTATTGATATTTATTTAGAGTTTTTTTGTATGCGTAGGATAAGAGGAAGTACTTTAGTGCCATTTGATTCGGAAATTGAGAGAATGATAACAAGGATAAGGGTTGCTAATCGTTCTTCGAGTCCAAGCTCTCAAAGAGAGGAAATTCACCAAGAAATATAAGAGGAGGATCGAGTAAGCATGGGAGCTAATCCAAGAGTTGCGTTGAAGGAGTTGGGAACTCCCGGCGCTTATAGATTTGACAGTGGCATAGCTCCACCAACAACTCCAGCCAATGACTTTGAGATAAGTCCGACAATGATAACAATGATTGAACGAAGGCAATTTAGTGGTTCCAAGCATGAAAGCCCACTAAACCATCTCAAAGAGTTAGAGAAGTATTGTAATACCATCAAGGTCAATGGGGTTTCTCAAGAATTCATAAGGCTCAAGCTATTTCTATTTTCCTTAATTGGAAGGGCTTTGGAATGGTTGGACAAGGAAGTGAAACCTAATTCCTTGAGAACTTGGGATAAGGTAACTAAGGATTTTCTTTCCTGTTTCTATCATCGAAATAAGACCGCCGAGACAAGAACTTTAATCTAAAGTTTCAATCATAAACCTAGTGAGAGTTTGTATGAGGCTTGGGAAAGATATAAGGAGTATCAACGAGAATTTCCTCATCATGGAATTCCGACTTATCAAATCATACAAATTTTCAATGGAGGATTGAGCCCCTAAGGGAAGTCGTGTGTTGATGCCGGAGCCGGAGGCCTGATTATGAACAAGACCGAAGAAGAGGTTGTAGACATAATTGAAGATGTAGTTTGTCACTACATGGATTGGCAAGAGGGAGAGAGAGAGTCCACAAGCAAGAGTGGCTCAACGATTTATTCGGTTGATCATCTCAATGCAATCAATAACTTGTCTTCCCAAATCTCAAACTTGGGAAAGGAGATGACATTAATTAAAGCCAATCTAGAGAGTGCCTCTTCGATTGCACCAAGTCTTCTCTCCCACAAAAAAGGGAGAGGTACATCTTCTAACTCTACTCCTCCTTTTACCTCGAGTAGTATGCCAAGTGGTTATGTCCTTTATGATGTTTGTGGGTCTTATAACCATAATTCTTCTAATTGTCCAAATGCTTTTGAAAATTGTGATGATGTTGAAAATAATGATTGTGAGCAAGTGAATTTTGTTTCCAAAAATAACAATGGACAAAGATTTGATGGTCCAAGGAATTTCAGGAAAAGGAATTCTCACCAACAAGGTAGTTTTGATAACTACATCAATGATGGTTATAGGAACCAGGGAAATCAAGGTTTCCGAGGTAACTATAACAACCAAGGTTATAATAATCAAAACCAAAGCCAAGGGTATGGTTTCCGAGGTAACTATAAAAACTAAGGTTATAGTAATAAAAACCAAAGCCAAGGGTATGGAAATCAAGGCCAATCTCATGGCTTTGGTGGCCAACACCAAAAATTTTGGTAACAATAAAGGCCGAGGTAATTGGAACAATCAAAATAGGGGAAATTATTAAAACAACAACCAAAGGGGATCCCAACCAAGATTTGCTCCAAGACCTCAAGGCAATGGTGATAATTCTTGTGCTCAACTCCCATCTTCCAAGACTACCTTAGAGGAGATCATCGAGAACCAAACCAAGATTTTGAACACTTACATGTCGGTGAGTGATAAGAAGTTCAATGAGATTATGACACACAACAAGATGCTTCAAACCCAAATCACTCAAGTAGACAACACTTTGAAAGATTGTGCTAGCCCTTCTTCAGTACCCTCTAAAGGAGTTAATCCTAAGAAACCCATTTACTCTATTACCACAAGGAGTGAAAAAGTGCTTGAAGAGAGAGTTTCTAGGAATAGTGAGGAGGATGAAAAGAAGAGTGATTGTGATTCAAGTGAGGAAAAAAAGAAAGATGTGTCAAAGAGTGTGAGCAAAAAGGAAGTCCATGAGAAAAAAAAGAGTTTTGAGAAAGTGCAAGAGGAAGTGAGAAAACCCGACCTTCCAAATCCCCAAAAGTTTATGAGGAACAAATTAGATAAACAATTTAGGAGATTCCTTGACATGTTGTAGGAGGTTCATCTTTCTATACCTCTCACCGAAGATATGACCCAAATGCCTAGATATTCCAAATTCATTAAGGATATCTTGAGTGGCAAGAGAGAGTGCAATGAGATAGATTTGGTAGAGCTCGGTGAGCGTTGTAGTGCATTGATTCACAATAACCTACCAAAGAAGATGAAAGATCTGGGTAATTTCTCCATTCCTTGCAAAATCAAGAGTAACTTGTTTGAAAATGCATTGTGTGACTTAGGTTCTAGTGTTAGCATTATGCCTTACTCGGTGTTTAAGAAGCTCAAGCTAGGAGAACTTCTTCCTACGAACATGACCTTGCAATTAGTCGATAGATCCATTAAGCTCTCAAAAGGAAGAGTTGAGGAAGTTCCCCTTAGGATGGGTGGTTTCACAATTCCCGTAGATTTTAATGATCTAGAAATTGAAGAGAATGACCACATTCCTATTATAATAGGGAGATCGTTCTTAGCTACTTCGGGTGCTTTAATAGATGTTAAGGGAGGTCGTATCACTTTGAGAGTTGGTAATGAAAAAGAAAGTTTTAAGCTAAAATTGATGAATGAATCCTTGTATTTTGTGAAAGGGATCATGAATGATAATTCCCTTCGTTCATTGGATAATGTGTATGTGATTAATTCTTCAACTAACGGTGTTCGTGAGATTTTTGATGATGTGTGTAGGCGTCGCTCAAAGTGCGCCTACATTAAGTATGTGGTGAATATGCTTGGCACTCATAGGAAGTCGGAATTGACATATACGATTAGGGACAAGGAAAGTAGGGAGCCGCCAACAAGTTTTTAAGGAACTTGTAAAACGTTCACGGATCATAAAAGGCAACCACAAATAAAAGGACAGCGATAGGCAACAACGATTAACACGTGAAGTTTACACCCCATTCATAATCCATGAGATTACTAACTCCATATGGTTCGGAAACACAAAAGGAGGATTGAGGATGATGGTACGAAGTGAGTCATGGAGTCACATTACCCCGTATTAGCCTGTACTCGATTCTTATAGTAAAAAGTGATTCTTGCGATCTTAAAGGCATGCAAATAAGATATTCAATTTGCTCCAAACTTTTATTAGGCTAAATTGGTTGAATATTAATGCAACATATAATTCTAAAATATTAGTGATCACTTTAATTAACAACAAGATTAAAAAAGAACATAAACCGGTTGTTCAAATTATCTTATCAGGCGTGATTTTCAATTACAAATTCCCTTTAACATGTAATTTGGTGATCAATAAATTATTATAGAATAACCATTAATATTGGAAGCAATTCAATAATAATAGCATTAGTCAAATCAAATAATAAACCTAATCATTATACTAGCAACAAGAATAAAAATAAGAGTACTTAAGTGATTAATTACTCACTTTCCGTGTTTCCTTGAATTGCTACATCATGAATAAACTGTTAGTAACTTCAATAAATATAAATCAAATGGAAATAACTAGAAAAAAGATAAAAATTAGAGTTGATTTGGTCCAAACCCTCAGTCAATTATACCTTTCACGCCTTTGTTTAAGTATAGAACTTTGGGTATTATATGAACTCCTTGGAGTGCTTAAGGAAGGAATGAAAGAATAGGGAGGCTAGTGTTTAGGCTAAAAAGGAATAAGAGAATTATTTTGTGATCAAGCTTGTTGATAATTGAAAAAGATGAGAAATGACCTCTATTTATAAGGAAAAAAAAAGGTCGAAGAATTAAGAAAGGATAAGAATTCGAATTCGAATTGGAAAAATACTCTTGCGATAGACAAAAGTTTTTGCGGTTTTTATTTTTATCATATATTTTTATCCATAAATTGGAATAAGATAAATAATATGTCTTTTAAAGAGGTTGAAGTATAATTTCTAACCCAATTGGAATCAGATTAAAATAATTTGTAGAACAAAAGATATGGCCGAAAAAGTGGGACGGTGTCAGTTTTGGATAGAGTTTGATATTTCATTCATATCTTTTCTGTTATAGCTCGGAATAGAAATTATGATATATAATTAGAAAGATAATTTCAAGGGCTATCCAACCATCTAAGATTAGGATAAAAACTATGAGGCACAAAAATAATATATCTCTATCTTTGAACGTCTTTCAATAGAATTAGCTTTAGAACTTTCAAAAAGAAAAGTTTCCAATTAATCCTAATTTGTTTAGGAATGAGATTAAATAATTGGACCCTCCACATGATCATTGGGTCTTAGGAAAGGTGGGCTTAGGTTTGGTTTGAGCTCAATTTTGTATTTTGGCTATAACTAATTCGTTATAACTCGGATTTGACCTTATAATATATCGTTGGAAAGATATTTTAAAGCCCCATACAATTATTAAATCATTGTACCCAGATTATGGACCAAAATAAGCTGGACTAAACGTTTTTTATAAAAAGGACATGAAATGAATGATTTTAAGGACACGAAATGATTTATTTTTTGTTTAAAGGCACGAAAAGAGGAAATTAAGTTATGGTTTAGGGAAATAGGCTAGGAATTGGGTTGGTTTATGAAATGGAAATATGGATTTAAGCACTCTAAGATTAAATACTCAACCCGACCAATAATGGCGGTGAAAGGTTGTTCATCGGGTTTGGTTTTGGGGAGACATTTTTAGGTGTCTACAGAAGCCCCCACTTTAGCTGAGTTTGTAGAACGTCAGCTTCGAAAACAATAGTCAAAGTAGTCGACAGGGACGGAGAATGATTTAAGACGTTCTGCGATCCGAAATCACTCCATATACGCCGATACTTGTAGAAAAATGTTACATCTAAAAATAAAAGAGTAAAGGGATAGAATGCTTATCTGACACCAATGTATCAGTGAAAAATGAGTTTGGTAGCTTCCTATGCTTGAAGTAATCCATCGGATGATGTTTTGTTGAGATACTTTCCATGCATGAGGAAAGTCGACAAATGAGTTTGGTAGCTTTTTATGCTTGAAGAAATTTACCGGATGATACTTTCCATGCTTGAGAAAAGTCGACATATGAATTTGGCGGTTTTCTATGCTTGAAGAAATCCACCGGATAATACTTTCTGTACTTGAGGAAAGTCGACATATTATTTTCGTAGCTTTCTATGCTTGAAGAAATCTACCGGATGATAAATCCATACTTGAGGAAAGTCGACATATGAATTTGGTGGTTTTCTATGATGAAGAAATCCAACCGATAATACTTTCCATGCTTGAGGAAAGTCGGCAGATGATTTTGATAGCTTTCTATGCTTGAAGAAATCAACCGGTTGACACTTTCCATGCTTGAGGAAAGACTTATCTGATGATTAGATTCCAAGTTTTTGTGTATCGAGAACCTTGCGCCGTGAATCGTCTTCGCTTGGGAGATGATCACTAAAATGATGATGGTTTGCTTATCCCCGAACTTGGGCTGTAGATGGTTCGCTTTTCCCTGAACGTGGGTTGTAGATGGTTTGCTTATCCACGAACGTGGGCCGGAAATGGTTCGCTTGTCCCCGAACGTGGGATGTAGATGGTTCGCTTGTCCCCGAACGTGGGTTGTAGATGGTTTTCTTGTCCCCGAATGTGGGTTGTAAATGGTTCGCTTGTCCCCGAACGTGGGTTGTAGATGAGACCTGCAAAATAAATTTACCAAGGGACTCGTATAGACTATGATTAACTTGACCAACTAACTTGACCAAGCTTGACTTGACATGACATGACATTTTTATAACTTGTGGTTATGTGTGTCTATGGTGTGTGTGCGCAAACACAAGCAACAGAAAATGTAAAAGCAAAAATTTTCCGTCATTTTTGTGATGAGACAAGTGGAAGGTACTGACTTTCTCCCGAAAAAGAAAGACGTGAAAAATGAAGCTTTGTTTTCAAACTTCCCTCGATAAAAAATTTTGAAAAAGTTTTTGAACTTCCCCAAAAGAAAAAGAGAAGAAGTTTTGAACTTCCTCCTTGAGCAATACGAAATTAATCATATGGATTAAATTGCTTGTCTTGAAAATACTGTATGCATGATGCATGTTCTTAGACCAAGAGGGCTAAGGACAATTACATCATGTGACACGATAGATGAGTAAACTTAGGTCATGGAGCTAAGCATCATATATGGTGTAAAGAAGCGATCTTGAACGTCACTTAGATCTGGAAGATAAGCACGTATATAGATGAAATGATTGATGAGTATTGCATAATGAAATTTTCTTAGGTCAAGTAGCTAAGAACGATATGATTTGTATGATTAACAATCATTGATATAAAAATGGTACTAAGCACATTATGCGATGCGTGAAATAATGAACATTGCTCAGGTCAGGAAGCTAAGCAAGTATACAATGTTTCTTCTAATGAATGTTGTCTTGAAAGATAATGAAACATGCAAAGTTTTGAAACAAGATTTCGTGAAAAAGGGATCTTAAATGGAAGGATGATATGGATATGGATATGGATGTGTGAGTGAAGTGTGTGAATGTGATACTAAGGCTAGCTGCAAGGATGATGACTCTTTAGGCTAGGTAAGCTTATGTGAGAAGAGTAAAAGATGATGACACTTTAGGCTAGGTAAGGTTATGTGATGTGGGTTTAAGCCCCCAATTCTAGCTCTAGATGGATAGGGTCATAGGGATAAGCAATAGATTCTTTGACTCGGTCATGCATATGAATGTGGCCGCACCTCAATGTGAGGTTGCCTACGTATCAGTTAGGAATCAGGCCGAACGTAGCTCTAGCCGAACTTTGCACAAGTGTGTGTACACCTCAAAGAGGTATTTCAAGGGTTTTAATGTAATTAAGTTGATGGTTTAAAGAAGTAAAGGGTACAAGGCTCAAGACTCAAGAGAAGCCCTTAGACATGCGGTATTTCAAGGGTTGTAATGTAATTAAGTTGATGGTTTTTTTTAATCAATGTGGGAAATCTCATATCATGCGGTCCATCACTCACTTAGCATTCAAGTTTCTCAGGCACGGTACCAAGCACGCGATGAGAGACGCAATTTGAGACGTGTTCATATCAAATACAATGGAACACTTGCCCTTAGACATTGTTTTATTGTTGCTTTGCTACTTTTTTTTTTCTTGCTTTTGAATTACACACCTTTCCATCCCAGGGTTAAGTGAATGTGGTTGAATATGAGGCTCAAAGTGGTTGATGAAGAAATGGATATGTGATTGAGTGGTTAATGGGGAATGAAAGGGTTGCAAAGGTACCTCAAATCATTGGTATACCTTGTGTTCGGTTCGACAATTGAGTTTTTTTCTTTCCTAACCACATGATCGAATGTAAGAAACAGATGCTCATTTATGAAGAAGGTAATAAATGTGACACATAGATACATGGATAAAAATAACCTATGCTAGACTTTTTAGGGGGAAGGGTTTGAAACAAAATAAGAAGAAAACATGAAATCTTGGTGAGAAGCTTGCATCGTGCTTTGTCTTCGTGGTGAGGAAAAACGTTTGTTGTTGTTGATGCTTTGATTGGAAGGAAAGAAGGAAAGAGTGACGTTCCCCTTGTTCTTCCAACTATTGCCCAGTGATTTTAGACTCAAGTACTATGTAAGGATGAACTCACTTAATGCATTCACTCAATACTTGGATTGGAAAGGAAGAGTGTATGAAATGTTTTTGAAAACTGATGGGAAATACTCCACTCATTCCTATTAAAACGGAAAACGACGCATGCATGATCCTAATATACGATCATAAAAAATATGGTGCATGACTTGGAGACAAAGTGTGTGCAATGACTAAACATGTGTGATTAGGTGAGTTTATTAAGAATCGTAGTATGATCGCATGGCTAGACATGAGGAAGTTGTAAAAAACAAAGGACCCAATGACCAAATAGCACGAAACACTAAAAGACAAACTAAATTGATTAATTTTGTCCAATTATAATGTTTATTCTACTTACTAGGTGAAAACGGTCCATTGGCAATTATTAGTCATAAATAAGATCAACCATAATCAAAGACAAAAAACACATGTTAAGGTTAGCACAAAAATAACAAGAAACTAGGAAGAGGACTAGAATTCTAGAAGAGTTAAGACTCATGGGTATAAAAAAAATCTATAATCCTATGTTATACGAGTTGACACGGATTAAAGGACTTGGCTAAGACTAGCTTGAAACGAAAAGATATAAAAAAAATTTAAAACAAAAGAAAGTTGACGCTAAAAACACACCTAAACTGGACAGGCTATAGTATATCGGTTATAACTTTTATCTGTGACTCTGATTGGGACGAAACTAATTTCAAATGAACGATAAAACGGGGGCTACAAATCCATAGGTAGAACGTCACGTAACTCTTTTTAGAGCTCCGGCTATGACCAAAACAAGTTGACTCTTGTGCAGTATACGGGAATAAAAATCCGGGTGACTCAAAAATTTTAAAAAAAAATCTATGTTTCGACTCTTATAAAAAAAAGGGTTTGATAAGAGAAAAAAAATTAATAAAAAGTTAAAAAAATGCACATATAAGCACATTTTTCAAATTATTCTAAGATATTAGTGATCACTTCAATTAAGAACAAGATTAAAAAGGAACCCAAACCGGTTGTTCAAATTATCTTATTAGGCGTAATTTTCAATTACATATTCCCTTTAACATGTAATATGGTATTATAATAGAATAAACATTAATATTGGAAGCAATTCAACAATAATAGCGTTAGTCAAATCAAATAATAAACCTACTCATGATACTAGAAACAAGAATAAAAACATGAGTACTTAAGTGTTTAGTTACTCACTTTCCACGTTTCCTTGAATTGCTACATCATGAATAAACTGTTAGTAACTTCAATAAATATAAATGAAATGGAAATAATGAAAAAAAGATAAAAAAATAGCGTTGATTTTTTCCAAACCCTTAGTAAATTATACCTTTCACGCCTTGGTTTCAGTATAGAACTTTGGGTACTGTATGAACACCTTGGAGTGCTTAAGGAAGGAACGAAAGATTAGGGAGGCTAGTGTTAAGGCTAAAGAGGGAGAAAATAATTATTTTGTGATCAAGATTTTTGATCATTGAAAAAGGGGAGACATGACCTCTATTTATATGGAAAAAGAAGGGTCGAAGAATTAAGAAAAGATAAGAATTCGAATTGGAATAATACTCTTGCGATAAACAACAGTTTTTGTGGTTTTTGTTTTTATCGTATCATTTTATCCAGAAATTAGAATAAGATAAACAATATATCGTTGGAATGCTTTTGAAGTCTACTTTCTAACCCAATTAAAATCAGATTAAAATAGTTTTTAGAACAAAGATATGGCCGAAAAATGGGAAGGTGTCAGTTTTGGATAGAGTTTGATATTTCATTCATATCTTTTCCATTATAGCTCGGAATTGATATTATCATATATCATTGGAAAGATAATTTCAAGTGCTATCCAACCATCTAATATTTTAACGTCTTTCAATAGAATTAGCTTTAGAACTTTCAAAAAGAAAAGTTTTATTCAATTTAAAACTCTTTAATCTTATCTTTTCAAAAAGGATAATTAAGATCTCTTAGAAACTTATAGAAGCTTCCAATTAATCCTAATTGGTTTAGGAATGAGATTAAATAATTTGGACCCTCCATATGACCATTGGGTCGTAGGTAAGGTGGGCTTAGGTTCGGTTTGAGCTCAATTTAGAATTTTGGCTATAACTTATTCGTTATAACTTGAATTTGGGCCTATAATATATCGTTGTAAAGATCTTTTAATGTCTCATACAATTATTAAATCATTGTACCCAGATTATGGACCAAAATAAGCTGGTCTAAACGTTTTTATGAAAATGACACGAAATGAATGATTTTAAAGGACACGAAATGAATTATTTTTGGTTTAAAGGCACGAAAACAGGAAAATAAGTTATGGTTTAGGGAAATGGGCTAGGAATTGGGTTGGTTTATGAAATGGAAATATGGATTTAAGCACTCCAAGATTAAATATTCAACCTGACCAATGATGGAGGTGAAAGGTTGTTCATCATCGGGTTTGGTTTTGGGGAGACATTTTTAGGTGTCTACAATGTGCTTATGAAGTTTGGTGGCATGAAAGTTAGTGAAGAAGAAAAGGAGCTTTCAAAGACTTTGGACAAAGAGGTAATTGACATTCCACATTTGTTTGAGCTTTGTTCTCAAGAGGAAGAGGATGGTTCCAAGGAAGTGGATGATGTCAACCTGTCTACAAGAAGGAACAAGGCAAAGAAGAAGGCAAGGGCTTCTAGGAAGAAGCAAATGAGATTAAAGTAGAAGAATGAGAAGGTTGTTTTTGAAGTTCAAGCAAAAAAGGTTTCATCAAGCAATAATGAGGAGTTGCTAAAAATTAAAGTGAAGTTTGTACTTTCCGCCTCTTTGAATAAGTTGGTGTCCTTTGACCCTCCATGATTTGGAAGAAGGGTCGAGCTTAGGACCATAAGAAAGAGCTTTTTGGGAGGCAACCCGGAGATTTCTAACCTTTTCTTTTGATTTCTATTTTCTTAATTTTCTTTCCTTTATTTTCTTTTCTTTCTCTTGTTTTTCTTTTGGAATTATTTGGTGAATTCATGGTAATGGATTAATTCAAATGAGCACGAGCAATGGATAGGTGTTTTGCGGTTTTCGATGTGATATATGTTTGATTTTATCGAATTTTGAGGTAAAAAGGGTATGAAATATTAGTGAGGTAATATAGGAAAATTGTTCTAAATTTGAAGAAAGTTTGAACTTGGTGAGTTAATTGTGGCGCTATCATTATTTTAGGGATGTTGAACCCACAATCTTTATGTTTAGAAACTGCTCAATACGTTGGGTTCAATAATCCCGGGATGATATTGAGCGAAGAGCCCACAAATGAAAGCACTAAAGAAGAAAAAAATAAGTTGCCTGTCTAGCGCGGGCGCAGGCGAGCACCCTTGCAGCAGCCGCACCTTATTTTATTTTTTCCCCTTTCTTTTCCTCATTTCTCCTTCTTCCCTATCACACTTGAACGCACCCTCTACTCCCTCACTCTCAAACCGCACAAAACCTAACCCCTCTCATCAAATTTCATCACTTAATCATAAAAAATCATCTAATCTTCCCCCATTTTCATCCTTTTCAACAAAGAATACACTACTTCCATCCATTTCAACCTTCAATCTCTCTCATCCATTGTTGAAGCAAATTGGGGCTTTTTCGATTTGAGGAAATTGGTGGCCAAAACTTGTTAAATCTTTAACTTTGTATGGTTTAATCATCTTCTTTTACTCTTAATTGCTTTATTATATCATTTAGTTGCAAGTATTAGTTGTGGATGGTTGTGAATAGTAGTAGTATGAATTTTGGTGATTTTGATGATTGATATTCAATTTTGGATGATTATTTATGTTGTTTGTTAATTGTTATTGCCTCACATTGTGTTGTTTGATGTTTTTGTAGCTAAATTGAGCAAGATTGTTGAGAATTGGTGAGGTTGGATTTTTGGTAGTATGATATTGGTTTGTTGACATTGGTTATTGGTTTCATTGTGATTGGTGATTGATTGGAAAGTAATTGTTGATTTGAATTGGTGGTGATTGTGTAAATTTGAGACTGTTTGATTTTGGTAGTGATTATTGATTGGCGGTGTTGGTAAAGGAATGTGATTGAGGCATCTTGAATTGTTTGTTGGTTTTTCTTGTGGTGTATTGTGATCGGAATTTTGAGCTAATATATTCGGGACATCACCATGTCTAAACACATAAAAAGCCTTCTCAAGAAACGAAAGACCAATGTAACCATTGAAGAACCAGCTCCTTCCCCTTCTACCTCACAACCTCGCCAACGTACCCCTATTCAAAAAATACGAATCACCGACCCAATACAAAAGGCAAGATACACCAAACTAAAAGACAACCGTTTCCTTAAACCTTTCTGAAATTACTTCAAATAGAACATGATCAAGTTGGGAATTGATAAAGATCTAAGGGAATTGCTCAAAAACCTTTGTATGGGATCACTCGTGAGCCGTAGCTTCCGTACTTATGTTCAACGTACTTTAGAATTTTTGGCTATGGTTAATCTTGTTGTAGATGAGGGAGGTTACTACCGAGTTTGGTTTCAACTCTTCAACATTCATTTTGATCAATCTCTTGAAGAGTTTAATGCGACTCTTGACTTCAATCCAAACTCGGATATTTTGGATCCCGAGCTCTTTTTCAGTAATGAGTTTGATCAAAACTCATGGTGGGATGACATTTCAGGGCGTTGTGACTTTGTGACCCGGTATGCTAAGATTAGTAAGGCGTACCAACTATATCTCCGAGTTCTCCATCGGCTTTTGGGGTATTCGGTATTTCCGAAGCAAGAGTTGGGCAAAATCAGTCAATTGGAGCTTCGGATTCTTTGGGTGGCTACTCGTGAGGGGTACCGTGGTCGCTTAAATTTGTGGTACACCTTTGTGAAGTATTGCTGTAGGGAATATTTCAAGCATTACCCCTAGCTTAAACCCCAATGTGATTATACACTTAAGTACGGTGGCGTCTAAAGGGAAATAAGATAGAGCAAAAGAGTCGCCAACAAGTTTTTTAGGAACTTGTAAACCGTTCACGAGGTGAAGGTTACACCGCTTAACGATCCAAGAGATCGTCAAATCCATAAGGTCTTGAACTAAATAGGGTTCGGGGATAAAGGTACAAATCCAACCTAAAAGAAATTGAACCTGCTCTAATAATAGGCCTTTACTTTATTCTGATCATATTCATGTGCGCTTTCTGACTTACATGCAATCAATAGGATTAACCCTAAACCTGTTTATCTATGTTGATTGAATATTAATTCACAAATAAAACTATTATTGGCCATCACTTGAATTATAATCAAATTAACCCTAAATAAGATTATTAATTATCTTATTAAGCGTGATTACAAGTACCAATTCCCTTTAAACATGCATAAAAGGCGTGATCAAGAAATAACAATAAATAAGCATCAAGCAACATAACAAATTATAATTAAAATAATCATGTTAAAGCATAATAATAGCAAGATCCTAGGCATGATACTAACAAGATTAATTACAAACCCTAGTATGTCACTAAGCATTAAAAATCAAAGCTTTAACCCTAACATGATACTAACAATCATAAATATTAGGAAGAACATAGGAAGCATCATACTTTTAATAATACTTGATATTAAAGTTACCCTAGACAGGATACTAGGAATTTATTGTTGTCACCCTAAACATCAAATTAAGGAAAACATCCTAACATGATACTAGGAATTAAAATAACAATCTACGCATGATTTCTATATCATAATATCAATTAAACCATTAAAATACTTACTTGGATGTCTTGTATCTCTTTCTAATAACAAAATACACGTGTTAGTAACTTCAAGGAAAATAATAAACAAAACAATTAAATTAAATAATTGAAAGAGAGATTTGGGACCAAACCCTCAGAAATTATACCTTTCACGTCTAGGGTGAAGGCAACTTCGAATATGGCTAGGTGTATCTATGTCTTGCGAATGCGGAAATTTGTATTTGAGAAAAGGCTAGTTTAGAAAAGAGAGAGAGAGAATAATCAAGAAAATCTTGATGAGAGTTGGTGAATGAAAACGGAGTTTTTAGAAAGCTATTTATAGAGAAAATCAGCCAAAAAGATAAAAAAAATCGAAACAGAGTTCTGACGCGCATAAAACGTGATTAGCGTCAACGCTGGCAATTAGCGCCATGCGCTAATTTTTAGCGTTAGACGCTAATAATCAGTTTCACGCGTTTTTGTTTTTATCATATCTTTTGATCCAAAAGTTTAAATAAGGCATATAATATGTCTAAAGATATTGAAGTCTACTTTCCAACCCAATTTGAATCAGATTAAAATATTATAGATAAAAAGATATTGCCGAAATAGTGGAAGGGTGTCAGTTTTGGATAGAGTTTCATGTCTCATTCATATCTTTTTCGTTATAACTCCGATTTAATATTATAATATATCATTGGAAAGATAATTTAAAGATCTATTCAACCATTTAAAATTTTGAAAAAGAATATGACTCACGAAAATAAAATCTGAATATATTCCACTTCATACAAAACAAGGATTCTCAAAAGGAGTAGTTTTATTCAATTTCAAACTCTTTAAAACATAATTATCAATCCTAAATCCATTAAGATTTAAGAAAACCTTCTAGAGTATTCTAAAAGACTATAACCAATCCTAATAGATTTTGGAATGATAATTAATAATAGGCCCTCCTCTCGATCATTGGGCCACATATAAAAACCAAATCAGGCGTAGTTTAGTATTTTGGCCATAACTTCCTCATTATTCATCGGAATTGGGCTTATCATATATCGTTGGAAAGGTCTTTTCAAACCCCATCAAACTACACCATTATTGGACCCTTATCATGGACCAAAATAAACTAGAATGCACGTTTTTCAAAAATAAGTTAAGAAAATAAATATTTTCAAAAACAGAAAGAAGAGATATTTTAATAAAATCATCCTCATCACTAGATTGTACACACTATCGCTTTATTCGATAATCAAATGACGTGAAAGGTATTCATCACTGGGTTTGGTTTTGGGGAGACACAAATGGGTGTCTACAATTGCGAGATTCCCTGTGGTAGCATGGTCACAAGGCTAGTGACCAACCTTGAGCTCGGTAACTATTTACCGTCTTGCGTTCCGGTGGGGAATGTTGATTCTCTCTACCTCAACATCAAGCAATTGAAGCAAATTCTGTTTTTAGCAAAGAGCGATGATGACGAGGTGTTTGGTTTTCTTAGGGAGAACACGCATTGGTGATATCTCCCTAACCCCTCCTTGACTTCTCTCCACCGTGAGAATATGCCTAATATTTTGCATGTGCCCAAAAGTCACTGCCCTCCCTACTATGATGATGATGAAGAGATGGGTGAATAAGAAGAAGAAGAAGAGTTGCCACAACATCAACAACAACAACAAAAACATCATCATCAACAACAACAACAACATCATCATCATCAAGAACAACAACACCAATATACGAACTTTGACTTGGATGCCCTTAGTACTTAAATGAAGGGAATGCAAATCCGGTTGGAGGGCATGTACGATCAAGATTTTGAGGCCCTCTACTCTCAAATAAGGGGAATTTCGGAAATACAACAAGGTATATTTTTGCAACAAAAACAATTATATGATGCGGGTGTTAACCTAGGAGATATCACTCCCCCAATTAACTACCCTTACTTTCCACCCCAACATGGTCCTATCCCATCTTTTGGGGGTGATGGGGTACCTACGTACCCAATATTGGCAAGGACCCCCGGGGTCCAACACCGAGACTCGCTCATTCCCTAATGAGCACAATAACTATGATTACTGTGTTCCCGATGGGAGCGAATATAGGGGTGATCCTAACTACCCCTATGTACACCCCGAGCACCCACTAACGCTCTCCTTGCCTAAGCAATTCACTCTCTTTTCCCTTGGCAACAAGATAACTTTAGGGGGCACTATGGTTGGCCACCCGGTTACACCGGGGGATGGGATCCGTATGGTCCCCCATCCGAATTTTCCTATGATGGGAATGGAAATGATTTCTCCGGGTCGAGTGGTAGTTGTAGCTAGCTTCCTCATTTTTGTGTTGTTTTCCTCCATTCCTTATTTTATGTGTGTTTGCTTTGTATTGATGGGATGTTGAGATGTATCTATGTTTAGCTTGGGGGAACTTTACTTTTCTTAGGGGTTTGTCTCGGTGGCCAATTTGTTGTTGAAGCTTTCCTTGTTTTCTTTTGCCTATTTGTAGGATGGTCTCTATCTTGATCTCTCTTTGATGGTGTTTGTTCTTTCATGCCTATTTCTCTCATTCTTGATCTTGTTACTGTGATGATTTTTCCTTGATGATGATGCAGGTGTTGCTCCCTCAAATCCAATCCCCTAATATCCAAATCCCATGAATCCAAACCCTTGAATCAAAATTTTGTAGTTTAGTGATTTATTGATTAGTTAGGTGTTTAGTTGGTTATTTAGTTCTTATTTTCTTAGCTTTGCTTTTTGATAGTTTAGTTATTTTTTATTCGTAGTTTCTTTTTATTTTGATTTGAAGTTACTAACTGTTTTCTTTTGTATATAGTTCCTTTTTCTACTTTTCTTTTCACATGGCTTTGATAATGATTCTATTGTCTTTGGAGCTCAACGAAGATGGTTGATTCTATTGCCTATTTCTTTTTATTAGCATTGCTCGGAAGATCGTGATACCTTTCTTATTTTTCTCTATCTCTTTTCTTTTCTTGGATGCATAGTTTAGGATTAGTTTTAGGAGAAGTTGAATGGTCCGAGGATGGATGCTTATAACACCTAAGTGTTTGGGATCATTGGCAATGTTGTCATTTCATCACTTGTTTGTTGATTGGGAATTACGTGTTGTACTTGCATTTTCGTTCCCTTCTTTATTTTCCTACTCTTCCTCTATCTATGTTTTTATTTTTCTCTTTTCTTTTCTTTTATTTCTCTTTCTTATTGATTTTGGTTTTTTGTATGTTTTGAGGCTTTATTTGTCACTTTTTGCTATTCTTTTGAATTTTACAATATACAACTGATTTTTGTTTTTGAATAAATATCTTCCTAAGTGGTATGGGTATGCACGATTTGAGATATGCTTGGTTGACTCTAGGATAGGTGTATGCTAAGGTAGCATGTCTTACAACTAGGAGGATCATGAAACCGGATTCTACTTGTTTGTGGCATGTTGGTAGTTGCTTCCTATAGTCGATTTGTTACTTATAGTGAGTTTTTGCTACATCCATGTGAGGTTCATCATTTTTCAAGCCTTTCAAGCCTTCAACATTTATTTGCATGAGCGGCATGGATCCTTGACTATTGCGGATCTAATCTTGAATCTTGACTCATAATTCTTTAACACGAGACTGAACCATCTAGGAAGGACAAAGGCATCTTTCGGGGTGGTAATTTTTCTTTTCTAGGTTAATCTTCTTTCTTTTTAGTTCAATGAGTTTACATTTTCCTTCTTGGTAACCATTTCAGCCTTTTCCCTTCTTTTCAAGCAACATCTTTAGAATTTTGAGCCTTTTGTTTCTTTTTGTTCCATTTTTTGTTTTTGTGTAGCAAATGGTCATGTTTTTGGAGTTGTGGTATATAAGGTTGGATATTGATTCTATTAGTAAGCAAGCTTGTCTTATATATATATATATATATATATATATATATATATATATATATATATATATATATATATATATATATATATATATATATATATAATATATATATATATATATATATATATATATATATATATATATATATATATATATATATATATATATATATATTGTGAATAATGGTGTACGAATGATTGGAAAAAGCAGTCCAAAGTTAAAAAAAAGCAAGGACATAATAAATGCAATTTGGAAAAAGTCGTCCAAAGTTAAATGAGGCGAGGACAATTGCTTTAAATTCATGAATAAATAGAAAAACAAAGTTGAAAATGAGAAAATCAAAAAATATTTTGATGTGATTCTTTTCCCCTTTTCAAGCATTGAGGACAATGCTTCCTTTAAGCTTAGGGGAGAAGTGTTTACGCTTTTTGTATATATGCTTGTGGTTATAGCTTGGGGGTGTTATTTTTTTTTTTTGGCGATTGCTTGGTTATGAGGAGAAGGTTTGATCACCCTTTACTTCATTAATTAGGAATACCGCCAAATTTTAAAATTTTAAGCTTACCCTCACCCTTTTTGCCCTTACGTTACAACCAATGGGAAAGACCTTTCGACCTAGAGGTTGAGTCACGTATCGAGGGAGGGCATTTGATGGGTGTCATAAATGGCACCAATTTGATGAGAATTTTGGTTGTTTTTACCTTCTTTTCATAGCTTTCTTGCTCAATAAATGTTTAGTTTTACGCTTTTGCTCTTTGTTTTACCTTTCCTCTCTTATTTTGTAGCTTTTGTGCATTTTGTTGGGTTTTCTACTCTTTTCTTCTTTATTTGCTCTATTTTTGTGGTTGTAGTTATTGTACAAGGTTTTGGTCTTGATATTGGTGACTTACTAAGGTGGAAGATGCTTTTGGAGCAAGCTCATGGCAATTGGAAAGCTCAAGATGCAAGGAAGTAGATTCTCCAAGTTCTAGCTCTTGTGCTCTCAAGCCGTGCTCTCATGAGGATGGGGTGTTGAAACCATAATCAAGTGCTTTTGGGACTGCCTCTCTTAGTGTTTATCATCATCATATTGTGCATTCATTCGAAGACCTTAGCGAACGCACAAAGCAGCGAGAAGATCCGAAGAAACCTAGAAGAGCGCGGGCGCGCACTGTCGTTGCGCAGGTGATCCTTTGCGGGTTCCGGCTTCGCTCTTCTTTGTTTCGCGCCTCTTATAAATACCCTTTTGAACCCAATTTTTGCAGTAAGTTTCATTTTTATATTTAGATCATATTCTTAGCTTAGTTGAGAGCTTCTCTATCTAGTTTTAGGGTTAGTTTTAGGAGTAAATTTTAGAGAGAGAAAGTGAGGAATTTCAATGGTGATTTGAGTTATTGAAGATTCAAGGTGAAAATTGTATTGAAGATTATCAAACCAATTAATGATGACCTCTAACTCTATCTCATTTTATTTCTTTGTTTTATTTCATATGTGTTTGGTTTGATTTTGATGTTTGACTGTTGATTTGTGTAATTGTTCTCCATATTTTGTTGATTCTTGGTTTCTTTAGTTGTTTGTTGATTAGATGATGATGTTTGAGTAATTGTTTGGCTAGGGATTAGGTGAAACTTGTATGATTGATTGATTGTGGTTAATTTGGGGATTGTGTTGATTAATTTGAGATTAAAATGATTAATGGAAGTTTGCATGTGTGTAATTCGATTAGGCCTTGAGAATTATGCTAGATTGTATTGTAGTTTCTAATGATAGGGACCATTGATTTAGGAATTGCAATTGGCAATTGAGCTTGATTAGTGATGCCCCTAGTTAGAGTCTCTCGTAGTTGGCGCTAGTTTGACCTCTAGGAGATAGCTTGTTGACACTTTTGATTGAGCTTGCCGTTAGTCTTCACAACCATTGATTTGCATATTCTTCCCGAGTTGCTACAATTGTCATGATTACTTATTGATCCTCGTTCCTAGTGTTTATTTGTTTGGTTCTTCATTTTGTTACTTGGTTATAGTGTTTACCTTTTATTCTTAGACTTCGACCTTGCTTAGGCGCTTAATTAAGAGAGCTTGAACATTACTGTTTCTTTGGGTTCGACCCTTGACTTGCCTCTATACTAGTATTCAGGTTGGTTAAGTATTTATAAATTTTATTTGACCAAGGGAGGATTAGTTTCAATGACCTAGTTCCACCCTTCATCAAAATGGCGCCGTTGCCGGGGAACGGTGTCTATGTTTGAGTGTTTTTGATTGCTTGAGTCTAGGTCTTTGTATATACTTTTCATTTATTTGATTTTTGTTTTTTTTTTTTGTAAAAAAAAATGTTATGTCTATCTTTTCCTCAATATAACAATGAGCCTTTTTGTGAATATTTATATAGACTAGCGGGATTTCTTGACAATCATTGTTGTAGTCTTTGGGAGGCTTGTAAGATTTGTTATTTTTGTTTGAATGAAAAAATTAGGAATGAAGTTGAATGCATGCATAATGGTAGATTTATAGCATTGTCAATTGATGATGCTTGGGATTTTAATGTTTGGTTTTCTTAGGATGTTCATAATAGGGGTAATCATGTTTTTAATTTTGATGTGCAATGTGTTGATTCCTCTAATATAAACATGATTTCGCATGATGTGTCACATGATCCCATTAGTGAACTTAGAACAAATGCTTCCAATTCTATTTCCTCTTTTGTTTATGATAATGAGGTGCATGCTCAAGTTGACAAATCTCATATGTTTAGTTGTGCCCCCACTCCCCATTATGATGTATATCCTCATGATTTCAATGTTGATTCTTCCAATCTTGGTTTTACATCTTCTTCTCTTGTTGAGCCTCAATCTTCTATATCTTTTGAATCTTTTATTGCTACTTTGGAAACTCAAATTAGGCATATTGATCTTGGTCCTAAAAAGGATTCGATTGTTAATTCTTTGAGAAGTCAATTGGAGGTGATGAAAAAGAGTGCGGAGCATCTTGAGGAGGGAAGAAAGAGAGGTAAAGAGCTAGAAAGCCAATTGTCATCCTTAATGCTTGTTCGTGAAAAATCTATATCCAATGTGTGTGTTGGTTGATGAAAATAATTTTGAGCAACTAAGAGAGTGTGAAGATCCCATTGGTGAGCATATGAGTGATGGTGTTGGAGTTGAGAATGAAGAGAGAGTTGAATTTTAAAATCCTAACCCTTTTTCCCATCTTGATTAGCCTCAAGTGTATGTTTGTGAGCCTTCAATCTATGAATACATAGACTCTTTTGAGGTAATGTTCCATTTGTTTTATGAGAGTCATATGAAAATTTTAAGATTTTTGGATGAGTTCATCTAGAAAGCTTATTGGGATTTAGATGAATTTACGATGACTCTACCTCCACTCATGCATGGTTTTAAGGACTTAGGTTTTGAGATAGTTGAAGGAAAGGTTGTTTATTATGGTGCAAAGGAGGATGAGGTTTATTCCCTTGGAGTTTTTGAGCTTGAGGTAGGTGTAGATTGTGAGAGTTCTTCATTTGAGGACTTTATGATTGATTTTCATGCTTTCATTGGAGATGTGAGACCTTGTGTTGAGGGAGTAGCTACCCCTTTTCCCATTTCTCATACCCCTTTTTCTCAAAGGTTTGACCACATCCCTATTTCAAAGAGCCTATTAGGGATCCCTTTTCTATGGGAGATTTTTATGTCCCTTATTTCATCATTGTTGAGGAAGAGAGGAAATATGCTAACCAAAAATTTTGTGAGGAGGATTTTCCTTTTTCCTTTTCTTTCCCGTCTTATTTTCCCCCTTTTTCTTCTTATTTTCTTGTTTTTCCTTTTGATCCTTATTCTTCTTCTTTCTTTTTGCATCTACCTTCTCACTTGCGTGCAACAATCTTGTTGTATGTTCTTATCCCGTCATTTGCCTACCGTACGTTTATCTTATGAAATGATTAGTAGTGAAATTGACAAGCTCTTGCGTTCGTTGCAATACTATTTTACTAGAGCGGTCAAGCTTGGACCTTAAGCAATCCTTTCTCGGGAAATAAACCGTGTTTTATCATCATTTGAAGACCTTAGAGAACGCACGAAGCCGCGAGAAGATCCAAAGAAACTCAGAAGAGCGCGGGCTTGTCAATGGTGATTTTAGAGATAGTTATGTATATATATATATATGTATGTATGTATGTATGTATTGTATTTTATATAATAAAATTGAAATTGTATAATAGTTTTGGTAATTTTTTTTGTAAAATAAAATGTACCAAGAGATCGCCTATCTACCAAAAGTGGTCTCTCTTGAACCCATAAAAGATGAAAAGAGACTGTTTTTCTTAAGTTCACGGGTCTCAACTTTTAGAACGAGATACCGCTTTCCTAACAAAAATGGTCTTTTATGCTTCTATAATTTTAATATTTCAACCCCCCAAAGAGACTGTTTTTCTTAGATAACAGGTCTCAAGTTTTGGAACTTCAGACCGCCTATAAGAAGTGGTCTCTTAGCCAATGAGACCGCTTAGCAAGAGACCGGCTCTAAAACAGTCTCTTTGGCTAATTTGGACGGGTCTCTTAGGCCAATTTTGTAGTAGTGATTTCTTTAGTTTGCATTTTCTTAGTTGAATTTCTATTTTTATACATTTTCTTTGTTTATTTTAATATTTTCTCTTTTATTTGCTTGTTTTCTTTCATTTTCAGGTTAAGGTCGTTATCTAAAGATTCCCGAGGCCCCTTCCCAAGTTTGACATTGATTCGGATGCCTAATGTTCTCCAATTGAAGCTCAAGCATGGAGAAGTGCAAGTTCCTAAAGACTTTAGGCCATGCTTTCAAGCCGTGGGGGCACGAATTCTCATGTTGAACCCACAATCATGGAGTTTGGAAACTGCCAAGTCCCCTGTTTATCAAGAGCATCGAGTGGAAAGCACGAGGAGCATCAATATGATGGTGAAGAGGGTTGCCTTATTCCCAGGCGCTGGCGCGCGGCCTTGTGGCACGGGCGTGCCTATCTTGGGTGCGGGCGCCTCTCTGGGTCTCTTTAACGTACCAGTTTTGCACGGCCGCGCTCCCCCTTGTAATTCACTGCGCCTGTACTAGTCAATTTTAGACGATCTAACTAATTTCTCTTTGTTAGTTTTACTATATAAAGATTTTCATTCTAGTTTCTAGAGGATTTATTTTAGAGAGAGAGAATTAGAAAAGAAATTTTAGATCATTTTTGTAGAGAGAGAAACTCTAGATTGTAGAGAGAGAAGTTCTTGATTGATGATTGAAGATTGATGATTCTAAACATTTTCTCCATGTAATTGAAGCAAGTTTGTAAGGATTTCTTTTACTTTAATGCAATCTTTAGCTAATGATTTCAATGGTTTTGTTGATTATTCAAGTTTGAATTTAATTTGTGATTGAATAAGTTTGATTGATATGACGATGATGAAATTGTTGTTTAGCTTAGTTTTGATCTTGATTTCCATGGATTGTGAGTATTTTTCTTACTAGGAGAATGGTGAAGCATATATGAGTAATGGATTGATGGTAATTGGGGGAAATTGATGGAGTTTATGTAGTGATTAAATTGGCTGATTGATTAAGTGCATGTGTGTGATTAATTGAAGAGTACTTAACTTTCATTGTTGCACTAGATTGCATTGTAAGTTCACATTGATACGGAAAATTGGTTTGTGGCTTGCTTTTGTCGATTGAGTAGGTTTGCAAAGTTCCTAGTTAGAGTCTCTCATAGTTGGCGCTAGTTTGACCTCTAGGATATTAGCCTACCATACTCTCTTGATTGCTTAATTGATTTTCCCTCGCAACACTCAACTTAGTCAATTCCAATCCTAATTAGTTGTATCCATTGCGAGTATACGTGGATCCTAAATCCTAGTGTTTGATATATTTGATTTCTTCTTGATTGTTTGATTGCTTTGGAATTTACACACCTTATAACATTACTTCGAGATAGCTTAGATTTAGCATTAGCATTCACCTCCCATTCCCAGTGGTTCGTCCCTCGACTTACTCCTATGCTAGTTATAAGGGTGTGTTGAGAGATTACAAATTACGTTTTGCCGAGGGAAGATTAGTCCAACTACCTAGTGATTAGGGGATTTTTATCCACCAATCACCGTCTGACAAGTGGACCAACCAGGTTCCGCCACGTGTCCGCCACGAAGGCCAACAGGAGCCTGCCACGTGTCAATCACAGATACGTCCTCTACGGACCAATTTAGACACGCCACGTGTCCACCCATGCCAAATGGGAAAACCGGCCATCAAGGCCCAATTCAGTCTAGAGGCCAGATCAGCCCTAGGTTTACCTTAAACCTAGAGAGTGGCACGCTTCTCAAGGCTATAAATACTCAATTAATCCTCATTAATTAAGTAGGGAATTAAGTAATCAAGCAGAGAAGAACAGAAATATTACGGAACACCAACAACCGGCTAATCTCGCTAACGACGCAGATTACCAACACTAAGCACTCTCACCTAGAGAGATCTTATTACTTTAATTTCCGTATTAATTACTCCTTAATCAGGTACTAACTTGACCGTTGGAGGCGGAGCTCTCAGGAGTCTCCGTTATTTTGCAGATACAGGCGTCCGGTTCCAGTCTCGGAATTGTAACTCTCCCGCAGGACATCAGAAAACCCCGAAACATTTGGCGCCGTCTGTGGGGAGAGTACTTCAGAGATGGCATCCAAGTCTGTACCGACTCCAGAAGAGAGGCATCCCCTAGACGACCCTCAAGTTCAGTCGGACCATGATACCGAAAGTGAATTTGAAGTTGAAACTCATACAGCTCCAGACGGGACCCTAAGGGCCCGACGTACCCGCCATACCGAAAGGAGGGAACGGGAGCATCTTCAAACAGGAAGCGAGCCAGCAGGCGACTGATGGGTCTGCTCCCATCACAAGGAACGAACTCAAGACCTTCATGAGGGACTTCAAGGGAGAGATTCAAGAGTTGATCAACAAAAAACCGCCTGCTTCAGTCAAAGAGCAGTCGGCCAAGAAACCTTCCACTTCACTGAAGAGGAAGCCAGTTCAAGGGCGAGAGGCGACTCCTCATCCTAAATCCAAGAAGCGGGAGCCACCTGCCCTTGATTTCACAAAACTCCGTTATCCTACGGGAAATAGGAAACCGGTTTGTCATATTCAGGCGGACGGGTCAAAGCAAACGTTCACAGATGCTCGGCTCCTGCTAGAGCAGAAGAAGAGTGACCGATTATCAGAGTCGGCTTCTACTTCAAATTTTCAAGACAGTTTGCGAAATGCCTCAATGAGGCATACTCAGTCGTACCATGAGAGTCAGTCAGGCGGCACCTCCCGTCAGTCCGGCTTTCATAGTGCCCAGGCGGTACCAAACTTACCATTTGTGCCGCAACAACAGTATTTTATGCAGCCACCTCCATTTGGTGGACCTGCAGCAAAAAACGTCCAACCTATGGACTGGCAGCTACGGCTGCTTAGACTTGGTGAACAGCCGTCGGCCTTCTCCAAGGAAATTACTGAAGCCGCTCAGCCGACCAAAGTAAAAAATGTTCTAGTAGGCGCCTATGATGGCACTACTAACCCTGAAGACCATCTGATGGCATTCACCAACCTGATGTACCTTCAAGGGTTGGATGATCCCACTTGGTGCAAGTGTTTCCCAGCGACTCTCAAGGGAATTGCACAGCAATGGTTCGGCAACCTGCCGACTGGTTGTGTAAACAGCTTCAGGACGCTTGCTTACTTATTTGCCTCCAACTTCGCTATGAACATCCCTGCGAAGAAAACGACCCTTGATTTGGGAACAATTCAGCAGGGCGAGAAGGAGGGGCTACGTTCTTACATCAGGCGGTTCAACCTGATGAGAATACAGATTCAAGGGTTACCGGATGAGGTAGCTTATACTGACTTTTTTAGAGGTCTCAAAGACGGGTCTACCTTCAAATTTGATTTAGTTCGAAAAAGGGTGGCGACTCTTCAAGAGGCCTTGATTGAAGCAGAAGCCTATATACAGGCGACTGATCTGTGTACGATAAAACAATCGGACGGGAAGAGGTTCGACAATAGAGAGGGACGACAGAAACAGTCGTCCAACAAAGATGAGAAAAGAAAAGAGGTCTGGGCGGCTGACTCCTCTAAACAGCCGACTCAGAAAAAGAAAAAAGAATTCAAACCATACTCCCCAAAGTATGTGTTTAACAAGGATAACCAGTTTATCCTAAAAGAAATAAAGGGACGGTTCTCAATTGAGAAGCCGCTCCCCATGAAGGGTTCTGCGAGCAACCGGAACCAAGACAAAATCTGTGCTTATCATGATGACATTGGTCATCACACCAATGACTGCATCAGTCTCATGCGGTACCTAGACCGCTTGGCTGATCAAGGTGATCTTGACACTTATGTCAAGAAATCTACGGGGAACACTTCCTCAAAAAAGCAGTCGGCCAAAAAGAATCAACAGGCCGACAGTTCCGATACAGATGATGCAGTCGTCTACACCATTGCAGGCGGCTTCTCAGGAGGCGGCCCCACTATTAGGGGCAACAAAGATAATATAAGGCGGTTAGATGTAAATTCCGTTCACCAAGAACGGCCGTCCAAATATACATTTCCTGAGATTGTCATCACTGAAGAGGATCAAGGAGGAATAAGGGGGCCGCATGACGACCCTCTCGTTATTGAATGTAAAGTGGCCAACCAGAGAGTTGGCCGAATCCTCATAGATACCGGGAGCTCCTCAGATCTCATCAGCAGCAAATGCCTGTCTAAACTTAAATATCAGACGGACTGCATACATCTGGCCTCCCACCCTTTAATAGGGTTTGGAGGAGGAGTCGTCCACCCACTGGGACGAGTAGATCTACCCATTCGCCTGGGCGAAAAAGGGGAAGGACGACACATGGTAGTCCGGTTCCTAGTAGTAGAGGAACTCTCGGCCTACAACATGATTCTGGGTCGACCAACCCTGAATAATTCCAAGGCTGTTATAATCCCGTCTCTTATGCTGCTTAAGTTTGAGAGGGATAATGGAACAGTCGGCTCCCTAAGGGGAGATCAGAGGATGGCCCGAGAGTGCTATCTCTCGGATGTCAAGCCTACTGTTATGGCCACTGGGTCAAGTGGAGAAAAAACAGACCTTGACAATGTCAAGGAGAGTGCGCCTGTTCAAGAAACAGGCGACAAAAAGAGAAAGGCGTCCCAGACAGAGTCCGCAAGAAAAGCAAGAAAATAGCAATCATTGGCAGAGGAGCGGCCGGATGAGTTCCGCCCTCAGCCGGCTGGTGAGCATGCGGACCTGATATTAGACGACTCACGTCCTGACCGAACAGTCAGAGTTGGGACGACTGCTCTGAGAAACCTTGGTGACGACTTTCACAACCTGTTGAAAGAATACAAGGACATCTTTGCATTTGAAGTCCATGAAATGCCAGGCATTAGTCCTGATCTGGCAGTACATAAACTCGCTGTGGATCCGAAAAAGAAGCCGGTACGGCAAAAGAAGCGGAACCATGGTGAAGAAAGAGGTCAGGCGGCAGCCGCCGAAGTCAAAAAATTACTTGATGCAGGGTTCATTCGGCAATGTTACTTCCCAGATTGGGTTGCAAATGTGGTGCTTGTTAAAAAGCCGAATGGCACCTGGCGAATGTGTGTAGACTACACAGACTTGAACAAGGCGTGCCCCAAAGACAGTTACCCTCTGCCTAAAATTGATAACCTGGTCGACTCAACAGCCGGCCATGCCTTGATGAGTTTTATGGACGCCTATTCTGGTTTCCATCAAATTCCCTTATGGAAGAAAGATCAGGAGAAGACGGCCTTCGTCACTGATCAGGGGTTATACTGTTACACGGTCATGCCGTTTGGTCTTAAGAATGCCCCGGCTACCTTCCAACGAATGATAAACACAGTGTTCTTTGATCAGATTGGGAGAAACGTCGAGGCATATATTGATGATATGATTGTCAAGACTAAACTTCAGAAAGATCATCTGACGGACCTCCGAGAAACTTTCGCCACACTCAGGCGGCACCATGTCATGCTCAATCCCAAGAAATGTGTATTTGGAGTTGAGTCTGGGAAATTTCTCGGATTCCTTATCAATCAGAGAGGAATAGAGGCGAACCCTGAGAAGGTACAGGCGGTCATTGACATGCAGTCGCCTCGTACCGTCCGAGAGGTTCAGAAGTTAACAGGTTGTCTGGCGGCCTTGGGGAGATTCCTAAGCCGATCAGGCGACAAATGCCTATACTTTTTCCAGGCAATTAAGAAAAAGGCAAGGTTTGAATGGGGGCCGGATGCTGAGGCCGCCTTCCAGAAATTAAAGGTTCACTTGCATTCCTTGCCGAGGCTGGTCAGCCCTTTGCCCAAAGAAGATCTCTACATGTACCTGGCCGTCTCTGATCATGCGTTAAGCGCTGTGCTCCTTGCTGAAAGGGACGGCTGTCAGCTCCCGGTCTACTTTGTCAGTCACGTACTGAAAAATGCCGAGTTGAGGTATCCCCTAGTGGAGAAATTTGGTCTTGCACTCTTCATGGCTGTTAAAAAATTGAAGCCCTATTTTTTGGCACATGCTGTCGTCGTGTATACCGACCAACCAATCAAGCGGCCCCTTACCATCATGGAGTCGTCAGGACGAATGATCAAATGGGCCATAGAAATACAGAGCCTCGAAGTTACTTTCGAGCCTAGAAAAGCAGTGAAGGGGCAAGCCTTTGCTGACTTTATTGTAGAGATGACTCGTCCTCCTGACTCTCAAGTTCCAGACCAAGTCTGGAAGGTATATGTGGACGGAAGCTCTACTTCAAATGGTTGTGGAGCAGGCGTCGTATGTCAATCTCCAGAGGGCGACAGGTTCGAGTATGCTCTACGCTTCAGTTTTCAGGCTTCAAACAATGAGGCAGAATATGAAGCTTTACTAGCCGGGATCCGCATGTGTAAGGCGGCAGGGGCAAGAAAAATAGACGCCTGTTCTGATTCACAGTTGATAGTGAGTCAGTACAATGGCGAATACGAAGCAACCCATCCGGCCATGATCAAGTATTTACAGGCGGTTCGACAAGCAGTCGGCTCCCTTGAGGATTTCCATCTAATCCAAGTGCCGAGATCAGAAAACAACCAGGCAGATGCACTGTCAAAATTAGCATCATCCGCCTCCTCCGATACTCCTCGAACTGTTTTTTGGGAAGTGATGGAGAAGAGAAGCATCGAGGAAAACCCTATTGGAATCCTAGACAGAAGCTCAACCTAGATGGATTCAAGCAGGGCATATCTGACAAACGGGACACTGCCGGATGATCCTCAACAGGCGGCAGCACTGAAAAAACGAGCCTCCTGTTTTGAAATGATACAGGGAGAACTTCACAAGAGGGGGTACCTTCAACCCTTCTTAAAGTGTGTTACTCCTGAAAAAGGGACGAGAGATACTAGATGATCTTCACTCTGGTTTCTGTGCTTCCCATATAGGTGGTAGGATGCTTGCTCAAAGGGCAAGGCGCCAGGGCTACTTTTGGCCTACTTTGGAAGCAGATGCAATGGAGATGGTGAAAAAATGTGACAAGTGCCAAAGGTTTGGCAAATTAATTCACCGTCCGGCTACTGACCTCACTACCATTCAGAGCCCACTGCCGTTTGCTAAGTGGGGCATGGACATTCTGGGTCCATATACGCCTGCTACAGGCGGCAGAAGGTATATACTTGTTGCCGTTGACTACTTCACTAAATGGGTAGAGGCGGAGGCTGTAAAGGGAATCAAGACGAAAGATGTAATTTCATTCATTTGGAAAAACGTCATCACTCGGTTCGGGGTTCCCATGTCTATGGTTTTTGATAATGGTCCCCAATTTGAGACGCCTGTTCTCAAAAGCTGGTTGGGAGACCAAGGAATTGCACACTACTTTGCATCTGCCGGTCGTCCACAAGCAAACGGCCAGGTAGAAGCCTTTAATAAAATCATCTCAGACGGTCTCAAGAAAAAGATTGAACGAGCAGGCGGCCTATGGGCGGATGAACTACCACATGTTCTCTGGGCCATTAGGACGACTGAAAAAGGGGCGACTGGAGAAACTCCATTCCTCCTAACTTATGGTGCGGAAGCTGTTCTTCCAATAGAACACTACGAGCCGACTCTTCGAGTAATGCTATATGACGAAGAGGCAAACTGGGAAGCCATGCGCCTGGCATTAGACTCACTTCCTGAAAAGAGAGGCAATGTTGTTTTGCGCCATGAGATCTATCGCCTGAGAATGACTAGATCATACAACAAAAAAGTACATAGGCGTCCACTCAAAGTAGGGGACTTTGTACTTAGAAAAATGGAAGCAGTAGGTAGGGCTAATGAGTCTGGCAAACTAACTCCCAACTGGGAAGGACCCTACCGAATCTATGAGGAAGTCAGGGACGGTACCTACCGTCTGGAAACACCAGACGGACAACCGTTTCCTCGAACTTGGAATGTAGATAACCTTAAAAAATATTTCTTTTGAGAGATGTAAAGTAAAGAGTTACTTAATAAAGTTTGCACTTACTATTTAATTGTATTACGAGGGGCATGCCGTCTGTACCTTTACAGTCGGCTACTCTCCATTGAGTTTTTCACTCTATCTTCTGAGGGGCATGCCGTCTGTTCCTTTACAGTCGGCTACTCTCCATTGAGTATTTTACTCAAACACTTAGCTAAAAAGATTAGGGCCTGGCCGACCCTGTGCCTAACAGGCGGCTACCCTTCTTTCACTTAGCACCTACGTTCACCAAGAACTTACCAAGGCCACCGGCCTAATGATCAGACCAGGCGCCAAGCCAACTGATCAAATCTACAAAACTAATTCGACCTGTCCCAACATCATAGCAGGCGTCCGACGGCATCCCTCCGGATGAAATTCGTCGCAGAGAGCAGCTCCCTTTTGGGTGGAACATTGTTCTATAAACTAATTACACGGCACCTATACGACTGTCCCCAAGGATAACCACGTAGCCGTTTTTGAGACAAGGATAACTCTATCACTAACCAAACCAGTGGTAGCAGTTGACATCTGAGTCAGATGACCGCCTGTATTACTTGGGATAAATGCAGGGGGTACCTCTAGAGTTAATAGCCAACAAACATTGGCGAATCAAGGGGTCTAGCCGGCCTACGCCGCCTGGTACCTCTACTTCTCAAACAAAAGTGACGGCGGCTGAGTAACTCCAACGTTAACTCATAAGTCACTCCTTCAAATTTGGTATAAAACCTAAAAAGTTTGAGTCGTCCGCCTGTTTTAAACAAACAAGGGCACTCAAACCCCTATTCCTACTAGGTAACCTATTGAGTTAATAGCCAACAAACATTGGCAAATCAAGAGGATCAGCCGGCCTCCGCTGCCTGGTACCTCTACTATTCAATCTAGAGTGTGACGAAGACTAAGTAACTCCTATGTTAACTTAATAGTCACTCAAACTTAGTATGGAGCCTAAAAGGTATGAGTCGTCCGCTTGTTTTTAACAAACGGACTCTCAACCACTACTCTTGCTAGGTTAACGAATTACGAGTTAAAAGCCAACATTGGCAATAAAGGGAAACAACCGGTACCCGCCGCTTGTTTTCCTACTTAATTCCTTGGCGACTAGGTAATTCTATTTACTTGGTCAGACAAATTGAATAAATAGTTCGAATACCGATTGAATAAATGGCCGACTGATCATCTATCCTGGAAACAGACCACCAGTCGTCCAGGGGCATAGGCGGCATACTTACTATTTGTACCTGTCTTAACGTTCGGCCATACACAACAGTCGGTCTAGTGAACAAATTAAAAATACTTAGACAAATTTGAACCAAAACAAAAATTTGATAAATGAGCCGGCCATTAAAGACCAGCAGAATATTCAAAACCCCGGCCCCCTGGCCGGGTAATTACAAAGCAAACGGCACGCAGGCCGTGAAAAAAAATACTAAAAGCTTAAGTAGGGGGCAGTTCAGTATCAGCAGCTGCCGCCTGGTCAGCACTCTTCTTGCTGGACTCGGCTTTAGCTGCACCATCTTTTGATGCCTTACCCCCAAGTGGCACAAGCGCCACAACCGGCTCTTCCTCCTCCAACGCACCTTCCAATGCCTCTTCTTCAGCAGCCGCCAGGATCTGTTGATTATATGTTTCCGAACACTGGCGGTACGTCCTTTCCCATGAGGCAAAGTCGGCACTGGGGAACAGTCGTTCCCAGGTCATGCGCTGGATTTGAGCGGAGTCTTCCACCATCTCCCGGACGAGCTCTTCCTTCTCTTGCTCGGCCTTTTCCGAGAGCTCTTGGGTAAGACTCTTCTCTTGGTTCACCAGGCGTTCTTTTACGTTGGCCAAAGATTTCTCCATGGCTTCGTAAGAGTGCATTTTTTGGCGAAGAGGTTTCAGCTCGGCCTTAAGGTTGGTGACGGTCGCCTCCAGCTCGTCAACCTTCTTTTGGGCCGCCTCTAACTGAGCCCGAACAGCGGCGGTAGCCTGCGCCTGATAATAAAGAAGATCAATGGTCAGTACTTCATTTTGGGCAATTTGAAACATTGCCTTATCACAGCTGGAGGCGGCCATAGCCTTTGCGGCCTTTACCTCTTTGTTTTTTCCGATCAATCGGCTTGCGAAGGCTGTTGACTCGGAGCAGGGCCTAAGTACAAAGAAAAACAGGCGTCAGTTTCCAAACATAAAAGTTAACAGGCGTCCTGGAACTCAAAAGCTCAAAAATATGCTAAGTATACCTCAGCAAGGACCCCTGAAATCCCATCAAGGTCAAGGGTGCCGGCACCCCTGACCGCCTCCCTGTCAGATGGAGGAACTACTTTAACCATGGACTTGGCTACCTCAACCAAGTCAAGCCCCTGAGGGGAGGCTGCATTAAGCGAAAGGAAAAAACAAGTTAGACCTAGTCAAGAAGGAAGCAAGTGAGTTTTTACAAGTGATTGTCCATACTTCTAGGCGGCCCCGCCGGGGTTTTAGAAGAAGTGGCCGGCTGCTTCTCAGCCGCCACTGTTTTCCTGGAAGACCCAGGAGAGCTTGCAACAGTCGTCCTCCGGGCCTTGGGGTCCGGCTGTTGCGAGGAAGAAGCCCTTGGAGTGCCAGACTGAAAACAAAAAGAGTTAGTATATGCATAAGACAACCAAAAGAGGAAGAGTTTTCGAAGCTTACCAAGGGTGCCTCCTTGTTGGGGGAGTCGGCATACGACTGTTTCATGAGCGAGGCCCGCAACATGGCCGCCGCAGTCTTGGATGCTGTTATTTTACTCATGGCGTCAGCTGCAAGAAATAAACAGCAAAGTTAGTAAAAATCCCAAGTAAACAAGGCGTGAAAAAACAGAGTATTTGTCAGGCCGGCTACCTCTAGAGCACCGACTGCTGAGGCCACAGGCGGCCAAAAAGTACTCGTCATAGAGCCACTTGAAGCTCGGGACGCAGTTTAGGGGTACTTGCTCTCGTACCCCTGAAGTAGAGTTCACCCTAGTCTCTACTTTGAAGAGTCCTTTGTCTAGGATCTCTTTTTTAGCCTTTGGGGGAACAGGCGGCATGCTGCGGCCGCCTGCGAGAAGAGGCGGATCCCTATTCCACTTGTTAAAGCGTTTGTTCAGCTCCGTGTCTGAACCCTCGATGATAAGGAAGGTGTTCCGCCAATCCTTCCATTTGTTCGCCTTACCTCTCGTCATGAGGTAACCCCTATGGCTTGTTAATTGATACCAGCCGGTACCTCCCGACTTAGGGGTCCGGCTGAGATAGTTCATGTGGGCGAAAGCCTCAAAGCTTGGCTCCACCCCGTACATTTCGCACCCGGCCACATAGCCGAGTACGTTTACCCAAGAGTTGGGGGCTAACTGCCATAACCCCAGATCATACCCATCTAAAATCCGCTTAACAGCCGGATGTAATGGGAAGCGCAGTCCAGCTTTGATGGCCGCCACATAGCAGCCAAAGCAGCCGTCACCATAGCTGGTACCAGCCGGCCAAACGACAGTGTCTTCTGGATCCGGCACGAACAGTAAAAATTCCGGGCCCATTCTGTGGTTAGCAATAAAGCTCGCCACGTTGTCTTGCATGGTTGCGATCCGGCCCCGGGGTACCCTGCAGTAGTAGGGGGCGTTTTCCTCTCTGTAAGAGGCGGACGGCTCCGCCCAATTGTCCCCCTTCTCAACTGCATGAGAAACTCTCGCCTCTTGTAGGCGGCTATGTTTTTCTTCTGAGCCAGGAGAACTGTGGCCAGAAGAGCTGGACTCGGACTCGTCCTCTGACGAGTCCGAAGAGGACGACTCCTCCCCTCTCCCAGAGGGGCCCGCCTCCTCTCCCTTAGAAGGAGCAGGAGGGAAATTAGACATGTCAACGGTAAGATGGGAAGGGACCACCTTGGCCCCTCTCTCAGAACTGTCGGCTTGGCAGTCGCCTCGTTTCAATTCTACATCTGGCGCCTGGTCAGATGTTTCACTAAGGAGCACCCTTTGGGAGGAGCCGTTTGAGTTTGATATCATAGCAGTCTGTTTCGTTCTGGCCATCACGTTCTGCATAGACACAGATACAGTCGGACTTTGTATAAAGGGCAAAGATGGGTCCAGAAAAGGGCAGGCGGCACTCCTAGTCCTAGATTCAGCCGTCCCCGGTGACCGGCTGATCACTAACTTAGGTCGTGTCGTGTGCTTCCGTGGTGCCATTTCAAAAAATAAAAAGATAATTAAGAGTAAGAGAACTGAGTTACCTGAACGAGTGACGGTTGATGAAGTCCTGGAAGTCCGGTGCAGTCGGCTTGTCAGAACAGGCGGTAGGCAGAAAAGGTCCGAAATGTCAGAGCAAGTTCAGGGGTCCGAATGTTCTCGCAAAGTTCTCAAATGTGAAAATGACCGAAGTCAGCACTTCCTTATATAGGCAAGGTGAGAAGGCGAAAGGTCGCTTCCAAATTCAAAATTTGGGCGGGAAAATCTCTCGGCCGTTTGCAAGGTGACACCTGTAACAGGCCGTCGCCTGTCACCGTGCGACACCTGTCACAGGCGACACGTGACCAGTCACGTGCCACCTGTGAGGGGCAAATGATTAGGGGATTTTTATCCACCAATCACCGTCTGACAAGTGGACCAACCAGGTTCCGCCACGTGTCCGCCACGAAGGCCAACAGGAGCCTGCCACGTGTCAATCACAGATACGTCCTCTACGGACCAATTTAGACACGCCACGTGTCCACCCATGCCAAATGGGAAAACCGGCCATCAAGGCCCAATTCAGTCTAGAGGCCCGATCAGCCCTAGGTTTACCTTAAACCTAGAGAGTGGCACGCTTCTCAAGGCTATAAATACTCAATTAATCCTCATTAATTAAGTAGGGAATTAAGTAATCAAGCAGAGAAGAACAGAAATATTACGGAACACCAACAACCGGCTAATCTCGCTAACGACGCAGATTACCAACACTAAGCACTCTCACCTAGAGAGATCTTATTACTTTAATTTCCGTATTAATTACTCCTTAATCAGGTACTAACTTGACCGTTGGAGGCGGAGCTCTCAGGAGTCTCTGTTATTTTGCAGGTACAGGCGTCCGGTTCCAGTCTCGGAATTGTAACTCTCCCGCAGGACATCAGAAAACCCCGAAACACCTAGTCTCTACCCACGATCAGTAGAAGGAGAAGTAGAGTTAGAAGGTGTACCTCTCCCCTTAATGTGGAAGGGAAGACTTGGTGCAATCGAAGAGGCACTCTCTAACTTGGCTTTGATCAACGTAATCTCCTTTACCAAGTTTGAGATTTGGGAAGACAAGTTATTGATTGCATTGAGATGATCAACCGAATAGACCGTTGAGCCACTCTTGGTTATAGACTCTCACTCTTTCCCTCTTGCGAATCCATGTAGTGACAAACTACATCCTCTAATATGTCTACAACCTCTTTTTTGGTGTTGTTCATAATCGAGCCTCCGGCTCCGGCATCAAGGCACGACTTCTCTTGGGGACTCAATCCTTCATAGAAAATTTGTATGATTTGGTAAGTCGGAATTCCATGATGAGAACATTTTCCTTGATACTTCTTGTATCTTTCCCAAGCCTCATAAAAACTCTCACTAGGTTTTTTCTTAAAACTTTGGATTAGAGTTCTTGTCTCGATGGTCTTCTTTTGAGGGTAGAAACGGGAAAGAAACTCCTTAGTGACCTCATCCCACGTTCTCAAGGAATTAGGTTTCACTTCCTTGTCTAACCATTCCAAAGCTCTTCCGATTAAGGAAAACGAAAATAGCTTGAGCCTTATAAATTCTTGAGAAATCCCATTGACCTTGATGGTATTACAATACTTCTCGAACTCTTTGAGATGGTTTAGTGGGCATTCATGCTTGTCACCACTAAATTTCCTTTGTTCAATCATTGTTATCATTTTCGGCGTTATCTCAAAGTCATTGGCGGGTGTTGTTGGTGGAGATATGCCACTCTCAAATCTATAAGCACCGGGAGTTCCTAACTCCTTAAAAGCAACTCTTGGATTAGCTCCCATGCTTCCTCGATCCTCCACTTCTCATTTTTTTTATGAATTTCCTCTCTTGGAGAGCTTGGACTTGAAGAACGATTAGCAACACTTATCCTCGTTATTGTTCTCTCAATTTACGGATCAAATGGCACTAGAGGTCTTCCTCTTATCCTACGCATACAAAAACTCAAAGCAAGTATCAATAACACGGCTACAAATGTAGCCTAAAGAGAAAAATCTTTTTGTGTTTTTTTTTTTGAAATTAGGTGAAATAGACTCAACCACAATAGAAAACAACTACGTAATTCCTCGGTAACGGTGCCATTTTGACTAAAGGATGGAGACTAGGTCGTTGGACTAATCTTCCTTAGGCAAAATAAAATTTGTAATCACTCAACACTTCCTTACAACTAGCATAGGAGAAAGTAGAGGGTCAAACCACTAGGAATGGGAGGTGAATACTAATGCTAGAGCTAAGCTATTTTGAAGAAGTGAAGTAAGGTGTGTGTATTCTAAAACAACTAAGAAAACGAGATTAAAACCAAATATATGAAACACTAGGGTTTAGGATCCACATATGCATGCAATGGATACAACTAACTGAGATTGGAATTGACTAGGTCGAGTGTTGCGAGGGAAAATAAATTAAGCAATCAGAAGAGTATGGTAGGATAATCTCCTAGAGGTCAAACTAGCGCCAACTACGAGAGACTCTAGCTAGGAACTTCACAAACCAACTCAATCGACAAATGCAAGCCAAAAATCAATTGTCCGTATCAATGTGAACTTACAATGTAATCTAGTGCAACGGTCAAAGTTAGCTACTTTTCAATCAATCACACACATGCACATAATCAATCAACCAATTTAATCACTACATCAACTCCATTAATTTCCCCTAATTAGCATCAATCCATTACTCATATATGCTTCACCATTCCCCTAGCAATAAAACTGCTCACAATCCATTGAATTCAAGATCAAAACTAAACTAAGAAACAAATTCATCATCATCGTATTAATCAAACTAATTCAATCACAATTTCAATCCAACTTGAACAATCAACAAAACAATTGAAATCAAAAGCTAAAGATTGCATTAAAGTAAAATAAATCCTTACAAACTTGCTTCAAATCAATGGAGAAAATTTTTAGAATCATCAATCAAGAACTTCTCTCTCTATAACCTAGAGTTTCTCTACAAAGTTATCTGAAATTTCTATTCTAATTCTATTCTAAACTAACTATCTAAAAATAGAAGGAAAGTCTATATATAGTAAAACTAACAAAGAGAATTTAGTTAGATCGTCTAAAATAGAACCGTATAAGCGCGGCCATCTTCAAGGGGGAGCGCGATCGTGCAAAACTGGGTACGGAACAGAGAACCATAGAGGCGCGCCCATGCCCAGGTGAGGCGCGCCTGCGCAACCGGGCTGCGCGGCTGCGCCATGGTCGCGCGAGCCCGCGCCTAGGAGCAGGGCAACCTCCTTCACCTTTGACTTTGCTCTTCCCGTGCGCTCCACTTAATGTTGTTGATGAACACGGAAGGAGGAAGTCTTCAAATAGCCTCCACAGTGGGTTCAACACAAAGAATGGTGTACCCACCGCTTGCATGCACAAGCTAGAAGACTTGGACTATACACTCCTTCAAACTTGATCTTCAAATGGTAGGCAAGAGGCATCTCAAACGATGTAAAACTTGGGAAGGAGACTCGGGAATCGTCGATTACGATCATAACCTGAAAAATGAACGAAAACAAGCAAATAAAAGAGAAAATTATAAAATTAACCAAGAAAAATGCATAATATATAATTTCAACTAAGAAAATGTAAACTAAGGAAATAAAGAGTAAAGCTAAGGAAAAACTAAAGAAAAGAGCTATAAAATAGCATGAATTCCACCCTAAAGAGAACCAAATGAGTGCCATAAATTACAGTCATCATGTTACTAATTAAATTAGTAGCCTGATTTAATTAATTTTAGGCAAATTCGTCTTAAAAAACATTTAAAAAGAACCATTTTGTGAAAATAACCTTTTAAAAGCTTTTTGGTTAAAAAAAAACTACCACATTCATTTTTTTTGCGAGAGGAAACCTATTCCCCTAATTACCCACCATTTAACTTAATTAAACTCTAAATTCTTCTAATTAACCTCTAGCCCACCATATTATTAAATGATTAGATTTAATTAATATATATTAAAACCACCACCCCTCCTTCTTTCTCCCTTCCTCCCTCCCCTTACTCTTCCTTCCTCCTCCCATGGAATCAACCCCTCCCTCACCGGTCCTGCTGTCTGGATCCCCCCACCTCTGGCGACCTCCTCCACCGCCAGACGGCTTTCGCTTTCCTCGTAATCACATCCCAACAACCATCTCCTTTATTTTGAAAAACCCTAGAAAATTCATTTGGGGATTTTTTTTTTTGTGCATCTTTCTTACAATTGATGCTTGTTTTGGCTTTGGTTATGTATGAATGTGATGCTAGGGTGATTTAGAAACAAATTGGAATCTATTTTAACTTGATTTGAGCATGTTTGAGTATATAAAATCCAAAAATTTGAAGGGTGGTGGTCGTCGCAAACGGGGATAAGGGGGAAAGAGATGGTCCACCGGCGGTGGAGGTAGGTCGCCGGAGGTGGGGGATCTGGGCTGCGGGTCCGATGGGTGAGGGGGTTGCTTGAAAGGGAGGAAGAGGGGGAAGGGTGGTTGGTTGGTGGTTGGGGTGGTTGTTCTTTTTTATGTATAAATTAAATATAATTATTAAGTAATTGGGTGGATTAATGGTTAATTAGAAGAAATTGGAGGAAATAAGAGTCTAATTAAGTTAATTAGATGGAGGAGAATTGAGGAAATAGGTTTCCTCTCGCAAAAAAAAAATGAACGTGGTGTTTTTTTTTAACTAAAAAGCTTTCAAAAGGTTTTTTTTTCGCAAAATGGTGCTTTTAAAAGGTTTTATTTTTTTTGACAAATTTGCCTTAATTTTAAACCCGTTTTAGAGCTGATTATTGGCCCAAACTTAGATTTTCGCCCAAAAATAGTGAATCTTGGGTGGAAACATTGTTTTGGAAATGTTTTTACCCTTTTAGAAATGTAAAACAAGCCAAAATCTGACCAAAAATGTCTTTATTTGAGGGTTTTTCCTTCTGACGAAATTCTTTAAATCTTTTAACCTTGAACCTTAATGGAATATTTATGGTGATTTTGTACATGGTCCTTTCCTTAATGTTTCTACATTTTTACCTCTTTAAGCAAGGTTACTTTGTAGTAATTAGTGCTTGAAAGATTGGTTAAATTTTAACTTAATTGCAAATCCATTGCATTAAGTGTGAAAATTTTATTCTTCGGGGCTTCTAAGTACTACAAATCCAATCTTTAAATTGTTTTAAGTGGTTGGAACTTTGAGTTACTAAATTCCATGAATTTTTGTTGATCTTTTTATTTAATCATGTATTAAGTTGATTGGAATCATAAAATTTGAATCTTGTGATAAATATTTCATTTATCTTCATAATAGAAGAGATAATTGTTCAAGGATTCACAAGTGTTAAAGTTAGAATCTTTATTTGAATATTTATGTTCATAATTCCAACCCCCCTTTTAATTTTGTCAAATCTCATTATTCATTTAAATTAATTAAATTAATAGTGAGAATAGCCTTAGATTATTTATTTTATTGCATCAAGTTGAACCAATTTTATTAAAGAATAGTTCTTGGAAATAATTTTGGTTTTGTGCACTTTGATGAATTTTATTTAAGTTGGACTTGTTATAAATTTTCATTTTTCTCATTAAATTAATTCTAAAATTAATTTGGAATTAATTAATAAAGTAACACAAATATTTGGATTAATCTTGAGAATGTGGCACGCAAACCAAGGTCACACCACCCTCGGCTAGCCGAGCTGCGAAGCAACCCACATGTGGCTGCCAAGGGCTTGTGAGCTTGGTGCACGCCACACACTAGCAGCGTGGCTAGTGCGCCCAGCTGCAGCAGCAACACAACAGCACCAGCCAGGCAGCATCATGTTGCGGCTGTGCTGTATGCACGCATGCTGCTACCTTTGTGCGCATGTTGTGTGCATGCCATGCTGCAGCTCTGGTGCGAGCAGTGTGTGCGTGCAGACCTTGATGCTCTTGGGGGGAGTGCGTGTGGGGTGTGCATGATACGTGATTGCGGTACGATGCGCACAACCCCACACTTGGCACTTTAGCCTTGGGTTTTAAGGCTATGCTAATTTGGCAGTTAATGCCTTGATATTTTGATCGGCATTTGCAAAACTAATTTTGGAAAAATTTTGGGTTTACCAGCATAATTAATTAGATTAATTAAGATGGATGCATAATTTAGTGGGAGTTTCATTTTTAATTGCACTAAATTACATAATCGGTCAAACAACTTTGACTAGTGTTAATTAGGCGTGTTAATTGGATAAACAACGTAAATTAGTTACTAGTTTACACATGTTTGTGCATTGTTGCCTGTTTATCGTTGTAAAATGCATGGTCCATTGACAAATAGTGAATGGGTGAATGAAATGTATATTCTCCATAGGTGTTATAAAAATAGAACTAGTGGGGCCCGAATAGGATAGAAAATACGAACTGCGTTCTGTCTCGTATTTTTGTAAATCTAAATATGGTATGCAAAACATTGAGTATTTTTGTAACTTAATATTAAGATTAGTCCTAATCGTAGATGCTAGTATTCGCATTATTTTGGTCATGTCTTGAAGACGGAGGTTCTTGGAAGATGAAGCCATAAATTTGCAAAAGACGACCTTTGAAGACTCAAGGGGTCATGCTAGTTACCAAATGCATCATTTATTTATGTTTTATATATTAAGACTTGAAGACTCAAGGGGTCATGCTAGTTGCCAAATGCATCATATATAACATGTTGCGGCACAGTGGATATGTTGCTGAGAGAGCATTAGATGCGACGATTTATCTACTAAAGAGTGGCTTGGAGCCATTATCAAAGAGATGCTTACCTTAGAATATTGAGTGTTAAGACAAGCCAAAGCATGCTTAACTACTCATTGTTTCTTTGGATCTTGGAATCGACTTATTCTCACCAAATGGGGACAATTAAATGTGTGAATAAGACGTTTACACTACTACAAAAATTGTCAAAGAGACCCAACATAAGAGACCCGTTAACTACATAACGGGTCTCTTTTAAAAGAGAGACCGATTATCTTACGTTTTTTTACATTTTTTTAACCTTAGTTCTTGTACAGAGAGTCAGATCTAGTTTGTAATTTCTTTAGTTTATTGTTCGCTCATTTTGTTTTTTTAATACAATTTTTCCTTTTATTCCTTTTTTCACTTTTTATATGATTGTCAGATCTGATATGTTGTATTTTATTTTTTATTTTCATTGACAATATCGTTTTAATAGTTCTTCAAACTTTTTTTCTGGCATTATGTTCGTTTTTAAAATTAATACTTTTGCATCTTTTGCCAATTCGTTCCTCGTTTTTAAAATTTATCCTTTATTTTTCTTGCTTTGTGTTTAATCATCAATTAGTTTAGATCCGTATGTCATAATTTTTTTTTATTAAAATTTAAGATCTCTATTTTTTTCATATGTTTTAACTTTTTTTTGTTTAAGTTTTGGCTTATTTCTTCTTTCGGTTAATTTTTTTATCTTTTTTTAAAACCGTGATATTTTATCTTTTATTTCTACTGGTATAATTTTTCTGATTTATTTTTCTAGAATCTAATTTTTGTTTTTTTTATTACTATTTCTATATTTGTGGTTACAGGTAAATTTCAGCAAGTTTGAAGGGAGAAATTGGCGATTGAAGATCATTAAAGCTAGAAGTTATCATTTACAGATTTGTTTTTTTTATTTTTGTGTATTGGATTTTCATTGTTATTTGTACTATGTTTGTAATTATTGGGGTATATGACATTCAAGAATTATTTATTGTACTCCGTATTTAATACTGCAAAAAAATTCAAATAAGTAACATTGATAAATTGTTATTATAAGATTTTTTTTAATTTTAAATAAGACCCGAGAGACCTGTTAAGCTAAATAAGCGGTCTTAACTTTCTTAAAAAAGAGACTACCTATCTTCTGTAGGTAGTCTCTCTTTTTCACTAAAACGAGAATGCCTATCTTCAATAGGTGGTCTAAGTTCTCTCATTCTAGAGACCGCCTTTAGTCAAGCAGTCTCTTTTCCAAAGAGACCACTTAGCAAGAGACCTCCTCTAAAAGGCAGTCTCTTTGGCTAATTTGGACGGGTCTCTTTGGCCTATTTTGTAGTAGTGTTAAATAAGTTTGATTAATATGCATGATTTCAATGTTATTTCAATATTATGAATGGTTTTTTATTTCAAATACTTTCAATTGTAGAACAATGTCTGCAAATAACTCAAACAACCAATTCTCGTTGCGCTCAATTCTCGATAAGGAGAAGTTGAGTGGGATAAATTTTCTTGATTGGAAATGGAAATTGCGTATAGTTCTCATGCAAGAGCAAAAGGAATATGTCCTTGATGAGGAAATGCCTGAGACTCCAAATGAGGAGGTAACTAAGGCTGCCCTAAACCGATGGAAAATTGACAATCAGGATGTCAAATGCATCATGTTGGCCACAATGTCTACCGACCTTGAAAAGAATTTATTTGAGAAGGAGGCAGCTTTTGAGATCATTTCTGAGCTGTAGTTAATGTTCCAAGAGCAGGCACGAACTGAAAGGTTTGAAACCCACAGGCGGATCCTTGAGAGCAAGCTCAATAAAGGAGAGCCAGTTAGCCCACATGTACTCAAATTGATAGGATAATTGAAGAACATGGGAAGGCTTGACATGGGGTATCTAACCAAAATGGCAACTAACATCATTCTCCACTTGCTGCACAAAATCTACGATCAGTTCAAGATGAATTATAACATGCACGTCATGGAGAAAACCCTTATCGAGCTTCATGGTATGTTGAAGCAAGCCGAGCAAACGCTCAAGGATGAGGGGAAGCATGATATTCTCATGATAAAAAAGGGCAATCCGTTCAAACACTCAGGTAAAAAGAACAAAGGCTTTAAGGGGATGGGTAAGAGGAAGACCTTTTCGCATAAGTCAAAGGCTACAAAGGATAACAAGGAGAAGAAGGTAGCATCTTCTAAATCTAATTCCGAATGCGTCTATTGCAATAAGAAGGGACATTGGAAGAGAGAATACCTCAAATTCAAGGAAGATAAGAACAACAGAACTGTTGCTTCTAGGTCAGGTATATTAGTTATAGAATAAAACTTCACTAGCTCAACATCATGGGTATTAGATACCGGATGTGGGTCACACCTTTTTTCCAATTCTCGGGGACTAAGGAACACTAAGAAGATAGCGACGGGAGAGGTTGAACTCTGGGTCGGCAAAGGAGCCAGAATTGCTGACGTATCCGTAGGAACTCTTAATTTGTCTTTTCCCTCGGGGCTAGTTTTTGAACTTGAAAATTGTTTTTATGTTCCTAACATTACCAAAAAAAATATTTCAATTTCAGCATTGGTCGCCAATGTTGGGTTTTGATGATTCCAACTCACCGCGGAAGAAAACCCGAGCCAAGGCAACACTCACAACTAATATAATCACAAGACATAATTAATATAACTAACAAGAATTAAGGAAAGATTAATTACCTTTGACGCGTGCTTCGCTCGTAACCCGAGCTTTTACTTGGGAAAGATTTAGTCTCGCATGCGCGAAGACCTCCAACGAAAATCCACCCACAACTCGACCTCGACAAGGTCCAATCCTTAGAGGTTAGCCTATCCAGACCTAATAATAGAGTAATTATATGTGTTTAATGGTTTTCTCAATGGAGATGCCTTTTTCTAACACCTTACTTAAGTGAACAATCCCAAGGTATGCCCTTGTTATTTATAAGGAGTGCTTCCTTGTGAATTCCACTCATCTTTCAATGCGAGACATTTTCACAAAAGAGTCCCACATGGAAAGAATGTTGAATTCAACCATTACTTAAATAAAATAAGGAAAAACAAAGTAACAAGTGTCACATGGTTAGGTGAGGACCACTTCCTCAATTGCTTCCCAAGGCAACTCACATGCATTGTGATCTAACCATGTGGCACCCAACCTTGAGCCCCAAGTTGGGTTCGGTTAGGCCTCCACATTTTGGCCCACGTCCATGACTCGCCACCCGGGTCCCGGCCCGTGGCACGTTGCCTTTTGGTGGCTGCCAAAGTGGCATGCCGCCACCTTAGTGTGTTGCCACGTGGCACATCGCCACCTTAGCGTGCTTACATGTGCGCAATGCCACTTGGTGGCTGCCACGTAGCGGGCTGCCACATGGCACTACCACGTGGCGCATTTCTATTTAGCGCGCTTCCATAGCCTTTCACGTGGCTAGGTTTTTTTACTTGTTACTTGAAGCATTTTCCAGTCTCGCCAATTCCTAAATTTTGGCTCGACTTTTAAGATTCCATTTCGACTCTCTAAGCTCGGAATCCAACGTATTTGTTAACAATACTCGAGCGACTCATTAATTCCTTTTGAATTAATTCGTTGTGTCGATTTGTTAGTCTCTTCGGTGTGACCCGAAGGGTTTAGTCAAGATTAATCTGTAACATTAATTACTCATTAATATTACTGATCGGAAGCGGCCTTTACCTAGGAATTCGGATCACTTCACCTCACTGAATAATTAGCTTTCTAATAATTCCGAACCCCCTGTCGGAATAATACACTTGTTCGAAGGACACCATTCCTATCAATCTCCCACTTGTCCTTCCGTACAAGTGCACTTTTAGTGTATATCCTTTTTCCTATGTCACTTAATGTCTCTTCATGAACTATAAGGTGAGATTTATTCGTCATCCTTATTACGTCCAGAAGTGTTTCTCGATATCCGAGTCTGACTGTCAATAAACAGATGATTTGAAAAATCTATCTGAGCACAGCCATGCATTTTCACAGTCTTGCTCTTCGAGAGGCCTTGTAAACAAAAAAGACATCTTCCCTATTTTTAGCAGGGGAACATTCCCAGTCTTGTAATGTAGCTTCTCTTATTGAGAGGACCTAGCCATCCAAGAGTTACCGTTATAATCACCTTTTATGGCAGACGTTTGACTAACAGCAAAACGGAGTAGTACTCAAACAATAGAATTCACAATACTCATTGTTAAGGAAAGTGGTTCTGCTAGCCATAATGAGAAGTCAACTTATGAAGATTTTTAAATCTCATAAAGTTCTCTCATCGGTCGATCCAGTATGGCTCTACACTAATACCTGTGCAAATGATTCATGACAATCATGTCCTTATAGCACAAGAAACGGTGTTATAAATCAAACAACACACTAATCTCAAGTGGTCATTAATTGTCCATCATTTAAATGACCTCGATTAGGGATGATTCTCGGTTATAATATTCAATTTTCACTTAATAGGTGTTTCCTTATCAAGACTGGTCTTGATACCCTATTTTGAATATTCTCATAATCAAATGGACTAATTATTTAATCCTAAACTACAATTAAACAGCAAACTAAGTGATAAAATTGCATGAAGCAAGTTTAAATTACTCCAAAACACAAATGGTTCATCTTGTGATAAATGGTTTTTCTGAATGTTTTAAGAGTAACATTGTTTATAAAACATTTATAGAAATCACACCCATATCTAATATGCTTGATTTCTTTCGTGTAATTGTGAATGTTGTCATTCACTTATTGCATAGGTTTAGTTATAAATACTTTGATAATCTTATCATCTTCATTATTGGTCACTTTCATAATTAGATGATAAAATTTGAGGGTGTTATGGATTATATTTGATTAGGATTTATTGTCCAAGTGATGGCTCCCAGTCATCATTGTGATTGAGATCTTCAACTTGACAACCTAAAATCATCAACGTTCAACAATGAAATTTCCATTTAACATCTTCCTTATTATTGCCTTTAAGGCAACCTTATTCTCAACATATATTTTAGTAGAATTCCCGATGATGCTTTGCTTGGTTTTTACTTCAAGCGGCTCACAATGATTTTGGGATACCCTAATCACTTGTGACCGTGGAAATTTACCTTAACATTCTGCACACTATACAAGGATGCACATACATGTTACCTTTTCAAGCCATGAATCATTGTTAGCTTGTGCTTATAAACGACTTCCTTTTTAAGGATATAACCCTTGTTAAGGGTTGTGCTTGCAACATCATTACTCAAAATATATTTGTTTCCCCACGTCAAGAACTCATCCTCATACTTATCCAAGTATTTTGGATGTTCTTGGCCATAATCTAACGATCTATTACATAGATTCAGGTTGATTAAAACTATTTACATACTTCACATGCTCTAAGCAAGTAAGTCGTGTGATGATTCCATATCGTAGCTTACATGACGGATTTAATTGTAGAATGATTCTTAATCTTTTTCCATCCACGTTACATTTTAGCTCATCCAGTTTCACCGAGTCTTGATAAACTGTTTGCTATGTGATATGGTTAAAAGTCTCTACTCGAGTCTTTCTTGTTTAACTTAGTATTTAGCCTAGCTTATACATAATTCAAATATTTACATAGATTTATACATATGGGTCGAAAGCCTTTCAATGCCCTTCAATTCATGTTTAACACGGTATATTCCTTTACTCGTTTAAACATTTTATTAAGTCTATACAATAGATCTTAATACCCAATATGTACTAAGTATCGTCTTTTGCTTGAGCCATTGTCGAAAATACTTTCGACTCTAAGCATTTAGCATTTGATAGTTAATTTACAACATAGTTTTTAAACTTCTTGTTAGACCTTAAAAGATTGACTATTGCTCCCACTAAACTTCTTATCCACAAGAATTTCTATGTTTCTCCATAAGTCAATCTTTTTATTAACTTTATGAGAAAACACATTCCAATTCCTTTATGCAGTGCTTCCTTCGATCCCATAAAGGATTTCTTGAGCTTTCTTTCAAATCTAGCATTATTTAGATTTTCAAAACCCTTAGACTATTTTCATATTCACTTTTAAAATTATATTTTATGAAGGCGGTTTTGGTATTTATTTTGCAATACTCCATATGTGAAATTTTGCTAGAATAATCACGAAAAGACTTGAGCATTTCGATTGGTGAATAGGTTTATATTAAAATCAACTCGGTGATTTTAATTATATCCTTTTGAACCAATCTAGCCATGTATGCATATACATTTCCACATTTGTTATTTTCTCATTGAAATCTTATTTACGATCGATGGGTCTTTCACCTATTATGCAAATTAAACAAGTTTTAAACATGATTTTCAAACATGGAGTCTGTTTCGGATTTTATGGCGTCTAACCATTATTTGGAATTTGGATTTGTCATAGCTATCTTACAAGGCATTATTCCCTACTATCTAATAGTAAATAGTATGCTTGTAAGTCTTAGGTTTATTTCTTAATAGAAAATTTATAGGATCTAATCCAAGCCATTGGTAAATTCTATACCTATAGAGGGTAATTGCATCAAACAATAAGTTTCAAGGAGCTTCCAAATCCCTATGATTATCTTGATCTTACTCCAACTTTTCAGAATTTTTGTGAGTAATGAATTCTATTTTATGGCACTTGTAAAAGTCCTTTTAAGTATTCTTGATCAAGTATTCTTACGAAGCCCTTTAAAGGTCTTCCGAGATTCTTAGTTATAGTTTGTTGCTAATCTCGATGGTCATCAAGTTCATTTTTCTCCCACTTGTCGTTTTAGAAATGTGTTAATTTCCAGAAAGACACCACTTAGAGCAACAAATATTATGTTCTCAATTAGGTTGTGGAGGTAATGCACGTAGTCTCCCTCGAATGCTTACAAAGGGACATGTATATTTTCTTTGGGTAAAAGTTTGTTGTGAAATAAATGGTTAGCTCCCACATTGAGTTATCTTAGCCTTTAAGAAGTCATTAAGCTCCCGCTGAGCCACCTAGCTCTTGCTAAGCCGGTGAGCTTCCACTGAGTCACTTAGCTCCCACAAAGTCCGTGAGCTGCCACTGAGGCCAAGAGTTTCAAACATATACTTAAAAAGACGTTTATAAGTTATTTAAATACATAACTGGTTATGGTGTCCTTTCTTAGCTTCGACAATTTGTTTAAAGTAACATTAGTCATTTGCGCAAATCATTAAGAGTTTTATAAGAAGGGATGTGATCCATCATTGTTTCAATCATTTCCAAATGGCATCGAGGTCTCCGTGAAGACACACTATGTTCTTTATGGAGTTATTAATGAAAATTTTCAATTTCATAACTTTGTGATGGGCACGTTTGGCACAAGCAAACAACGCTCGATCTAATCTACACGTCTGATATCTTGTTGTAGACACCCAAATGTGTCTCCCCAAAACCAAACCCAGTGATTGATATCTTTCACGTCATTTGATTATCGAACGAAGTGAAAGTGTGGAAAGTCTAGTGATGAGGATGTTTTTATTAAAATATCTCTTTTTTTTATTTTTGAAAATATTTCTTTTCTTATCCTATTTATGAAAAACTTGCATTCCAGTTTAGTTTGGTCCATGATATGTGTCAATTGATAGTATAGTTAGATGGGGTTTGAAAAGACATTTCCAACGATATATTTTAAGCGTAACTCCGATGAGTAATGAGGAAGTTATGGCAAAAATACTAAACTGGGCCAAAACTGGATTTTACCTATGACCCAATGATCATGTGGAGGGTCCAAAGGTTTAATCCTATTCCTAAAATAATTAGTATTAATAAGAAACTTCCATAAGTTTCTAAAATATCTTAACTATCCTTTTTGAAAAGATAAAATCAAAGAGTTTGAAATTGAATAAAACTTTCCTTTTTTTTAAATCCTAATTCTATTCAAATTTAAAGATGTTCAAAGACAGTAAGATATTAATTTTGTTCCTCATAATATTTATCCAAATATTATATGGTTGAATAGATCTTGAAATTATCTTTCCAATGATATATTATAATATTAATTCCGAGCTATAACGAAAAAGATATAATGGAATACAAAACTCTATCCAAAACTCACACCCTTCCACTATTTTGGCAATATCTTTTTATCTACAAAAGATTTTAATCTGATTTTAATTGGGTTGAAAAGAAGACTTCAAGAACTTTCCAACTACATATTATATGACTTATTTGGACTTCTATATCAAAAGATATGATAACAAGCCCTAGCTTTTCGTCTAGCGTTGCTCCTGTCGTTGGCAACAGGAGGTCTTTTATTCCGAATAGGAATCACACTCTTTTCTATCGTTTCCGTGCTATTTTTTCTATAAATAGGGGTCGTATCTCCCCGTTTTTAATCTACAACAATTATCTCTCTCTTTCTCTCTAAAAGCTAGAAGCTTTCCTTCTCTCTCTATTCTTTTTCTAAACCTTCCCTTTTACAAAATTCCTCATACATTAGTCTAAACACACCTAGCCAACTTCGAAGTTGCCTACGCCCTAGACGTGAAAGGTTTGATATTTCTGAGGGTTTGGTCCCAAATCCATATTTCAATTATTTAATTTAATTGTTTGATTATTTTTTTTCCTTAAAGTTACTAACATATGTATTTTGTTATTAGAAAGAGATACGAGGCATCCAAGTAAGTAATTTAATTACTTTATTGATATTTTGAAATAGAAATCATGCTTAGATTATTTTATTAATTCCTAGTATTATGTTAGGGTGTTTTGATCTTCCTAGTATCATGTTTAGGGTAATAACTAAAATTTCTAATATCAAGTATGATTGTTATGATGCTTCTTATTTCCTTCTTAATATCATGTTAGTATCATGTTAGGGCTAAAGCTTTGATTTTTATTGTTTAGTGATATGCTAGGGTTTGTTATTAATCTTTTTAGTATTATGCCAAGGATCTTGCTATTAATTTTATGTTTTAACATGATAATTTTAATTATGATTATAATGATGATTTTTATTATGTTGCTTGATGCTTATTATTGTTATTGTTTGATAACACCTTTTAAGAAGGTTTAAAGGAAATTTGTACTTGTAATCACGCTTAATAAGATAATTAATAATCTTGTTTAGGTTAATTTGATTATAATTCAAGTGATCTCCAATAATAGGTTTGTTTGTGCATTAATATTCAACCAACAGAGATAAACAGGTTTAGAGTAAACCTATTGATTGCGTGTTAGTCAGATTGCGCACATGAATACGTGAAGAATAAAGTAGAGGCCTATTATTAGGGCAAGTTTAATCTCTTTTAGGTTGGATTTGTACCTTCATCCCCGATCATTTATTCATGGTTCCAGACCTATCGGAGTTAACGATCTCATGGATCGTTAAGGGGTGTAACCTTCACCCTGTGAATAATTTACAAGTTCCTAAAACTTGTTGGCGACTCTTTTACTCTAGCTTCCTTCCCTTTAGACGACACCATGCTTAAGTGTATGATAAAAGTGGGGCTCAAGTGTGGGATGGCTTGAAATATTCCCTACACTTGCCAAGTCGATTCTGTACTTTATTGAACTCTTGAGCTACTCAAGGTCAAGTTTGTTCACATTTGATGAATATAGCCATATTCTTTCAAATTCTTTGTGAAATGTTGAAGTAATTAAGTCCTCTTTAGCTTTCGGAGTCAATTTACTATACCAATTACAATACCTCTTTATTTTGTTAGGGTTTAACAAGTAAGACTTTCTTGTCTTAGAACGATTTCGAATCGATCAACTGTCAAGAGCCTATATAGCCTTGAGTACATTCTTGTTAATGTGACATTGCTAAAGATGTTCGGAACACAAATCATGCATGTGATTTGAACTTTGTGAGTTTTCATGTTAGGGAAATGTTTGTTTATAATCAAGCATTCTTGACTCATGTTTAGACAATCATGCCATTCGAATAAATTTGCAACTATTGCTCTTTACTTTTAATGTGAGTCTTTCCGTGTGTTAACGGATTGTTTGCTTATTATGGAACACAGTAACAATTTATTTGTTCCAGCCTTAGCTTAAAAGGTCTTTAAACAAAGCATTTAACCTTACAACTGATGTAGCTATTCTTGCTTCATTCTAACTCAATAACTTAGCTTATCTTCAATAGTTTGAGGTCACTTTCAAAGTGGAACACCCAAGCTATATCTGATACTTGTTAAGAAAATGACCGCTAAGTTAATTAGAATGACATGAACTGTTTAGCAGAAATGGAATCTTATTCCTTTTCTTTGTTTCTCGTTTCCTATAATTCTTATCATACTTTATCTCATAATCTTTCAGAATAATTTCTGTAAGTTTCATTGACTTTTATACTTTGTTAGGCATAATTAAGCATCTAGTGTGCCTTATAACAAAGTTTCTTATTTTCCATTAATTCCTACTTGAATTAATACATCAGTGAGTTGTACTCACCAGCGTATAAAGCGAAAATTTATGTTGATTGTCAAGCATTGACAATTTTGAGTTTCCAACTCAATACATCATGTTGATCAAAACTACCTAGTATTTTGAATACATTATGTCCAACCGTCCTTTCGGACTTATAAAATTCATTAATGAGAGATGTATTTTAGAAATGCATTTCCTATCTTTGGGAATCATTCTCAAAGATTTCCTTTACCAATCATGGAAAACAATATAGTTTAATTTGGAATTATACAAATATAAGTGCAAAGTATAACCATTTATCAAGAAAATAACAAAAAAAGTTTTGAAATTTAAAAGAATTCATGCAAATGGTCAATCTTATTAAGCGTCTTATCCACACATTAAAATTGTCCCCATTTAGCTAGAATAAGGTGATTCAGAGGTACAAAGAAACAATGAGTGGTTAAGCATGCTTTGGCTTGTCTTAACACTGAATCTTCTAAGGTCAGCAACACTTTGCTATTGGCTCCAAGCCACTCTTGGTTTGATAAATCGTCGCATCTAATGCTCTCTCAACAACTTATCCACTTTGCCACGACATGTTAGGACTCCATCATTCATATCATTGCGTATAACCAAAACTAACTTGCATGCCCGGTATGCCTTGCGTATCCTAGGGAGTAATAGTGATGCTTTGCTCTGGCGTAGCCCATCACTACTCTCAATAGGTCGATCAGTGTTGTTTTAGAATGATAATTTTACTAAATATTTTAGGGACCTAGAGTTTCTATGTTGGTTGATTTAAGTGAACTTAATTAATCATCACAACATTCGAAATTCTAAACATGCATCTAACATATAATTCATATATATATATATATATATATATATATATATATATATATGCATTTGGAAACTAGCATGACCCCTTGAGTCTTCAAGGGACATTTTTTGCAACTTCATGGCTTCGTCTTCCAAGAACTTATGTCTTCAAGACTTGACCATAACTATGCAAATACTAGTATCTACGATTAGGACTAATCTAAATATTAAGATACAAAAATATTTAACGGTTCGCAGACTATATTTAAATTTACAAAAAAAAAATATCACGGAAGGCAGTCCGTATTTTCTATCCTAATCGGGCCCCACTTGTTGCCAATTTTATTAAACATGCGGGAGAATATACATTCCATTCATCCATTCACTATTTGTGAATAACCTATGCATTTTACAACGATATACAAGTAACAATGCACAAACACGCGTAAACTAGTAACTAATTTAGGTCGTTAATCAAATTAACATGCCTAATTAAAATTAGTCAAAGTTGTTAAATCGATTATGTAATTTAGCGCAATTTAAATTGAACCTCCCACTAAATTCCGCATCCATATTAATTAATCTAATTAATTAAGTCGGCAAACCCAAAATTTTTCCAAAATAAAATTTTGCCAATGCCGCTCAAAACCGAGGCCTACTGGCGTAGGGAAAGTGTAGGTCATTATCTAATCTTCCATAGAGCCAAACAAATTTATAAACACTTAGAAAACCTAAATACGAATTTAGAGGTAAGTTAAGGGTCGAACCCAAAGAAACGGTAATGTTCAAGCACTCTTAATTATGCGCCTAAGCAAGGTCGAAGTCAAAGTTAAGAGGTAACACTAATAACTAACCAAACAAACAACCAAACGAATAAAATACTAGGAATGGGGATCAACAAGTAATCATGACAATTGCAACAACTTGGGAAGATCATGCCAATCAAAGGTTGTGAAGACTAATGATAAGAGCTATCAATTAGAATAAAAGAGCGACAGGATAAAGTCGTATCACCCAATCAAAAGTAATTCTTAAATCCTCTAACTAATGCAGATAGGGAAGTAGGTTCGAATCCACAGGGAAACTGGTCTTTCTATTCCTAATTAAATAAAGCAATCTAAATTATTAAGTAACTAATTTGTTATTAAAAAGTGGAACTAAATTACTAGGAGTAAAAGTGAGAAGCAATTAAAGTAGGAAGAAAATCAAGGGATAAAAGACCTAGGGCATAGGTTCACCAATAAATAATATTCCAGGGTAAAACATAACAATCAATCATCAATGCATCGATTAATCAGATCATAAAGGGCTCTCGCTACTTATTACAATCAAAGAATTAATCTACCGATATTGAATCTCATCTCTCGAATCTCGACTTAACCATTTATAAATTAATCTACCGATATGTTTCAGGTCGGTGAAGGCAAGGTTAATTAAGGTGATTATGCGGTGGTGGTTGATGATCACAGGGGCTGCTGCTTGGTTTTGTTGGTGTTGGGACTTGTATTTATTTTTTAAATAGGTATTTGGATGAAATGTAATATTACAACAATTAATTAATGAAAGTATTAATGTTTGTACATATGTTTTGATTGTGTATCAATTTTAGTGAAAAAAAAACCCAAAATATTTTTAGGGAAATTCTCAATGGTAACACTAAACTTTTTAATTTTCTTAGTGGTAAATTGCAAAAATTCTTATTATCTTTTCTACACTTTAATTTATTATAATTTTCAATGGTGAACTTAATGAAGCAATTTAGTTAATATTAAACCATGGTTAACATCTTTTTAGCTAAAATCGTTAACCACGGTTAGTTTTATTATTTTTTAAATAATTAACTTAAATTTAAATATTAAAAAATAAAAAACACCCACCCTCTGCACCGAACCAGTAACCCAGATTTGCCGGCGCCGGCGTCGCTACCACCCAGACCCCTCCCCTTTTTTGGCGCTGGTGACTAGCCGTTCCCCTCCCCCTTCGATTTCCACGTCTCTTCCCTTGAGACCACCTGAAACCTCACCTCCCCCACCCCCAAAACCACCTGGAAACCTGCCCCGCCCCCGAAAACCCCAGCCACCCAGCCACCACACTCGAATAACCCTAATCGTCCCTCCCACACCCTCACAAACCCTCGGCGACCTCTCCTCCACCCCCGAAAACCCCGGCCACTCAGCCCACCACTCTCGAAAAACCCTAATCGGCCCTCCTACACCCTCACAAACCCTCGACAACCTCTCCCCCACCCCCGAAAACCTTAGCCACCCAGCCCACCACCCTCGAAAAACCCTAATCGACCCTTTCCCCACACACAAAAACCCTCATCGAGGGTTCCTAAGGGTGGCGGGAGGGCAGATTTGGATTTTTCGAGGGTGGCAACTGGTTGGCTGGGGTTTTCAAGGGTGGGGAGGTGGGTTTCGGGGAATAGGGGTTAGGGGGGTTTCGTGGGGTGGGGTGGGTTTGGGGGAGGGGGAGGGGGAGGGGGAGGGGGAAAGGCTTGGCGCCGGCGCCGGCACCGACGTGTGGGAGGGAGGGAGGCTGCGCCGGCCGGCCTGATGGTAGGGGAGTGGAGAGGGGTGGCTGTTGGGGGATGAAGGTTTTTTTTATTTTATTATTTTATTTATATAATATAATTAATTAAATATTAAAAAATATATAAAATCCTAACCACAGTTAATTATTTAATAAAAAAGTCATCATTAATGTCATTAGTAATAATTATAAATAGTTTAGGTTTACCAAAGATATTAAATTTTTTTGCAATTCACCACTGAGAAAACTAAAAATTATAGTGTTACCATTGAGAAATTCCCAAATTTTTTTTTACTTTTATTTTTTAATTTTTATAGATGTAATGGGAAGCGGTTTGGCGGCCAAAACCACTACCCTTTCACTACGAATTGCAAGCGATTCTGAACCGCTTTCCATTAAAAGGACAATGGCAAGCCCCCTAAGCGCATGCAGTTAAGAACCACTTCCCATTAGAGGGTTTGAACCGCTTCCCATTTAGTATTTTCTACTAGTGGGTTCTACGAATGTTTCTCTTTTTTTTTCACCAGCGAGGCCTTCGCCTCGAGGGTTCTCCATTGCCGCCACTTGGGGAGGCCATTATAATGACTAGACTCCTACTACTCGTGTTTAAGAGTTGATTCTTTGGTATGTTTTCTTAACACTTCTTGTTGATATTACCCTTAGTAGGATTTGAGCTTATAGATGTTCGTTTTCTAGGAGCCTGATGTTCAGTTTCGGCCGTGGGATGATTTCACCTTTCCTGCATTGGTCGTATAGTACACTGCCTAGCGTCGATATTTGTAGGGGACATACGACGTTGTGGTATACCTAGTTGAGAGAGTTGCGATTCAGCACTCTTCAGAGTCCTTTGTTGTTCCTTCTCGCCCTCCACGACATATTTTCGATCAGACGAGGCTTAGGGCTCGGGTGGCTAGGACACCAGCGGGTACAGAATAACGGAGCCATATCAATCCGAACTGTAATTATTGGTATATGCTTTTGCTGTGTTTGGCCCCACCACGTTGCTTGCTAAAGTCGACAGAGGTGTCTGACAAGGGAATATACGCGTCGTCAATTGTCTATCCAAGATCAAATACAATTTATACAACCTAAACAAACCTAATACTAGAATAAGGCAAGCATAGGGGTCGAACCACAGGGAACGAACAAACACCACCAAATGTTATCGACAATTAAGCTAGTCCGGAATAGGAGATAAATAAACTAAAGTCTAAAGATGCTAAAACAAGAAATAAAACACTAAGAGAAATGGTTTAGGTATACCATTCACTTGAACATAAACAAAGGCATAGAAATTTAATTAATTTTGAACTAAACATGCTCGAATATCAAAGTAAAGGATCCAATCTAGCAGCCTTCCGGGGTCAATAAGCTTCTCCTAACATAGCCTCTATGCTTCCACATTAGAACCATATACTAGGAGGTACTATTCAATAACAATCGATAATAATGAACCGTAGCTAAGTCAACTCCCGTCCCTTGTTAGCAAAGATTCACCTTTAATGAACCAACAATGTGCACTTGCAAGAAGATTAAAGAATATCAAGCGTATAAAGACTTTAATCACAAATAAATCAATTCTAAATCCTAGACATGCTCAAGATCCAATTACACCACAACTATCCCCTTATTGGGGGAATTACTCACTAATCATGATAACAACATGATTGATCGACAAATAATCAAGAATCAACATGATTAACAAGCAATACCAACAACAAAAATTATAATAAAAAAGGCAAATAAAATAGAGGAAAGAGAGTTAGAGATTCTCATTAATTGAATGTGAAAATATACAAGCAAGATGATCAATCTTCCTCTTCAATATCCAAGCTCAACAATGGTGAAACCCTCACTTTCTCTCTCTAAACTACTCTAATCCTAAGCTAAACCTAGAGAGAGAAGCTCCCCTAAAAACTAATTAAGAAAAATAGAATAATTTTAATTGTATATTGTTTTCCTAATTACCCCAACAATGGGTATTTATACAAAGCTAATAAAATAAAAGAGAAATAAAAAATAAAGAAATAAAAAGAGAAAATAAAATAAAAGAAAGAAATAAGTAAAGGAAAGAAAATAAAAAAATAAAACTAAAAGAAAAAGAAAATAAAAACCAAAAACAAATCCCCCAACAAAACCGATTAGACCCCCCTTTCCTTCCTTCGCATTAGGCTGCTCTGAACTCCATTGAAGCGCATCACCATCACCACCGTTCATCAGCCATCGATAAAAAAATCAACGGTGATCATCAAGCATCATCTTTGACCTTCAATATCAACCGTTCGATCTTATTAATTATCATGTGCGAAGCTCGTGAAATGGTTCGGTGTGGCCGAACTACGGGGTTGGTTCGGTCGAACAATGGGTGTGTCCGACCACCTCTTCAATTTACAATACTTTGAAAATTTATGACTGTTTTGTCACTTCGACCAAACTCCTCAACGGCAGAGGATTGGAGCACTGCTGACCAACGGCTGGATGCCACGTGTCACTAGGCCATTGGGCCACGTGTTTAGGGTATTTTTACCCCAAACATTTGCCCCTCACTGGTGCTGACGTGGCAGGGTGCCACGTGGCGCCGGTGAAAGATTTTTTTTTTTTTTTTTTTTTTTTTTTTTGAAGGATGGAAAAGCAGAAGGCGAAGAGTCACGACTTTTCACCTTCTGGGACAAATTCTATAAATAGGAGAAGATGTCCCCCGAGCTCTCATTTACAAACTTTGCCAAATTTCTGAAAATTTGAGAGCAGCCGGCAATTTGAGAGTTGAGAGCATTCGGAGTTGAGATTCGTTGGGAGCAACCGGTCTACAGACCGTCTGGGTCGTTGCAAGCTAGCCAGAGGTTTTCGAGAGGGTAATCAGAGAAACCCAGCCGGATTTTGAACCGCCTGCGTCTTCGCAAGCATCCCAAAGAATTTCCAGATTTTCTTCTAGGTACCGTCTCTATTCTTTCTAGCTTTTTCATGTATTTCCGTTTGAGTCTTTTACTCGCATTTTTGTTCATTGGTCCCATAAGTAGATGGACCCCTTATACCCATACCCGGAACCTAGCTGTGAACTCAGCCGGTTTATTAGTACGGCTGAGTCTAGAACTGGGTCTGCCGCCTCTGTTCTTTGGGACAACCCTTTTTCAACACCCATATCGACCGACTCTGTGTCTTTGCAGGACACAATGGCCAGAATCCGGTCTACTGCCAGAGATCCCAACTACAAAAGTGGGAGCTCAGATGAGCAGCCGCCTGAGGTCCCAGCTTCAGGCGGTGAAGTAGAGCAAGGAGAGGTAGAGCAGAGAGGCTCACCCGGGGGCGCTCCTAGCACCCCGGGTGATAGCATTTTAAACAAAGAGAGTGCTCCCCTCCAGGAGACCAGAGAGCAGGTAGGCTCTGATGAGGAGGTCTCCAACTCCCCAGCCGGCTCTGATGCCGGTCACGTTCAAAGTAGCAGTAGCAGCTACTTAACCGAATCTGAGGATAGCGAGGAGGCGGAGAGGCCTTCTTGGGACAATAGGAACGATCCTCTCATGATCGCCGTCTCCTCTAAGGACCGCGAGCTCATGCGGGCTGCGCTGCCAGATTTTATCAAACGGCGGCCGCTGGGGGGTGACTATTCAATAAAAATCCCGGCTGCTCTGGGAACAATATGGTGGGAGGATGGACAACCGAACGCGAACGCTTGGTTCGGGTGCTACGAGGCGGCCTTCGTGGCCGGAGTCCGCTTCCCTCTCCACGACACAATAAAAGCCATACTTAGGGGGTATGGCCTAGGTCTCTGGCAATTAACCCCCAACTCATGGGTAAATATTTTAGGGTATATCGCCGCCTGCGAGATGCAGGGCCTCAACCCCGGCTGGGAGGCGTTTGCCCACATGCATTACTTGAGTAGGAGCCCAGGCGGCTGGAGAGCCTGGTATACCTTGACCACCCAGCCCAAATACCTTATGACCTTGGACAAGCCATCCAAATGGTCGGACTGGAAGCACCGGTTCTACTTGGTTAAGGCCCCAACTACGGCAGAGAACAGAGAATTCCGGATCTACAACCGGAAACCAGAACTCTTGGGGACCAAGTGCTGCCTGCCCCCTGTCCCGGAGGATGATAGAGAGACCATCCTTGACTCCGGGTTTTTTGAGTTAGTTCCTGACACCCTCTCATCCGGAGAGATAGTAAGGGTACCTAGAAACTGGGTGCCCAAACATGAATTTTTTAGGGACAAATGCTTCTTGTCCGCTGGTGGTCTAAGCAGCATGTTTAAAAAACGTATGTATTCGGAACTCGGCCGGTTTCTTTCGAACCGGATGCTTTTATTTCCTTGCTTATTTATTATTCTAACCGTGTGCCTTCCTCTGCAGAAGAAGCCAAGAAAATGCTGCCCACCAAGAAGACACCGGCTAGGTCGGCTGCCGACATCCGGAAAGCCAATCTCGAGAAAAAACTTGCTGCCCAGGCGGCGAAGAAGGTATAACCGTCTGACCCTTCTCGTTTATTTCAATCCTTTTATCCCATAACTTATATTTTTCTCGTTTACAAGACGGGAAGCAGATGGTCAGGCCTCCGCCGACCCAACAAGAGTCTGCATCCAAGGTGCAGAAGACAGCCGACCGGCAAACTACCGGCGGCAAATCAATAAAGGTCCCAGGCGGGCCTGGATCTGCGGATGTGCTTTCTGCCATCCCATTGAGGACCGCAACCGGTCCCTCTGAAGGCCGTTCGGGCCGCCAAGGTAACTTCGACCTTACACTGCTTGATCTGCCCATGCGGGTCAAGTGTTATTCACAGTCTCGATCGCAGCCGGGGGATTCTCCAATCAGCCGGCAATCTATAGGCAGAGCATATGCGAGTTTCTCACCGTCTGTTTCTGGTGCAAATAATTCTCCCCGCTGGCCGGACGGGGCACAATATGCCCGGGCCATGCTGAAAGCCGTCCCCAGGGACGAGAAGGAGGCGATCCCTGGGATCAACTTCTTTAATGCCGACCGGGTGCTGGTCGACCTGGCCGACGTATGCTCCAACAACCATGCGGTAATTTTCTTGACGTGCATTTTTAAATATGCAGTATTAACCGGCTGTATTTTTGCAGGCTATGCTGCGCGTAGAGGGGCTCAAACGAGCTTATACCCGCAAGTCTGAGGAGGTAAGGAGAAGCAAACGGGCTGTTGATGACGCCCATAATGTTGCTGACTACTCTTTGTACATGCATGGCTTAGAATCTAAATCTATACGCATGGAACAGGCGGAGAAGACCAAGGCCCTCCAACAGCAGATTGATCAGCTGAAAAACCAAGTTGACCAACTGCAGGCGTCCCTGGATGATGCCAATAAAAAGTTGGAGGAACAGACAGAGCCAACTAGGCGAAGAAATTTAATAGGGTTGCCAAGAAGACCCCACCGGGAACACTGCCGTCTGGGTCTTCGCAAACTAGGCGAAGAAATTTGCAAGGGTTGCCAAGAAGACCCCACCGGTAACACTGCCGTCTGGGTCTTCGCAAACTAGGCGAAGAAATTTGCAAGGGTTGCCAAGAAGACCCCACCGGTAACACTGCCGTCTGGGTCTTCACAAACTAGGCGAAGAAATTTGCAAGGGTTGCCAAGAAGACCCCACCGGTAACACTGCCGTCTGGGTCTTCGCAAACTAGGCGAAGAAATTTGCAAGGGTTGCCAAGAAGACCCCACCGGTAACACTGCCGTCTGGGTCTTCGCAAACTAGGCGAAGAAATTTGCAAGGGTTGCCAAGAAGACCCCACCGGTAACACTGCCGTCTGGGTCTTCGCAAACTAGGCGAAGAAATTTGCAAGGGTTGCCAAGAAGATCCCACCGGTAACACTGCCGTCTGGGTCTTCGCAAACAAGGCGAAGAAATTTGCAAGGGTTGCCAAGAAGACCCCACCGGTAACACTGCCGTCTGGGTCTTCGCAAACTAGGCGAAGAAATTTGCAAGGGTAGCCAAGAAGACCCCACCGGTAACACTGCCGTCTGGGTCTTCGCAAACTAGGCGAAGAAATTTGCAAGGGTTGCCAAGAAGACCCCACCGGTAACACTGCCGTCTGGGTCTTCGCAAACTAGGCGAAGAAATTTGCAAGGGTTGCCAAGAAGACCCCATCGGTAACACTGCCGTCTGGGTCTTCGCAAACTAGGCGAAGAAATATCGACCCAAAACCAAACCGGATGGCGTCTGGGTAATTGCCCCTGGATAGCGGTCTGGGTCTTTGCAAGCCAGGCGACTATCCATATGATATAGCTCGAATATACACTGAGTGCCAACATTAGATTCGGGAGCCAGTCGGTTTATACTGAATTACCGGTCGGGACTTCCCAAAAGAATCACGCCAGATTAGGATGTCCATTCACCGGTTGGGCTTTTGCAAGCATACCCCTGAATGAATTATGGCCTAGACCAAATGTTTAGGCCTGCTCTTAGAGAGTCAGGCGGCGGTAATGAGTACCGGCTGTCCTTCCAAAAAGTGAGCCGGCTGCAAGTTTGGGGTTGCTAGCCTGCCCCTTTTTTTGGTGCGAAGGATCGTCAGGCGGATTTGTCCGCCTGTGTGATCGCTTAGAACAATTTACCACCCAAATGGGAGATTTTCTCTTCGATGAATTCACCCGTATGGGTGTCACCGGATGAAAAAATTAGTTACTGGTGCCGCTTGTGGTAGGCACAAGACATGGCGGCTATATACAAAATTGAATGTAATTCTCATTAATCATTTGAAAATTTTCAAAAGATGTACAATGCTTAGAAGTAGTATTTTTTGAGGTTATCTACATTCCAAGTTCTAGGCAACTTTCTTCCGTCTGGAGTTTCCAGGCGGTAAGTGTCGTCTCGTACTTCTTCAAAGATCCGGTAGGGTCCCTCCCAATTTGGGGTTAATTTGCCTTGTTCATTGGCCCTACCGGTTGCCTCCATTTTGCGAAGCACAAAATCTCCTTCTTTCAAAGGTCTTTTACAAACCCGCTTGTTGTAGGCTCTAGTCATACGCAGACGGTAGATCTCATGACGCAAGGCAGCATTCCCCTTTCGCTCTGGAAGAGCGTCTAATGCCAACTGCATGGCTTCCCAGTTAGCCTCCTCATCATATAACATAATGCGTAGAGTAGGCTCATAATGTTCAATGGGAAGAACTGCTTCAGTGCCGTATGTCATGAGAAATGGGGTCTCACCGGTTTCCCCCTTTTCGGTTGTCCGGATAGCCCAAAGGACATGAGGTAATTCCTCTGCCCATAGTCCACCGGCTCTTTCTACTTTCTTCTTTATCCCGTCTGAGATCAACTTGTTAAAAGCCTCAACTTGACCGTTTGCCTGAGGACGGCCAACGGATGCAAAACAATGGGAAATTCCTTGGTCTCCCAACCAGGTCTTCAGGACAGGCGTTTCGAACTGCGGTCCGTTGTCGAAAACCATGGACATTGGAACCCCGAACCGGGTGATGACGTTTCTCCAGATGAAAGAAATCACGTCTTTCGTTTTAATCCCTTTTACCGCCTCTGCCTCAACCCATTTGGTGAAGTAGTCTACTGCTACAAGAATGTAGCGGCGGCCGCCTGACGCAGGTGTTTAAGGTCCCAAAATGTCCATGCTCCATTTAGCAAACGGAACCGGACTATGGATTGCCGTGAGTTCTGTTGCCGGTTGATGTATCAACTTAGCGAATTTTTGGCACTTGTCGCATCTCTTTACTAGATCCATGCCATCCGCTTCAAGAGTGGGCCAGAAGTACCCTTGCCGTCTGGTTCTTCTGGCCAGGGACCAGCCGCCAATATGCGAGGCACAAAACCCCGCGTGCAGATCTTCCAAAACTTCTCTCCCCCTATCCGGGGTTACACATTTCAAAAACGGCTGCAGGTATCCCTTCCGGAGGAGTTCCCCTTGATGCATAACAAAACTTGAAGCACGCTTCTTGAGCGCTGATGCTTCTGAAGGGTCATCCGGCAAGGTACCATCCGTCAAAAAGGACCGGATGGGATCCATCCAGGTAGCAGTTCTGTCCAAGACTCCAATGGGATCATTCTGAATACTTCGTTTTTCAATGACTTCCCAAAAGACCATCCTAGGAGCATCACCGGAGGCTGATGATGCCAACTTTGAGAGGGCATCCGCCTGATTGTTTTCAGACCGGGGCACCTGTCGCAGATGAAATTCATCGAAGGACCCAGCCTCCTCTTTGACCGCCTGCAAATATTTGATCATAGCCGGATGGGTGGCTTCGTAGTCACCAAGGTATTGGCTAACGATCAGCTGTGAATCTGAGCAGGCGTCGACCTTTCTTGCACCGGCTGCCTTACACATGCGCAATCCGGCTAGCAGGGCTTCATACTCTGCCTCATTGTTGGAGGCTTGGAACTTAAACCGTAGTGCATATTCAAACTTATCCCCTTCCGGGGAATGACAGATAACACCTGCACCACAGCCGTTCACCGTAGAGCTGCCGTCTACAAATAACTTCCAGACCTGATCAGGGTTTTTTGGGTGCACCGGCCTAGTCATCTCGACAATAAAGTCGGCAAACGGCTGACCTTTCACTGCCCGCCTGGGTTCAAAAGTTATCTCAAGGCCTTGTATTTCAACAGCCCACTTGATCATTCTACCGGATGACTCTATAGCAGTCATCGTACGCTTGAGCGGCTGATCTGTGTATACCACAACCGGATGTGCCAAAAAATAAGGCTTCAACCGCTTGATTGCTACGAATAAGGCCAACCCAAATTTTTCGATCATGGGGTACCGGAGCTCAGCATTTTTTAAGACATGGCTGATGAAGTACACCGGCAGCTGAATGCCGTCTCTCTCAGCGAGGAGAACGACACTAAGGGCGTGATCAGAGACGGCTAGGTACATGTACAGAACCTCCCGGGGTAGGGGGCTCACTAGCCTTGGCAAAGAATGCAAGTGCTGCTTAAGCCTCTGGAATGCCGCCTCTGCTTCTTCACCCCATTCAAACCTTGACCTCTTCCTGATTGCCTGAAAGAAATAGAGGCACTTGTCACCTGACCGGCTGAGGAACCTCCCCAATGCCGCCAGACAACCGGTCAACTTCTGGACTTCTTTTACAGTGCGGGGAGACTTCATGTCAATTACCGTCTATATTTTTTCCGGATTAGCTTCGATGCCTCTTTGGTCAATCAAGAATCCGAGAAACTTCCCAGACTCAACACCAAATACGCATTTCTTTGGGTTAAGCATGACCCGGTGCCGCTTGAGTGTGGTGAAGGTTTCTCGCAGGTCTGCTAGGTGATCCGTCTGTAGCTTGGATTTGACTATCATGTCATCGATATACGCCTCTACATTCCTGCCAATCTGGTTGATAAAAACGGTGTTTATCATGCGCTGGAATGTAGCCGGTGCATTCTTCAACCCAAACGGCATCACCGTATAGCAGAATAACCCCTGATCAGTGACAAAAGCCGTCTTCTCTTGATCTTTCTTCAAGAGAGGTATTTGACGGAAGCCGGAATAAGCATCCATAAAGCTCATTAACGCATGGCCGACTGTTGAGTCGACTAGGCTGTCAATCTTTGGAAGCGGGTAGCTATCTTTTGGGCATGCTTTGTTCAGATCTGTGTAATCCACACACATCCGCCAAGTACCGTTCGGCTTCTTTACTAGAACGACATTTGCCACCCAATCCGGGTAGTAGCATTGCCTAATGAATCCAGCATCCAACAGCTTTTTGACCTCAGCCGCTGCCGCTTGAGATCTTTCTCCACCATGATCCCTCTTTTTCTGCCTAACCGGCTGCTTTTTGGGATCTACGGCTAGCTTGTGGACAGCAAGATCCGGGCTGACGCCTGGCATCTCTTCCACTTCAAAGGCAAAGATGTCTTTGAATTCCTTCAGCAGCTGGAGCAAACCTTCTCCCAACCGTTCGAAGGCTACCGTCCCGACCTTGACTGTTCTTTCAGGACGGCTGTCATCTAGGATGACATCAAGGCAGTCACCAGCCGGCTGAGGTCGTTGGTCATTTGACCTTTCCCCGGCTAGTGATTGCTATTTCTCCTTTTTGGCGGGTGCCAGTTGGTCCGCCTTTCTTTTCATACCGGCTGCCCTTGGAGCCGGGACTGCTGGGTCGCAGTTATCAATATCTATGGGCTCGCCCTGGCCGGCTGCACCCATAGTTGTCTTGACGTCAGAGAGATAGCACTCTCTTGCCGTCTTCTGGTCCCCGCTTAGGGCACCGACTGTACCATCATCCTTTTGAAATTTGACCAACATGAGGGACGGGATGATGACAGCCTTAGATGCGTTGAGGGTAGGACGGCCAAATATCATGTTGTAGGCGGACAGCTCCTCCACAACTAAAAATTTGACTATCATGTGGCGTCCTTGCCCCTTTTCACCCAGCCGGATCGGAAGATCTATGCTTCCGACCGGATGCACTACTCCACCCCCCAAAACCGACTAGTGGGTGAGGAGCCTGGTGCATGTTACCGGATGTGTACTTGAGCTTGGTCAAGCACTGATAACTGATTAGGTCAGACGAGCTCCCTGTGTCTATTAGGATCCGGCCAACCTTCTGGTTGGCAACCTTGCATTCGATGACGATGGGGTCATCATGAGGCCGCCTGACCTTGCCCCGTTCCTTTTCAGAATTAAGGACCTTAGGGAAGATGTCTTTCGACGCCTGGCCCTCATCCACTGAGTTGACCAGCTTCCTGATGTTGTCTTTGGTGCCCCGGATGGTGGGACCCCCTCCGGCAAAACCGCCTGCTATGGTGAAGATGGTCTCTTCATCCGTCTCGGAGTTTACTGGGCCGGTTTTTGCCGCCTGCCCTTTCTTGGCCTGGGTATTACCCTTAGCCTTGGGTAGATAGGATTTTAGGGCCCCCTCATCTGCCAGACGGTCCAATAGCCGCCTGAGGCTATAGCAGCCATTGGTGTCGTGGCCAACATCCTCGTGGTATTGGCAATACTTGCTCTTGTCCCGTTTATTCACGGGGCTTTTCATTTCAGCCGGTTTGTCGAGAGACATCCGGTCTTTGATTTCCAGGAGGATGGTGGAGCAATCTTTTGTGAACTTGTATTTGGGGACATATGGTTCTGACTTCCGCCTGATCTTCTGGGCCGGCTGTCCTGATCGGTCAGCTGCCCAGACCCCTTTTCTCTTTTCTTCCTTTCTTGCCGGCTGATGCTGTTGCCGGCTCTGTTTTTTGTCAGACTTTTTATAATCTGACGGCTGCTTGACAGCACAAAGCTCCGTCGCCTGTATATAGGCTTCAGCTTCAATTAACGCCTCTTGGAGGGTAGCAACCCTCTTCCGGACGAGGTCAAACTTAAAGGTCGACCCATCCTTCTGACCTCGAAAGAAGTCTGTATAGGCCACTTCGTCTGATAGTCCTGGAATCTGAATTCTCATCAGATTGAACCGTCTGACGTACGACCGGAGGCCCTCCCGGTCGCCCTGCTGTATTGCCCCTAGGTCGAGGCTAGTCTTTTTGGCAGGAATATTCATTGAGAAATTTGACGTAAACAAGTACGCCAAAGTTCGAAAGCTGTTGATGCAACCGGCTGGTAGGTTACCAAACCACCGCTGGGCTATGCCCTTGAGGGTAGCCGGGAAGCATCGACACCAGACGACATCATCTAACCCCTGGAGGTACATGTGGTTAGAGTAGGCCATTAGATGGTCTTCTGGGTTGGTGGTGCCATCATAGGCCCCCACCAAAACATTCTTGATCTTAGGCGGCTGTGCCGCCTGGATTATCTCTGGTGAGAACGCCGTTGGCTGTTCCCCCAAATTTAGCAGGCGCAGCTGCCAGTCCGTGGGTTGGAACGGCTGCTGCGCTTGCCCACCGAAAAGACCCGGTGACATGAAAGGGGATCCACCCAACCCATTTGGTGTGCCGAATAGGCCAGGCTGGATCACTTTGGGTCCAGACCGGGCAGAAGATTCGCCCGTCTGGCTCCTAAGGTTCGTTCCCGTACGCCTGTGTGAGACGTCATGGAAACTGTCCGGGAAGGTCGACGTTGAGGCCGACGCAGACGCCTGACCTCGCTTCTCTTGGAGAAATGTGCGGGCGTCTGAGAATGTTTTCTTGGAGCCATCCGGATGTACGTGCCGGATGGCCTTTCGCAGCTCCCCTTGAGGAAAACGGAGTCTGCTTGGATCAAACCTTAAGCCCTCCCCCTCCTTTGGCTTGGGATGAGGGGTAGGAACTCGTTCTTTGACCGCCTTCTTTCCAGAAGGCTTCTTGGCCGGCTGACCCTTCTTTGGAGTAGCTGACCGGATGAGGCTCTTGATCTCACCCTTGAAACTATTCATGAAAGACATGAGTTCGTTTCTTGTAACGGGGGCTGAGCCCTCCACCGTTTGGGCAATTCCAGCCGGTTGCCCGGCTGGGTTGTTGGGAGCAGCTTGGCTGATTTCCCGTTCTCTTCTATCTTTAGCACGAGGGTGCTTCGTTCTGAAAGACCCATCCGGGGCCACATATGTTTCAATTTCGTCGCCACTTTCATGGTCCGTCTGGACCTCAGGCTCGACCACAGGCCGTTTGCCCTGATTCGGTGACACAGTATCAGAAGTCATCTTAGAAGTACTCTCCCCACAGACGGCGCCAAATGTTTCGGGGTTTTTTGATGTGTCCTGCGGGAGAGTTACAATTCCAAGAATACCCTTCGACGCCTGTGCCTGCAAAATCACGAAGACTTCTGGGGGTAGGAGCTCCGCCTCCGACGATCAAGTTAGTAAAGATACGGGAGGTAGAATGCACGTAATGTGGAAGTTACTTCTCGCGTAATGGGAGAATTCTGTAATTAATATTGCTCGGGGTAAGTGTTTTTCTTTTTGAGGAGTATTCAATGTGAACAACAAATGTTCCAGCCCCCCATTAATGAGGGTCCTTCCACTATTTATAGTGGGGAAGGGATGGTTTCCCTTTTAAGGTTTAGAGGACACGTGTCAGCAGAGGATTGGAGCACTGCTGACCAACGGCTGGATGCCACGTGTCACTAGGCCATTGGGCCACGTGTTTAGGGTATTTTTACCCCAAACAGAACCGGAAGAAATAAACAATGAAAAACATTTAGGCTACCCGACATCTTGGCATCGATAGCTCGCTCAATAGCGTTGGCTTGATTACCCTCCACCGGTAGTAACTAAACCTCACTAAGGTCAAAAGGTCTTAAAAGGGTTGAAACGTTTAGGCTAGGGTAAAGGGCGTGGAAATAAATTTAGAAATTGGTGGTAAACTTAGAAGTGAGCAAGGTTGTTCATTCCTCAATTCAAACTCAATAAACTACTAACTTTCAAATTAAAAATTCTAGCAATAGATCACAAAGCAACTACGTACTCCCCTAAGCTTATTCTTTTTCAACCAAACAACAAATATTTTTGTATTTTCTCAATATGATTTTGTTTTTTTTTATTCTTTTTTCATTTCTTTTTATTCTTTTACTCTCGCCTCTTTTAACATTGAACGACTTTTTCTTTCATTTCCCTTCTTTTCTTCTCATTTGCTCAAACCATTCAACATAACAAAGATAATCACAAGTACCAAAATTTGAGTTTTTCACTCCTTTTTCATTCTTTTTTCTCTTTTATTAATTAAACATACAAATCAATTCCCAATAATGCTTCAGAAAAACTAATAAAGGTGAAAATAAAGCAAAGGTCATTGGTTTGTCATGTGGTTATGCCAAAGAAGGGAAAAAGGCTCAAATTGGGTTACTAAATGAGAAAATGCAAAAGAAAAATACAAGAATAGAAAATAATAAAATAAAACAAAAATCATAATTGCCTTAGACTTCCCCAAGGTTGGTTCGTTCTCAATCTCGGGTAGATTCAAGCCAAATTCTCGATATGAGCTAGCAATGACAAGGATCCAAACGCCACACATGCAAGAAATGTAGAAGGCTAGAACAATATAGACACATCCTCACAAGAATGATGGTAGTGGAATAGCAAAAATCACCTTTAAAGCTTCAACTAGCTAGTGAGCGACAACCATCTTACTAAAAAACCGAGTGAGCTAAGGTCTCATAGCCCTTAAGTTCTACTACCTTGGCAATGATATATATGTGAACCAACCCCGACATCCAAGTGCATGAACACCTCTAACAACTAGGGAAGAGGGTATTCTAGGTGCTAAGTCCCAATTATGTCATAATTTGAAACAAAATATTTTGAAACCTTTCCTTGAATGCCATGGAAAGACACTATACACACAAATATTTACAAAACAACAATACTCAAGAATGCATATACAGTTTTGCAAGATGAAAGCATGATCAATCAAAACTACATTTACCAAAAGTCAACTCAATAAAGCGCTCATGGCCATCCAAACATAGAAAACCAATCTCAATAATAGACTTTGGCAAGTATGGGAGAAATAAAACAAGCAATCATGAGACTATGGATTAAGAAACCACCAATAGATAAAGATAACCTCACCACGCTAGCGAATAGCTACTCCCCCAAGCTAGAAGGGAGCATTGTCCTCAATGCTCAAAATAAAGGCACAAAGGGTGGGAGGGAGGGGAAGAAAGAAACCATATCCACACAAAAAATCATATTCATTCAATCCAAATGCATATAAGAAAGAAAATCAATGACGAGGGAAGAAGGAAAGAGTAAACCAAATGTGAGGTGGGTGTTGGAACCCGCAATTGAGCACATTGTCCACATTTTCATCTAATTCCTCGTCTGTGTTGCTTTTCCAAATGCAAGCAATCATTGGTGTGCTTCTTCTCAAGGATCTTAATCCAAAATCCTTGCACATGAGTATATGCATCAAGTACCTAAACACATATACAAGAGAGTAGCAAAAATGAGAAACGTAAAATAAAGAAAAAGAAAGCAATAAAACACGGGTTACTTCCCGAGAAAGGCTTGCTTAACGTCCAAGCATGACCAATCTAGTAAATAACCCGACAAAGAACGCAAAAGCTTGTCATATGCACCGACAAACATATTAAGAAATAGAGCATACACGATGCTCATATGACAAACAAACATAAAGTACAAGGAGAGTTTATGCTTGAGAGAAGGGAGAAAAGAAAAAGTAAAAGAATCAAAAGAAAAATAGGGAGGCAAACTCTCCTCACAAAAATCTTTTTGGTTGGCATTATAACTCTTCCCTCATCAACAATGAAAGAGTTGGGGGCTTTGGAAGCATGAATAGGAAAAGGATCCCTAAGAGGTTCTTTGAGAAATTAAGGGAGGAACATAGGATAGTAGGAGATATGGTTAAAACTTTGGGAGAAAGATGTATGAAAAAGGGTAAAAGGGGTAGCTAATCCCTCATTACAAGGTCTCACATCATTAATGAGGGAATGAAAATAAATCATGGAATCCACAAATGAAGAACCCTCACGTTCTACATCTCCCTCAAGCTCAAAATTTGCAAAGGATTTAACCTTAACAACCTCTTCACAACCTTGAACAACATCTCCCTTAAATTTCTCAAGGCTTACCATCTCAAAATCAAGAGTGAATGGGAGAAAATTTCTCTCAAACTAATCTCTTTCTAATGAAGCCTTATCAATGAACTCACTCATAAGGTTATGGGCTACCGTTTGAAACTCAAGAAATATTTGTGCCATAATCTCAATTGAGTCCAAATCATCATGGATAGACCAGTCAAAAGTTTGCTCATTGGAATCATCTAGGGGACTATGGGGAACACCTTTAGAATTCATGCAACGATTGGATGCAACATGAGAAAGAACATGCACTTCATCATCATTAGAATGTACCTCATTACATTGAGCTATAGAGGGAGGGGAGTTGAAATCATGCATTACATGGTAACTATAAGGAGCATCAAGCACATCATGGGAATTCATATTAGACAAATCATGACAATTAGCATCAACATTAAAAGCATGAGAATCCCGAACATAAGTCTCATGATTGGCCCTCTCCCAATCATAATTATCACTAGATAACCATGAAAAGAAATCCCAAGCTTCATCCGAAGACATGTCTTGAAATCTACCATTTAACATATTGTCAACTACTCCTCTAAAATGCTCATTTAATCCCAAATTGATATTTCACAATAATCACTGCAATACCCCGTCTTTTCATACGTATTTTCCTAATTAATTATTATTTTATAAAAAGGTATTTTAGTAGTTCAACTTACTATTTAAATCTTGGAGCCAAAATGATATTTGAATTTTGGCGCCAAAAGTATTTTAAAAACTAATCATTATTTTGGATAAGATTTATTATCCATTTATCCTATTTTAAAAACCGGATTATTTATATTTAAGATATTTTAATTAAGGAAAAAGCTATATTTTATTATTATTTTAATAGGTCCGAAAATCCCAATTAATTAGTTAATAATTTCGGATTTTCCTATGTGAAAATCTTATTTTTATTTAGTTAAATTATTTGGTGAATATTTGGTATTTTGTTATTTAATTATTTATTACAATAAATATTATTTACACAATTATTTTTATTCCTTTAAACTATCAAAATATATTTCTAAATACTAAAAAGGAATGCCGAAAATATGAGCTTAGGAGCTCAATAATTTCGGCCATCCCATAAAGATTTTGGGAAAATATTTTGGTAATTTGTATTTTTAATTATCTTCTTAAAATCTCCTATTTTCCATAATTCTAATTCTCCATCTTTTTGATATCCAATTATTATATTTTCTTGCCATTCATTATTCTTAATTATTCCCCAAACAATCCCAATTTCCTTAATATTTTTCATGACATACATACCTTCCATATTCAATTATACACAATCCCTTCAAATATCAAAACTTTCCTTAAATCTTTGCTCACTTCTCCAAGTAATCTCTTAAACCCTAATAACCGTAATTCTTCCTACATTTTTCTACCATAATTAATGCTCATACTAGCCTATAAATACCCCTTCATACCTCTCACATTCTTCACACCAATTCTCTTCTTTTCTTCTCCTCAATTTTACACAAATCATCCCGTTCATCTTTGATGCCAATTTCCGGGAACTTCTGTTCAGTTTTTGGGGTAGTGACTTTTCACAGAAAGTTGTTCCTCTCGAACAATTCTTGAGGTTAGGCTCAAGAATAACCAAATTCGAAGCTATATCGAAGGAGTTATAGCCTCTAAAGGTTCTGCCTATTATTTCCTACGCAAATCCAATTCTTTTCTTCTCCTTTTCTTTTATTCAATTATTTTTATTATTATTATTATGGGAGATTAATATGAAATTATTATGAGTAATTTTAATTATATAAAATCATATTTTAATTATGTTCATGTTGAATTAATTTAAGAGGTTCATGTACATATAGTTGGGAGGGTTTAATTTAATTATTTGTGATTATTTGTTAACCTTATATTGATTAAGGTTATATTTGATCAAGCTACTTGAGATTTCTTTTTAAGTGTTGTTGGCCAAATGAAGATCAAGGTACGTTAGGTGGCTAGATACCTTGAAAGTGATCGATTTGAATAACATGTTTGAATGATTTTATGATGAATTGAATTAAATTGAATTGAATTATGGTTTATGAATTAAAAGTATGTTTAAAGGATTGGTTTTAATAATTAAATTGGATTATTGATTTTTATAACATGTTTTGATTAATTAATTTATTATTCATGTTTAAAAATGATTGATTTTAAAAGCATGTTGAATTTATTAAAAGAAGTTTGAATTATTATTATTAAAGGTTGAATTTTTTGATCTAAAAGAGGATTTATTGAATCATGGATTTATTATATTTATGCTTTATAAGCATGTTGGTTATCCCACTATGCGGATTTGGTTTATTGATAAGGTGTTGGACTTTGCATGACCGGGTTTTCCTCAAGAATAGCCTTGTAACATAAGGAGACTAGCTTGGGGGGTGTGCACACTTGGGAGAGTAATTGGTTTTAATATGTGGAATTGGTTTTTAAATAATAGGAATTTGTTTTATTGATTATTGATATTGGAATTATTGAGAATTGGTTTTAAACCATGAGTTTGGAATTATTCGATTATTTATTGGAAATTGGTTTTAAAGCATGTTTGCGAATAAATTGAGTTTAATTATCTTGCACTTACCGTATTTAGCATATTTTGCTAACCCGTACTTCTTATTTGTTTTGGTTCGCCCTATTTACCGTAATGGTAAGCAGTGTTGCTTATTTTTAGGTTGGAGTCAATAAATGATGCATTGGAGTCCCGGGATTGGTTTTCACTAAATTAGGAATTTGGTCTTGTATCTATTTGGAGTACTCATAACATTGGTTACTATTATGGTTATTATTAGTAAAGAAGAGTATTTGAGTTTCCGTTGCAAATTATTGTTATCTTTAGTAAGTTGAGTAGCCTTGCTTGCGTAATCACGCGGTGGTAATACGCCTAAGTCTATCGCTACGGTATAATTATACGGATAATATTAGTATTTCCGTAGAGGGAGATTTGGGGGAGTTACAAAGTGGTATCAGATTTCAAGGTCCTAAAAAGATTAAAATTGGAATAGTAATTAAAATTGTGGGTAGACTTAAGAGGGCATATAGGATAGATAGAGTTTCGCATTTGTGTGTGAGTCAAAAGCCTTATTTTTACTTAAAAAACTATTTTCTTTTTTGTGGAAAGATGAAGGAGAAAAGGATTCTTGAGTTCTCTACGGAGGCCTATAATGGGTACAACTCTCTGTCTAGGAAAGGCTAGCCTCAACGTCGTAGGTAACTTTCCTAGGAGAAGCGGGCTCGACCGTCCTTTAATCTCGATTCAAGTACATATTTATTATTTTCGAAAATAAAAAGAATTGAAATTGTTTGAAACTTGAGTATGCGATTATGTTTGCATTAAAGTTAGTGTTAAAACACATTAGAGTGTGGTCTAGAGGTCCGAATTTTTTAGTTATTACCCATGCTTGGGTAATCTTGAGTTATGTTTGGTTAAGTTATTAATTGCTTATTGCAAATGGATTTTGAATTGGATTGTTTGTGTGATTTAACACTTAATTAAGTGTTTTGCATGTGTGTGTAAAACAAATGAAAATGATTGATGCAATGAGACACCAATATTTTGACATTCATTACTTGAAAGATAGTCGAGTCACAGTTAGTGATTTCATAACTGGAATTTGTACTTTGGCCTTGACCCTTTATGAGAAGGATGGTGAGGAATTCTTGACCCAAAAACCTTGGATGGTTCTTCTAGGGTTGGCCAATTTTCCTAGAATTAAGAAATACCAAGCTCTCTTTGACAAATATGGGGATCTGATTAAGGAAGACAGAATGTGGAATGAGAAGCACCATCATGAAGGGAAATGGTTAGCAACCATGTCTAGTTTTAAGAGGGACTTGCACTATGTGGAGCGCAAGTATGAACCTAAGAGGAAAGTTGTGAAAATTCCTACGATCCCAAAAGATCGGACCTTTGGACCTAATGACCAAATGTACTTCTTAAATGCCTAAGTTTTTTTTTCATACCCAAAGAAGCGACATGAGTATTTGGAATCTAGTGATGAGTCCGTACCACCTCTTGGTAGGAGCAAGCATTACCGTTCTCTTAGCCAATCTTTGAGCTCTGAATCTTCAAAACAATCTAGCCCAAAAGCCCAATTCCTCATTGCTAAAAGGCCCATAACTCGTTCTCAAACTGCAAAAGAAAGAGCCCAAAACACCATAGCTTCTTCAAGCCAACCTTATGGGATGTAAGTCCAACAAAAAGCCCAAGTTACACTCCTGCCCCAGACAGAAATATAAGTAAATCTGGGTCAAGCTCATCAGGCCTTATTCCAAGCTATAGTGGTTATAACCCAACTCTCATGGCCGAACCAAGCAATAGCAGTGATGATCCGGATTATGATCCTATTGAAGATGGTTATGCCCATAGTGTTATTTGATTGTTTTTTAACTATGTTTTTGTTTCATGTTTCAATAATTGTTCTAAGTGACAAAGTTGTATTTTCATTAATTATTAATGAAATAAAATGAATTATTTGAAATTTCTCTATGTTATTAAGTGAATTAAATGCTTGTATGAGTAGAACTTGTTTTGATTTCCTAGTGTAATAATCATACCCAGGAATTATGTCTCCAAGAATGAGGGAACATTTAAGGAGTAAGCGCACTGCTTCCAAAGTTGGAAAGGTCCTTAAGCAGTTGACCCAAATTACTGAGAACATCACGAAGGTGGTGAACAGGGAACACCGAAATCCTGAGCTTGATGCCTATAGTGAAGTCTTTAAGAGGGTAGCTGCAGCTAAACCACCTGTTTACTTGGGAAAAGAGGACCCAACCAGCCTTGAAAACTGGATTAGGGAGTTTGACAAGCTGTTTGATGCTATCAATTGCCCAAGTGAGCTAAGGGTGAACAATGGGGTTTACTACTTGAGGGAGGAAGCTGGCTTATGGTGGGTCCAAAGAAAGGATGAGTTGCTGAAAAGACCAAACTTTGGGTGGGATGAGTTCAAGGAAGCCTTGTGAGAAAAGTTTTACCCTTCCTACCTTAAAAAGTAGAAGTGTATGGAGTTTACCAACCTAAGAATGGGAAACATGTCAATAAGTTAATACTACAACAAGTTGATTGAGTGGATGAGGTTTTCCCCGGAAGTAGTCCCTACTGAAACCATTAAGGCTCAAAGATTTGAGCAAGGCCTAACCTTGACCCTCCAAAGGAAGCTAGAGGAAGTGACTTTTGAGACCCTAGATGAAGTCTATGGTTGTGCAGCCCATTTGTATGGAATTAAGGGGAGGGAGATGGAGCAGGTGGGAGAGAAAAGGAAGAACCCAGACTCTTTTCACGGGGGTGAAAAGAGGCACAAGCCTAATGGAAATCACCAAGGGAATTCTGGAGATAGGAGGGACAACAAGGGGAACTTTGGGAAGGGGAATGGGGGACAGTCATCAAACCATAAAGGTAATGGGAACCAAATGGGTGAGAAGCCCAAGAGGTGTGAGAAAGACCACCCAGGGAAGGAATGTGAGGGAAACCCGGTAACTTGTCGTTACTCTCAGAAGTTGGGACACCGTGAGTATGAGTGTTTCAAGAAGGAAGCTGATGTTAATTCTGGGAAGGTGAAAGAGTCTAGTGCACCTAGTAAACCACCTTAGTGTAGTGGACCTACAACCAAGGCTGGAACCAGTAGCGGTGCGGGAGGTGCCCCAAAGGGTCGTGTGTTCGTGATGAATAGTCGGCAGGCTGAGTCTGCTAATGATGTGGTAATTGGTGTTTTCTTTATAAGTTCTTTTCCTGTGAAAGTCTTATTTGATTTAAGGGCGTCGCATTCTTTTATTTCTAAGGAAGTAGTTGGGAGTCTCGGGTTAAAGATTCCTAAGTCAGTTTCTCTAGATGTGTCTATTCCGTCTAGGGAAGTGAGGAGTTGTTCGAGAATGTTTTTGAGTGTGCCTATTTCCATCTCTGGGGTTGAGTTTCTGGCTGATTTGATCGAGTTTGACTTGAATGACTTTGATGTGATTCTGGGTATGGATTGGTTGGGAAAGTATGAAGCAAAAATTGATTGTGCGGCTGAAAAGGTCACCTTGACTAGCCCAAGTAAGACCAAAGTAGTGTATAAAAAGGAAGGGAAAAGCTCGGGGTTGAGATTTATGTCTGCAATGCAACTATAGAAGCTGGTTAAGAAGGGTTGTCCTTTGTTTTTATGTAGTGTTCAAGGTTGAAAGTGAGGAAAAGAAAGGTGAAGAGGGTATTCCTGTTGTAGAAGAGTTTCCAGATGTGTTTCCGGATGAGATTCCTGGTATGCCACCAGTGAGGGATGTTGAGTTCATTATCGATCTAGTGCCTGGAACTGGACCCATTTCTAAGGCTCCATATAGGATGGCTCCAGCTGAGTTGAGGGAGTTGAATACCCAGTTGGATGATTTGTTGGAGAAAGGTTATATTAGGCCTAGTTCATCACCCTAGGGAGCTCCAGTATTGTTTGTGAAGAAGAAAGATGGAAGTATCAGGTTGTGTGTAGATTATCGAGAGTTGAACAAGGTGACAGTGAAGAATAAGTATCCATTACCAAGGATCGATGATTTGTTTGACCAGTTGAAAGGAGTAGGGGTATTCTCAAAGATAGATTTGAGATCGGGTTATCACGAGTTGAGAATTGTGGAGCAAGATATTGCAAAGAGTGCTTTCACGACCTGTTATGGTCATTATGAGATCACAGTTATGCCATTTGGTTTGACCATTGCACCTGCAGTGTTCATGGACTTGATGCATAGGATTTTCAGGCCATACTTGGACAAGTTTGTAGTGGTGTTTATTGATGATATTTTGATACATTCAAAGGATGAAGAAGAGCATAAAGAGAATTTGAGACAAGTATTGTCATGTTTAAGAGAGCATCAGTTGTATGCCAAGTTGTCTAAGTTTTATTTTTGGTTGGAGAAAGTAGCATTTTTGGGCCATGTGATTTCCAAGGACGGAGTTTCAGTGGACCCAAGCAAGATTTGAGCTATGAGTGATTGGCCAACCCCAAAGAATGTGTCAGATGTAAAGAGTTTCTTGGGTTTAGCAGGCTATTACAGAAGGTTTGTGAAGGATTTTTCAAGGATCTCGAAGCTCATGACAAGTTTGATGAAAAAGGAGCATAAGTTCTCATGGACCCAAGAATGTGAGGAGTCATTTAAGATCATGAAAGAAAGGTTAACCACAGCACCTGTGCTGGCTTTGCCGGATGGGAGTGATCTATATGACGTGTATAGTGATGCATCGAGGTTGGGATTGGGATGTGTGTTGATGCAGAATCGAAGGGTGATTGTGTATGCCTCGAGACAGTTGAAGGTTCACGAAGGGAATTACCCAACCCATGATTTGGAGTTAGCTGCAATTGTGTTTGCCTTGAAGATTTGGAGACATTACTTGTATGGGGTGACTTGTAGGATTTTCACGGATCATAAGAGTTTGAAGTACATTTTCACCCAGACGCACTTGAATGGGAGACAGAGATGATGGTTGGAGTATATGAGTGATTATACATTGGATATTCAGTATCATGAGGGAAAGTCTAATGTGGTGGCAGATGCTTTGAGCAGAAAGTCAGAACATACGGTGAATGTGATCGTAGTCCCAGATCAGTTGTGTGTGGAATTTCATAAGTTGAGCTTTGAAGTGATGGAACATGGTGGAGTGGCAAGGATGTTGAATGCCTTGGTGGTTCAACCATCCATTTATGATAAGATAAGGGATAGCCAATTGGAAGATGAGAAGTTGTAAGCAATCAAGAGGAAGATTGATGAAGGACAAGTGTTGTATTTCACCATTGGTGATGAGGGAAGTATTCGTTTTAAGGGAAGATGGTGTATACCGCAGATTTGAAGCAAAGATTATTGGAAGAAGCCCATAATTCTCCCTATTCAATGCATCCTGGAGGGGATAAGTTGTATAAGGACATGAAGAAGACATTTTAGTGGCCCAATATGAAGAGAGAAGTGGCTGAATTTGTGGCTAAGTGTTTGACATGCCGGAAGGTGAAGATTGAGCATCGCATGCCTCAAGGAAAGGTCCAATCCTTGGAGGTGTCCAAGTGGAAATGGGATTTGATTTCTATGGATTTTGTGGGAGCTTTGCCAAAGACCAAGGCAGGAAATGACACTATTTGGGTGATAGTGGACAGGTTGACGAAGTCAGCAGCGTTCATACCCATGAGAAGTACTTGGACCATGGATCAGTTATGAAGAGCTTATGTGAAGTTTGTGGTGAAGTACCATGGGGTACCCATGGATATCATTCCGGATAGAGATTCAAGGTTTTTGTCTAACTTTTGGCGAAGTTTGCAAAAGGCGATGGGAACTAAGCTGTTAATGAGCACAACATTTCATCCTACGACAGATGGCCAGACAGAAAGAACGATTCAGACATTAGAGGACATGTTAAGAGCTTGTGTGATGGAGTATCAAGGGTCTTGGGAAGACCACTTGGATTTGATAGAGTTCTCTTATAACAACAGTTACCATGCAAGCATTGGGATGACACCGTTTGAAGCTTTGTATGGTCGAAAGTGTAGAAGTCCAGTATGTTGGAATGATATAAGTGAGACTGTGGTTCTTTTACCAGAGATGATTGAGGATATGGTGAAGTAGGTTAAGTTTATCCAAGAAAAGATTAAAGCGGCCCAAGATCGAAAGAAATGTTATGCTTATTTGAAAAGGAGGGAAGAGGAATATGAAGTAGGAGAGAAAGTTTTGTTGAAGATTTCACCCATGAAAGGTGTGATGAGGTTCGAGAAGAAAGGGAAATTAAGCCCGAAGTACATAGGGCCTGATGAGATCATTCAGAAAGTGGGAAAGGTGGCTTATAAGTTGGATTTGCCTAGTGAGCTAAAAAGGGTTCACAATGTGTTCCATGTGAGCCAAATCCGAAAGTATATTCCTGATGTGACACATGTGTTACAACCAGAAACCATTGAGATGGATGAGAATTTGACTTATGAGGAAAGACTAGTAAAGATTCTTGACTCCAAGGTCAGGAGCACAAGGAACAAGGATGTGAGCATTGTAAAAGTATTGTGGTCAAATCAGAAAACTGAAGAGGCTACATGGGAAGCTGAGGCTGATATGAGGAAACGTTAAACAGAACTGTTTGCCTAAGCTAAGTGGTCGAGTTACGGGGGCGTAACTCCTTCTAAGGGGGGTAGAGGGCGATAGAGTTTCGTGCGTCTACTTTTCGAGTCAGTTTTAGTGATTTCGAGTCTTATTTAAGTTTAGTTGGAGTCTTGAGTTAAGTTAGGATGTGCATGAACCAATAATTTCAAAATGATTTTCGTTTCTTTTGGCTAAGTTTTGGGTTGAAACTTATTTTAAGGGGGGTAGACTGTAATACCCCGTATTTTCATACGTATTTTCCTAATTAATTATTATTTTCTAAAAAGGGTATTTTAGTAATTCAACTTACTATATAAATCTTGGAGCCAAAATGATATTTGAATTTTGGCGCCAAAAGTATTTTGAAAACTAATCATTATTTTGGATAAGATTTATTATCCATTTATCCTATTTTAAAAACCGGATTATTTATATTTCAGATATTTTAATTAAGGAAAAAGCTATATTTTATTATTATTTTAAAAGGTCCGAAAATCCCAATTGATTAGCTAATAATTTCAGATTTTCCTATGTGAAAATATGATTTTTATTTAGTTAAATTATTTGGTGAATATTTGGTATTTTGTTATTTAATTATTTATTACAATAAATATTATTTACACAATTATTTTTATTCCTTTAAACTAGAAAAATATATTCCTAAATACTAAATAGGAAGGCCGAAAATATGAGCTTAGGAGCTCAATAATTTCGACCATCCCATAAAGATTTTGGAAAAATATTTTGGTAATTTGTATTTTTAATTATCTTCTTAAAATCTCCTATTTTCCATAATTCTAATTCTCCATATTTTTTATATCCAATTATTATATTTTATTGCCATTCATTACTCTTAACTATTCCCCAAGCCATCCCAATTTCCTTAATATTTTTCATGACATACATACCTTCCATATTCAATTATACACAATCCCTTCAAATATCAAAACTTTCCTTAAATCTTTGCTCACTTCTCCAAGTAATTTCTTAAACCCTAATAACCATAATTCTTCCTACATTTTCCTACCATAATTCATGATCATACTAGCCTATAAATATCCCTTCATACCTCTCACATTCTTCACACCAATTCTCTTCTTTTCTTCTCCTCAATTTTACACAAATCATCCCGTTCATCTTTGATGCCAATTTTCGGGCACTTCTGTTAAGTTTTTTGGGTAGTGACTTTTCACAAAAGGTTGTTCCTCTCGAACAATTCTTGAGGTTAGGCTCAAGAATAACCAAATTTGGAGCTATATCGAAGGAGTTATAGCCTCTGAAAGTTTTGCCTATTATTTCCTACGCAAATCTAATTCTTTTCTTCTCCTTTTCTTTTATTCAATTATTATTATTATTATTGTGGGAGATTAATATGAAATTATTATGAGTAATTTTAATTATATAAAATCAGATTTCTAAAATGTTCATGTTGAATTAATTTAAGAGGTTCATGTACATATAGTTGGGAGGGTTTAATTTAATTATTTGTGATTATTTGTTAACCTTATATTGATTAAGGTTATATTTATTTGTAGGGTGTTTTGATCAAGCTACTTGAGAGTTCTTTTGAAGTGTTGTTGGCTAAGTGAAGATCAAGGTACGTTAGGTGGCTAGATACGTTGAAAGTGATCGATTTGAATAACATGTTTGAATGATTTTATGATGAATTGAATTAAATTGAATTGAATTATGGTTTATGAATTAAAAGTATGTTTAAAGGATTGGTTTTAATAATTAATTTGGATTATTGATTTTTATAACATGTTTTGATTAATTAATTTATTATTCATGTTTATAAATGATTGATTTTAAAAGCATGTTGAATTTATTAAAAGAAGTTTGAATTATTATTATTAAAGGTTGAATTTTTGGATTTAAAAGAGGATTTATTGAATCATGGATTTATTATATTTATGCTTTATAAGCATGTTGGTAATCCCACTATGCGGATTTGGTTTATTGATAAGGTGTTGGACTTTGCATGACCGGGTTTTCCTCAAGAATAGCCTTGTAACATAAGGACACTAGCTTGGGGGGTGTGCACACTTGGGAGAGTAATTGGTTTTAATATGTGGAATTGGTTTTTAAATAATAGGAATTTGTTTTATTGATTATTGATATTGGAATTATTGAGAATTGGTTTTAAACCATGAGTTTGGAATTATTCGATTATTTATTGGAAATTAGTTTTAAAGCATGTTTGCGAATAAATTGAGTTTAATTATCTTGCACTTACCGTACTTAGCATATTTTGCTAACGCGTACTTCTTATTTGTTTTGGTTCGCCCTGTTTACCGTAATGGTAAGCAGTGTTGCTTATTTTCAGGTTGGAGTCAATAAATGATGCATTGGGGTCCCGGGATTGGTTTTCACTAAATTAGGAATTTGGTCTTGTATCTATTTGGAGTACTCATAACATTGGTTACTATTAATATAGAAGAGTATTTGAGTTTCTGCTGCAAAGTATTAATATTTTTAGTAAGTTGAGTAGCTTTGCGTAATCACGCGGCGGTAATACGCCTAAGTCTATCTCTACGGTATAATTATACGGATAATACTAGTATTTTCGTAGAGGGAGATTTGGTGTGTTACAATCACCCTTGGTAAAACCTTTAACACCATCTAGGAAATCCTCAAGTCTATTGAAATACACCCAAAACGGTTCATTATCAAATTGAGGAATAGAAATATAAGCCATTTTTTCAAATAAAGCAACACAAATAAAAACCAACAAAGAAAATGAAAATTATATACAATAGACTAGTATCAATAAGATAACACAACGGTAATGGAAGCCATTACCTTGCAAGGGCACCAATTTGACAAGGGAATAAACGCGTCGTCAACTGTCTATCCCTAGATCAAATACAATTTATAAAACCTAAACAAACTTAATACGAGCATAAGGCAAGCATAGGGGTCGAACCACAAGGAACAAATAAACACCACCAAATGTTATTGACAATTAAGCTAGTCCGAAATAGGAGATAAATAAACTAAAGTCTAAAGATGCTAAAACAAGAAATAAAACACTAAGAGAAATGGTTTAGGTATACAATTCACTTGAACATATACAAGGCATATAAATTGAATTAATTATGAATTAAACATGCTCGAATATCGAAGTAAAGGATCCAATCTAGCCGCCTTCCGGGGTCAATTGGCTTCTCCTAACATAGCTTCTGTGCTTCCACATTAGAACCATATACTAGGAGGTACTATGAAATAATAATCGATAACAATGAACCCTAGCTAAGTCAACTTCCGTTCCTTGTTAGCAAAGATTCACCTTTAATCAACCAACAATGTGCACTTGCAAGAAGATTAAAGAATATCAAGCATATAAAGACTTTAATCACAAATAAATCAATTCTAAACCCTAGAACATGCTCAAGATCCAACTACACCACAACCATCCCCTTAATGGGGGAATTCTCACTAATCACGATAACAACAAGATTAATCAACAGATAATCAAGAATCAACATGATTAACAAGCAATACCAACAACAAAAATAATATTAAAAAAAGGCAAATAAAATAGAGGAGATAGAGTTAGAGATTCTCATTTATTGAATGTAAAAATCTACAAGCAAGACGATCAATCTTCCTTTTCAATATCCAAGCTCAACAATGGTAAAACCCTCACTTTCTCTCTCTAAACTACTCTAATCCTAAGCTAAACCTAAAGACAGAAGATCTCCTAAAAACTAATTAAGAAAAATAGAATTATTGTTAATTGTATATTGTTTTCCTATTTACCCCAAAAATGAGTATTTATACAAAGCTAATAAAATAAAAGAGAAATAAAAAATAAAGAAATAAAAAGAGAAAATAAAATAAAAGAAAGAAATAAGAAAAGGAAAGTAAATAAAAAAAATATAACTAAATGAAAAAGAAAATAAAAACAAAAAACAAATCCTCCAATAAAACCGATCAGACCCCCCTTTCTTTCCTTCGCATTTGGCTGCTCTGAACTCCATTGAAGCGCATCACCATCACCGTCGTTCATCAACCATCGATAAAAATAATCAACTGTGATCATCAAGCATCATCTTCGACCTTCAATATCAACCGTTCGATCTTATTAATTATCATGTGCGAAGCTCGTGAAATGGTTCGGTCGAACCATGGGTTGGTGTGGCCGAACTACGGGGTTTGTTCAGTCGAACCATGGGTGTGTTTGACCACACCTCTTCAATTTACAAAACTTCGAAAGTTTCTGACTGTTTTGGCACTTTGAACGAACTCCTCAACGGTTTGCCCGAACCCGATCGAAATTGGATTGCTCTGAATTTGGCTGATGCTTGTGCAAATTGGTGGTTTGATGTGAAGAAATTGCAGCTGCTGGTGAAAGGTGGGTTTGCGTGGAGAGGAGAGCTGCTCTGTTGCAGTTGGTTGCTGTAACTGGTGGTAGTGATGGTAGAGCAGGGCTGTGAGAGATTGAGGGATGAGAGTAGGTTGTTATTACGGTGGTTTCTATGTGGTTTAATTGGTGAGTGTTGTGACTAATGGAGTCGGGGAAGTGATGATAAGGGTGGATGAAGGTGAAGATGCGGGCTGGTGGTTGGTTGGTTATTGCGGTGGTGATTGGTGGTCGGAATTGCAGGTCGGATGGGAATTGGTGGGCTGATTTGGTTGTGGTGACAGCAGGGGAGTTGGTTGTAGGTGGAGGTTGGTGCAGCGACGGTGAAGAAGAGTTGGAGCAGGGGAGGCTGTTTTAATGTGGTGGAGGATAAGGAAGGTGGGGTAACGGATAGGAGGCAGCAGGGGCTTGATATTGGGTTGCAATTGAAAAGCCTCGACTTGGACCTTGAACTCGAGCCTACACACAAACAAACCCGAGGGTAAAAATGTGAAACCGAGACAAATAAAATAAAATAAATAAAATAAAATAGAAAATAAGAGACATAAAACTAAACTTATAATAATTAAACAAAAACTATGCAAGCAGAGAAAGCAAATTAAAATAACAAAATAAACTAAAGCTAGATAATTAAAGCTATGAAAGTAACAAAGAAAAGGAACGAATTAAAGTACGAAAATAAACTAGAAACCAATTAAATTAAGAAATTAAATTAAAACATACTAAACCTAAGAAATAAACTATAAATTTTTTTAAAAAGAAAACAAGAGAATAAAAGGGAAAATAAACACGAAAATAACTCAAAAACTACTCCCTAAGAGTGACATAAATATCACTCATCAGTGTCTTTTCTATTATTTCATTTATTTCTTCGGTAGCCCCCTCATAAACTCTAATCACTAAAATTCATTTTGATATGGTTCGACGAGAGAGTTCGTGCCTTCACCGGTATTCATCGTCTACCAGGGCATTTTGTTCCGTTTGAGGAGATGATTACCAGGCTCCTGAGCCATGGCGCTTCATAGAAGACTCGATGCCTTGACACTAGACTTCGGTAAGTCGCTTTATTTGCCATCTCATTTGCATATATGTGTAAGGAGGGAGATCCCATCATAAGGGGGGCCCTTCCTTAGATGCCCATGGCCATTTAAAAGCCTAGGACTTTACACTTGTTAGGGTGTATTAGGATTTGAATTCCTGACTGTTTGGGGGACCATTAATTAGAATTGATTCTATCATTACGCTTTTTTATAAGAAACAAGTAGGAGTCGCCAATGAGTTTTAGGAAAACTCATAAACCTCGTTCACGCCTTTCTTCCATGTGGAGTTCATGGAATAATTAGCACGAATCATAAGTATACCCATGGCCAAATTGGTTTACATAAAGCAGAAATGAGTTCGGGTGCGAGGGTACTAAAATAACGTTCCCTCTAGGGGGAATCGCTACCCTTTAGTTTGGGCTAGTTTTTTGTGGTTTGTTTCTTAACCGGTTATCCATAAGCATTCTCCACTTCAATCCAACACGAATATGGTTTTATTTATTGTCATTTCACTTTCTATCGGGATAGGAGACCAAAAGTAGATGTCTACAGTAAGCCCCCACTTTGATCGAGTCAGAATAGACGATGATCAAAGTAGTCAAGGAAATAAATCCGAGACTCATTCTGCAAAGTTCTCAAAGAGTAATGAATCTTTCAGAAATGTTAAGGATGTGGAAACGATCCTTGGTTCACTAAGTGTTCGAAACAAGTAGCTATTAAGGCTTGGAAAAGGTATTTCCTAGTCTTAACGCGCTAAAAAATCTAGATTGATCCTTTGCAATTGTAGAATGCTTTTACAAGAAAAGGTGTTTCGGGTGATGTCAAGTCATGGGAAGAGATCAGTTTTTAACAAAGAATAAAAGGGGATGATTTCCTATAAATCATGTGGTCGTTGGTCTAAAGTCCCTCGATATATCATTTAAACTTTAGCCTGACTATAACAAAGTAAAAAGATGAAAAAGGTGTTTTCAACATTCGAGCCTAAATGGTCCGGCATTCGAGCTGGATGTCCACTAGATAGAAATACATGTCTCAGGACTAGAGACACATATCTAAATCTAGTGAGAGGGAAGAAAGTCAACAAATCTCTCATCAGTTTTGTCGACAAAATGAGTACACGTGTCTCAGTACTGGAGGCACGTGACTACATAGGCTCGACATCGTCTCGTCTCTTCTTTATACAGGGGGTGAATGGACACCCTAACTGTCTGATAAGCTAGTAAGCTCACTAACTATCGTATTTGCTTCCAATCAAGAAGTGTATGTTCCTGATGATTCGGCGCGCCTGTCGACTCATGAGCTAACGCCTATAATAATCCTCTACCTTTAATTCCGAGAGGTAGATCTCGCAAAGGTTGGGCTGAAGTGAAATTTTATGCAACACCTACACCGTACAATTTTGCGTCATACGATATGTCTTTTGCATTTTTACGCTGCATGACAATGCTTTCCTTTTTTCTTTGGACGTGAAAAAAGAAGAAAAGCCGGACATTTGTAACGTCAATATAGTAAAATGACAAACCTGTCTATGGGTGCTTTTACGCAAAGCACCACCACTGAACGTCTTAAGACACTCTTGCGAAAAACGTTCAAAACGTATGCTTAGGGAAGGCACATAGCACGATGTGCATGCAAAAAACCTAACAAAGAAGAAAAAAAACTACAAAATGCAAAGCAATTTAAAAGATCAAATGACCAAAAAACCGTTGGAAAATGATCAAACGGATCAAAATCAGGATACCAGTCATATAAGTGACCAGTATTTGCGCGTAACTCACTAGGTTGCGTTGTCCAGGTGCGCGCATCATTCTGAGTTGCGCTGGTCTGTTACGTGCAAGTGATTCAGTTCATTTCGATCTCTCTCTCCTTCTTTCAACATTTTCGCGTCTTTTTCCTTCTTTAAAACTCGGATTTTCTTGTTTTTTGAAGCTAAAGGAAGTAGATCTCGTCCCTTACTCATATTTTTCGTAATTCAATGTGAGTCTTTTTTTAAATTTCGTTTGATTTTGGCTTAATTGGGACGATTTTCGAATCGTGAAATCCCGAATTTTGAATTTGGGGGTTTCTTATTTGTTCCATTATTCTTTAAATTGTTTGTTCTATGTTTTAATGCTATGTTTAAGGAGAGTTTTGCAACAAATTTTATGAAAAATAATTAAATATAGAGCCTTGTATGAAAAATATTGCTTTTTTCTTGCTCATTTTGGTTACATTTGCTGATTATGAAGTAGATTATAGTGATGGAACTAGTATTACTTTCATAATTCACATTTGCGAATTTTGAATTTTTTTTAAAAAAAAATGGTGCGAAGCATACTCTTAGCTTATTTTTTCCATGTTTAAACATCAAAATTTTTTGGTAGACGATAATCATGTTTGTATTACTGTTATTCGTCTAGGAGTATTTGATTCTTTGATATTTTGAAATACAATCCCTTAAATGCTTAGTTGAAACTGGTATATGAAGGATTTTATGGGTATTTGAAGCCCCCATTTACTGAGTTTATCTGCAGGCATCGTAGCCCCCAAGTATGGGTGACATTTAATTTTTGTGTTTCGCGCTATCGGCAGCCGTTATGCTGCCGAAATGGGTCTAGAATACGTATATTATCTTAGTTTATGAAGGAAAATAAACTAATAAAGAAACTTTATCCATCATAGCATGGAATCGCGTCCATTTGTCGATGCTGAGGAGATTCTAGAGGGTCCTGACGAGGCGGTCCGCCCTCAAAATAGGGCGACCCGTCCTTGAGAGGAGGTTCGAGAGCGACGCGTTGCAGCCGATCGACGTCGCTTGGAGGATGTGGTTTGGGGGGCTCTTTCCAACTGGGACCCTAGGGTCCTTAAGTGGGACCCAGACCATCATGTCTCGATCAGAGGGTGGCGCGACATCGTGAGTTCTTTGCGCCTTCGTTTTTCTGTCTTTTTTTTTCTCCTTTTCAAACCATAACCGTTTCTTTTTATTTTCGTACATATATATATATATATATATATATATATATATATATATATATATGTATATATATATGTATATATATATGTGTATATATGTATATATATATATGTATATATATATGTATATATGTATATATATATATATGTATATATGTATATATATATATGTATATATATATATATATATATGTACATATATATATTCTTAGAGTGAGCCTAGCATGCGTCTATACGGCTCTGGTGACTTACAAGCCCGTTTTGCGAGTTTGCCCGAGGTGGTAAAGGAGATTGTGGAGCTTTTAGGGATCAGCCCCCAGCTGGCGGCTCTTCGGGAGTTATTGAGTCAGCCTGCGTCTTAAGCTTTCTTCCGTGGATTGCTGGAGTTTTGGTGGGATTCCACCAACAATTTCCACTTTCCATAGGGAGAGATGGCGGTTACCCCTTTCGATTTCTCTATGATTATGGGTTTTCCTTTTAGAGGTGAGCCCGTACCCACATATATCTTTAAGAGGTCAGACAAGAGACCGCGTGACCTTGTGGGAGATCGTCTTGCGGCGACCTTCATGTGTAGGCGCAGTCTTGTCCGTACTCGGTTCTTACCGACGAGTTGTCAGCTGACGAGCTTGATCTGCAATGTACACCTGAGGGGCTGGATCAGATATAAATTGCTCGCGTTCTTTCTGTCACTATCTTGAGTGATCGAGGAGAATGTTTCTCTATTGGGTTACTTATTCGCCTTAGTAATTTGGTGAAAGTTGGTAACTTGAGTTGGGTGGAGGTGTCGTATGCCCGTATGCTTCCAGCTATGGGCAAGACAACCTGGGTGATGGATTCTGTGGCAGCTACTAAGGTGCCTCGTATCTCCCTTACGTGGCACCGTCGTATCCTTGAGGTACATACTTTAAGCTTCTTCCAATTATTATTTTTGCTTTTCCTCTTTAAGCTGATCATCTTTCGGTTTTATTTTAGGCTTGGGGATACTCGTACCTGCCTTTCTTAGCCCCCAGGGTGCTTGGGGCTACTTGTTTTCCTATCAGCCATTGATTGTTCATGATTAAGAAGAGACGAGCCACTTCAGCCGGCGACTTTCGCCAGAGGATCCTTTCGGCGACTCGTGCGTCGGTGAGTATTTCAACTTGTAGACACCTAAAATTGTCTCACCAAAACCAAACCCGATGATGAACAACCTTTCACCGCCATTATTGGTCGAGTTGAGTATTGAATCTTTGAGTGCTTAATCCATATGTCCATTTCATAAACCAACACAATTTCTAGCCCATTCCCCAAACCATAACTTATTTTCCTCTTTTCGTGCCCTTAAACCCAAAATAATTCATTTCGTGTCCTTTTTATAAAAACGTTTAATCCAGTTAATTTTGGTCCACAATATGGGTCCAATGATTGAATAGTTGGATGGGGCTTTGAAAGAGCTTTCCAACGACATATTATAATCCCAAATCCGACTTATAACGAATAACTTATGGCCAAAATATTAAACTGAGCCTAAACCCAACATAAGCCCACCTTACCTACGACCCAATAATCATGTGGAGGGTCCAAATTATTTAATTCCATTCCTAAACCAAATAGGATTAATTAGAATCTTCTATAAGTTTATAAAAGATCTTAATTATCCTTTTTGAAAAGATAAGATTAAAGAGTTTGAAATTGAATAAAACTTTTCTTTTTGAAAATCCTATTTTTATCTGAATTGAAAGACATTCAAAGATAGTCAGATATGATTTTTGCGCCTCATACTTTTTATCCAAATTTTATACCGTTGGATAGCCCTAGAAATTATATTTCCAATGATATATTTATAATATCAATTCCAAGTTATAATGAAAAATATATGAATAAAATATCAAACTCTATCAAAAACTGACACCATCCCACTATTTAGTCCATTTCTTTTATTCTACAAAGGATTTTAATCTGATTCCAATTGGGTTAGAAATTAGACTTCAACAGCTTTCTAACGACATATTATTTATATTATTCCAATTTTTGGATAAAAAGATATGATAAAAACAAAAACCGTAAAAACTGCAGTCTATCGAGTTTTATTCCGATTTAATTCGGATCTTATCTTGTTTTTTCGACCCTTCTTTTTCCTCTATAAATAAAGGTCATATCTCCCCTTTTTCGATCATCAACAAGCTTGATCAAAAAATAGTTCTCTTCTCCTTCTTTATCCTATATACTAGCCATCCTATTCTCTTAAAATACTTCCCTTAAGCACTCCAAGGAGTTCATACTTAACTCGAGGTTCAGTCCTTAAACCAAGGCGTGAAAAATACAATAAACTGAGGGTTTGGACCAAATCAAATCTACTTTTTATTTAATTTAATTGTTTAAATTTTATTTATTTTTTTATTGAAGTTACTAACAGTTTATTCATGATGTAGCAATTAAAGGAAACGCGAAAAGTGAGTAATTGATTCACTTAATTACTCTTAATTTTATTCTTATTGCTAGCATCATGATTAGGTTATATTTATCTTATTTGACTAATGCTATTATTGTTGAATTGCTTCCAATATTAATGTTTATTCTATTATTATTAATTGATCACCATATTGCATGTTTAAAGGGAATATGTAATTGAAAATCACGCCTAATAAGATAATTTGGACAACCGGTTTAGGTTCCTTTTTAATCTTGTTATTAATTCAAGTGACCCCTAATATTTTAGAATTATATGTTGCATTAATATTTAACCAATTCAGCTTAATAATAGTTTTGAGCAAATTAAATATTTTGTTTGTATGCCTTTGAGATCGCAGGAATCACTTTTCACTATAAGAATCGAGTAGAGGCCAATACGGGCGAATTTGACTCCATGACTCACTTTGTACCATCATCCCCAATCCTCCTTTCGTGGTTCCGAACTATATGGAGTTAGTAATCTCAGCATTATAAATGGGGTGTAACCTTCACGGGTCAATCCTTATTGCCTATCGTTGTCCCTTTATCATGGTTTCCATTTATGATCCTTAAACGGTTTACAAGTTCCTTAAATACTTGTTGGCGGCTCCCTACTTTCCTTGTCCCTAATTGTATTATGTCAATTCCCACTTCCTAAGAGTACCAAGCATATTCACACATGATTTAACGTGGGCGCACATCAAACGACACCTACAATTTGGTGACTCCACTAGAGAGGATTCTTGGTTATTTATCGATTTGATTGATCAGTATTTAATTAAGATGAGTGGATGAGACTTGAAAGATTCTTGAATTGTATTCCTGCGATTTAATTGGCATTGTCACATATGCATATGCTTTTTAGGTTACCTATTTTTCCACAATAGTACGTGTTCTACGTATGTGGCTAGCCCGGGGAATTTAAGCTCTATCAACCCGAAAACGCTCATTGCAATAAGGGTTCATCCGAGTTTTTAAATCCACCCAAACCATGGACTCCAGTTCAATTTCATCACGAACTCACGGAGCCGCCCATTGGCATACACCCTCAAGGAAGGCTGCCTTCCTAACCAGAGTCACAGATCAAAAGTTATAACCGATATACTACAGCCTGTCCAGTTTATGTGTCTTTTTAGCGTTACCTTTTTTTTATTTTTTTTTTATAAAAAATAAAAAAAAATCGTGTCAAGCTAGTCTTAGACAAGTCCTTTAATCCGTGTCAACTCATATAACATGGGATTATAGATTTTTATTTTTATTTATTTTTTATAACCTTGAGTCCTAACTCTTTTCTAGAATTCTATTCCTCTTCCTAGTTTCTTGTGATCGATTTTTGTGCTAACCTTAACATGTGTTCTTTGTTTTTGATTGTGGTTGATCTTATTTATGACTAATGATTGCCAATGGACCGTTTTCACCTTGTTAATAGCATAAACATTAAAATTGGACAAAATTAATCAAGTTAGTTTGTCTTTTAGTCTTCCGTGCTATTTAGTTATTGGGTCCTTTGTTTTTCACAACGTCCTCATGTCTAGCCATGCGATCATACCATGAGTCTAACTATAATAACCTAATCACACATGTTGAGTCGTTGCACACACTTTGTCTTCGAGTAATGCACTATATTGTTTATGATCGTATACTAGGACCATGCATGCATCGCTTTCCGTCGTAATGAGTGGAGTATTTCCCATCGATTTTCGAAATTGTTTCATACACTCTTCCTTTCCAATCCGAGTATTGAGTGAATGCATTAAGTGAGTTCATCCTCACACATTACTTGAGTCGAAAATCACTAGGCAATAGTTGGAAAATAAGGGGAACGTCATTCTTTCCTTCTTTCCTTCCAATCAAAGCATCAACAATAACAAACTTTTTCTCCCTCGTGGCAGTAACAAGTAATTCATAAGCAAACAAGAAGACGAAACACAAGACAAGTTTCCATACAAGATTTCATGCTTTTTTTTCGTTTCAGCCCTTTTCCTTAATAAGTCTAGAATAGGTTCTCCTTATCCTTATGTCTATATGCCATGTTCCATCAATGAGTATTTCTTTCCTTTGCATTCAATCATGTCATTCAAAAAAAAAAAAAAATTCCGAACTAAACACAAGGTATACCAATGATTTGAGGTACCTTTGCAACCTATTCATTACCCTTAAACCATTTTCAATCACATATCCATTTCTTTACCAACCACTTTGAGCCTCGTCTAACGGTTGGCCTCATTTATTCAACCCACATTCACCAAACCCTGGGATGGGAAGGTGTGCAAATTGTGTAACATTTAGAGAGCAAGTTCAAATAAAAAAGAAAAGAATAATTAAAAAAAAATGTCTAAAGACAAATGTTCCAATGTCTTCGATATGAACACGTCGCAAATTGCGTCTCTCATCGAGTGCTTGGTACCGTGCCTGAGAAACATGAATGCTAAGTGTGTGATGGACCGCATGATCTAATATTGCCTACATTGATTAAAAAAAAAATCCAAATAAAAAATATATGAAAAATAAACTTACAGAGTTCAAATTTTTAAATACAGAATTGCATATTGTAGGGAATATTTCAAGCATTATCCCTAGCTTGAACCCCACTGTGATCATACACTAAAGTACGGTGGCGTCAAAGGGAAAGAAGATAGAGCAAAAGAGACGCCAACAAGTTTTAGGAACTTGTAAACCGTTCACAGGGTGAAGGTTACACCCCTTAACGATCCAGGAGATCGTCAACTCCAATAGGTCTGGAATCATGATTGGTAGTTCGGGGATGAAGGTACAAATCCAACCTAAAAGAGATTGAACCTGCCCTAATAATAGGCCTCTACTTTATCCAGCTCGTATTCATGTGCGCTTTCTGACTAACATGCAATCAATAGGATTAACCCTAAACCTGTTTAACTATGTTGGTTGAATATTAATGCACAAACAAAACTATTATTGGCGATCACTTGAATTATAATCAAATTCACCCTAAACAAGATTATTAATTATCTTATTAAGCGTGATTACAAGTACCAATTCCCTTTAAACAATGCATAAAAGGTGTGATCAAGCAATAACAATAAATATATATATCAAGCAACATAATAATCATAATAATCATGATTATAATCATAATTAAAATAATCATGTTAAAGCATAATAATAGCAAGACCCTAGGCATGGTACTAACAAGATTAATAACAAACCCTAGCATGTCACTAAACAAAAAAAAAAATCAAAGCTTTAGCCCTAACATGATACTAACATGCTATTAGGAAAGAATATAGGAAGCATACTTTTAATCATACTTGATATGAGGAATTTTTAGTTGTTACCCTAAACATGATACTATGAAAATCAAAACACCCTAACATGACATTAGGAATCAAAACAACAACCTAGACATGATTTCTACATCATCATATCAATAAAATCATTAAAGCACTTACTTGGATGCCTCGTATCTCTTTCTAATAACAAATAACACGCGTTAGTAACTTCAAGGAAAATAAAAAAAATAAAACAATTAAATTAAATAATTGAAATAGAAATTTGGGACCAAACCCTCAGAAATTAAAACCTTTCACGTCTAGGGCGAAGGAAACTTCGAATTATGCTAGGTGCTTCTTGGTCTTGTGAATGCGGAATTTTGTATGTAAAAAAGGGTTGGTTTAGAAAAGAGAGAGAGAGAAATAATAAGCTTTAGCCTAGAGAGAGAAGAGAATTAGAGAGTTGTTGAGAATTAGAGAGTTGTTGATGAAAAACGGAGATTTTAGAAGGCTATTTATAGAGAAAATCAGCCAAACGGATAGAAAAACAAATCAGAGTTTTGACGAGGATAAAAGAAGTTAGCGCGTGAACATAGGCGCCAGGTGTTAAAGCTAGCGCCAGACATCAACGCAGGCGCTAATGTATGTCGCCAGGCGCTAATTAATATTTTCACACGTTTTCTTAATTTAGATAAAATTTAGCCGTATAGAAGGGCAAAATCGTATTTTCCTTAAAAACACTCTTTTATTCTGATTAAAACTCTAAAAGGTCAATCAAAGTCAATTTATCAATGCTAATTGAATTAAGAATGATAAGAACCTTCTAGAGGAATATAGAAGACTAAAATCAATTCTAATTGCATTAGGATTGATAAATCCATATTAGGCCCTCCTCTAGATCATTGGGCCGCATATAAGGATCAAACCGGGCCCAGTTTAGTAATTTGGCCATAACTTCCTCATTATTCATTGGAATTGGGCTTATAATATATCGTTGGAAAGGTCTTTTCAAACCCCATCCAAATACACCATTATTGGGCCCTTGCTAGGGTCCAAACCAAATGGATTGGCTGTTTTCTTAAAATAGGTTTTTAAAAAACAGAGAGAAGAGAAAAGACATTAAAACTATCCGCAACACTAGACTTTCCACACTTTCACTTCATTCGATTATGATTCGACGCGAAAGGTACGCATCACCGGGTTTAGTTTTGGGGAGACACAAATGGGTGTCTACAGAATCCCCCACTTTGACTGAGTTTGGAGAAACGCAAGTTTCAAAAACAAAAGTCAAAGTATCGATAGTGACGGAGAATGATTCAGAATGTTCTGCGATCCTAAATCATTCTTGTAATGCCGATACCTGCAAAACTAGCATTAGTTAAACAGATAAAAGAGTTAAGAAACGCGTATCTTGTCCTGTCGAGCACACGTCTCTAAAGGGTAACCAATTTGCTGCTATAATGTTGTATTTTTTGTATTTTTGACGATCTCTTGCAAGCTAGAGAATGTCGCCTGAAGACTGCCATGCTTGTAACTGCCTCCAATTCTTCCATGATAAACTTCTGCAAACTAGAGAGCCCCATCAAAGATCTCTTCACTTAAAACCACCTTCTAGCATTTTGTGACCATCTTCCGCAAGCCAGGGAACACGATCGAAGACAACTTCGCTTGAAATCACCTTTAGTTGTTTGTGACAACTCTCCGCAAGCTAGGGAATGCTGCCGAAGATATCCTCGCCTGAAGTTATCTCAATTGGTCGCGATAATATTCCGAGGAAAATTATCGAAGACCGACGCTTGTCGATCTTGAAAAGCTCTCTTGAACTTTGCTTCAGCTATGCCAGTACGTCGGCGCTCTTGCTGCTTTTGAACCTGTATGTCGGTGCGGTCTGCTGAATTTTGAACCAATATGTCGGTGCCTTTGTTGTATGAACCAGTATGTCGGAACCTTTGCTGTATAAACCAGTATTTGGTGCCTTTTTTCGTATGAACCATTATGTCAGTGCCTTTGCTGTATGAACCATTATGTCGGTGCCTTGCAATGAGCCAATGCTTAGGCGCTTTAAGCTAAGTGAGACGATCATTCATCAGGTCGATCACTTCATGCAATTATAATTGAGCCGATTACTAAATCATGTCAAATTGCTTAGAGGGGCTAACTGGCATACCAAGGAACCCAGGATATTGGTAAAAGAGGTCAAAACAACCGTACTCAGTGGCTGATCAGTCTGTCGCCGCTGAAATATTGCTTGCGCCACATATTTGGCTCTAGCGCTAGGACCTAGCATTAGCCCCAGGCGCTAAGCCTTATTTTCTGGCGCCAAGGCCTGTCACATGGCGCTAGAGTCGGGATTTCCATATATACCCCTTTCTTCTTCATTTTCGTTGCTGCTGTGCATTTTGCTCGATAAATCGCCGCGAAACTTTAATTCATCCATTATTGCTCGTTTCTCAACCGAATTCGCTCAAATTTGTTGCAAATCAAAGCTTATTTCATCCATTTTCCCGATCTATGTAAGTTTTTTCCAAACTCACTCCGGTTTTAATGAATTTTGCACATGTTTGTTCACGAATTTCTTAAAAATTCGAAACTTGAATTTTTTAATTCACTTTGTTTGTCAAATTTTATGCCGTGAAATTGCTTGATTATGTTTATATATTGCCTTGGGAGTAATTTGAGACTTGTTTGACTTAATTTGGTGAAGAAACGAACAAATCACCATTGTTGGACCTCTTAAGGTCGGGAATACAATGTGGCCTGTTCTTGATTTTTTGCTAGCAATTCTTGTCCAATTTGTCACAATAATTACCATATTATTGCAAGAAATTGTTTGGATGCTTGAAAAATTCCGTTTATGCTTGATTTGAAATTGTGCTCTTTGTTAGTACTACGTACTCTGTTTTTTTATTTTTGCAACATAGTATCATGCGGCTAGGCAAACCTTAGATACTATAGAACCTTAATTTATGATGATTTCGCACAAAGTAGCATGGCTAGACAGCAAGGTTTGGGTTCACGGTCCCGAGACGTACGACGGGAGCATAAGCCCGTAGAGGAGGACGCCGACCCGTCCACTTCTCTCGGTCCTCTCCCTGAGTGGGATGAGCGGACTCTGTACTTCTCCTCCGTCCACCATTTTTCTTAGAGGGTGCGACGTGGGATCACAGTTGGTAGGACGCGCTACCACGTTTCCGGTTGCGATACTGTAGGCGACCTGTATAAGATGTACATCGGTATTGACGGAGAGGTGAGATTTCTTGGGGAGTCTTGCGGGTTGAGTATGTTGCTTGAGACCTCGGAGGCCATGATTGTCTCTAGCAGGGGTCAGCACGTGGCTCGTGCCCTGGTGGAGTTCTTTTGGGACACCACCAACACTTTCCACTTTCCCTAGGGTGAGATGATGGTCACCCCAACCGACTTCAGTCTTATTACGGGACTGGAGTTTAGTTCTGTTGCGCTGCCGTTCGACAACGAGATCAGCGTCTTTTCTCCTGAGGTCGAGGAGCTGTTGGGTCCGATTATTGTTTGAGCTCGTGCTGAGGTAGAGTCGACTCAGTTCAGCACCAAGGGGATTCGCCGTTCGACTCTAGCGGCAGCTTTCGAGGATGATGTGACCACCCAAAAGCAGCAGGTGCGCATCTTTGTGCTTATCTTGCTGGCACGGACATTTTCCCCTAACAAGGGTGAGTGCCGCTTTACTATCTACCTGCAGTCCGTGATCTTCACTTGATCGAGACTTATGACTGGGCCATGTTAGCCTATGATGACTTTGTTCGAGCATTACGAGACTCGTGTTGATACAGAATTGCATATTCGCCGTAGAGGTATAATTTAACTCCCATAAATTTTAGCTCTAAGATTTGATTAGCACTTGCCGATGCCTTTTGCCTTTTGTAGATCTGGTTCTACGAATACTTTCCCTCGGTTGTGTCGGCGATAAGGTGTTAAAAAAAACCCGACCCGATTGTCCTGTCCCGATTACCCGATGACCCCAAAAAACCCGACGGGAAATTGACTTTTTTTCAGTTTTGTCAGGTTGGGTACCCATCCCGCTAAAATAGTAGTTTCATGGGCCGGGACATAGGACACATTTAGCTAATCTCGGGTACCCGAATTCCCGACATATTTTTTTAAAAAAAATACCCCTAATGTAGACACCCATTTGTGTCTCCCCAAAACTAAACCCAGTGATGAGTATCTTTCGCGTCGAATCATAATCAAATGAAGTGAAAGTGTGGAAAGTTTAGTGTTGCGGATAGTTTTAATTTCTTTTCTCTTCTATCTGTTTTTGAAAACTTATTTTTAAGAAAACAGCCAATCTATTTTGGTTGGTCCATGATATGAGTCCAATAGTAGTGTATTTGGATGGGGCTTGACAAGAGCTTTCCAACGATATATTATAAGACCAATTCCGATGAATATGGAGGAAGTTATGGCCAATTTACTAAACTGGGCCCGGTTTGAGCCTTATATGTGGCCCAATGATCTAGGGGGGGGGGGGCTAATATGATTTATCATTCCTAATGAAATTAGGAATGGTTTTAGTCTTCTAGATTCTTCTAAAAGGTTCTTTTCATTCCTAATTCAATTAGCATTGATAATGACTTTTGTTGACTTTTCAGAATTTTAATTAAAATCAAAGAGCAATTTGAGGAAAATACGATTTTATCCTCCTGTACGGGAATTTTTTCTGATTTTAAGAAAACGCGTGATTTTCAAAATCAGCGCCAAACGCCAGCTGTAGCGCCTTCAGTTTTACATGCTCCAAAACTCTGTTTTGATATTTTATCTTTTTGGCTGATTTTCTCTATAAATAACGTCATACAAACTCCGTTTTCGATAACCACTTTTAATCTGTTTTCATCTATCATCAATTCACCAACTCTCATCAAGATTCTCTTGATTGCTTTCTCTCTCTTTTTCTAAACTAGCTTTTCTCACCTAAAAAATTCCGCATTCATTAGATCTAGATACACCTAGCCATATTCGAAGTTGCCTTCGCCCTAGTCGTGAAAGGTTTAATTTCTGAGGGTTTGGTCCCAAATCTCTCTTTCAATTATTTAATTTAATTGTTTATTGTTTTCCTTGAAGTTACTAACGTGTGTATTTTTTTATTAGAAAGATGTACGAGGTATCAAAGTAGGTTCTTTAATTGTTTTTATTAATGTTATGATGTAGAGTTCATGCTTAGGTTGTTATTATGATTCCTAGTATCATGTCTAGGGTAATTTTAATACTAAATATGATTGTTATAATTCCTGCGATTCTTCCTATTTTCTTCCTAATATTTATGATTGTTAGTATCATGTTAGGGTTAAAGATTTGATTTTTATTGCTTAGTGACATGCTAGGGTTTGTTATTAATCTTGTTAGTATCATGCCTAGGATCTTGCTATTATTATGCTTTAACATGATTATTATGATTATGATTATTATAATAGTTATCATGATGATTATTGTTTTGATTATTATTATTATGATTATTATTATGTTTCTTGATGATATTAATTTATTTTTATTGCTTGATCACGCCTTTTATGCATGTTTAAAGGGAATTGGTACTTGTAATCACACTTAATAAAATAATTAATAATCTTGTTAGGATTAATTTGATTATAATTCAAGTGATTGCCAATAATAGATTTATTTGTGCCTTAAATTCAACCAACATAGATAAAAAGGTTTATGGTTAAACCTATTGATTGCATGTTAGTCAGGAAGCGCACATGAATACGACATGAATAAAGTAGAGTCCTATTATTAGGGCAGGTTCAATCTCTTTTAGGTTGGATTTGTACCTTCATCCCCGAACCCTTATTTGGTTCAAGACCGTATGGAGTTGACGATCTCTTGGATCGTTAAGGGGTGTAACTTTCACCCTGTGAACGGTTTACAAGTTCCTAAAACTTGTTGGCGACTCTTTTGCTCTATCTTCTTCCCTTTTGGACGCCACCGTACTTCAGTGTATGATCACAGTGGGGTTCAAGCTAGGGGTTTTAACGCTTGAAATTATTCCCTACAGTTTTTGGCGACTCCACTTGGGAGGATTTCTATTTTAATTCCTGAATTTGTTTCGGAAATGATTTTGAATGAGTGGATGAGACTCGAAACGTGACTCGAAACGTTTTAAGTATTTCATGTGCGTAATTTTGATTAACGTTATTGTCATATGCATAAAAAAGATCTCATTGGAAAGACCATCCGTAATGAGTTAAAACATAGGATTTTACACGTAGGAAATTTGAGGAATATATTTCACAACTAGAACCGAAATAACACTGCGCGAAACTGGAAAATTTTATCGAGCACAGAAAGCTGCTGAGGCATGTAGGAATCAGCATCAACAGCCAGAGAATTGGCGCCAGAATTTTAACTCTAGCGCCTGACGCCAGCATTGGCGCCAGGCGCTACAACTAAAACTTTGCGCCAAGCTCTGTTTGTTGGCGCTAAATTCCTCCAATATCGAGCCAGAAATATGCGTTCTAATTTCGACCAGTTTTTCGTATTGTTTGCTCGATCCTACTTCCTGATTATGTTTTTCTCACTTTTCTAAAACCCTTATGTGTTCTACATATGGACATAACCCTCTGGGAATTCATGCTCCATCTACCTGATTGAACGCTCTGAGCAACAAAGGGTACATCCGAGAATGTTGAATTCACCAAACCATGGAATCGAGTTTTTCTAAAACTCGCGGTGTCCCATTCACTCGCGCCAACCCTTCACGGTTAGGCTTCCGCGTGGTGCATCCGGACAATTAACCATGGACCCTCTATTGACTAAACCTTATATCGAACTTTAGAGAACTAGAGCCATGGTTAGGTTGCAAACTCATTGCATCATATTGTGCCTACTTGACTAATTGTGCATTATTTGTTGTGCATATGTATGATTTCTTAACCGTTTGTTTGACTTGTATTGAGATTAAATAAATTAATGAATTAAAGAATTTTGCCTAATTAATTAATTGATTAATTAATTTGAGTCAATAAAGTCTAATATTTTAACCAGATTTGACCCAGTACGACTTTAAGCATACCCCCGTTGATTAATAACACCGAAAACAGTCTCAGATTGAAGCTCCAGCACTGGCGCCAAAATCTGAGCTGTAGCGCCACTCTTTGGAGTGTGGCGCTGACAGGGTAAAGTCGTATCTGTTTCGGGGTTTTCTGATGTCCTGCGGGAGAGTTACAATTCCGAGACTGGAACCGGACGCCTGTACCTGCAAAATAACGGAGACTCCTGTGAGCTCCGCCTCCAACGGTCAAGTTAGTACCTGATTAAGGAGTAATTAATGCGGAAATTAAAGTGATTAGGTCTCTCTAGGTGAGAGTGATTAACGTAGGTAATCTGCTTTGTTAGCGAGATCAGCCGGTTATTACTGTGTGTAATTACTGTGTTTTTTCCGTAATGTTTCTGTAATCTTTTTGTGTGTTTTTCCTTAATGAGGATTAAGGGAGGTATTTATAACCTTGGGAAACGTGCCCATCCTAGGTTTAGGTAAACCTAGGGCCGATTGGGCTTCCCTCGGAAGTTGGGCCTGGGTGGCCGGGTTCTCCATTAGGCATGGAGTATGCCACATGTCGTGACATAACAGGTCCAAGGTGGACGAATAAGCGCGTGCCACGTGGCAAGACCTGACAGTTCCAACTAGGGGACACTTGGCAGGACCTGATTGGTCCACATGGCGCATTCCGATTGGTGGGAGCAAAATCCCTTAATCAGTATCCCCTCACAGGTGGCACGTGATTGGTCACGTGTTACCTGTGACAGGTGTCGCACTGTAACGGGCGACGGCCTGCTACAGGTGTCAGTCGGCGAAAGGACGAGAGATTTTCCCGCCCAAATTTTGAATTCTGAAAGTGACCCTTCGCCTTCTCACTTCGCCTATATAAGGGAGAGTTGCCTTGAGTCATTTTCACACTTTGAGAACTATTTGAGAACATTCGGACCCCTGAACTTGCTCTGACATTTTGGACCTTTTCTGCCTACCGCCTGTTCTGACAAGCCGACTGCACCGTATTCCTCGTCAAGCTCTTCTGGCCATGCTTCTTTGGGTACAGAAGAGAAAAACAGCCGCCTGCAAGAGGCGAGACTTTCTCACGCAGTTGAGAAGGGGGACAATTGGGCGGAACCATCCGCCTCTTACCGAGAGCTAAATACCCCCTACTACTGCACGGTACCTCGGGGCCGAATCACAGCCATGCAAGAAAAAGTGGAGAGCTTTATTGCAAACCACACCATGGGCCCCGACTTTCTAGTGTTTGTGCCGGATCCAGAAGACACAGTCGTCTGGCCGGCTGGTTCCAGTTATGAAAGCTCCTGCTTTGGCTGCTACGAGGCGGCTATCAAGGCAGGGCTTCGCTTCCCATTACATCCGGTTGTTCAGCGGATTTTGGATGGGTATGAGTTGGGGTTATGGCAGTTAGCCCCAAACTCCTGGGTCAACGTACTCGGCTATGTGGCCGGGTGCGAACTGCACGGGGTGGAGCCGAGCTTCGAGGCTTTCGCCCATATGAACTATCTCAGCCGGACCCCTAAGACAGGCGGTACCGGCTGGTATCAATTGACAAGCCACAGGGGCTACCTCATGACAAGAGGTAAAGCAAACAAGTGGAAGGACTGGCGGAGCACCTTCCTCATCATTGAGAGTTCTGACATTGAGCAGAACAAGCGCTTCAATAGGTGGAACAGGAATCCGCCTCTTCTTGCAGGCAGCCGTAGCATGCCGCCTGTTCCCCCAAGGCTAAGAAAGAGATCCTTGATAAAGGACTCTTTAAAGTAGAGTCGAGGGTCGACTCTACTTCAGGGGTACGAGAGCAAGTACCCCTGCACTGCGTCCCGAGCTTCAAGTGGCTCTATGACGAGTACTTTTTGGCCGCCTGCGGCCTCAGCAGTCGGTGCTCAAGAGGTAGTCGGCCTGTCGAATACTCTGTTGTTTCAAACATTTGTTGTTTATCTTTTATTAACTTTGCTGTTTGTTTTTGCATCTGACGCCATGAGCAAAATCACCGCCTCCAAGACTGCGGCAGCCATGTTGCGGGCCTCTATTATGCAACAAGCTTCAACCGACTCCCCCAAGAAGGGGGCACCCTTGGTGAGCTCCGAACCTTTCACCCTCTTTTTGGAGTGTTTATGCATATACTGACTTTTTTTTCTTCTTTTTTAGACGGGTGCTCCAAGAGCTTCATCTTCTCAACAGCCGGACCCCAAGGCCCGGAAGACGACTGTTGGGAGCTCTCCTGGTTCTGCCAGGAAACAGGTGGCGGCTGAGAAACAGCCGGCCACTTCCTCTAAAACTCCAACTGGGCCGCCTAGAGGTATGAAGTTGTCCTTGTAAATTTTAGACTTGCTCCCTTTGTTACTAAGTCTAATCCCTTTGTTTATGCTTGATGCAGCCGGCCCCCAGGAGCCTGACTTGGTAGAGATGGCCAAGTCTATGATCAGGGCAGTTCCTCCAGCTGAAAGGGAGGCGGTCAGGGGTGTCGGCACCCTTGACCTTGACGGGATTGCAGGGGTCCTTGCTGAGGTATACTTAGCATGTTTTTGAGTATTTGAATTTTTGGACGCCTGTTTTCTTTTTTGTTTGGAAACTGACGCCTGTTTTTTTGTACTTAGGCCCTGCTCCGAGTTAACGGCCTTCGCAAGCCGCTTGGTCGGAAGAACAAAGAGGTAAAGGCTGCAAAAGCTATGGCCGCCTCTGACTGTGATAAGGCAATGTTTCAAATTGCCCAAAATGAAGTACTGACCATTGATATTCTTTATTATCAGGCGCAGGCTACCGCCGCTGTTCGGGCTCAGTTAGAGGCGGCCCAGAAGAAGAATGACGAGATGGAGGCGACCATCACAAATCTCAAGGCCGAGCTGAAACCTCTTCGCCTGAAAATGTACTCTTACGAAGCCATGGAGAAATCCTTGGCCAGCGTAAAGGAATGCCTGGTGACCCAGGAGAAGAGTCTTACCCAAGAGCTCTCGGAAAAGGCCGAGCAAGAGAAGAAAGAGCTCGTCCGGGAGATGATGGAAGACTCCGCTCAAATCCAGCGCATGACCTGGGGCCGCCTCTTCCCCAGTGCCGACTTTGCCTCTTGGGAAAGAACGTACCACCAGTGTTCGGATGCATATAATCAAGAGATCCTGGCGGCTGCTGAAGAAGAGGCGTTGGGGGAGGCGTCGGAGGAGGAGGAGCCGGTAGTGGCGCTTGTGCCGCTTGGGGGTAAGGCGTCAAAAAAGGATGCAGCTGAAGCCGAGTCCAGCAAGAAGAGTGCTGACCAGGCGGTAGCTGCTAATACTGAACTGCCCCCTTCTTAAGCTTTATGTATTCTTTCCACGGCCTGAGTGCCGTTTGCTTTGTATTTACCTGGCCAGGGGGCCGGGGCTTTTAATATTTTGATGGTCTTTAATGACCGGCTTATTTTAAATGAATTTTTGTTTTGCTTCAAATTTGTCTAAGTATTCCACATCTAATATCCAATTGTTTACTAGACCGACTGTTTTACATGGCCGAACGTTGCAGATAGGTACGGATAGTTAGTACGCCGCCTATGCCCCTGGACGACTGGTTGTCTGTTTCCAGGATAGACGATCAGTCGGCCATTTATCCAATCGGTATTCGAACTATTTTGTCTGGATCCTTTTTAGGCAGGCGGGCCTGTCATTTGTAAATTTAACCAAGTAGGAAAGTGGTCTGACCAAGTAAATAGAGTATTACCTAGTCGCCAAGGAATTGAGTAGTAGAGATAACAAGCGGCGGGTACCGGTTATTTCCCTTTATTGCCAATGTTGTTGGCTTTTAACTCATAATTTGTTAACCTAGCAAGAGTAGTGATTGAGAGCCCCTGCTTGTTAAAAACAGGCGGACGACTCATACCTTTTAGGCTCCATACTAAGTTTGAGTGACTATTAAGTTAACATAGGAGTTACTTAGTCTTCGTCACAATCTAGATTGAGTAGTAGAGGTACCAGGCGGCGGAGGCCGGCTGATCCTCTTGATTCGCCAATGTTTGTTGGCTATTAACTCAATAGGTTACCTAGTAGGAATAGGGGTTTGAGTGCCCCTGTTTGTTAAAAACAGGCGGACGACTCAAACCTTTTAGGTTCCATACCAAATTTGAGGGAGTGACTATGAGTTAACGTTGGAGTTACTCAGTCGCCGTCACTTTTGTTTGAGAAGTAAAGGTACCAGGCGGCGTAGGCCGGCTAGACCCCTTGATTCGCCAATGTTTGTTGGCTATTAACTCAATAGGTACCCCCTGCATTTATCCCAAGTAATACAGGCGGTCATCTGACTCAGATGTCAACTGCTACCACTGGTTTGGTTAGTGATAGAGTTATCCTTGTCTCAAAAACGGCTACGTGGTTGCCCTTGGGGACAGTCGTATAGGTGCCGTGTAATTAGTTTATAGAACAATGTTCCACCCAAAAAGGAGCTGCTCTCTGCGACGAATTTCATCCGGAGGGATGCCGTCGGACGCCTGCTATGATGTTGGGACAGGTCGTATTAGTTTTGTAGATTTGATCAGTTGGCTTGGCGCCTGGTCTGATCATTCGGCCTGTGGCCTTGCTAAGTAAAAGGAGGGTAACCGCCTGTTAGGCACAGGGTCGGCCAGGCCCTAATCTTTTTAGCTAAGTATTAGGGGGGTGGCTATGTGTTTGGAACCAGTCGGCCATCTTCTTATGGAGAGTAGCCGACTATATGCCCAGACGACATGCCCCTATTGTGAGTGAAATACTCAATGGAGAGTAGCCGACTGTAAAGGTACAGACGGCATGCCCCTCTGAAGATAGAGTGAAAAACTCAATGGAGAGTAGCCGACTGTAAAGGTACAGACGACATGCCCCTCGTAGTTAAATTAAACACGGAGAGTAGCCGACTATTTGTTAGTAAGCGTGCCCCTCTTAGTACAAATTTGAATAGTAAGTGCACTTTTATTAAGTAGTTCTTACTTTACATCATTCAAAAAAAATATTTCTTAAGATTATCTACATTCCAAGTTCGAGGCAACGGTTGTCCGTCTGGTGTTTCCAGACGGTAGGTACCGTCCCTGACTTCCTCATAGATTCGGTAGGGTCCTTCCCAGTTGGGAGTTAGTTTGCCAGACTCATTAGCCCTACCAACTGCTTCCATTTTTCTAAGTACAAAGTCCCCTACTTTGAGTGGACGCCTGTGTACTTTTTTGTTGTATGATCTAGTCATTCTCAAGCGATAGATCTCATGGCGCAAGACAGCATTGCCCCTCTTTTCAGGAAGTGAGTCTAATGCCAGGCGCATGGCTTCCCAGTTTGCCTCTTCGTCATATAGCATTACTCGAAGAGTCGGCTCGTAGTGTTCTATTGGAAGAACAGCTTCCGCACCATAAGTTAGGAGGAATGGAGTTTCTCCAGTCGCCCCTTTTTCAGTCGTCCTAATGGCCCAGAGAACATGTGGTAATTCATCCGCCCATAGGCCGCCTGCTCGTTCAATCTTTTTCTTGAGACCGTCTGAGATGATTTTATTAAAGGCTTCTACCTGGCCGTTTGCTTGTGGACGGCCGACAGATGCAAAGTAGTTTGCAATTCCTTGGTCACCCAACCAGCTTTTGAGAACAGGCGTCTCAAATTGGGGACCATTATCAAAAACCATAGACATGGGAACCCCGAACCGAGTGATGACATTTTTCCAAATGAATGAAATTACATCTTTCGTCTTGATTCCCTTTACCGCCTCCGCCTCTACCCATTTAGTGAAGTAGTCAACGGCAACAAGTATGTACCTCCTGCCGCCTGTAGCAGGCGTATATGGACCCAGAATGTCCATGCCCCACTTAGCAAACGGTAGTGGGCTGTGAATGGTAGTGAGGTCAGTAGCCGGACGGTGAATTAGTTTGCCAAACCTTTGGCACTTGTCACATTTTTTCACCATCTCCATTGCATCTGCTTCCAAAGTAGGCCAAAAGTAGCCCTGCCGCCTTGCCCTTCGAGCAAGCATCCTACCACCTATATGAGAAGCACAATAACCAGAGTGAAGATCATCTAGTATCTCTCGTCCCTTTTCTGGAGTAACACACTTTAAGAAGGGTTGAAGGTACCCCCTCTTGTGAAGTTCTCCCTTTATCATTTCAAAACAGGTGGCTCGTTTTTCAGTGCTGCCGCCTGTTGAGGATCATCCGGCAGTGTACCGTTTGTCAGATACGCCCTGATTTAATCCATCCAGGTTGAGCTTCTGTCTAGGATTCTAATAGGGTTTTCCTCGATGCTTCTCTTCTCCATTACTTCCCAAAAAACAGTTTGAGGAGTATCAGAGGAGGCGGATGATGCTAATTTTGACAGTGCATCCGCCTGGTTGTTTTCTGATTTTGGCACTTGGATTAAATGGAAATCCTCAAGGGAGCCGATTGCTTGTCGGACCGCCTGTAAATACTTGATCATGGCCGGATGGGTTGCTTCGTATTCGCCATTGTACTGACTCACTATCAATTGTGAATCGGAACAGGCGTCTATTTTTCTTGCCCCTGCCGCCTTGCACATGCGGATTCCGGCTAGTAAAGCTTTATATTCTGCCTCATTGTTTGAGGCCTGAAAACTGAAGCGTAGAGCATACTCGTACCTGTCGCCCTCTGGCGACTGACATATGACGCCTGCTCCACAACCATTTGAAGTAGAGCTTCCGTCCACATATACCTTCCAGACTTGGTCTGGAACTTGAAAGTCAGGAGGACGAGTCATCTCAACAATAAAGTCAGCAAAGGCTTGCCCCTTCACTGCTTTTCTAGGCTCGAAGGTAACTTCGAGGCTCTGTATTTCTATGGCCCATTTGATCATTCGACCTGACGACTCCATGATGGTCAGTGGCCGCTTGATAGGTTGGTCTGTATACACGACGACTGCATGTGCCAAAAAGTAGGGCTTCAATTTTTTAACAGCCATGAAGAGTGCAAGACCAAATTTCTCCACTAGGGGATACCTCAACTCGGCATTTTTCAGTACGTGACTGACAAAGTAGACCGGGAGCTGACAGCCATCTCTTTCAGCAAGGAGAACAGCGCTTAACGCATGATCAGAGACGGCCAGGTACATGTAGAGAACCTCTTTGGGCAAAGGGCTGACCAGCCTCGGCAAGGAATGCAAGTGAACTTTTAATTTCTGGAAGGCGGCCTCAGCATCCGGCCCCCATTCAAACCTTGCCTTTTTCTTAATTGCCTGGAAAAAGTATAGGCATTTGTCGTCTGATCGGCTTAGAAATCTTCCCAAGGCCGCCAGACAACCTGTTAACTTCTGAACCTCTCGGATGGTACGAGGCGACTGCATGTCAATGACCGCCTGCACCTTCTCAGGGTTCGCCTCTATTCCTCTCTGATTGATAAGGAATCCGAGAAATTTCCCAGACTCAACTCCAAAAACACATTTCTTGGGATTGAGCATGACATGGTGCCGCCTGAGTGTGGCGAAAGTTTCTCGGAGGTCCGACAGATGATCTTTCTAAAGTTTAGTCTTGACAATCATATCATCAATGTATGCCTCGACGTTCCTCCCAATCTGATCAAAGAACACAGTGTTTATCATTCGTTGGAAGGTAGCCGGGGCATTCTTAAGACCAAACGGCATGACCGTGTAACAGTAAAACCCCTGATCAGGGACGAAGGCCGTCTTCTCCTGATCTTTCTTCCATAAAGGAATTTGATGGAAACCAGAATAGGCGTCCATAAAACTCATCAAGGCATGGCCGGCTGTTGAGTCGACCAGGTCATCAATTTTATGCAGAGGGTAACTGTCTTTGGGGCACGCCTTGTTTAAGTCTGTGTAGTCTACACACATTCGCTAGGTGCCATTCGGCTTTTTAACAAGCACCACATTTGCAACCCAGTCTGGGAAGTAACATTACCGAATGAACCCTGCATCAAGTAATTTTTTAACTTCGGCGGCTGCCGCCTGACTTCTTTCTTCGCCATGGTTCCGCTTCTTTTGCCGTACCGGCTTCTTTTTTGGATCCACAACCAGTTTATGTACCGCCAGATCAGGACTAATGCCTGGCATTTCATGGACTTCGAATGCAAAGATGTCCTTGTATTCTTTCAATAGTTTGTGAAAGTCGTCACCAAGGTCTCTCAGAGCAGTCGTCCCAACTTTGACTGTTCGGTCAGGACGTGAATCGTCTAAGATCAGGTCCGCATGTTCACCAGCCGGCTGAGGGCGGAACTCATCCGACCGCTCCTCTGCCACTGATTGCTATTTTCTTTCTTTTCTTGCGGCCCCTGTCTGGGATGCCTTTCTCTTCTTGCCGCCTGCTTCTTGAACAGGCGCGCTCTCCTTGACATTGTCAAGGTCTGTTTTTTCACCACTTGACCCAGTGGCCATAACAGTGGGCTTGACATCCGAGAGATAGCACTCTCGCGCCATCCTCTGATCTCCCCTTAGGGACCCGACTGTTCCATTATCCATCTCAAACTTGAGCAACATAAGAGATGGGATTATAACAGCCTTGGAATTATTCAGGGTAGGTCGACCCAGAATCATGTTGTAGGCCGAGAGTTCCTCTACTACCAGGAACCGGACTACCATGTGTCGTCCTACCCCTTTTTCGCCCAGGCGGATGGGTAAATCTACTCGTCCCAGTGGGTGGACGACTCCTCCTCCAAACCCTACTAAAGGGTGGGAGGCCGGATGTATGCAATCAGTCTGATATTTTAGCTTCGACAGACATTTGCTACTAATGAGATCTGAGGAGCTTCCGGTATCTATGAGGATTCGGCCAACTCTCTGGTTGGCCACTTTACATTCAATGACGAGAGGGTCGTCATGAGGCCCTCTTACCCCTCCTAGATCTTCTTCAGTGATGACAATCTCAGGAAAAGAATATTTGGACGGCCGTTCTTGGTGAACGGAATTTACATCTAACCGCCTGATATTGTCTTTGTTGCCCCTAATAGTGGAGCTGCCTCCTGAGAAGCCGCCTGCAATGGTGTAGACGACTGCATCATCTGTATCGGAGCTGTCGGCCTGCCGATTCTTTTTGGCCGACTGCTTGTTTGAGGAAGCGTTCCCCGTAGATTTCTTGACATAAGTGGCAAGATCACCTTGCTCAGCCAGGCGGTCTAGGTACCGCATGAGACTGATGCAGTCATTGGTGTGATGACCAACATCATCATGATAAGCACATAATTTATCTTGGTTCCGGTTGTTTGCAGAACCCTTCATGGGGAGCGGCTTCTCAATTGAGATCCGTCCCTTGATTTCTTTTAGGATAAACTGGTTATCCTTGTTAAACGCATACTTTGGGGAGTATGGTTTGAATTCTTTTTTCTTTTTCTGGGCCGGCTGTTTAGAGGAGTCAGCCGCCCAGACCTCTTTTCTTTTCTCATCTTTGTTAGACGACTGTTTCTGTCGTCCTTCTCTTTTGTCGAACCTTTTCCCGTCGCCACCCTCTTTCGAACCAAATCAAATTTGAAGGTAGACCCGTCTTTGAGACCTCAGAAAAAGTCAGTATAGGCTACCTCATCTGGTAACCCTTGAATCTGTATTCTCATCAGGTTAAACCGCCTGATGTAAGAACGAAGCCCCTCCTTCTCGCCCTGCTGAATTGTTCCCAAATCAAGGGTCGTTTTCTTCGCAGGGATGTTCATGGCGAAGTTGGAGGCAAATAGGTAAGCAAGCGTCCTGAAGCTATTTACATAACCAGCCGGCAGGTTGCCGAACCATTGCTGGGCGATTCCTTTGAGAGTCGCTGGGAAACACTTGCACCAAGTGGGATCATCCAACCCTTGAAGGTACATCAGGTTGGTGAATGCCATCAGATGGTCTTCTGGGTAAGTAGTGCCGTCATAGGCGCCTACTAGTACATTTTTCACTTTGGCCGGCTGAGCGGCTTCAGTAATTTCCTTGGAGAAGGCCGACGGCTGTTCACCAAGTCTAAGCAACCGTAGCTGCCAGTCCATAGGTTGGACGTTTTTTGCTGCAGGTCCACCAAACGGAGGTGGCTGCAAAAAATACTGTTGTTGCGGCACAAATGGTAAGTTTGGTACCGCCTGGTCGCTATGAAAGCCGGAATGACGGGAGGTGCCGCATGACTGACTCTCATGATACGACTGAGTATGCCTCATCGAGGCATTTCGCAAACTGTCTTGAAAGTTTGAAGTAGAGGCCGACTCTAACAATCGGTCACTCTTCTTCTGCTCTAGCAGTAGCCGAGCATCTGTGAATGTTTGCTTCGACCCGTCCGCCTGAATATGACGAACAGGTTTCCTATTTCCTGTAGGATAACGGAATTTTGTGAAATCAAGGGCAGGTGGCTCCCGCTTCCTAGATTTAGGATGAGGAGTCGCCTCTCGCCCTTGAACTGGCTTCCTCTTCAGTGAAGTGGAGGGTTTCTTGGCGGACTGCTCCTTGACTGGAACAGGCGGCTTCTTGTTGATCAACTCTTGAATCTCTCCCTTGAAGTCCCTTATGAAGGTCATGAGTTCGTTCCTTGTGATGGGAGCAGACCCATCAGTCGGCTGTTGCCGAACAGGTGGTGCGCCTGCTTGCTCGCTTCCTGTTTGAAGATGTTCTCGTTCCCTCCTTTCGGTATGACGGGTACGTCGGGCCCTTAGGGTCCCTTCTGAAGCTGTATGAGCTTCAACTTCGAATTCACTTTCGGTATCATGGTCCGACTAAACTTGAGGGTCGTCTAGGGGACGCCTCTCTTCAGGAGTCGGTACAGACTTGGATGCCATCTCAGAAGTACTCTCCCCACAGACGGCGCCAAATGTTTCGGGGTTTTCTGATGTCCTGCGGGAGAGTTATAATTCCGAGACTGGAACCGAACGCTTGTACCTGCAAAATAACGGAGATTCCTGTGAGCTCCGCCTCCAACGGTCAAGTTAGTACCTGATTAAGGAGTAATTAATGCGGAAATTAAAGTGATTAGGTCTCTCTAGGTGAGAGTGATTAACGTAGGTAATCTGCTTTGTTAGCGAGATCAGCCGGTTATTACTGTGTGTAATTACTGTGTTTTTTCCGTAATGTTTCTGTAATCTTTTTGTGTGTTTTTCCTTAATGAGGATTAAGGGAGGTATTTATAACCTTGGGAAACGTGCCCATCCTAGGTTTAGGTAAACCTAGGGCCGATTGGGCTTCCCTCGGAAGTTGGGCCTGGGTGGCCGGGTTCTCCATTAGGCATGGAGTATGCCACATGTCGTGACATAACAGGTCCAAGGTGGACGAATAAGCGCGTGCCACGTGGCAAGCCCTGACAGTTCCAACTAGGGGACACTTGGCAGGACCTGATTGGTCCACATGGCGCATTCCGATTGGTGGGAGCAAAATCCCTTAATCAGTATCCCCTAATCAAAAGTAAATACCTAAGTCCTCTAACTAAAGTAGATATGGAAGTAGGGTCGAACTCCACAGGGAAACAGATGTTTTCACTCCTAATTAATTATTATAGCCTAAATTATCTAAGTAACAATTATTTTAGGGAATAAATTCTATACTACGAAGAATAAGTTTATGGAGAAAAGAAACAATAATAAGGAAGCCTAGGGTCACAGTTTCACCAACAATTAATATTCCGGGATAGAACGAAGTAATTAATAATTAACAATGCACAAATAACATGATTGACAGGCTCTCGCAATTTATTAATCAACATAGATCTAACAGGCTCTCGCAATTTACTAGATCTAAGTTCTTATTGAAAATAGCCTTTGATATTAAATTAACATCTGCTTGATTCATCAATTCAATATAGCTAAACATTCAAAATCAAATTACATCTGCTCTATTCATAATCTAATTGCAAAGAATTAAAACAATTCTATAAGAAATTATCATGCAATATCAATAATCAATATTAACAAACTATCCCTTCATATTAATTATGGATCCCCATAAACCCTAAAATGAAACTACTCACGCATCATCATAGCTAAACAAATCAAATAAAGGCATAATCAAAGAAGCAAGTAAAATAGCTGAAATTAAAAGAGAAGAAATTGTTACCAAAAAGAAATGTGGAATTAATGAAATAATTAAGAACAAAAGTTGAGAGAGAATTTAAGAGAGAGAAAAATACTAAGTAGAGAGAGAAAGTCTAAGAAGGAAGGTAAGCTAAAAATTTCGTACAAAATCGTAGTTAAACGTCTCCCAAAACAAAAATCAAAACAAACTTAATCTGGTCTTCTAAAAACGCGCGCCCGATCGGGCGAAGGGCCGCCCGATCGGGCGCGCCTTTTTCTTCGCGTTCTTCCCAAGAAGCATCGCCCGATCGTGCTAGAGGCTCGCACGATCCGGCGCGCCTTAGCACGCTCAGCAACAAGCCATGTCGTGCCCCATCATGCTAGAGGTAGCTCGATCGGGCGGTTGCTTCTCCTTGAGCTTGGACTTCGATTGGGCTTGATACGTCTTTTTAGCTTCCGTAGTTGATTTATAAAGCCCGGGAAAATGCTCCAAGAGTGCAATTTCCTGTAAAATACGACTAAAACTACGAAAACACTAGAACACACAAATTAGTAATAAAAGTGGCCCGAAAGAGCCAAAAACACTACTAATAACGACCAAGGGACGGGGGTAAAACACTATATAAAATGGACATATCAAACTCCCCCAAGCCAAACCTTTGCTTTTCCCTAAGCAAAGAGCTCATCAATTAACATATAAAACATACTTCACCCCAATAATCAAATCAAAAACCAACGGTTCAAGGCAAATCTAATGAACATGCTTCAACATCAATCAATCTTATTCATCTAATCACCCTTCCTCCTCAACAATTGTCAAGTAGAGCAAACCACAAGAGCATATAGAATTCAAGACTAGTGCTCACACACTCAACTCTCATTTATGTAGCGAGTAAAAGATGTACTCGATCGCTCTCCAACTAACCCCTTTAATGTGAACAATGCCTTCCCAACTCACACTCTCGTGTGTATAAACATTGAACGCTCATCCTACTAGTCGACTCGAAATATGCCAAGTCATAACTTGCGTTGACAAACAACACTTTCACGTTTACATAACTTCTATGCACAAGGTCGGAAGGTCTTTAAAGCTTGTAATGTAAGGCTAGGGTATAGGATAAATTTGGGATTATGTGAGAGAAAAGCTATGCATTAAAGGAGCCAAATCCTAATAAACCCATGATCAAAATAACGATGATCATACATCTCTATAAACATAACCAACTCCAACAAAAACCACCAAATACAACTCTAATCATCATAAACAATCCCAACACTTACAATAATCACTCATAAAAATATGATAATGTAGAATTTTGAGTGAAAAACAAACTCTGAACTCATTCTTTTTTTTTCTACTTGAATTTTTTTTCTTCTGTTTTTTTATTTCTTTTGAACAACCTTCGAATCGAACATTTGAGCGCTAAATTTTTTTTCTTTTTCTCTTTTTTTTCTTTTTAACCCATATTGGAAATTTCAACTTTGAATATCAATATTTTCCAATAAATAATCAAAGAACAATAACTCTTCTTTTATTCCCAAATTGTGCAAATAATATGCACACCACAACTCCGTTACCTCACCAACTATTAGCTCCTTCAATCCAAGCTTGGGACTAGTAACCAATGGGGCTTAAATAGGCTTTTAATGTGGTTTATAAACAATAAAATGGCACAAGAAACAACATGGGTAACAAGAAGGGAACAAATGTATCTAATACTCTGAAGGCTACCTAAAAGAATAAACGCCTTCGTCCTCCTCATGTGCATAATAATAAGTCATGAAACACTACTCATAGTTGCAAATCAATACTCAAATTCATTGACATACCGGGAATTATGGAACTATCACACATTTTCTAACCAAATCAACTAGTCAAGCACTATATTCACAAGTAGTTGGGCAAGATTGACTCATGTTTAGGAATCCAAGCAATTAAACTTCAAATCATGACCACCAAATCCACAATGCTCATTATCAATAACCAAGAATCAAAACAAATATTTCTCAAGTATGGGGCACAGGGAAGTATGATTCATAATTCATTGGAACGTATTTTTGAGTTTTTTTTTTATTTTTCAATTTTTTTGTATTTTTCATATATAAGAAAGCAATTAAAAACTACACTAAGAACCACCTACAAAGTAGTTAGGGTCCATATTCCCCTTAAACCCACCAAAAGGTACATCGGTCCCATAACCATGGACCGATGAGTAGTCGACGTAGGTACCAAAGGCACTTGGGTTCGTATATCCACCCTGCGGATATTGGAACCAATCAGGGACAAGTGAGTCGGGGATAATAGCCCCCCAACGGGCGTAGTCATCATACATGGGGTATAAACCCCTCCCTAGGTTCCGCTCCACATAACCTACCCTTCTATCTAGAGAACCTACTCTAGCATCCAAATCCCTAACCAAACCCTCAACTCTCCCTTGCCCCGTCTCAATCCTATGTAATTGGCTCCTAAAAGCCTAGAAGTCATAAGGGGCTTTGGGGTCTATGTTGTAGTTGGTAGAGGAAGTGGGGATATCGTATGTAAAGGGTTGAGGTGGTGGATAATGTGGTGAATGGTAAGGAGGTGAGTGGTCAATGGGAGAGTGATAGGGTTGAGGTGAAGGGTGAGGTGGTTGCACCTCACCTTGACCGTTAAGCTCAAAAGTGTAAGAAGGCCTCCCCTTCTCAAATTTAGTCAAGGTGGGGTGGGGTAAAGTGAAAGCATTATCTCTCCTACCCGATTCCCGTTGAATCACCCACCAAGTCTCCCCTCCCATGACATTAACCCAATTAAGGCCACCTAGATAGGGTAGGTCCATATTAGTTGGGCCGGCTACCTTACCATCATCGTTAGGGACAAAGCTAAGGTGTTTGACCGCTATATGTGTAAGTAGGCCACCAAAGTAAATGGGTAGCCTAGACCTACCCGCCTCGGCCACATTGGCCACCCGTTGGAAGTGGTTGGCCGTTTTATGTACTATATTGAGCTTTTCACTCCTAGGGATCATGTATGACCCTAGTAATTCAAGCTCATCCCGCCTAACATTGGCGGGTTCATGCCTTCCAAAAATGGTAAGACTAACAAACCGTTTCCAAATCTTTGGCACGGGATGTTGTATCCAAGTACCTTTAGCGTGTTGGAGGTTCAAATTAAGATCCCCCGTAAGGGATTGATAGACAACCAAATTCTTCCAAGTCAATCTAATATCATTATTGATTAACCGAAATTGAACATGAGAAATTAAGGCATTTGATTTTATGAAATTAAAACTAGAAACGAATTCTAAGGTTAAATAATCACAAGTATCGTAAGGCATGTTAAAGAAACCGCTCATGCCAACTCCCTTGAATAATTTTTCTACATGCTTATCAATTCATAGTCTAATAAGGGTAGGGTGATGAATGAAACGAGTGGGAATTACCTGCCTCGTGATGAGGTTAAGCATCCTCTGTTTTTGCTCTTGGGTGGTGATGACCACCCTCTCCCATCCCGGAATTTGCAAGTTCGGGTCAAATCTCGCCTCTTGGTTCCTTGAGCCTTCCCCCCTTACCGTTCTTGACCTCTTGAAAGCCATTGATGGTAGAAAGAATAGGAATTGAGTGGTTTCTCTCTCTTAGGGTTTAGAGAAAATTGAGAGAAAATGGTAGAAATTGGGTCTAGATTGTAGAGAAAGATGAAAGGATTAGAAATATGTAAAAAAAATTGAGTTTTGATGGAAGGATTGGAGAAGAAATTGAAAAATAAGTGAGTTTGAAGGTGTAAAAATGGAGGTTTTAGAGAGAGAAAGTAAAGGAGAAGAAAATGAGGAAAGAAAGAAGAAGAAAAATATAAGGGGACGGCCAAAAATAGGCGCGCCCGATCGGGCGGATCATTTGAAATTCCAGAATCGTAGTTGCGCGCCCGGTCGGGTGAGCTCTGCCCTATCGGGCGCGAACACGAACGACAAATTCGCCCTATGGCTCGCCCGATCGGGCGAGCTTCACCCGACATATCTTTTCCTTCACTCGATTTGCGCCCAATCGGGCAACCTTGCCCGATCGGGCGAAATTTGCTCGAGTTTGTAACTGCACTTGCGCATCCGATCGTGCAACTTTGCCTGATCGGGCGAATTTTGCTCAATTCCCAGCTCCCCTTTCGCGCCCAATCGGGCGAATTAAAGGCTAGTAATATCGGGCCCGTGCCTAGTCGTTTCCTTAGCTTTTCTTCGTTTTCAAATTTTTTCTAAGTCTTTCGACCTCTTAAACCTATACCTGTACAAAAACACTTATAAACGGTAAAATTACACTCTCCTCGCCTCTCAAAAAAATAAATAAAAATAAAAATAAATAAAAAGGAAAACTAGTCTAGAAAGCAAGAAATACGGGTTGCCTCCCGCAAAGCGCTGGTTTATCTAGGTACCGCACGACCCTCTTACCACCTTGATGTTCAGGTTGGAAATGGAGTTAGGAAGGTTTCCTCCACATCTCTACTTGTAGCGCCCTCATGATACACCTTCAGTCGTTGGCCATTTACCTTAAACTCTTCACCCTTGTCATTGACCAACTCTACCGAGCCAAATTTGTTCACCCTTCTGACGGTGAAGGGACTGGACCACCTAGATTTTAACTTTCCTGGGAAAATCTTTAATCTAGAATTGAAGAGAAGAACTTTATCACCTGGTGCAAACTCTCTTGGTAAGATCCTCTTGTCATGCCACTTCTTGGTCTTCTCCTTGTAGATTCGCGCACTATCATATGTTGACAATCTAAACTCATCTAACTCATTGAGTTGGAGGAGTCTTTTCTTACCCCCGACCTTAGAGTCCATGTTAAGCTCCTTGATCGCCAAAAAAGCTTTGTACTCCAATTCCACGGGAAGATGACATGCCTTACCATAAACTAATATATAAGGTGAAGTACCAATTGGTGTCTTGAATGCTGTTCGGTATGCCCAAAGTGTGTCACCGAGCTTGATACTCTAATCTTTCCTTGACTTGGCTACTACCTTTTCCAGGATCTCCTTGATTTCCCTATTAGAGACCTCAACTTGACCACTAGTTTGAGGGTGGTTACTAAGCCCGGTTCTGTGATATACGTCATACTTCTTAAGGAGGTTATCCAGCTGTCTTTCATGGAAGTGGGTACCTCCATCACTAATGATAGCCCGTGGAATGCCAAACCTCGGAAATATGGTCTTCTGGAAGAGCTTGGTGACTAACTTGGCATCGTTTGTTGGTGAAGCTATGGCCTCAACCCACTTTGACACATAATCGACGGCTACAAGTATGTAGCAATTCCCATTAGAAGATGGGAACGGCCCCATGTAATCAATACCCCAAACATCAAATATTTCTACTTCAAGAATCCCGGTTTGGGGCATCTCATGCCTCCACGAAATGTTACCAGTTCTCTGGCAAGAGTCACAAGCTTGCACAAAAGTGTTAGCATCCCTGAACATAGTAGGCCAATAGAAGCCTGACTCATTAATCTTAGCCACCGTTTTATTGGGGCCGTGATGTCCTTCGTAAGGTGATGTATGACAGGCGGCAAGAACGCCATGAGCATCCCATTCGGGAACACACCTGCGAAATAATCCATCTGCACACTCACGAAACAAAAAAGGATCATCCCAAAAATAATGTTTAACATCAGAAAGGAATTTCTTTTTCTGTTGGTAGGACAAGTCAGGAGGTAGAGTACCACCCACTAAATAATTAGCAAAATCTGCATACCATGGTTGTTGCTCTACAACTGCATATAGGTTGTCATCAGGGAAAGAATCATCTATACGTAAAGAGTCTTTACCCTCATCATACCTGATACGTGACAAGTGGTCTGCCACTACGTTCTCTACTCCCTTTTTATCTTTTATTTCTATGTTAAAATCTTGGAGCAAGAGAACCCACCGGAGTAGCCTTGGCTTTGATTCCGCCTTAGCTATCAAATATCTTAATGTTGCATGATCAGTATAAACAATAACTTTAGAAACAACAAGATATGATCTAAATTTTTCTAAACCATAAATAACAGCAAGAAACTCCTTTTCCGTAATGGCATAGTTGACTTGGACTTAATCCAAAGTTTTGCTAGCATAATAAATAGCATGCAAAACCTTGTCCTTCCTCTGTCCGAGCACGGCTCCTACCGTGAAGTCACTTGCATCACACATGATCTCGAAAGGAAGGTTCCAATCGGGAGCACATATGATAGGTGCCGATATCAAAGCCTGCTTAATCCTGTTGAAGCCTTAAGACGCTCGTCAGTAAAAATAAATGGGACATCCTTGAGCAAAAGTTGTGTCAGTGGTTTAGCAATTTTAGAAAAATCTTTGATAAAACGGCAATAAAACCCCGCATGACCCAAGAAACTTCTAACTCCCTTAACATTAACTGGGGGAGGTAATTGCTCAATCACTGATATTTTATCCTTGTCTACTTGTATGCCCTTATCAGATACAATATGACCTAGGACTACTCCCTCTGTCACCATAAAGTGACATTTTTTCCCAATTAAGGACTAAGTTGCACTCTTCACATCTTTTCAAAATTTTAGCGAGATTAATTAAGCATGAATCAAATGAAGAACCATATACGCTAAAATCATCCATAAAGACCTCCATAATAGACACTATGAAATCAGAAAAAATGCTCATCATACAACGTTGAAAGGTAGCGGGTGCATTACATAAACCAAAGGGCATTCTACGATATGCAAAAGTGCCATAAGGGCATGTAAAAGTAGTCTTTTCCTGATCTACAAGGTGAATTGGAATTTGGAAAAATCCCGAGTACCCATCCAAATAGCAAAAGAATTTATGATTGGCTAACCTCTCAAGCATTTGATCAACAAAGGGAAGAAGGAAGTGATCCTTTTTAGTGGCGATATTTAATCTACGATAGTCTATGCACATACGCCACCCTGTTACAGTTCTAGTGGGAATTAATTCATTCTTTTCATTTGTTATCACAGTCATCCCACCTTTCTTTGGCACTACCTGCACAGGACTTACCCACTTGGAGTCAGAAATAGGATAGATAATACCTGCATAAAGTAATTTCATCACCTCCTTCTTGACTATTTCCTCCATGTTGGGATTTAATCTTCGTTGGGGTTGAATGCAGGGCTTGTAATTTTCCTCTAGATGTATCCTGTGCATACAAAAGTAAGGGCTAATACCCTTGAGATCATCAATACTGTACCCTATAGCCTTATTATGGGTTTTGAGAACCCCTAGATGTTGGGAAGATTGTAGGTCAGTAAGTGCAGTACTGATGATCACGGGGTGTAGTTCTTGTTCATCTAGAAAAACATATTTTAAATGTGAAGGGAGAGGTTTTAGTTCAGGTTTCTTGACCTCTGCAGGTTTTGATTCCTGAACTAAATTTACTACCTTCATTGTTTCCTCGAGGCTTAACTCTTTTAAGGAAAAAGCCATTTCAAAATCCTGTACCTCATTACCTCAAATACTTGCATTGTGTAAGGGATTCCCGCAGAGAACTTCCTCTAAGGGATCCTTCGCAAGATAAATTCCCGCAGAGAACTTCCTCTAAGGGATCCTTCGCAAGAACTTGTGGCAAGCTATCATCACAAATATCGTCCATTACATCAATTATATCAATGTAGCAACAATTTTCCTCTAGCATAGGCCCTTTTAAAACCTTCCCTAAATTGAAAGTAACATTATCGTCACCTACAGAAAGGGTTATTTACCATTTTTTACATCAATAATTGCTCCTGCAGTATGGAGGAAAGGCCTACCTAATATAATGGGTATTTGTGTGTCCTCTGCCATGTCTAAAACAACAAAATCAACAGGAATAAAAAATTTACCAACTCTGACAGGTACGTCCTCTAAAATAGCTAAGGGGTATTTTACCGAACGATCTTCCATTTGCAAAGTTATATTAGTAACTTTTAATTCTCCCATTTTAAGTTTAGCGCAGACATACAATGGCATGACACTGACACTAGCACCCAAATCGCACAAAGCTTTATCAATAAAAACATTCCCAATGTGACAAGGGATAGAAAAACTACTGGGGTCCTTTAATTTAGGAGGGGATTTGTTTTGCAATAAAGCGCTACACTCCTCTGTGAAAGCTACAGTTTCTACTTCGTTAAAGGCCCTTTTCCTAGTCAGAATGTCTTTCATAAATTTAGCATAAGCAGGAACTTGAGTGATTAAGTCAGTAAAAGGAACTGTTACCTGCAGGTTTTTCACCACCTCTAAATACTTACCGAATTGTTTATCAAGCTTACTCTTTAGATGTCTATTAGGGAATGGAAGCTTGATAACTGGGCTCTGTACATCTCCTCCCTTATCGTACGATTTACCCTGCAAGGAAAAACTAGTAGGGTTAGTATCTATTTGTAGCCCTGCAGGGCTAGCAAGATTACCGTTTGGTATAGGGGAATCTAGATCAAGAACTGGTCTATCTTCCTTTGGCATAGGAGGTCCATCATAATGTGAACCACTCCGTAGAGTGATTGCATTGCCATGATCTGTAGGGTGGATAGGTTGTGATGGTAGAGCTCCCTGCTGACGGGATTTTAGGGTAGATGAATGTTGTGCAATTTGATTGTCCATGATTTTATTATGGGCTAGGATGGAATCAATTTGCGCATCTTTACTCTCCATATGCTTTTGCATGTTGGCAAGCATTGCTCTACTTTCTGTCATGGCAGGGTCGGAAGATGATGAGGGTGATGCATGGCTTTTCTGGTCGGAATTAGGAAGATAATATTTTTGTTGTGGTGGGGTTTGCTGCTGTGGTTGTTGTGGAGGTGGAGGATTTTTTACATTGATGCTCCGGTACGAAAGATAAGGATGATTTTTATAACCGGCATTGTAGGAATTGGAATAGGGGTTATTCTGCCTATAGGTTTGAAAGGCATTAACTTGTTCCATAGAGCTCCTACAATCTTGCTCCCAATGACCTACAATTCCACAATTTTCACAAAAAGCTTCATGGTTAGCAACAGCTGAAACATTAGCTACAGAATTAGGAGCAGTAGTAATATTATCTAATTTTTGACAAATAGATGTTAATTGAGCTTGCAAAAAGGATACGGAATCGACACTATGTTTTCCTTTATTTGTAAACCCTCTCGCATTCCCATAATGGGAATTGTGTATTTCCATGTCTTCGATAACCTGTCCCGCATCATCCACATTTAAATTCATAAACCTCCCACTAGCTGCCGAATCTAGCACTGATCTAAAAGAATTTCCAAGTCCATTATAAAATGCTTGGATCAATTGCCATTGTGCTAGATTGTGGTGGGGGCACTCTCTCTGTAAATCCTTGAACCTCTCCCAATCCTCATGTAACGTTTCGTCGGCCTCTTGAGTGAAGTTCTGAATAACACTCCTTAGCACCGCTGTTCTCTCTGCAGGATAATATTTATTATAGAAATTCAAAGCAAGAGTTTCCCAGTCAGTATTACCAAGTGCAGTTCTATTCAAACCATTAAACCATAATTTAGCTTTGCAACATAATGAAAAAGGAAAAAGAATCTCCCTGATTTGGTCTTGCGTGACTCCGGCTTGTCTAATGGTGTTACAATATTGGCAGAAATCTGCGATGTGAAGATTAAGATCTTCACCCTTAGCTCCGCTGAACTGCTTCCTCTCTATCATAGTGATAAATTGGGGCTTGTTCTCAAATTGAACTCCATCTAGAGCCGGAGTGGGAGTAAGGTGCGGGAAATCTGTGAGCTTCGGTTGCGAGTAGTCACTGATTTTCTTCTGGGCCGTCATCTCTGATTCTGAATCTGAAGGAATATCTGTGTCACTAGAATCAGGGGGAGGATCTCTTCGATAGTTGTCCTCCTCAGAACCCACCAGAAATTGCCTATAGAGTTTCCTTTGCCTATGAAAAGAACGCTCGATCTCAGGGTCAAAAGGGATGTAACCTGATCTGGAACACCTGGGCATAAACAAAGAACTAAAGACAAATATGAGAATTGCCTCAAAGATCTAATGTTCTCTGAGGCAAAAAGGGGATAATCTAGACTACAAAAATATATTCAGAAAACAAAAATAAAACCGTTTCCCCGGCAACGGCGCCAAATTTTGACAGGGTAAAGTCGTATCCCCTAATAAAAAGTAAATACCTGAGTCCTCTAACTAAAGTAGATAGGGAAGTAGGGTCGAACTCCACAGGGAAACAAATCTTTTCACTCCTAATTAATTATTATAGCCTAAATTATCTAAGTAACCAATATTTTAGGGAATAAATTCTATACTACGAAGAATAAGTTTATGGAGAAAAGAAACAATAATAAGGAAGCCTAGGGTCACAGGTTTACCAACAATTAATATTCCGGGATAGAATGACGTAATTAATAATTAACAATGCACAAATAACATGATTGACAGGCTCTCGCAATTTATTAATCAACATAGATCTAACAGGCTCTCGCAATTTACTAGATCTAAGTTCTTATTGAAAATAGCCTTTGATATTAAATTAACATCTGCTTGATTCATGAATTCAATATAGCTAAACATTCACAATCAAATTACATCTGCTCGATTAATAATCTAATTGCAAAGAATTAAAACAATTCAATAAGAAGTTATCATGCAATATCAATAATAAATATTAACAAACTATCCCTTCATATTAATTATGGATTCCCATAAACCCTAGAATGAAACTACTCATGCATCATCATAACTAAACTAATCAAATAAAGGCATAATCAAATAAGCAAGTAAAATAGCTGAAATTAAAAGAGAAGAAACTGTTACCAAAAAGAAATCTGGAATTAATGAAATAATTAAGAACAAAAGTTGAGAGAGAATTTAAGAGAGAGAAAAATACTAAGTAGAGAGAGAAAGTCTAAGAAGGAAGGTAATCTAAAAATTACGTACAAAATCGTACTTAAACGTCTCCCAAAACAAAAATCAAAACTAACTTAATCAGGTCTTCTAAAAACGCGCGCACGATCGTGCAAAGGGCCGCCCAATCGAGCGCGCCTTTTTCTTCGCGTTCTTCCCAAGCAGCATCGCCCGATCGTGCTAGAGGCTCGCACGATCGGGCGCGCCTTAGCACGCTCAGCAACAAGCCTTTCCGCGCCCGATCGAGCTAGAGGTAGCCCGATCGGGCGGTTGCTTCTCCTTGAGCTTGGACTTCGATTGGGCTTGATTTCTCGGCCCAATCCGAATTTCCTCATCGGGTCTTGAGTACTTGGTCCAAATGCCTCGGGATCCCAATTACCGAGCCCTTAATCACCGGCTCTCACCGATCCTGGGCTCAAAAAGTGGTCACGTCCTTCTAGCTTCTGTAGTTGATCCATAAAGCCCGGGAAAAGTGCTCTAAGAGTGCAATTTCCTGTAAAATATGACTAATACTACGAAAACACTAGAACACACAAATTAGTAATAAAAGTGGCCCAAAAGAGCCAAAAACACTACTAATAACGACCAAGGGACGGGGGTAAAATACTATATAAAATGGACATATCAGGCGCCTGGCGACAGCTCTATCGTCTGGCGCTACACTACACAGTGCGACGCCAGTCCTGTCGTTTTGCCGATAGTTCGGATTATTAGTCGAGTCATAACCTAGTGTCTAATTAACCAGTTTGCTAAATAATTCGGTTAAATTTCACTGTCAATAACACCTTGTCGAGTCATTAATTGAGTCTAGTCACATAGTCTAGCCGCATGGTCATGACACAAGTCTTAGCATGCCACCTACACTCACTAGTCTTAGCACACACTTTGAGTATATGTCACCATGACCATGTCTTAGGTTCATGCATGAGTCGGTCTTTTCCGTCATTTGAGTTGGGGGGTACACTCTATTTATAATTCTTCATATCCCTCCATCTACATCATCTCTTCACATTCTATTCCAATCTTTCTTCACTTCCTCCATCTAATGCATGTTGAATAGAGTTTGAGTCAAACAATTAACAATGAATGTCCCCAAATTCCTTTTCCACAGTACATGGTCGAGGAGATAAGGGCGATTAATCAAGGACAACCTCTTTATTCAAGTCTCACTTTTTGATAAACCAATTCGTCAAAAGAGGAAGGCTAAAAAGATAATGGCAAGTCAAGAAGAAGTCAATGAGCTTAGGAACCAATTGGTTACCGTGACTGAGACACTGAAGCTCCTCACACTCAAGATCGATGATCCCGTGAAGCAACAACAAATGAACCTTATGCAAGAAAGCTTGAGCAAGCTATCTAGTGACTATAAATTTCAGGGCATGAGTTCACAAGGGGTCTCGCTGGACAAGGAACTTCTTCCGCATAAGTTCAACGCCACTGACATCCCAAAATTCAAGGCAACAGATAACCCTTACTTTCATCTAAGAGCTTTCGAAACAATAATGAGTATTAAGAGTATCGATAAGAAGGTTTTCCCCTCTCTGTTCTCACTATCTCTTGAAACCGTTTGCCAACAATGGTTCTTCTCCCTTGACAAAGAGAAAACCTCTACCTGGGAATCGATAGTAAACGCTTTTGTTGATAGGTACAAGTGCAATATTCAAGTTGAAACCAACCATAAACAACTTGAGATGCTAAGACAAAATGAGAATGAACGCTTCACTTCTTTCTTTAATAAATGGAGGGGAACTTCCGCTAAGATAATTGAGGCGCCCACTGAAAAAGAATCTGTGAGGATGTTTATCAAGAATCTCCAAGAGAAGTATTCGAAGCATTAAAAATATCAACACAATATGAATACTTTAAAGGCCGTTTTTGACATCGGAATTGAAATCCAAGATGACCTTGCAAAGCAAAAAGCTACTAACAATAGTAACCACGGTGGCTAGAAAGGAAAGAAGAACGACAATCCTTCTTCTTTCGAAAACTCCTACTCTAGTAATAATGTTAGTACCTTTGACCATAGTGGTGTCTTAGCCATGGACAATTAGGGATCTAAAAGGAAACCTAGGAGAGAGTTCACACCTATTGGAATGACCTACGATGCTGCTTTCGACCGTCTTTACGATCAAGGATTAATCAAACCTATTGGCCCTACTGAGGATCCAGCGCCAGAAAATCGATCTTCGAGATGGAATCCCAACTTTTTTAGCAAGTACCATCGAGGAAACGGTCATACTCCTAATGAATGCTATAGGTTTCAAAATCTCATTCAAGATCTCATAGAATCAAACAAGATCCCATTACCTCAAGCTAGCGAGAAGACTGGGTGATGATGAAGCGAATGACACAAGACAAGAGGCGAGCTTCAACGACAAGATTTCGTGACCTCTTTTTTCTATTTCTTTTTTATTTACCCTTTCCCCTATAAGTCTAGCATAGGCACCTTTTATTTTCCCTTAGATTAATTTTGTAGATTCTTTCTTTTCCTTTTTTCTTTTTTTTAATAAAATGAGCATTTATTTCCTTATATGATCATTTCATTATATTGCATTAAAAAAAAATCCATGTATAATTAAGCACAAGGTATACCAATGATTTGAGGCACCCCTTGTAGCCACATCATATATCCTTTCACCTTTCAAATTTACAATCCTTTCTTCATAAACCACTTTGAGCCTCGTCTAATGATAGACCTTTCATTTTTCAACCCATATCTACCTAACTTTGGGATGGGACAGTGTGCAACTTATGCAATTCTAAAAAGCTTGAGTGATTTCAAAAGATCAAAATAAATAGAAAGCAATAGCAAAAAAAAAAAAAGAATAAATAAATAAAAGTGTACAAAAGGGCAAGTCTTCCAATGTCTTTGATATAAAAATGTCTTTGATAAGAACACGTCTCAGATTGTGTCTCTTATCGACAGCTCGGTACCGTGCCTGAGAAACATGAATGCCAAGTGAGTGATAGACCGCATGATTGGGATTGCCCACACTTGTAAAAATAAAATAGATGCTAAAGCAAAAGATAAAAGTGAGCTAAAAAATAATAGAAACTCAAGCATAAAAATTTAAAGATTCAAAAGCGAGGTTGCACACCTTGGGGGCTTATCTAGGGTCATGAGCCTTTATCCCCTTCTTCTTCAAACTTTTAGCCTAACCACATTACAACCCTTAAAAAGACCTTTTTAAGGTATACATACACTTGTGCGAGGTTCGGCTAGAGCTACGTTCGACCTGATTCCTAACGGATACGTAGGAAACCTCACATCGAGGTGCGGCCGTAATAAAAATGCATTCATATTCACATTCACACACTTACACCATGATCATATCAAGGGATTTCCTATGCTCATCCCTTTTCATGTAGAGCTAGAGTTAGGGGCTTGATCCCTACATCATTAGCTTACCTAGCCTAAGAGTCGCCATCATTTGACTCTTCTAAAAATAATATCTTTCTACACACTTAGCTCTTGCGGCCTAACTTTAGTGTCACTTTCACACACCGCACAGAAACATGACCAAATATACTTCCCGTAGAAACCCTTTGTCATGAAATCTTAATACAACGCTGAAGCATGCCTTGTCATATCAACATCAATCATCATTGCATCGAAGTATGAAGTGTGCTTAGCCTCCGTGCCTAAGTTACCTAAATACTTTCATCATTGAGTCAACCATTGAGATAGCCTAGGATGGGTTAATCCTTGAACCTTGAGAGACATGCACCTTCAAAAAATTCGATCTTTTTTTTCACGTCTTTCTTTTTCGGGAGAAAGTCGGTACCCTCCACAAAAATGACGGAAAATTTTTGCTGTTCTGCATTTTCGAGTCGCACGATCACATTACGATGCACACACAAGTCATGTACACATTAAGTCATGTCGTGTCATATCACCTTGATTTGAGTCTAACACATGTGTCAAATAGTTTGAGTCGAGTCAACCTCGAGTCAGTCGGTCACAGCGAGTCAAGTTTATGCCTTGAGTCGTGTCAAGTCAATGAGTCAAGCGACATTAAACCTTAGGTCAACCCTAAGATAATTTTAAATCTTAGGTCAAACCTACGATGATTAAAAAGATTAGCAAAGTTCTATAGTCGAAAATAAATACAGGTGCAGCAAAATAGGGAAGAACCTACTCCAGCGCCAGAAAACAACATCTAGCGTATGGAAATAGATTTCAGCGCTTGGCGCTAGATCTCAGCGTCTGGCGACAGAGTCAATTCTTGGCGCCTGAGATATTTCAGCAGCGACAGAGCTCGAGGCCTCTCAGAAAGGTGATTTCGACCTCATACAGCAATTTCGAGTTCCTTGCTACGCCAGTTAGCCCCTATAAGCAATTTGACATGATTAAGTAGTCGATTTGATTACAACCGCAAATCGGTGATCGACCTGATGAAAGATCGCCTCACTTAGCTTAAAGCGCCTAAGAATTGGCTCATCACGGAGACACCGGCATACTGGTTTTAGCGGAAGCAAAGTTCAAGCGAGCTTTAGAGATCGACCAGCGTTGGTCTTCTAAAATTTTTCTTCAGAATATTATCGCAACAACTGAGGATGACTTCAAGTAAAGTTTTTTTTTACAGCGTTCGCTAAGATTGTGGAAGTTGTCACCAAATATTTTAGAAGATAGCACGACATGGGCGGTCTTCGACGGCATTCGCTAAGATCGTGGAAGTTGTCACCAAAGATTTGAGAAGATAACACGGATGGGCGGTCTTCGACGGCATTCGCTAATATTTTTGAGGTTGTCATTAAGATTTGAGAAGATAGCACGAGATGGGCGGTCTTTGACGGTATTCGCTAAGATTGTGGAGGTTGTCACCCAAGATTTGAGAAGATAGCATGAGATGGCCAATCTTAGACGGTGTTCGCTAGAAATGTGGAGGTTGTCACCAATATATGAGAAGAGCGGTTCATGATGAGGCGGTCTTCGACGACTTTTCTATGATTGGAAAGGTTGTCACTATGATTCAAGAAAAGGCTCGAGATGTAGCAACATTGATTGACGGCATTCCCTAGATTGCGGAAGATTGTCAAAACAAATAGCAAGATGGCGTTCCATAGATTGTGGAAATTTGTCAAAAAGCAACTGAAGGTGATTTCAGGCGAAGTTATCTTTGATAGTATTCCCTTGGACGTGGAATATTATCAATGCGGATAAGGATTGTTTCAAGCGAAATAATCTTTGATAGTATTCCCTTGGACGTGGAATATTATTAAAGCGGAGGAGGAACGTTTCAGGCGAAGCAATCTTCTATATTGGAAGCAGTTACAAGCGTAGCGGTTTTCAAGCGGGATGGCATTCTCTTGGCAGGAGGTCATCAAAAAAACAGTAAAACGACAGCAAATCGGTTACTTTTAGAGACGCGTGCTCGACGGTGCAAGATAAGTGTTTCTTAACTCTTTTATCTGTTTAACTAATGCTAGTTTACAAGTATCGGCGTTACAAGAGTGATTTAGGATCGCAGAACGTTCTGAATCATTCTCCGTCCCTATCGATACTTTGAATTTCGTTTTCGAAACTTGCGTTTCTCCAAACTCAGTCAAAGTGGGAGCTTCTGTAGACACCTATTTGTGTCTCCCCAAAACCAAACCCAATGATGAGTACCTTTCGCATCGAATCATAATCGAATGAAGCGAAAGTGTGGAAAGTCTAGTGTTGCGGATAGTTTTAATTTCTTTTCTCTTCTCTCTGTTTTTGAATACTTATTTTAAGAAAATAGGCAATCCATTTTGGTTGGTCCATGATATGGGTCCAATAGTAGTGTAGATGGATGGGGCTTGACAAGAGATTTCCAACGATATATTATAAGCCCAATTCCGAAGAATATTGAGGAAGTTATGGCCAATTTACTAAACTAGACCCGGTTTGAGCCTTATATGCGGCCCAATGATCTAGGGGAGGGCCTAATATGATTTATCATTCCTAATGCAATTAGGAATGGTTTTAGTCTTCTAGATTCTTCTAGAAGGTTCTATTCATTCCTAATTCAATTAGCATTGATAAATTGACTTTTGTTGACTTTTTAGTGTTTTAATTAAAATCAAAGAGCATTTTTGAGGAAAATACGATTTTATCCTCCTGTACGGCAATTTAATCTGATTTTAAGAAAACGCGTGATTTTCTAAATCAGCGCCAAAAGCCAGCTGTAGTGCCAGGCACCAGCTTTGGCGCCTGGCGCCAACAGCCAGCGTTGGCGCTGGTTCAGTTTTACGTGCGCCAAAACTTTGTTTTGATATTTTATCTTTTTGGCTGATTTTCTCTATAAATAACGTCATAAAAACTCCGTTTTCAATAACCAGTTTTCATCTATCATCAATTCACCAACTCTCATCAAGATTCTCTTGATTGCTTTCTCTCTCTTTTTCTTAACTAGCTTTTCTCACATACAAAATTCCGCATTCATTAGATCTAGATATACCTAGCCATATTCGAAGTTGCCTTCGCCCTAGACGTGAAAGGTTTAATTTCTAAGGGTTTGGTCCCAAATCTCTCTTTCAATTATTTAATTTAATTGTTTATTGTTTTCCTTGAAGTTACTAACGTGTGTATTTTGTTATTAGAAAGAGGTACGAGGCATCAAAGTAAGTTCTTTAATGATTTTTATTGATGTTATGATGTAGAGTTCATGCTTAGGTTGTTATTATGATTCCTAGTATCATGTCTAGGGTAATTTTAATACTAAATATGATTGTTATTATTCCTGCGATGCTTCCTATTTTCTTCCTAATATTTATGATTGTTAGTATCATGTTAGGGTTAAATATTTGATTTTTATTGCTTAGTGACATGCTAGGGTTTGTTATTAATCTTGTTTGTATCATGCCTAGGATCTTGCTATTGTTATGCTTTAACATGATTATTATGATTATGATTATTATACTTGTTATTATGATGATTATTGTTTTGATTATTATCATGATTATTATTATTATGATTATTATTATGTTGCTTGATGATATTTATTTATTTTTATTGCTTGATCACGCCTTTTATGCATGTTTAAAGGGAATTGGTACTTGTAATCACGCTAAATAAGATAATTAATAATCTTTTTAGGGTTAATTTGAATATAATTCAAGTGATCGCCAATAATAGATTTATTTGTGCATTAAATTCAACCAACATTGATAAACAAGTTTAGGGTTAAACCTATTGATTGCATGTTAGTTAGGAAGCGCACATGAATACGATCTGAATAAAGTAGAGGCCTATTATTAGGGCAGGTTCAATCTCTTTTAGGTTGGATTTGTACCTTCATCCCCGAACCCTTATTTGGTTCAAGACCTTATGGAGTTGACGATCTCTGGGGTCGCTAAGGGGTGTAACCTTCACTCTATGAACGGTTTACAAGTTCCTAAAACTTGTTGGCGACTCTTTTGCTCTATCTTCTTCCCTTTTGGACGCCACCGTACTTTAGTGTATGATCACAGTGGGGTTCAAGCTAGGGGTTTTAACGCTTGAAATTATTCCCTTCACCTAACTTTCCAAGCAGCCCATCCCACTTACTCACTTTCACTTAGGGTTTCAGTTTTCCTCTTAGCCGTCACTCTCTTTCCCTCTCTACATTCTTTTTCTTCTCTCTCTCCTCATTATCTCTCCTCACTATCTATCCTCTATTCCTCTGTACAATCTCTCTTTCCAATCTCTCTTTTTAATCTCTTTCTCCCTCTTTACAAACCACGCAATGTTATGAACTTTGACATACATATGGCGAGACGGTGGCATGCGGTCGGCGGCAAATTGATTTTACACATTATATCTTCAAACAAATTAGGCCCTGTTCTTTTGAGCTTCTGGGCAGAGCAGAGCAAAGCAGATTTCAGCAGAGCATAGTAGAGCAGAGCAGATTGAAGCAGAGCAGAGCAGAGCAGATTGAAGCAGCTATTTTTAAGTACTATTTTTAAGTAGAGAGGAGCAGAGTAGGGCAGAGAAAATTGAAGCAAAGCAGAGAAGAGCAGAGCAGATTTCAGCAGAGCAGAGCAGATTTCAGCAGAGCAAAGCAAATCAGAGCAGAGCAAAGCAGCTCTAAAGAACGGGGCCTTAGTAGCCTATGGTGTCTTTTTTTGGATTATACGAAGTACTTAATTCAAGTTAGCTGTTTGTAAAGTGTAAAATCCAATTGCTATACTTTTTTTTTTTCTTTTCTTTTTAGTATGTAGTTAGAGTTGTTTAAAGATATAATGTATAAGTAATTCAAAGTTTGGCATAGACTCTCATCAAATTTGCTAGTCTATGAAGTATTTTCAGTTGGTTTTTTTTTTTTTAATAATGAAGTTTTTTCAGTTACTAACAAAGTGTTTTACTTAATTTGCTTTAAATTTTACATATTGGAGTAATTGATTATAATGATTTTTGGGTACCCTATGACCCGTCCCGAGAAATTCGGGTCCCCGAAACCAGGGTACCAGATTTTCTCGGGTCGGGACATGGGCCGAGGTTTAAACTACCCAAAGATCCGGGTACCCGAAAACCCAGGTACCCGAATTTGAACACCCCTAGCCGGTGAGACCGTCGCCGCGCAGATTTCTTGTGAGTGCCTCTTGAGGAGGCCGCCGTACTGAGATGTCTACTGCTTATGTCCGAGATCAGATCATCGCGGTATGGTTCTTAGCATATTTGAACACTTCCGTATTACCTTTGATGGGTTCTTATCTGATAGGCATTCTTTGTAGGAGCCTGACGTGCAGTACCGGTCGTGGATCGGCTTGGTTGTCCTTGGGTTAGCCGTGTAGTATATTGCTGAGCGTCGCTATTTCTTGGGGACATATGGAGCAGTTGCATATCTTGGAGAGAGGGTTGCTATTCAGCATTCCTCGGACACTTTCTTCGTTTCTGATCCTCCGCCGCGTCACATGTTCAACGCTGCTAGGTTGGTGAGCATGTCAGAGAGAGCTGGTACCCCTTGGCGATCTTATACGACCCCTAGGCGGTGATATGAGGAGGAGCTACTGCCGTTGTTAGCTCTAGTCCCTGTACTGGCTGATGAGGTAGCGATATGATTTTCATCTTTTACCTTCCGTTAAGTTGCCCCTAAGTAATGTTTTACGAACTTTGATTTGCTTTTGTAAGGCTGGACCTACTGAGTTTGTGCCACCTCGTATGTCCATCCATTATTAGGGGATATACGGGCCGATCGAGGAGACGATTCCTCCGGCTCCTAAGGGTGAGCGCTTCGTGGAGCGGTCGATTCCTCGTCACCAGACTTGGGTAAGCTTTATTTATTTGCAATTTTCGTCCATATATGTTATGCATCATTACAGACTTTATTCCCTTGACAGTTCTTGTGCGAGGTGGTCACGGCGATGGCACAGTGTATAGATGCCTTTCGGAGCCAGCTCGTTCGGATGAGGAATGTGGCTACTTGTTGTCGCGACGACGCCGTTCAGGAGGTAGTTTTCTATCTTATTTTTGCATTACTGCTTCTATTTTGATTGTTTCTAACTTAGTTTCTTCTTTAAAGGTAAGCCCATTCCTTCTCGCACCAAGATGAGACCGGAGGTGCGGAGGTAACCGACAAGGTCTAGCTGGAGACGTCGCCGTACTGCATCTGGCGGTCGGGGTGGTCGTTCTGAGTTTGCCCGGACCGAGGCGGTGGAGGGTTAAGGCTCTTCATATGAAGGTGCACAAGCTGCGCCTGTAGGCCAGGGAGAGAATACCTCTGCTCTTAGACGTGGTTAGATGTACGAGATCGGCTCGTCATCGCAGCAGCCTCCGCAGCCTCAGCCTCAGGTTGATCTTGGGTGGACGGGTCCTGAGCTGAGTTTTTCGCCTCCCGAGGAGACTAGAGCTGGAGCTGGTGGGGAGGTTACTCCTCGTACTACGCAGTTTTGTGACTTGATGGGCGTACGTCCTCCGGCGCCGTAGTTTATTCCTATGCTTTTTTTATTTTGACTTTGTATAGAAATTTGTCTTTATTAGACTAATTATTTAGACATATTTGTATATACATACTACTATGAATTTATTTTAATTAAAATTTATTTATTATTTTTTTATGTGCATGTTTGTGTGTGCAAAGAATTGTGATAATTAATTTTGTGCAAAACTTCCGTCATTTTTATTATTGATGGAGGGTATCCGACTTTCTCCCCTAAAAAGAAAAAATAAAAATAAAAAATAAAATAAAATATTAGAATTACAAAAATATAAAAGTTAAGTCTAAATAGAATCCAAAAAATAATATAATTAATATGATTGATATATTAATTAAGAAGAAGGAAAAATATAATAAGAAAAAGGGTATAAAAGGAATAAAAGATCGTAAAGTCATCGGTCCGACTGGAATCAGGCGAAAAACGCAGTTTTTCGAAAAGCTCGTATGCGTTTGGCGCCAGGCTCTGGCGTCAGGCGCCAATGTCTGGCGTCTAGCGCTGATGAGCGCTGACTCTGAATCCTTTTCGGATTGATACTGTGCCGATTTTGTGTATAAATAACCCCCTGCTTAGCCGATTTTCTTCTTAATTTCAGCAGATCAGATATAACCTTAGCTTTTGAAAAAAATAATAATCATGTCTCTAGTCTCTAAAAGTTTTACCAACTTTACTCATGAATGGGGTCGGTCTCTAACTACCAAGGAAAAAAAAAGAGAATTTTTTCATATGGGGGGATTTTACGGTTTCAAGGGGTTAGATCTTGATGTAGACTTTATTCATACCGCCTTAGAATATTGGGATGTGGATACCCATTGTTTTAGACTAGGGTGTGATGAAATTAGCCTGTTGCTGGAAGAATTCGGTGCTATCTTAGGCTTCCCTGCGTTAGTTCTTACAGTAATCCTTAGATTAAATGAATATTATTATAAGGATTTTGAGCGCTTCTTTAATTTAAGAGACAAAGATCTAAAAAATATAGTAGATGGTAACATAGTTAATTTGAAAGAATTTGCTTGCCATTATTTTGATAGACCTTATACTGAGTCTTTTCATGTTTATAGAAGATGGGATTTTCTTTATTGCATGCTTAATCAATATCTTCTCACTAGTGGTAGAGCTAATGAGGGTCAAGCAATCATATCAAATGTTTTGGAAGAGATTGAATCTGGGAGAAATCCAATGCCATTAATTGTTGGAGAGACTATGCTTAGTCTCGATGAATTAAAGAAAAACCAAAAGCATCTTTTCGGGGCTCTCCAATTTTATTACAGGTAGAAAAAATATATTTTTAATTACAGAAATCAAAAACATATTTTTGTATAGTAATATTAATTTATTTGCATTGAATTTTTTTTTAAAGATGTGTCTAATGGAAAGACTAGAATTAATTAGTCCTCTGGACAATGTTGAAAACCATACTCCAAATTGTTTTGTGAGAAGCAAGAAACGCTTCTCTAAGATGGGGCGCCATGAGTGGAAGAAGGTCTTCGGCTCTTGAAATTTTACCATCAAGTAGGTCATCCCTTGGTGGAAAATAGAAAAGATGGTTGGTGTCAACAAGCAACCTTTCTGCCGTCTTCCAAGCTTGTATAGAATGACTTTTTATTATCCCTGCAGGGTAAAAAGACAGTACGACCTACTTCAAACAATTCCTTCCGGGGATCTTCGTAGTCCCTATGAATTTCCTGTGTCTCAAGAAGTAGAAAAATTTGATGCTTATTGGAGCGCTAGACCTTTATGGGAAGTGATTACCCAAAAGGTTCCTCATTTCTTGCCCAATGACGTGAAGAAACGGCTTCTGAAGAAACCTTTAAAGGACATGAAGAAAAATCAGAGTAAAACTGATATGAAGAGTCGTCTAGGTGAAAAAATGATTCCCGTTAAGGAACGCTTGGGTGAAAAAGTTGATTTCAAAACACCAACAACGCGTAGGAAGAAAAGCTCTACGAAGGATAAAGGAAAGAGAAAAGTTGACACTTCAGAAAAGAAGGCTTGGGGAGTGAAGAAACATGGGGTCCTAGCTAAGGGATAAACTATTTACTCCAAAATTGAATGTAGGTCCTCTAAAGGATGCCTACTAGCTAAAGTTATGGATGAAGAAGAGGATTCAGACACAAATTCAAAGAGAGCAAAGAAGGAGAAAAAGGATTAAAGCATTGCTTAACTTTCAATTATTAGACTTAATTTTAAATTTAAAGTTAATTTATTTAAGCTTTATTTAAATTCCATCAATAATGTAATTGTTACTTTATTTTATTAATGATATTTTAGCTTTTTAATTAAATCATCTCTTTTAAATTTAATTTATTAAAGCAATGAAAACTGAAATTTTAATTTTCCTGAAAATTTTTCGAGTACGGGAGCCGAAAATTTTCCGAAGAACACCGAAATATTGCCAGGTACTTTGTAGAAGAATGGCGCTGCATTTTTACGACTGGCGCCAGCTGTGGCAGTCTGGCGTCAGGAGACAGACATTGTCGTCTGGTGCTAAGTTTAATCGGCAGGCGCTGGGATTTTTTCTGTGACGCAATTGTTTCGTCGAATTTCTGTCGAATTTATTCGTAAGTCTAAGATCTGAGGTTTGCAAAAAATAAAGTGGCTGCACCCGTAAAGGGTTGCCTACGTATCCTTTCTTAAGGAATCAGGCCAAACGTAGCTCTCTTGAGTATCCTACTCAAGTTATTATGGGTAGTACTTTTTAAGTTGGTCAAGATTTGTCATGTTCGAGACCTCATTACCATCCATATCTGTCAATTTTGTTGCACCTCCTGATAGGATTGTTTTGACAATATAGGGTCCAGACAAATTAGTCCTAAATTTCCCCCTTAGATTTAAAACATTCTTCCTTAATGCTTTTAACACCAAGTCTCCAACTTTGATGTATCTTATCTTGACCTTCTTATTAAAATGTCTAGCCATACGAGTTTGATAACATTGAGTATGATGTAGAGCTTCTAGTCGTTTTTCATCAAGTAGAATTACCTCCTCATATCTTGCCCTAGTCCATTCAACTTCATCGAGTTTTCTTTCTAATGCAATTCGTAGAGATGGTATCTCTAGCTCTACAGGATGTACGACATCCATTCCATAAACCAAGGAAAATGGTGTATTTCCTGTTGATGTGTGAATTGACGTGTGATAACCCCACAATGCGTAGTGGAGTTTGTCAGGCCAATCCTTGTAATTTTTTGTCTTTTTCTCGATGATAGTCTTTAAATTTTTATTAGCCGCTTCGACTGCTCCGTTTGCCTGAGGTCTATAAGGAGAAGAATGATGATGTTGAATGCCATATTTTTGTAACAATTCTTCACACTCATCTTGAAAGTGAATTCCATTGTCACTTATCATTTCATGTGGGAATCCATATCAGCAAATAATATTTCTTTCGATAAAGAGTGCTAAATGTTTTGAAGTGAGTTTAGCGTATGATTGTGCTTTGACCCACTTTATGAAGTAATCGATTGCTACTAGAATATATTCGTGACCTCCTGTTCCTGGGGGAGTGATTCTACCAATAATGTCAATTCCCCATGTAGATAATGGCCATGGCGAAGTGTAGGTGTAGAGTAGGGATGGAGGAACATGTTTTAGATTAGCGTAGATTTGGCACTTAGGGCATCTTTTTACGTATTGATGACAATCCCTATTCATGATAGTCCAATAGTATCCTTCTTGCATTATCTTTTGAACTAGCATCTTGTCATTTACGTGAGTTCCACATATGCCTTTCGTGGACTTTCCTCATTGCTCTTTGAGCATCCCTTTTTCCTACACATAAGAGAGCTCAACCCTTAGGTACCATTTTGTGTAACTCGTTGTCTATGAGTACGTATTGGGAAGCCAAGAGTCTTAATGCTCGTTTTGCTCTTTTGTCAGCATGGGGAGGGTATTCTCTTTTGGTGACATAGTTGAGTATATCCGTATATCACGGTTCTTCTTCTTCTTCTTCTTCTTCATCTTAGATCACTTCATCATCTTCAATAGCTTAAATATAAGTCGGTTTATGCCTTTTTTTTATAGTTAGAGGCATTTGCTCGATTTCCGTAGGAATCCTAACCATTGAGGCTAGTCTTGCTAAGGCATCAGCAAATTGATTTTCTTCTCTAGGTAGACACGTGTATTCCACCTTCTCTAACTGATTAGTGAGAGTTTCCAAATAAGTTTGGTAAGGGGCTAGACATTCGCTCCTTACTTTCCATCTTTTAGTGATCTGGTTGATGATCAATTAAGAGTCTCCGAATATTCGTAATTTTTTCACTCCCAATGCCAAAGATGTTTCAAGGCCTACCACGCATGCTTCGTATTCAGCACCATTGTTGGAAACGTCGAAATCAAGCTTTATGGAGATTGGAACATGCTCTTCTTTAGGTGATACTAGTAATACTCCAACGCCACATCCTTTTTGGTTTGAGGCTCCATCGAAATATATGGTCCAAGTATCGTCCTCCGTGACCAACAAGTCTTCGTTTGGAAATTCAATGTCGTGTATTGGCGTCGAATCTTCTATTGGAAAGTCCGCTAGAAAATTTGAAACCACAGATCCTTTGATAGCTTTTTGGGCCATGAATCTTACGTCAAATTGGGCTAAGTTGACTATCCATCTTGATATGCGCCCATTGAGTGTAGATTTCTCAAATAAATACTTGAGTGGATCCAATCGAGAAACTAAAAAGACTGTATGCACGAGCATGTAATGTCTTAACTTAGTTGGGGCCCACACCAATGCGAGGCAAAATTTCTCAAGTGGTGCATAGCGTACTTCATACTCGAGCATCTTTTTGCTTAGATAGTAGATTGCATTTTCTTTGCCTTCTAATTCTTATTCTAGCATGGCTCCCATTGTTTTTTTGGTGACCGTCAAGTACAACCTAAGAGGTATTCCTAGAAGTGCAGGTGCCAATACAGGAGGATTTGCGAGATAGGCTTTGATCTTTTTAATGGCTTTTTAACACTCATCATCCCATATTACTAGTACATTCTTTTTAAGCTTTTTGAAAATTGGTTCACATATTGTTGTCAATTTTGATATGAACCTGATTATGTATTGCAACCAGCCAATAAATCCTCGAATTTGTTTCTTAGTTTTGGGCGGTGGCATTGACATGATTGCCTTGATCTTGGTTGGGTCTATCTTTATTCCTCTAGATCTTATGACATAGCCCAAAATCTTGCCTGAGGTGACTCGAAAAGTACACTTATATGGATTCAACCTCTTGTTGTATTTTCTTAGCCTTTCGAAGAATTTTCTCAAAGCTATTTGATGGCTTGGGCGATTTTTTGACTTCACAATCATATCCTCCACATATACCTCAACTTCTTGTGCATCATGTCATAGAGCAAGGCAGTCGTTGGTCGTTGGTAAGTAGCACCCGCGTTTTTCAACTCGAATGGCATTACCGTGTAGCAGTTTGTACCCCATGGTGTTATGAAGGTTGTTTTCTCCATGTCTTCTTCCACCATGAGAATTTGATTGTACCCCGCGTATCCATCCATGAACGAGAGAAGTGCATGATTCGCTGTGTTATCTACCAAAATATCGATGTGTGGTAAAGGGAAGTCGTCCTTTGGACTTGCCTTATTTAGATCTCGATAGTCGACACACATTCTTACCCTTCCATCTTTTTTTGGAACTGGGACGATGTAGGCGACCCATTCGGGGTATTTGGATATCTTGATAAAACCTGCAGCTATTTGTTTTTGAACTTCTTTTTTTTTTTTTAAGAGCTACGTCGGGTTTCATTCGACGCAACTTTTGTTTTACAGGTTTCATTCCTGGAATTAGCTATATCGTGTGTTGAGCTATTTCTCTATTAATGCCTGGCATATCTTCATATGACCAAGCGAATACATCGATGAATTATTTAAGTAGATTGATTAAATCGGTTCTTTCTTGTTCATTAAGTGTGAATCCGATTTTAACTTCTCTTTTATTGGTTGAAACATTTCAGATATCAACCGTCTCAGTTTCCTCAATTATCGGTGTTTTCTTTTCAAGTGTTTCCACTGCTTTAATAACTTCTTTGTCATTTTAATTGTTAGTTAAGCAATGCTCGTCATCTTAGGTTAAAGAAAAACACGAGGAGTAAGAGGAAGAAGACATATTATTAAATTTGGAAATCATTACATCGAAGAGAGATATGTCCTTAGGGACTTGATCGCTAACTATCCAAGGGGAAGAGATAGAAGAAGAGGGTGCTACAACTAAAGATTTAGATAACTCTACGAGAAAAGACTCTGACTCTAACACTAACTCGGACGACTCTTCGAACATCGGTCCTTACCCTGTCATAATGGAGATTTTCCTTCCGCTTGGAATAGTCACCTTGATTGTCTTGCGCCACCCTTGTAGTGATCCTTCCGCTAGAGTGATGAGCTTTGAGGGATCAAAGCTCTTTCTTTAGGACCGTTTGGATGAGCGAGGAGTTATCCTCTATGTAGGTCGGCTCATTTTTTTCTCGCCCAAATAGAACTCCCATGACATTAAAGTGAAAGCATGGAGGTGCTTTCTCCCTATGGATAGGAGTTGGGATTTCATCAAGTATAGCAATCTAGGAAAATTTCAAATCCTAGTTGCCTTATGCCATTCACGACAAAGGGTTCGGGAAATTTGTTGCATGGATAGTCCGCTCCTTCTTTTATGAATTGTCCATTGAGGGTAAGAGGATACTGGTCCATTGGGATTGCTTTCTTTATGATGCGAGCGTTCCTACGTGCTTTTGACTTTTCCTTGGATCGCTTGAGATCTTCCCGATTCGGTTCAAAACCAAGTCCGAAAGTGTCTAATTTAGGGAGGCCAGGTGATTCTAGCGATTTTGCTATTCCTTTCTTCTTTCCTAGGGTCATCCTAGAAAAATTTTCTTGTTTCTTTAGAATAACGTTCACTATCATATTGGAGTGGGGGTTGTGGCAGAGAGGGGTCCTTTCATCCTCCTCGATTAAGGAGACCTCTTCATTAAAGCCCCACAAATCTTCATCATCTTCATCGTGCTCCACATAAATTATTGGATTTTCTATGGCTTTAATAGTCATGGGTGAAGCATCTATTGTAATAGGGATTCCTCTAACTATGACCTTTACTTGTTGGTGGAGAGATGAAGGGGCGACATTTAGGTCATGAAGCCAAGGGCGTCCCAACAATAAATTGAATGAAGCCTTAATATCTACTACTTGGAATGTAGTAGCGTGTTCTATTGCTCTCGTTGTTATATTCATGGTAACCTTGCCAGAGCTTGACAACGAGTGTTGTCGTAACCTTTTATTCCTTATGTTGAAGGGGTTAGGTGTTCATCCCTTATGCCTAGCATCCTCACAGTTCTGAGTGGACAAACATTAATGGTCGATCCATTGTCTACAAGAGTCATAGGGACGTTCATTGTCTTGCAAATACTGTGGGGTTTAATGCCTTATAATGCTTGTCACCTTCTAGAGATAAATCCTTGTCAGATTAGGTGATCAAGTTGATAGGACTAGGGAGATCACTCGTAAGGAATTTAGCCAACCCCTCGGGAGTGGTGTCATAATCTATCCCTATCTTATCCATGGAATTCATCACTGCCAACCTATGTTCTCGAGATGTTGCTAGAAGTTTCCTTACATTCATTTCAACCTCGGTTTTCTTGAACTGTTTGACAATATCATTGTCTTCTATGATAGGTATGGGAACTTGCTGCGTAGTTGGTATAGGTTATGTCGAAATAGGAGGTTGCATTCTCCCGGATCTTGTGAGGACGTCTATAGATGAATCTTCTTCAACCCACAAGTCATCCATGGCATATGACACTAAAGGTGGAGGTCCTACCATGTCTTTTAAGTAAACTTCTTCTTCATCACTGTCCCAAACTCCATTAATACTTATGTCTTCCTCTTGTGGAATTTAGACTAGCTTTTTATCATCAATCATTTTTTGAATTAAATCTTTAAATTTAAAACATTTTTCAATAGTCTAACCCCCTGATTTGATGGTATTGACAGTAGAACCTATCTGTCCTTTTTAATGATTCAAATGGTCTCGGTTCGAGAGGTTTGACCTCGCCACTCTCGGAGAGAATATTGAACATTTCAGCATATGGAATCCCAATTGGAGTATAGAGTCTAGTAATGTTTTGGGTTTGTCAATTACTTGCAGAGAAAAGGGTTTTTTCTTTGTGGATGGGACCTTGTCACATTTTTTATGAAGTTCTTCTAATTGTTTCTTTGCAACTTCCAGAGCTTCATGCAGCAAGTTTGATCCTCCAACAGGGACAATGTAAGCAATTTTATGTCCTCTTTACTTGCTAGTTTAGGAAATTCATCCATGGCATCAAAAAGATCTCCTCCTCTTCTTCAATAGCATGGATTTCTTCGATAGGTTTGATGAGAGATGAGGGATCAACCTCATTTTCCTCATCAGAGATGGCTAAGGAGTGAGCAAGAGGTGCACTATCAATGCACGGCTTCTTACTGGCAGGAGGCAATGGCAGTTTGTTATTGTCGATTAAATCTTGGATAGCTTCCTTAAGCTTCCAACAGTTTTCGGTAAGATGGCCCCTACCTTGGTGTAGACACCCATTTGTGTCTCCCCAAAACCAAACCCGGTGATGAGTATCTTTCAATTCGAATCATAATCTAATGAAGTGAAAGTGTGGAAAGTTTAGTGTTGCGGATAGTTATAATTTCTTTTCTCTTCTTTGTGTTTTTGAAAACCTATTTTAAGAAAACAGTCAATCCAGTTTTGTTGGTCCATGATATGGGTCCAATAATAGTGTAGTTGGATGGGGTTTAAAAAGAGCTTTCCAAGGATATATTCTAAGTCCAATTCAGATGAATATTGAGGAAGTTATGGCCAAATTACTGAACTGGGCCTGGTCTGAGCCTTATATGCGGCCCAATGATCTAGAGGAGGGCCTAATATAGATTTATCATTCCTAATGCAATTAGGAATGGTTTTAGTCTTCCAGATTCTTCTAGAATGTTATTTTCATTCCTAATTCAATTAGCATTGATAAATTGACTTTTGTTGACTTTTTAGAGTTTTAATTAGAATAAAAGAACGTTTTTGAGGAAAATACGATTTTATCCTCCTGTACGGCAATTTCTATCTGATTTTTAGAAAACGCGTCAAAAACTTAGTCAGCACCAAACGCCAGCATTAGCGTATGACGCTAAGCTTGGCGCCTGGCGCTAGCGTTAGCGCCTGGCGCTAATGTCAGCATCTGGCGCTAACCAAGTTTTACGCGTCAGATTTCTGTTTTGATTTTTTATCTTTTTGGCTGATTTTCTCTATAAATAGCTTCTTACCAATCCCGTTTTCATTCACCAATTCTCACCAACTCTCATCAAGTTTTACTTGATTACTCTCTTTTCTTTTCTAAACTGTTACACAAATACAAAAATTTCGCATTCATTAGATTTAGAAACCTAGCCATATTCGAATTTGCCTTCGCCCTAGACGTGAAAGGTTTAATTTATGAGGGTTTGGTCCCAAATCTCTATTTCAATTATTTAATTTATTTGTTTTGATTATTATTTTCCTTGAACTTACTAACGTGTGTATTTTGTTATTAGAAAGAGGTACGAGGCATCCAAGTAAATACTTTAATGGTTTTTATTGATGTTATTATGTAGAAATTATGCTTAAGTTGTTATTATGATTCCTAGTATCATGTCTAGGGTAATTTTAATATCAAGTATGATTAAAAGTATGATGCCTTTTATGTTCTTCCTAATATTTATGATTGTTAGTATCATGTTAGGATTAAAGCTTTGATCTTTATTGCTTAGTGATTAGGGGATTTTTATCCACCAAGCGCCGTTTGACAAGTGGACCAACCAGGTTCCGCCACGCGTCCTCCACGGACCACTTAAGACACGCCACGTGTCCACCCATGCCAAATGGGACAACCGGCCATCAAGGCCCATTTCAGTCTAGAAGCCCGTTCGGCCCTAGGTTTACCTTAAACCTAGAGAGTTGCACGCTTCCCAAGGCTATAAATACTCGATTAATCCTCATTAATCAGGGGACCGAATACATTACGGAACACACTAATAACCGGCTGATCTCGCTAGCAAAGCAGATTACCTACATTAAATACTCTCACCTAGAGAGACCTTATTACTTTAATTTCTGTATTAATTACTCCTTAATCAGGTACTAACTTGACCGTTGGAGGCGGAGCTCTCAGGAGTCTCCGTTATTTTGCAGGTACAGGCGTCCGGTTCCAGTCTCGGAATTGTAACTCTCCCGCAGGACATCAGAAAACCCCGAAACATTTTGGCGCCGTCTGTGGGGAGAGTACTTCAGAGATGGCATCCAAGTCTGTACCGACTCCAGAAGAGAGGCGTCCCCTAGACGACCCTCAAGTTCAGTCGGACCATGATACCGAAAGTGAATTTGAAGTTGAAACTCATACAGCTCCAGACGGGACCCTAAGGGCCCGCCGTACCCGTCATACTGAAATAAGGGAACGGGAGTATCTTCAAACAGGAAGCGAGCCAGCAGGCGCACCGCTTGCTCGGCAACAGCCGACTGATGGGTCTGCTCCGATCACAAGGAACGAACTCATGACCTTCATGAGGGGATTCAAGGGAGAGATCCAAGAGTTGATCAACAAAAAACCGCCTGCTTCAGTCAAAGAGCAGGCGGCCAAAAAACCTTCCACTTCATTGAAGAGGAAGCCAGTTCAAGGGCGAGAGGCGACTCCCCATCCTAAATCTAAGAAGCGGGAGCCGTCTGCTCTTGATTTCACAAAACTCCGTTATCCTACGGGAAATAGGAAACCGGTTCGTCATATTCAGGCGGACGGGTCAAAGCAAACGTTCACAGATGCTCGGCACCTGCTAGAGCAGAAGAGGAGTGACCGATTATCAGAGTCGGCTTCTACTTCAAATTTTCAGGACAGTTTGCGAAATGCCTCGATGAGGCCAACTCAGTCGTACCATGAGAGTCAGTCAGGCGGCACCTCCCGACAGTCTGGCTTTCATAGTGCGCAGGCGGTACCAAATTTGCCATTTGTGCCGCAACAACAATATTTTATGCAGCCACCTCCATTTGGTGGACCTGCAGCAAAAAACGTCCAACCTATGGACTGGCAGCTACGGCTGCTTAGACTTGGTGAACAGCCGTCGGCCTTCTCCAAGGAAATTACTGAAGCCGCTCAGCCGGCCAAAGTAAAAAATGTTTTAGTAGGCGCCTATGATGGCACTACTAACCCGGAAGACCATCTGATGGCATTCACCAACCTGATGTACCTTCAAGGGTTGGATGATCCCACTTGGTGCAAGTGTTTCCCAGCAACTCTCAAGGGAATTGCACAGCAATGGTTCGGCAACCTGCCGACTGGTTGTGTAAACAGTTTCAGGACGCTTGCTTACTTATTTGCCTCCAACTTTGCAATGAACATCCCTGCGAAGAAAACGACCCTTGATTTGGGAACAATTCAACAGGGTGAAAAGGAGGGGCTTCGTTCCTACATCAGGCGGTTCAACCTGATGAGAATACAGATTCAAGGGTTACCGGATGAGGTAGCTTATACTGACTTTTTTAGAGGTCTCAAAGACGGGTCTACCTTCAAATTTGATTTAGTTCGAAAAAGGGTGGCGACTCTTCAAGAGGCCTTGATTGAAGCAGAAGCCTATATACAGGCGACTGATCTGTGTACAATGAAACAGTCGGACGGAAAGAGGTTCGACAATAGAGAAGGACGACAGAAACAGTCGTCCAACAAAGATAAAAGAAAAGGGGTCTGGGCGGCTGATTCCTCTAAACAGCCGGCCAAGAAGAAAAAGGAATTCAAACCATACTCCCCAAAGTATGTGTTTAACAAGGATAACCAGTTTATCCTAAAAGAAATAAAGGGACGGCTCTCAATTGAGAAACCGCTCCCCATGAAGGGTTCTGCGAGCAACCGGAACCAAGACAAAATCTGTGCTTATCATGATGACGTTGGTCATCACACCAACGACTGCATTAGTCTCATGCGGTACCTAGACCGCTTGGCTGATCAAGGTGATCTTGACACTTATGTCAAGAAATCTACGGGGAATACTTCCTCAAAAAAGCAGTCGGCCAAAAAGAATCAACAGGCCGACAGTTCCGATACAGATGATGCAGTCGTCTACACCATTGCAGGCGGCTTCTCAGGAGGCGGCCCCACTATTAGGGGCAACAAAGATAATATAAGGCGGTTAGATGTAAATTCCGTTCACCAAGAACGACCGTCCAAATATACATTTCCTGAGATTGTCATCACTGAAGAGGATCTAGGAGGAATAAGGGGGCCGCATGACGACCCTCTCGTTATTGAATGTAAAGTGGCCAACCAGAGAGTTGGTCGAATCCTCATAGATACTGGGAGCTCTTCAGATCTCATCAGCAGCAAATGTCTGTCAAAACTGAAATATCAGACGGACTGCATACATCCGGCCTCCCACCCTTTAATAGGGTTTGGAGGAGGAGTCGTCCACCCACTGGGACGAGTTGATCTACCCGTCCGCCTGGGCGAAAAAGGGGAAGGACGACACATGGTAGTCCGATTCCTAGTTGTAGAGGAACTCTCTGCCTACAACATGATTCTGGGTCGCCCAACCCTGAATAGTGCCAAGGCTGTTATAATCCCGTCACTTATGCTGCTTAAGTTTGAAAGGGACAATGGAACAGTCGGCTCCCTAAGGGGAGATCAGAGGATGGCCCGAGAGTGCTATCTCTCGGATGTCAAACCCACTGCTAAGGCCACTGGGTCAAGTGGAGAAAAAACAGACCTTGACAATGTCAAGGAAAGTGCGCCTGTTCAAGAAACAGGCGACAGAAAAAGAAAGGCGTCCCAGACAGAGTCCGCCAGAAAAGCAAGGAAAATAGACGCCTGTTCTGATTCACAACTGATAGTCAGTACAATGGCGAATACGAAGCAACACATCCGGCCATGATCAAATATTTACAGGCGGTCCGACAAGCAGTCGGCTCCCTTGAGAATTTCCATCTGATCCAAGTACCGAGATCAGAAAACAACCAGGCAGATGCACTCTCGAAATTAGCATCATCCGCCTCCTCCGATACTCCTCGAACTGTGTTTTGGGAAGTAATGGAGAAGAGAAGCATCGAGGAAAATCCTATTGGAATTCTAGACAGAAGCTCAACCTGGATGGATTCAATCAGGGCATATCTGACAAACGGTACACTGCCGGATGATCCTCAACAGGCGGCATCACTGAAAAAACGAGCCTCCTGTTTTGAAATGATACAGGGGGAACTGCACAAGAGGGGGCACCTTCAACCCTTCTTAAAGTGTGTTACTCCTGAAAAGGGACGAGAGATACTAGATGATCTTCACTCTGGTTTCTGTGCTTCCCATATAGGCGGCAGGGCTACTTTTGGCCTACTTTGGAAGCAGATGCAATGGAGATGGTGAAAAAATGTGACAAGTGCCAAAGGTTTGGCAAATTAATTCACCGTCCGGCTACTGACCTCACTACCATTCACAGCCCACTACCGTTTGCTAAGTGGGGCATGGACATTCTGGGTCCATATACGCCTGCTACAGGCGGCAGAAGGTATATACTTGTTGCCGTTGACTACTTCACTAAATGGGTAGAGGCGGAGGCTGTAAAGGGAATCAAGACGAAAGATGTAATTTCATTCATTTGGAAAAACGTCATCACTCGGTTCGGGGTTCCCATGTCTATGGTTTTTGATAATGGTCCCCAATTTGAGACGCCTGTTCTCAAAAGCTGGTTGGGAGACCAAGGAATTGGACATTACTTTGCATCTGTCGGCCGTCCACAAGCAAACGGCCAGGTAGAAGCCTTTAATAAAATCATCTCAGACGGTCTCAAGAAAAAAATTGAACGAGCAGGCGGCCTATGGGCAGATGAACTACCACATGTTCTTTGGGCCATTAGGACGACTGAAAAAGGGGCGACTGGAGAAACTCCATTCCTCCTAACTTATGGTGCAGAAGCTGTTCTTCCAATAGAACACTACGAGCCGACTCTTCGAGTAATGCTATATGACGAAGAGGCAAACTGGGAAGCTATGCGCCTGGCATTAGATTCACTTCCTGAAAAGAGGGGCAATGCTGTTTTGCGCCATGAAATCTACCGCCTGAGAATGACTAGATCATACAACAAGAAAGTGCACAGGCGTCCACTCAAAGTAGGGGACTTTGTACTTAGAAAAATGGAAGCAGTTGGTAGGGCTAACGAGTCTGGCAAACTAACTCCCAACTGGGAAGGACCCTACCGAATCTATGCGGAAGTCAGGGACGGTACCTACCGTCTGGAAACACCAGACGGACAACCGTTGCCTCGAACTTGGAATGTAGATAACCTTAAGAAATATTTCTTTTGAATGATGTAAAGTAAAGAGCTACTTAATAAAGTTGGCACTTACTATTCAATTTTGTATTACGAGGGGCATGCCGTCTGTACCTTTACAGTCGGCTACTCTCCATTGAGTTTTTTCACTCTATCTTCAGAGGGGCATGCCGTCTGTACCTTTACAGTCGGCTACTCTCCATTGAGTTTTTTCACTCTATCTTCAGAGGGGCATGCCGTCTGTACCTTTACAGTCGGCTACTCTCCATTGAGTTTTTTCACTCTATCTTCAGAGGGGCATGCCGTCTGTACCTTTACAGTCGGCTACTCTCCATTGAGTATTTTACTCACAATACTTAGCTAAAAAGATTAGGGCCTGGCCGACCCTGTGCCTAACAGGCGGCTACCCTTCTTTGACTTAGCACCTACGTTCACCAAGAACTTACCAAGGCCACCGGCCGAATGATCAGACCAGGCGCCTAGTCAACTGATCTAACTTTTAAAAACTAATCCGACCTGTCCCAACATTATAGCAGGCGTCCGGCGGCATCCATTCGGATGAAATTCGTCGCAGAGAGCAGCTCCCTTTTGGGTGGAACATTGTTCTATAAACTAATTACACGGCACCTATACGACTGTCCCAAAGGGCAACCACGTAGCCGTTTTTGAGACAAGGATAACTCTATCACTAACCAAACCAGTGGTAGCAGTTGACATCTGAGTCAGATGACCGCCTGTATTACTTGGGATAAATGCAGGGGGTACCTATTGAGATAATAGCCAACAAACATTGGCGAATCAAGGGGTCTAGCCGGCCTACGCCGCCTGGTACCTCTACTTCTCAAACAAAAGTGACGGCGACTGAGTAACTCCAAAGTTAACTCATAGTCACTCCTTCAAATTTGGTATGGAACCTAAAAAGTTTGAGTCGTCCGCCTGTTTTATACAAACAAGGGCACTCGAACCCCTATTCCTACTGGATAACCTATTGAGTAAATAGCCAACAAACATTGGTAAATCAAGGGGTCTAGCCGGCCTACGCCGCCTGATACCTTTACTACTCAATCAAGATTGTGACGAAGACTAAGTAACTCCTATGTTAACTTAATAGTCACTCAAACTTAGTACTGAGCCTAAAAGGTACGAGTCGTCCACTTGTTTTTAATAAACAAAGGCTCTCAACCAATACTCTTGCTAGGTTAACAAATAACAAATTAGAGGCCAACATTGGCAATAAAGGGAAACAACCGGTACCCGCCGCTTGTTTTCCTACTTAAATTCCTTGGCTACTTGGTAATTCTATTTACTTGGTCAAATTGAATAAAGAGTTCGAATACCGATTGATTAAATGGCCGACTGATCATCTATCCTGGAAACAGACAACCAGTCGTCCAGGGGCATAGGCGGCATACTTACTATTTGTACCTGTCTTAACGTTCGGCCATGCACAACAGTCTGTCTAGTGAGCAAATTTCAAATACTTAGACAAATTTGAACAAAAACAAAAAATTTGATTAAAATGAGCCGGCCATAAAGACCAGCAGAATATTCAAAACCCCGGCCCCCTGGCCGGGTAATTACAAAGCAAACGGCACGCAGGCCGTGAAAAGAAAAAATATACTTAAAGCTTAAGAAGGGGGCAGTTCAGTATCAGCAGCAGCCGCCTGGTCAGCACTCTTCTTGCTGGACTCGGCCTTCGCTGCATCATCTTTTGATGCCTTTCCCCCAAGTGGCACAAGCGCCACAACAGGCTCTTCCTCCTCCAACGCAACGTCCATCGCCTCTTCTTCAGCAGCCGCCAAGATCTGTTGATTATATATTTCCGAACACTGGCGGTACGTTCTTTCCCATGAGGCAAAGTCGGCACTGGGGAACAGTCGTTCCCAGGTCATGCGTTGGATTTGGGCGGAGTCTTCCACCATCTCCCGGACGAGCTCTTGTTTTTCTTGCTCGGCCTTGTCCGAGAGCTCTTGGGTAAGACTCTTCTCCTGGTTCACCAGGCGTTCTTTTACGTTAGCCAAAGATTTCTCCATGGCTTCGTAAGAGTGCATTTTCTGACGAAGGGGCTTCAGCTCGGCTTTAAGTTTGGTGACGGTCCCCTCCAGCTCGTCAACCTTCTTTTGGGCCGCCTCTAGCTGAGCCCGAACAGCGGCGGTCGCCTGCGCCTGATAATAAAGAAGATCAATGGTCAGTACTTCATTTTGGGCAATTTGAAACATTGCTTTATCACAGCTGGAGGCGGCCATAGCCTTTGCGGCCTTTACCTCTTTGTTTTTCCGATCAATCGGCTTGCGAAGGCTGTTGACTCGGAGCAGGGCCTAAGTACAAAGAAAAACAGGCGTCAGTTTCCAATCATAAGGGTTAACAGGCGTCCTGGAACTTCAAAAGGGTATACCTCAGCTAGGATCCCCGAAATTCCATCGAGGTCAAGGGTGCCGGCACCCTTGACCGCCTCCCTGTCAGAGGGAGGAACTACTTTAACCATTGACTTGGCTACCTCAACCAAGTCAAGTCCCTGGGGGCCGGCTGCATTAAGCAAAAGGAAAAACAAGTTAGACCTAATCAAGAAGGAAGCAAGAGTGAGTTTTTACAAGCAAGTGTCCATACATCTAGGCGGCCCCGCCTGGGTTTTTGAAGAAGTGGCCGGCTGCTTCTCAGCCGCCACTGTTTTCCTGGAAGACCCAGGAGAGCTTGCAACAGTCGTCCTCCGGGCCTTGGGGTCCGGCTGTTGCGAGGAAGAAGCCCTTGGAGTGCCAGACTGAAAACAAAAAGAGTTAGTATATGCATAATACAACTAAAAGGAGAAGAGTTTTCAAGGCTTACCAAGGGTGCCTCCTTGCTGGGGGAGTCGGCATACGACTGCTTCATTAGCGAGACCCGCAGCATGGCCGCCGCAGTTTTAGACGCTGTTATTTTACTCATGGCGTCGGCTGAAAGAATTAAACAGCAAAGTTAGTAAAAATCCCAAGTAAACAAGGCGTGAAAAAACAGAGTATTCGTCAGGCCGGCTACCTCTAGAGCACCGACTGCCGAGGCCACAGGCGGCCAAGAAGTACTCATCATAGAGCCACTTGAAGCTCGGGACGCAGTGTAGGGGTACTTGCTCTCGTACCCCTGAAGTAGAGTTCACCCTAGTCTCTACTTTGAAGAGTCCTTTGTCTAGGATCTCTCTTTTAGCCTTTGGGGGAACAGGCGGCATGCTGCGGCCGCCTGCAAGAAGAGGCGGATCCCTGTTCCACTTGTTAAATCGTTTGTTCAGCTCCGTGTCTGAACTCTCGATAATAAGGAAGGTGTTCCGCCAATCCTTCCATTTGTTTGCCTTACCTCTCGTCATGAGGTAACCCCTGTGGCTTGTTAGTTGATACCAGCCGGTACCTCCCGACTTAGGGGTCCGGCTGAGATAGTTCATGTGGGCGAAAGCCTCAAAACTTGGCTCCACCCCGTTCAGTTCGCACCCGGCCACATAGCCGAGTACGTTTACCCAAGAGTTGGGGGCTAACTGCCATAACCCCAGATCATACCCATCTAAAATCCGCTGAACAGCCGGATGTAATGGGAAGCGCAGACCAGCTTTGATGGCCGCCACATAGCAGCCAAAACAGCCGTCACCATAGCTGGTACCAGCCGGCCAGACGACAGTATCTTCTGGATCCGGCACAAACAGTAAATACTCCGGGTCCATTTTGTGGTTAGCAATAAAGCTCGCCACGTTGTCTCGCATGGTTGCGATCCGGCCCCGGGGCACCCTGCAGTAGTAGGGGGTGTTTTCCTCTCTGTAAGAGGCGGACGGCTCTGCCCAATTATCCCCCTTCTCCACTGCATGGGAACTTCTCGCCTCTTGTAGGCGGTTATGTTTTTCTTCTGAGTCAGAAGAACTATGGTCAGAAGAGCTGGAATCGGACTCGTCCCCTGACGAGTCCGAAGAGGACGACTCCTCCCCTCTCCTAGAGGGGCCCGCCTCCTCTCCCTTAGAAGGAGCAGAAGGTAAATTGGACATGTCCACGGTTAGATGAGAAGGGAACACCTTGGTCCCTCTCTCAGAACTGTCAGCTTGACAGTCGCCTCGTTCCACATCTGGCGCCTGGTCAGATGTTTCGCTAAGGAGTACCCTTTGGGAGGAGCCGTCTGAGTTTGATATTCTAGCAGTCTTTTTTGTTCTGGCCATCACGTTCTGCATAGACACAGATTCAGTCGGACTTTGTATAAAGGGCAAAGATGGGTCCAGAAAAGGGCAGGCGGCACTCCTAGTCCTAGATTCAGCCGTCCCCGGTGACCGGCTGATCACTAACTTAGGGCGTGTCGTGTGCTTCCATGGTGCCATTTCAAAAAATAAAAAGAAAATTAAGAGTAAGAGAACTGAGTTACCTGAACGGATGACAGTTGATGAAGTCCTGGAAGTTCGGGTCAGTCGGCTTGTCAGAACAGGCGGTAGGCAGAAAAAGTCCGAAAATGTCAGAGCAAGTTCAGGGGTCCGAATGTTCTCGCAAAAATTCTCAAATGTGAAAATGACCGAAGTCAGCACTTCCTTTTATAGGCAAAATGAGAAGGCGAAGGGTCGCTTCCGAATTCAAATTTGGGCGGGAGAGTCTCCCGGCCGTCTGCAAGGTGACACCTGTAACGGGCCGTCGCCTGTCACCGTGCGACACCTGTCACAGGCGACACGTGACCAGTCGCGTGCCACCTGTGAGGGGCAAATGATTAGGGGATTTTTATCCACCAAGCGCCGTTTGACAAGTGGACCAACCAGGTTCCGCCACGCGTCCTCCACGGACCACTTAAGACACGCCACGTGTCCACCCATGCCAAATGGGACAACCGGCCATCAAGGCCCATTTCAGTCTAGAAGCCCGTTCGGCCCTAGGTTTACCTTAAACCTAGAGAGTTGCACGCTTCCCAAGGCTATAAATACTCGATTAATCCTCATTAATCAGGGGACCGAATACATTACGGAACACACTAATAACCGGCTGATCTCGCTAGCAAAGCAGATTACCTACATTAAATACTCTCACCTAGAGAGACCTTATTACTTTAATTTCTGTATTAATTACTCCTTAATCAGGTACTAACTTGACCGTTGGAGGCGGAGCTCTCAGGAGTCTCCGTTATTTTGCAGGTACAGGCGTCCGGTTCCAGTCTCGGAATTGTAACTCTCCCGCAGGACATCAGAAAACCCCGAAACACTTAGTAACATGCTAGGGTTTGTTATTAATCTTGTTAGTATCATGCCTAGGATCTTGCTATTATGCTTTAACATTATTATGATTATTTTAATTACAATTTGTAATTATGATTTATATTGATTATTATTATGTTGCTTGATTTTTATTATTATTGCTTGATCACGCTTTTTATGCATGTTTAAGGGGAATTGGTACTTGTAATCACGCTTAATAAGATAATTAATAATCTGTTTTGGGGTTAATATGATTATAATTCAAGTGATCGCCAATAATAGTTTTATTTGTGCATTAATATTCAACCAACATAGATAAACAGGTTTAGGTTAAACCTATTGATTACATGTTAGTCAAAAAGCGCACATGAATACGATCAAAATAAAGTAGAGGCCTATTATTAGGGCAGGTTCAATCTCTTTTAGGTTGGATTTGTACCTTCATCCCCGAACCCTATTTGGTTCAAGACCTTATTGAGTTGATGATCTCTTGGATCGTTAAGGGGTGTAACCTTCACCTCGTGAACGGTTTACAAGTTCCTAAAAAAACTTGTTGGCGACTCTTTTGCTCTATCTTCTTTCCCTTTGGACGCCACCGTACTTTAGAGTATGATCACAGTGGGGTTCAAGCTAGGGGTTAACGCTTGAAATATTCCCCACAGTTTTTGGCGACTCCACTAGGGTGGATTTCAATTTTAATTCCTGAAATTTATTTCGGCAATAATTTAGAATGAGTGGATGAGACTCGAAACGTTCTAAGTATCTCATGTGCGTAATTTTGATTAACATTATTGTCATATGTATAAAAAATATCTCAATGGAAAGACCATCCGTAATGAGTTAAAACATAGGATTTTACACGTAGGAAATTTGAGAAATATCTTTCACAACTAGGGCTGAAATAACACTGCGCGAAACTGGAAAATTTTATCGAGCACAGAAAGCTGCTAAGGCATGTAGGAATTAGCATCAGCGAACAAAGATTAGCGCCAGAATTTTGACTGTAGCGCCAGACGACATCTCTGTCGCCAGGCGCTAAAGCCGAAATCCGCCGCCAATCTCTGTTCGATGGCGCAAAATTCTTCCAATACCGAGCCAGAAATATGCGTTCTAATTTCGACCAGTTTTTCGCATTGTTTGCTCGATCCTACTTCCTGATTGAGTTTTTTCTCACTTTTCTGAAACCCATATGTATTCTACATATGGACATAACCCTCTACGAATTCATGCTCCATCTACCTGATTGAACGCTTTGAGCAACAAATGGTACATCCGAGAATGTTAAATTCACCAAACCATGAAAGCGAGTTTTTTCTAAAACTCGCGGTGTCCCATCCACTCGCGCCAACCCTTCACAGTTAGGCTTCCGCGCGGTTCATCCGGACAATTAACCATGGACCCTCTATTGACTAACCCATATCCCGAACTTTAGAGAACTAGAGCCATGGTTAGGTTGCAAACTCATTGCATCATATTGTGCCTACTTGACTAATTGTGCATTATTTGTTGTGCATATGGTATGTGTTTTTGCTAACCGTTTGTTTGACTTTTGTTAAGATTAAATAAATTAATGACTAAAAGAACTTTGCCTTATTAATTAATTAATTAATTAATTAATTAATTTGAGTAAATAAAGTCTAATATTTTAACCAGAATTGACCTTGTGTGACTTTAGGCATACCCCTGTTGATTAATAATACCGAAAAAACAGTCTCAGATCGAAGCTCCAGCAATGGCGCCAAAGTTGGAACTGTAGCGCCACTCTGTGGAGTGTGGCGCCTGGCGACAGCTCTGTCGTCTGGCGCTACACTGCAAAGAGAGGCGCCAGTCTTGTCGTCTTGACGAAAGTTCGGATTATTGATCGAGTCATCACTTTATGTCTAATTAACCAGTTTGCTAATTAATTCGGTTAAATTTTACTGTCAATAATACTTTGTTAAGTCAATAATTGAGTCTAGGCACCAAGTCCCATGGTCTTACACAAAATTCCAAGCATGTCACTTACACTCAGCGCACATACCAATACACATACTTTGACCATATCTAAGAGAGTCTTGTATGCGCGTTTTTTCCGTCATTTTTTAAGGGGGGTAAGTCGGATATTAATCCTCCAATTTAAATACCACACTTGGTTCCAAAAATATAAACATTATTTTTGCCAAAATATGCCCCATTTTTTTTATCATTAAAGCCGTAAAGTCAAGGTCGATTTGAGTCAAGTAATTAAAACAAAATGGTTTAAATTACAGCACGTGGTCAAGAAAGGAAGGGCAGCTAATCAAAGACAATCTTTTCGTACAAGTCCAACTTTTCGACAAACCCATTACTCGTAAGAGGAAAGCTAGGACAGTAATGGAAACACAAGAAGAAGTCAATGAGCTCAGGAACCAACTGGTTACCGTGACTGAGGCACTAAAGCTCCTAACCCTTAAGATCGATGATCCCGTGAAACAACAACAGATGGACCTCATGCAAAAGAGTCTAAGAAAGATATCTAGCGACTACAAGTCTCAAGGGATTAGTTCACAAGGGGTCTAGGTGGACAAAGATCTTCTTCCGCAGAAGTTCAACGCCAACGACATCCCGAAATTCAAAGCAACTTATAACCCTTATTTTCATTTAAGAGCCTTCGAAACAATAACGAGTATTAAGGGTATCGACAAGAAGGTGTTCCCCTCTCTGTTCTCACTATCTCTCAAAACCGTTTGTCAGCAATGGTTCTTTTCTCTTGAGAAAGAAAAAGCCTCCGCCTGGAAGTCCATAGCAAACGCTTTCGTTGATAATTACAAATGCAACATTCAAGTTGAGACTGACCATAGGGAAGTTGAAATCCTTAAGCAGAAGGAGAACGAAGGCTTCACCTCCTTCTTTAACAAATGGAGAGAAACCTCAGCTAAGATGATTGAGGTGCCAAGTGAAAAAGAGTCTGTAAGGTGCCAAGCATCTCTAGTATCAAAATAATCTCCATACCTTCAAGGCCGTCTATGACATTGGAATCAATATTGAAGACGACCTGGCTAAGTTGAAAGCTGTCAACAATAACTCTAACAGTGGATGCAAAGGCAAGAAGAACGACAATCCTTCTTCTTCCAAAACCACCCACTCAAACAATGTTAGCACTTTTAACCTAGGTGAAGTCCTTGCTGTGAATAATCAAGGACAAAGGAAACCATTTAGGAGGAACTTTACTCCTATTGGCATGAGTTATGACACCGCATTTGATCGATTAAATGCAAAAGGTCTTAAATGAAAAAGGTCGAAAAGAGGTCGGCTAACTGGAGCCCCAATGCACATTGCAAATATCACCGAGGTAGGGGCCATCTCATCGAGAACTGCTGGAAGCTTAAAGAAGCTATCCAAGACTTAATCGACAACAACAAGCTGCCATTGCCCCCTACCAGTAAGAAGCCAAGTATTGATAATGCGCCACTCGCTCATTCCTTCGCTATCTCTGATGAGGAAAACGAGGTTGACTCCTCGTCTCTCATCAAACCTATTAAAGAAATCCATGCCATCGAAGAAGAGGAGGAGATCTTTTTCAACGCCATTAATAACCTTCCAGAACCAGCAAGTAAAGAGGATATACAATTGCTTACACTGTCTATGATGGAAGGATCGCATTTGCTACGTGAAACTCTCAAGGTTCTAAAGGAACTTCAGAAGAAATATGACGAGGTTCCACTCCCGAAAGATAAACCTAAGAGAGAATTCACACCCATGGGAACGACTTATGAGGCGAAACGTTTTCCTTTACAAGTCACCGAAAAACCCAAGAAGAGTAATAGACTCTACACTCAAAATGGGATCCCGTATGTTCGAAATTCTCTCCGAGAGTGGCGAGATCAAACCTCTTGAACCGAGACCATTCGAATCATTGAAAAGGACATATAGGTATTACTGTCAGTATCATCAATCAGGGGGTCACACTATCGAAAATTGTTTTAAGTTCAAGGATTTAATTCAGAAAATGATTGATGAAAAGAAGCTTGTCCAAGTTCCACAAGAAGAGGATGCAAGTATTAACGGAGTTTGGGATAGTGATGAAGAAGACGTCTACTTAAAAGATATGGTAGGACTTCCACCTTTAGTGTCATACGCCATGGATGACTTTTTGGGTTGAAGAATATTCATCGATAGCCGTCCTCACAAAATCCAGGAGAATGCAACCTCCCGTTTCAACACAACCCATGCCAACCACACAGCAAGTTCCCATACCTATCATTGAAGATAATGATATCGTCAAACAGTTCAAGAAAACAAAAGTTGAGATGAACGTATGGAAACTTCTAGCGACATCTCGAGAACATAGGTTGGCTGTAATGAATGCCTTGGACAAGATAGGGATAGTTTCCGACACCACTCCTGAGGGTTGGCTAACTTCCTCACGAGTGATCTACCTAGTCCCATCAATTTGATCACCTTTTCTGACAAGGATTTACCCCTAGAAGGTGACAAACACTATAAGGAATTAAACCTCACAGTAGTTTGTAAGAGAATGAACGTCCCTATGACTCTTGTAGACAATGGATCAGCAATTAACATTTGTCCACTTATAACTGCGAGGATGCTAGGCATAAGAGATGAAGACTTAACCCCGTCAACACAAGGAATAAGAGCCTACGACAACACTCGTTGTCAAGCTCTTGGTAAAATTACCATGAATGTAACGGCGGGAGCAATAGAACACGGTACTACTTTCCAAGTAGTAGATATCAAGGCTTTATTCAATTTATTGTTGGGACGCCCTGGGCTTCATGACCTAAAGTCCATCCCCTCATCTCTCCACCAACAAGAAAAAGCGATAGTTGGGGGAATTCCTATCACCATCGATGCTTCGCCTATGAGAATCAAGTCTATAAAAAATCCAATAATTAATGTGGAGCACGGCGAGGATGATGAAGATTTATGGGGCTTTAACAAAGAGGTCTCCTTAATCCAGGAGGATTAAAGGACCCCTCTCTGCCATGACCCCCATTCTAACATGATCGTAAATGCTATTCTGAAGAAACAAGGACATTTTCCTAGGATGACCCTAGGAAAGAAAAAGGGATTAGCAAAACCGCTGGAGTCACCTGGCCTCCCTAAATTAGATACTTTCGGACTTGGTTTCGAACCGACTCAGAAAGATCTTAAGCGAGCCCAGGAAAAATCGAAAGCACGTAAGGACGCTCGCATTCAAAAGAAAGCTATCCCAATGGATCAGTACCCTCTCACACTTAATGGTCAATTCGTAAAAGAAGGAAAGGACTATCCATGCCATGAATTTCCCAAACCATTTGTCGTAAATGGCATAAGGCAACCGGGATTTGAAATTTTTTTGGATTTCTATTTCACAGATGAAATCCCAACTCCTGTCCATAAGGAGAAAGCACCCCAATGCTTTGACTTTAACGTCATGTTACTATTATTTGGGCGAGAAAAGGATGAGCCGACATACAAAGAGGATAACTCCCCGCTCATTCAAACGGTCCTACAAAGTGAAAACTTCTATCCCTCGAAGTTAATCACTCCAGCGGAGGGATCACTTCAAGGGTGGCGCAAGACCGTCAAGGTGACTACTCCAAGTGGAAGAAAGATATCCATAACGACAGGGCAAGGACCGATGTTCGAAGAGTCGTCTGAGTCAGAGTCAGAGTCAGAGTCTCTCCTTATAGAGTCGTCTAGGTCTTTAGTAGTAGAACCTTCCCCTTCTATATCTTCTCATAGCATAGTTAGTGATCAAGTCCCTGAGGACATATTACTCTTTGATGAAATGATCTCAGAGCATAATAATAAATCTTCTTTTCCTTACTTCTTGTGTTCTCTTTAACCCAAGATGACGAGCATTGCTGAACTAACAATGAAAAAGATAAAGAACTTATTAAAGCAATGGAAACACTTGAAAAGAAAACACCGGTAATTGAAGAAACTAAGACAGTTGATATCTCAAATGATTCAACCAATAAAAGAGAAGTTAAAATCGGACTAACACTTAATGAACAAGAAAGAACCGATTTAATTAACTTTCTTAAAGAATTTATCGATGTATTTGCTTGGTCATACGAAGATATGCCAGGCATTAATAGAGAAATAGCTCAACACACTATACCACTAATTCCATGAATGAAACTTGTAAAACAAAAGTTGCGTCGAATGAAACTCAACGTAGCACTTAAAATAAAAGAAGAGGTCCAAAAACAAATAACTGCAGGTTTCATCAAGTTATCTAAATACCCCGAATGGGTCGCCAACGTCGTCCCAGTTCTGAAAAAAGATGGAAGGGTAAGAATCTGTGTCGACTATCAAGATCTGAATAAGGCAAGTCCAAAGGACGACTTCCCTTTACCACACATCGATATTCTGGTGGATAACACGGAAAATCACGCACTTCTCTCGTTAATGGACGGATACGCAGATTATAATCAGATTCTCATGGCAGAAGAAGATATGGAGAAAACAACCTTCATAACACCATGGGGCACTTACTGCTACACGGTAATGCGATTCGGGTTGAAAAACGCGGGTGCCACTTACCAACGTGTAGCGACTGCCTTACTCCATGACAGATGCATAAATAAGTAGAAGTATATGTGGACGACATGATTGTAAAATCAAAAGACCGCCCAGGCCATCAAGTAGCCTTAAGAAAATTTTTCGAAAGGCTAAGAAAATACAATATGAGGTTGAAACCATCTAAGTGTGCTTTTGGAGTCACCTCAGGCAAGCTTTTGGGTTATGTCATAAGCTCTAGAGGAATAGAGATAGACCCAACCAAGATCAAAGCAATCATGTCAATGCCACCGCCCAAAACCGAGAAGCAAGTTCGAGGATTTATTGGCCGATTGCAATACATAAGTAGGTTCATATCAAAATTAACAACGATATGTGAACCAATCTTTAAAAAGCTTAAGAAAAATGTACAAGTAATATGGGATGACGTGTGTCAAAAAACCTTTGAAAAGATCAAAGCCTATCTCGCAAATCCTCTTGTATTAGCACCAGCACTTCCCGGAATACCTCTTAGGTTATACTTAACAGTTACCAAAGAGACAATGGGAGCTATGCTAGCACAAGAAGTAGAAGGCAAAGAAAACGCAATCTACTATCTAAGCAAGAAAATGCTCGAATATGAAGCACGTTATACACCACTTGAGAAATTGTGCCTCGCCTTGGTGTGGGCAACAACCAAGTGAAGATATTACATGCTAGTGCATACCGTCTTTGTAGTCTCCCGATTAGATCCACTCAATTATCTATTCGAGAAATCTACACTCAATGGACGCATATCGAGATGGATAGTCAATTTAGCCCAGTTTAATGTAAGGTTTATGCCTCAAAAAGCTATCAAAGGATCTGTGGTGTCAGACTTTCTAGCGGACTTTCCAATAGAAGACGTGACGCCAATACAAGATAATGAGTTTCCAGATGAAGACTTAATGGTCATTGAAGATGATACTTGGACCTTATACTTCAACGGATCCTCAAACCAAAAGGGATGTGGCGTTGGAGTATTACTAGTATCACCTAAAGAAGAGCATGTTCCAATCTCCATAAAGCTTGATTTCGACGTTACCAACAACGCTGCTGAGTACAAAGCATGCGTGGTAGGCCTTGAGACAGCTTTGGCATTGGGAGTGAAAAAGTTACGGATATTCGGAGACTCTTCACTGATCATCAATCAATTATCCAAAAGGTGGAAAGTAAGGAGCGAAAGTCTAGCCCCTTACCAAACCTATCTGGAAACTCTTACTAATCAGTTAGAGAAGGTAGAATACACGTATCTACCTAGAGAAGAAAATCAATTTGCTGATGCCTTGGCAAGACTAACCTTGATGGTTAGGATTCCAACGGAAATCAAGCAAATGCCTCTAACAATAGAAAAAAGGCACAAACCAGCATATATTCAAGCTATAGAGGATGATGAAGTAATCCAAGACGAAGAAGAAGAATAAGAAGAAGAAGAAGAAGAAGAAGAAGAAGAAGAAGAAGAACCGTGGTACACAGATATACTCAACTACGTCACCAAAGGAGAATACCCTCCCCATGCTAACAAAAGAGCAAAACGAGCTTTAAGACTCTTGGCTTCCCAATATATACTCATAGACAACGAGCTACATAAAAGGGTACCTAAGGGTCGAGCTCTCTCATGTGTAGCAAAAAAGGATGCCCAAAGAGCAATGAGGATAGTCCACGAAGGAATGTGCGGCACTCACATGGTAAAATGTTAGTCCAAAAGATAATGCGAGAAGGATATTATTGGACTACAATGAATAGGGATTACCATCAATACGTAAAAGGATGCCCTAAGTGCCAAATCTATGCCAATTTACAACATCTTCCTCCATCCTTGCTCTACACCTACACATCGCCATGGCCGTTCTCTACATGGGGAATTGACATCATCGGTAAAATCACTCCCCCAGGAACAGGAGGCCACGAATATATCCTAGTGGCAATTGATTACTTCACAAAGTGGGTCGAAGCGCAATCATACTCTAAACTCACTGCAAAACATTTAGAACTCTTTATCAAGAGAAATATTACTTGTCGATACGGAGTCCCACATGAAATGATAAGTGACAATGGAACTCACTTTCAAGCCGAATGTGAAGAATTGCTACAAAAATATGACATTCAACATCATCATTCCTCCCCATATAGGCCTCAAGAAAATAGAGCAGTCGAGGCAGATAATAAAAATCTAAAGACTATCATCGAGAAAATGGCGGAAAATTATAAGGATTAGCCTGACAAATTTCACTTCGCATTGTGGGGTTATTGCACGTCAATTCGCACATCAACAGGAAATACGCCATTTTCCTTGGTTTATGGAATGGATGTCGTACAACCTGTCGAACTAGAGATTCCATCACTACGCATCGCGTTAGAGAGCAAACTCGATGAAGTTGAATGGACTAGGGCAAGATATGAAGAGCTAATTCTACTCGATGAAAAACGACTAGAAGCTGTACATCACACTCAGTGTTACCAAAATCGTATGGCTAGGCATTTTAATAAGAAGGTCAAGACAAGAAACATCAAAGTAGGAGACTTGGTGTTAAAAGAATTAAGGAAAAATGTTTTAGATCCAAGGGGAAAATTTAGACCTAATTAGTCTAGACCCTTCATTGTAAAAACATTCCTATCAGGAGGTGTAGCAAAATTAAGTGATATGGATGGCAATGAGTTCTCGAACATGACAAATCTTGACCAACTTAAGAAATACTACCCATAATTACTTGATTAGGATACTCAAGAGAGCTATGTTTGGCCTGATTCCTTAAGAAGGGATACGTAGGCAACCCTTTATGGGTGTGGCCCCTTTATTTTTAAAAAATCTCGCATCCTAGAGTTTATAAAAATTCAATAGAAGATCGACGAAACATCGGCGTCACTGAAAAAATTTTGTCGCCTGCCGATGATCGTTAGCGCTAGACGATGGCAACCGTCGCCTGACGCCAGACTTCCGCAACCGGCACCAGTCACAAATCTGTGGCGCCAATTAATAGATAAAATTCTAGGAACATTTCGGTGTTTTTCGGAAAATTTTCGACTTCCGTACTCGAAAATATTTCTAGAAAATTAATTTTTTGGTTTTCATTGCTTTAATAAAATAAATTTAAAGTAAATAATTTAATTAAAAAGCTGGAATTTCATTAATAAAATAAACTACATTATTGATGGAATTTAAATAAAGCATAATAAATTAACTTTAAATAAAAAAAAATAAACTAAGTCTAATAATTGGAAATTAAGCAATGCTCTTAATCTTCTTTCTCTTTCTTAGCCCTTTTCCAATTTTTGTCTGCTTCTTCCTCCTCATCCATAACCTTAGCTAGTAGGAATCCTTTAGAGGACCTACATACAATCTTGGAGTAAATAGTTACCCCTCATCTAGGACTCCATGCTTCTTTTCTACCTAAGCTTTCTTTTCTGTGGTGTCAGCTTTCCTTTTTCCCTTATCTTTCGTAGTACTCTTCTTCCTAGGCATTATAGGTGTTTTGAACTCAATTCTTTCACCCAAGCATTCCTTAACAGGAATCACCTTGTCACCTAGACGACTCTTCACATCAGTTTTACTCTGATTTTTCTTCACGTCCTTTGAAGGTTTTTTCAGAAGCCACTTTTTCACATCATTAGGAAAAGAAGGAGGAACCTTTTGGGTAATCACCTCCCATAAAGGTCTAGCGCTCCAATAAGCATCAAATTTGTCTACTTCCTGGGAGACAGGTAACTCGTAGGGACGACGAAGATCATCAGAAGGAATAGTCTGAGTAGGTCGTATTGTCTTTTTACCCTACAAGGATAGTAAAAAGTCATACGGGACAAGCTTGGAAGAAGACAGAAAGGTTGCTTGTTGACACCAACCATCCTTTTATTTTCCACCAAGGGATGACCCACTTAATGGAAAAATTGCAAGATTCGAAGACCTTCTTCCATTCATGGCGCCCCATCTTAGAGAAGCGTTTCTTCCTCCTCACGAAGCAATTTGGAGTATACTTCTAAATGTTGTGTGGAGGGCCAATTAACTCAAGTCTTTCCATTAGCCACATTTGTAAAAATTGCAATGCCAATAAATTATTATTACTATACAAAAATATATTTTTGATTTCTGTAATTATAAATATTATTTTTCTACCTGTAAAATTGGAGAGCCCCGAAAAGGTGCTTTTGGATTCCAATTTAATTCATCAAGATTAAGCATAGTCTCTCAAACTATTAAAGGCATTGAATTTCTCCCTGATTCAATTTGTTCTAAAACAATGGATAGAATTGATTGACCCTCATTATTTTTACCACTAGTAAGAAAAAATTGATTAAACATGCGAAATAGGAAAGCCCTTCTTCTATAAACATGGAAAGATTCAGAATAAGGCCTATCAAAATAATGGCAAGCAAATTCTTTCAAATTAATTATACTACCATCTACTATTCTTGATAGATCTCTGTCTTTTAAATTGAAGAAGCATTCAAAATCCTTATAATAATATTCATTTATTCTAGGGATTACTAGAAGATCTAGTGCAGGGAAACCTAAAATAGCACCAAATTCTTCCGGTAAAGGGCTAATTTCATCATACCCTATTCTAAAGCAATGAGTATCTACATCCCAATATTCTAGAACGGTATGAATAAAATCTGAATCAAGATCTACCCCTTTGATACCATAAATACCCCCCCAAGTGAAACGCATCTAATTCTTTTCTCTCTTTGGAATTAAGAGACCGACACCATTCATGGGTGTACTTGGTAAAAGTTTTGGAGACTAGAGACATGATATTATTTTTCTAAAAGCTAAGAAATATTTTATTTGCTGAAATTATGAAGAGAATCGGCTGGGCATGGGTGCTATTTATGTACAAAATCGTAGCAGTTTTAATCCAGGAAGGATTCGGAGTCAGCGCTCTTTAGCGCTAGACGCCAACTATTGGCGCTTGACGCCAGAGCCTGGCGCCAAACGCTACGTGTAGCGCCTAGCGCTACACCAAAACGCGTGGCGCCAGCTGACGCCAATAGGCCTCATCGCACGCGCTTTCTAAAAAAATGCGTTTTGGACTTGATTCGAGTCTGCTAACGACCTTACGGTTTCCCTATTTTTTCCTAAAATATTCATTTAGTCGTCTCTTTTGATTAATATAGTTGTTATATTAATTAAATTATTTTTCTGATTCTATTTGGACTAACTTCCAAGTTCTTATAAATCCAATATTTTATTTGACTTTTCCTTTTTTCATTTTTTCTTTTTTGGGGGAGAAAGTCGGATACCCTCCATCAATAATAAAAATGATGGAATTTTCGCGCAAAATTATTTGTCACATTTCCTTGCACACACAAACATGAACATAATAATAATAATAACTATATAGGATAGCTCCCGTTGAACTATCGCCCAGCCCCTAGGGTGCGCACTCACCTCCGAATAGGCAACTAAAGGAGGGCTCAACAGCCCGGCAGAGTCAGCCCGTAGGGCTGACCAGGCTAAACTCTCCACGAAGGAGATAGTACGTCTATAAATAGAGGGTAAAGTACAACGGAAAGGAGGTTAGACACTCAAGTTATTACACTTTCTACATCTCTCTAAGTACACTTTCTCTCTGTAAACACTCTCTAACTTAAGCATCGAAAGGGGGTTCCTCGAGCCACCCCCGAGGGCAGTTTACGTGTGCTTCCTTGTGTAGGTTGTTGACGGGACCCGGCTTACCCAGCAGAACCCTTGGATCCATACATGGAACAATTGGCGCTAGAAGGAGGGGAAAGGATCATCTAACATGAGGTTCACAAACTGAGCCAGGGACTAGTTAACTAACCACCATGGCCGGAGAAGAAACTGTACAAACACCCGCGTCCAAAACTAATGAGACCAGCCAAACACCACAAAAAACACCCCCAGTAACCAGCGATCCAAAAGGAGCGTGGAGGAAATAACCCCCGCTCGAATCAGCCCGGAGAAGCGGGTCCCTCGCAGTAGGTCACCAGCTATGAGCGAGGACCTAACCCTGAGAGAGACAAACGAGCGCGAATCCAGGTTGTTCAAGATGATTCCCAATTTTGCCGGGAGATTTTGGAAGAACTCATGGAGAAGGTGAAGATGCCGGGCTGCAAGTACAATGGAACAACAACACCCAAAAGCCACATATCAGCTTTTGAGAATCATATGGTACCCTACACCATGACAGACTTAGTCTGGTATAAGGCTTTCCCACCAACTCTGGAGGGGCTGGCAGCAGAATGGTACGGCGCCATCCCCAAATGTTTTGTATACTCGTACAGCCAGCTGAAGAGAATGTTCATGGAGCATTTCATAACCTTGGTGGACAGAACCAAGATGACAACCGAGCTGATGTCCCTGGTTTAGGGAAAAGATGAGCCCCCGAGGGAGTTCATCATCAGATTCAACGAGGCAACAACCATTCCAAATATGAGCCAGGAGGTAGCGTTGTTAGCAATGTAGAGTGGCCTACTGCAAAGATCACCATTTAGAGTATATATGGGGCGTAAGAGCCTCAAAACGCACGCTGAAGCGCTGGGTAAGAGAACACACCCAGGGTGGACCAGCCAAGCAGGGCTGAGCAAAACCGCAAAGAAGCGGACAGGGCAGTGGGACTGAGAAGGTCCGATCCAAGGAGAGGGCCAAGGCTTGGGAAGTTTGATCAGTATACCCACCCCACTAACCCATTCCAGATCTCACATATTCAGCGTAAATAAGGCTGATGATAAGTGGCAGAGGCCTCCAAGGATGGTAAACAGGAGTCGTGATACCATTAAGTGGTGTGACTTTCACACGGACTATGGCCATACCACTGAAGAATGCACGCACTTAAAGGACAACATAGAGGACTTAGTCAGGAGAGAATACTTGAGTCAATTTAAGCAGCGTGATGACCCTCCTAGAACAAGGAAGGAGGATAGAGTAGGCCGAGCTGACCGTAGAGGAGGTCATAAGGGCCCAGCTGGAGATAAAGATAGAGATGGCAAGCTAGAGGGCAGGGTGTGCGTGATCAGCGGGGGTCCAGTACATGGGGGGATAGTTAATAGAGCACGGGCCGACCTGTGGGAAATGATACATCAAATAAACGACAATGATAAGCGTAAATGGCCACCTCTTCCCCCGTAGCTACGAGCCACGTTTGACGAGTATGACCAGAAGGGCATAATTTATCCTCATGATGACCTGCTGGTGGTGACAATGAGAATTGCAAACTAGGAGGTGGATAGAGTACTGATAGACGGAGGCAGCTCAGCCAACATCATATACATCAGTGCGTTCAATGAGCTGAAGTTGGACAGAAAAGACTTGAAGAGAGTAAACTACGAGGTCACCGGGTTTAATGGCTCGGGGCTTACCCTAGAAGGCATAATCGAACTCTCAGTCAAGGTAGGAGAGAGGTCAAGAAGGCGTGATGTCCGAGCAGAATTTCTCGTGATAAACTCCCCTTCACCCTACAATGTAATCATGGGAAGACCGCTCATCCACAAGATAGGCGGGGTGGTATCCACTTACCACCTAGCCATGGCTTACACAACTAATGAGGGTCGGTCAGCAAAGCTCAGGGGAAGCAAGAAGACAGCCGAACAATGTTACATAACTGCCTTAAAGCAGCCTGCCAAAACCAGACAGCAGTCCGATTCCGAGAGAAGGCTCCCTGAGCAACCTGAGAGGAAGTCGAGGAAAAGGAAGCGTGAAGAGTATCACGGGGAAAAAGATAAATAGAAGTTGGCAATGGAAAACTTCGAGCCAGCAAAAGAAGAAACGGCCAGGCCACTTCCCAGCGGGGAGCATGTCACAGTCGAGCTCACAGTAGGTGATCCCTCGAGGACGGTGAAAATTGGGAAAGACATTGATCTAGGAGTAGGGGTGCACCTCATAGAGCTAGTGAGAAAGAATAAAGACATTTTTGCATTTTCCGCAGATGAGATGCCCGGAATTGACCCAGCAGTCATGGTGCATAAGCTGAATGTGAAGGAGGATAATAGGCCAGTCAGGCAGAAAAAGCGAAGCTTCTCCACAGAGAAAAACACGGCAATCCAGGAAGAGGTGGAAAAACTCTTGGAAGCAGGATTTATTGAACCCTGTGACTATCCAGAATGGTTAGCCAACGTGGTCATGGTAAAGAAGGCAAATGGCCAATGGAGAATGTGTGTTGATTTCACGGATCTTAATAAAGCCTGCCCGAAGGATTGCTACCCACTACCACGGATAGTTCAACTGGTAGACTCAAACAGCGGGCACGCCCTGCTAAGCTTCATGGACGCCTTCTCAGGATACCATCAGATCAGCTTGCACGAGCCAGACAGGCAGAAAATTGCATTCATTATTGAAGGGGGAGTGTATAATTACATAGCTATGCCCTTCGGGCTGAAGAACGCTGGAGAAACTTTTCAGAAGGCAATGGATAGAGTGTTCCTTCACCAGAAGGGAAGAAATGTGGAAGTATACGTTGACGACTCAATTGTTAAGAGCGTCACGCAGGCTGGACATGTCATGGATCTGGAGGAAACATTTGCCACCCTAAACAAGTATAAAATCAAGCTCAACCCAAAGAAATGTGTCTTTGGAGTGAGCTCTGGAAAGTTCTTGGGTTTTCTGATCACCGATAGAGGAATAGATGCCAACCCAGAAAAGGTCGAAGCAGTCCTCACTCTGCCCGAGCCTAAGAGCATCAAAGATATCGTGCGGTTGGAAGGCAGAATGGCCGCACTGACCAGATTTATCAACAAGTCAGCAGACAAAGCCTTGCCATTCTATCAGCTATTGAAAGGAAACAGAGAATTCAAGTGGGGGACTAAGGAGAAAGAAGCCTTTGAAGGTATTAAGGAGCATCTGACTAAGCTTCAGCCTGGAGCTGAGGGAAAAACTGCAGTTGTACATCTCAGCGTCAATACAGACAATCGCAACCGTTCTGCTGCTAGAAAGATAGAAGCAACAATGGCTGATATATTTCGTGAGCCACGTGCTGACCGAGGTAGAGCAAAGATACCCCCTGGTAGAGAAGCTAGCCTTTGCACTGGTCACAGCAGCAAGAAAGCTAAAACCATATTTTGACGCGCATATAATAGAGGTCCTCACAAACCACTCGTTGGTGAAAGCATTACAAAAGATGGATGCATCGGGTAGACTCTTAAAGTGGGCAATCGAGCTGTCTGAGTATTAAATCGAGGTCAAGCCTAGAGCAGCCATCAAGGCACAAGCTTTAGCAGACTTCATAGTGGAAGCCTCCTATGAGGAGAAAGAGGATGACATTGGGGTCTGGAAGGTGGAAGTGGATGGATCCTCAGCCCAAACGGGGAGTGGGGCAGGAGTCATAATGACGTCTGCAGAAGGAAACGTATTTGAGTATGCCATCAAGTTCAAGTTCAAAGCTTCTATTAATGAAGCAGAGTATGAGGCGACGCTGGCAGGCCTACGTATGAGCCTCGCAGCCGGAGCCCGCAAAGTACACCTGCAGACTGATTCTCAGCTCGTTGCCAGCCAACTACAGGGGGCGTATGAGATAAGGGAAGTCACTCTGATGAAATATGTAACCAAAGTGAAAGAACTGGCAGCCCAGCTAGTCCATTTCCAGATAGACTTGGTCCCCAGAGCAGGAAACTCTCAGGCTGACGCCTTATCTAAGTTAGCCAGCTCCACCTCACAAGAACAGTGATGGTCGAAGTGTTAGAGGAAAGCAGCATCACTGAAAAGGAGCAGGTAAACTGTGTTGGGAGTCAGAGAGCCTGGTTCTCAGACATCTTGGCGTACAAACTTCATGGCTCGCTGCCCGATGATGAGGTACAAGCTAAAAAGGTGAAGAAAGATGCAAATTGGTATGTAGTGATGAATGGAGAGCTCAACAAGAAAGGCTTCTCAAAGCCACTGCTGAGCTGTATTCTAGAATGGGAGCAGGAGGGCATTATGGAAGAAGCCCACTCCGGAATATGTGCCAACCATATCGGCGGGAAAGCATTGGGAGTAGAGGTCCTTAGAAGAGGAGCATATTGGCCAACTCTCACGTAAGACGCACTAGCATATGTTAAAAAATGCGACAAGTGTCAAAAATATTCACCACTCATAAATCAGCCAGCAAACGGTCTGACTCCAATCCTCAGCCCGATCCCGTTCGCTTAGTGGGGAATGGACATATTGGAACCTTTCACCACTGGGTCAGCGGGCAGGAAGTATCTCATTGTGGCAGTAGATTACTTTACAAAGTGGATAGAAGCTGAGCCCATCAAGTACATAAAGGCAACCTAGGTCAGAACATTTATATGGAAGAGCATCATCACTAGATTCGGGGTGCCACAATGCATAGCCTTTGATCATGGGTGCCAATTTGACTGCGACACTATAAAGGACTACCTAGGGGATTTGGGCACCAAGTATGCAAGTGCCTCAGTCTGCCACCCGCAGAGCAATGGCCAAGCAGAAGCAGCAAACAAGCTGATCCTAACAGCCCTACAGAAGAAGCTGGAGGAGTACAAGGGCCTGTGGGCGGACTTAGTCCCAGAGGTCTTGTGGGCAAATAGGACCACTAAGAAGGAGTCAACCGGTAAAAGCCCATTCACCCTGGCCTACGGGGTTGATGCAGTCGTCCTAGCTTGAGGATACAACACTATGAGAAGCAAGGAAATGAAAAGCAACCCTTAAGTTGGCAGCCCAAAAGAGCAGGATCTCAAAAGTTTTCCACAAAAGGGTCAAGCATAGGGAGCTCCTTCCAGGAGACTTAGTCCTTAGAAGGACAGCAGCAGTTGGAAGAGGAAATCAGCATGGAAAGCTGTCAGCAAACTGGGAAGGCCCTTTCATCATCCACGAGCAGGTTGGACCAGGCGCGTTCCTCCTTGCAGATCAAGAAGGTCAGGTCTTAAGAAACAGTTTCAATGCTGATGTGTTAAAGAAAATTTTTGTTTAAATAGCGTGAAACATAACTGTTTCAAGTCAATAAACCTTTATTCAGTCAATGTTATGTTAACTAAGGCATTTGAGCCATTTTTATTCAATGAAATACAAGCCTCTGCGTGAGGAGTATGTTGCACAATTTGTTTAATATAATATGCCCAAGCATCATATACTAACATGGAGAAATCAAACAAGAATAATAATAAAGTATTAGAGGCAAGAAGCAAAATGACAAAGTGAAAGCATCCCTCCTCAAAACCTCACCTCACCTGCGAAAAGCAAAACAGGGCACCACCTCGGGGGCGCCTGAGGGGGAGCCTGACACGTTCACCTTGAGCAGGGGAAAAGAGAGGAAAAGAAGAAGATGAGCTACGTGGGCAACACTAAGGTTCTCTTAGCCCCATTCAGCCCATCTCTTTGAGGGGGAGAGGAAAGGAGAAGACAGTCAAGCAGTAAGCCCTTACAAAAAGAAGTAAGCAGGCAGTAAACAAGCTGAATGACATAAATAAGTCGCAGCATAAACAAGCTGAATGACATAAATAAGTCGCAGCATAAACAAGCTGAATGACATAAATAAGTCGCAGCATAAACAAGCTGAATGACATAAATAAGTCGCAACATAAACAAGCTGAATGACATAAACAAGTCGCAGCATAGATAAGCTGAACGACACAAATAAGTCACAGTAAAGCAAGCTGATGACACAGACGAAATAAGCAAAAAGCTGATCGACACAAACATGTCTAAGCAAGGATAATTCAAATAACGCTCAATCAAATATGTCAAACAGCACGCAAACGAAGCCTTTGGTCAAAGCCAAGTGAAGTACACAACGCGGAAACACTTGAAGCAGATAAAGCAGGAAGGACAAAATGTAACAAAGTCCCTGTTGAAGTACAGTAGAGCGCAAAAGAAACAAAAAAGCGCTAGGCAGCTAAATTAAAAAGACAGGAAGGCCCAACCTACGAGGCCCCACCAAACGTAATAAAGAGCAAGCATGCAAACAATGAAGTAAACAACAAGAAAATCTGCAAGAGGAGATCATAAGGAACATACATTATAAGGCTGAACCCCTGCCCACCAAGGCAGAGTAAACATTGAGCAGGTCAGTCACAGAACAAATAAAGCTGAGCCCTCATCCACTAGAACAAGGAAACACTCAGCGGGTAAAGTTAGAAGATCACAAATTCAAGTTAAGCTGGACAGACCCAGCAACGAAACAAAAAGTATTCCGAAAATACACAGAGAAACATAATCTTTGGCAGCTATACACCCCAAAGATAGTAACAAAAACTACCTAGTTACAACAGATCTGGGTGAGGGAAACTCAGAGGAACCACTGGAGTAGGAGGGTGACAGGCGCCATAACCTTTATTGATCATCAGTCAGAGACTCCACTCCAATAGCTACAGCAACGTCAGGGCAGAGAGGCACCTCCAAGTTCAGCACGGCCTGGTTAGGGATCTTACAGCCAGCAGCGCGAGGGTGATCAGCGGGAAGATCGAACAAACCAGCCTCACCTGCAGCTTCAACCTTAGCCCAGAAGGCATTAAAGCGAGTCTGCTTCTCTTCACCCTCACCATACAAGCTGCTAACGCATCGTGCCGCAGCTTCCCATCCTCCATCATGGCGATCAGCCAGGAGCCTCTCTCCTAGCAGCCTCCAGCGCAACAGCATGCGCAGCCTGTAAGTCTGCCACCTCCGCCTCTAACGTCTTCACCCTGGCCTGAGAAGTCCCCAACTACTCCTCGCAGTCCTTCAGCTTGGTCTGAGTGAGCTGAAATTCTCCCAATTGGAGTTGCAAGGCATCCCCCTTCTCCCTCAGCGGAGTCACCTCATTGGCCATAGCATCCCTCTTAGCTTGAGCCCGCTGAACCTCCAGAGTCTTCTAGGAAAGAGTTATACCCTTGTTCTGATATTCCTTCTCCACTAGCAGCAAGGCATTGGACAAATCTCCCACAGACATAACAAGCTGCAAGAAAAGCAGAAAAGAAGAGTCAGCCAAAGTGGGAGTTAACAAAAGAAGTTAACGATAAAAAAATATAAAGTATAATAATAAGAAAAACAAGACAGCAGTGACAAAACAAGCAGAGAAAAGCTGAAACGAGAAAAAGAAAAGCCAAAAGCAGGAACTAACCTTCTGCAAATCATGGCAAGCGGTAGCTGCTGGAAGGCTAACTGAGTTGCGCGTAGAATCCGCAGGGAGACGAACCCCTTGAGTCAGGCAGTATCCTAGAGTACCACCCTTCTGAGGGTTGTCTACAAATAAAGACTCATCAGCCCTCACATTCATCAAAGGCCGAAAGGGAGCTTTCTCAGCTCTAGAAGGACAGAGTATTGGGCGAAGATGAATGTCAATAGGGACCTCAGCAAACTCAATGGCCCCAGTAGGGCGAAAAGTCCCTCCAGTAGAGAGTGAGGACGCAGAAAGAGGATTCTCAAATGCATCACCAAAGAACTAATGAACGCAGTGGTTAAGCTCACTAGAGTTCTGAGTGTCTCCCCCACCAACGTTCCCACCTGGAAGTCTAGTGTTGGCAGACGTGGAAGCAAGAGGATCTGGGCCAGGAGAAGTGCAAGCCTTTTTGGCCTCTAGCTCATCCCTAGCAGGGGCAGAAGACATAGGATCGTCCTCCAGGTCAATCACTGGACTATCCTGCTGGAGAGAGCCCGCAGCTCGGGAGAGCCCACCCCGGGTAGCGCTTCGGAGCCGACCCCTCAACCCGTAGGGACGCGGCGGAATTCTTGGAAGCTCCTGGACAAATTCATCAGGGAGCTAAAAATCAGTAGCTGGAACAGAAGGAACTACAGTGCCCTTCGCAGCAGCAGCATCATCAGTAGAAGTAGGAAAGAGCAAAACATGCTCAGTAGAGGAAACAGGTTTTTCACCCGCAGCAGTGGTCTCAATCCCCTCAGAGGGAAACTGGAGAACACTGTCAGCAAAATCATCGGCAGTAGCCTTTGGTTCTTTCAGAAGCTTGTTCACGTGGCCTTTAGGCAGCAGAAGTCTGAGGTGCCACCCAGCCGGAAGCCGCGACAGACTGCTTCTCAGAGGAAGCAGTAGGCGCCACTAACGCCTAAGAATCTGAAGCCTCCATTCGAGGAGCAGGGCGAGTATCACGCCTACTCCCAACAGTAGAAGACGAAGGCTCAGGCTCAGCGCGGCTGGACCCAGCACGCTCGCCAGTAGCCACGGTGCCAACAACAGCGCGCAGCTCAGCAGGAGCCAAATGCACCTCGCCCTTCAGGGAACCCGCAAACACCTCTAGCGTATCAAAGAGCTAAGGAGGGTTCTCAGGAGTGGCAGTCAAAGGGTCCTTCCAATTATCGACCAGTACGAGCATGCGTTTGTCCAACTTGTCATAGCCTAAAAACACAAAATGACAAAAAGTCAAATAAGGCAGAAAAGACAGAAAACAAAAAAAAGGGGCAGAAGGCAGAAAGAGCTTACCAGACTCATGTGTACGGCACAAACGCATGGAAGAAAGCTGCTCATTACCCACGATGTAAATAGAGTTGGGCAGCTAGACCTTGGGAAACTTGGAGTCACTTATCCCGCTCCCTGTAGAGCCTCAAAAGCTTCTGTCTCACGAGCAGGTTCAGAGGGAGAAACTATGACCCCAGCCATGTTGGTGCGAATCTCTCTAAAGTTGTGCGGAGCAGCAAAATTGGAAGGCACCCTCACCCAGAAGAACTTGCTAGTACAGTCCTAGAAACGCCCAAGTTTTGGGTAGGATAAGACTCTACTCTCTTTGGGAGCGACATAGTACCACCCTAACTCAGTCCCAGAGGCTGATCTTTTCAGGCTCATAAGAGACTTGAATAAATGCAGAGGCTCAGGGTACCTTCGAAACCTCAAAAACCACAGTAGACAAATCAGGGTATGAAGGGAGGCAGGGTGCACCAGAGATATGCAGATGTTAAAAGCACGTAGTAGCTTCTCTAAGGTAGGGTCCAAGGGGAACCTAAAGCCCAAGTCTAGCTGAGAGGAAAACATAGTAATATGACCTGTTGGAGGGGCTGATAACTTTGCACCGGTAGCAGGCAGAACCAGCTCGTAGCCCTCCCCAAAACCGTAAAACTTCTGCCCAACAACAACCAGGCCCAGTCTCTCAGCGTCCTTACGCCAACTGGAATCTAGCACACAGTTCTTAGGCCCATACCACTTGTCATCAAGGAAGAATTCAGTCTTGCCCTCCTCTACGAGCTCAACAACATAAGTGGGCTGACAATTGAAGTATGAGCGGTCACCAGGAGACTTAGCCATTCTACTTGATTGAACTGCTGGGGAAGGAGAAGGTGATGAAGCCCTAGTATTCCCACCGCGCACTACATAATGATCAAACCGATGCATGTCAGCCATGTCATCAAGCCAAGCAAAATTGTTTAAAGGCTGAACATGGGCAATGGGGCTAACAAGAGACACATCAGGGGGATTGGCCTTCACGTCATCAGCCAACATTTTATGGCGCATTGCGCGCAAACTCAGGCGAGTAAGATGGGATAAGGGAACCCCATCCAGCGTAAGCACTCGCTCACAGTAAGGATCAAAGAAATCAGGACGGGGTATACGCTGGAAAGGGCGAAATGCACTACCCTCAGCAGGACGACTACTGCCTGACCCAGACGCAGCAGCAGGAGTCGCAGCAGTACCCATCCCGCTCACAGCGAGGGGAAGGTCAGGAGGCATAACAGTTTGTAAAGGATTAGGAGAAATAGAAGAAGTGTGCGCAGGACGCTCATCTGAAAAAGAAGATCGGAGGAGGAGGAATCCGATCCTGTGGCCGTTTGAGGCTCACTCATATTCTGGCTATCAGAGGCATCAGACATTACGAAGTCTACAAAAGAATATAGGCCCGCAAAGGAAGGAAAAATCAATGGGGCACGAGAAAATCAAAGAATCAGTTTAGAAACAATGAAGGAATAAGAAGAAAAAAGCCAAGAATGCAAATACAACAACAAAAGAGAAGAAATGGGAATAGCGACAATTGGGAAGAATCAAAAGGCACAATCTTGCGAAGAAAAAGTAAAAAGAAGCAAAATTGGGAAAATACAAACAACAAAAGGTACAAAGTAAGTACCTTTAAGGAAAAAAGTTGCAGACGCAACAGAGTACAACAACAATGGCGGAGATAAAAGCCCGAGCAAGACAAAAGTCCGAATCTGCAACTAAGAAGAACAAAGAAGGAAAAAGTTAACAAAAGAGCAAGAATTAAAGGAGAAAAAGCAAGTAAAGCGATAGTCGGGACAAAAATAAAGACGAAGAAGCAAGAACTTACCACAACAATGGAGTATCAGAGACGCTTGACAGAGGAAGAGCAAAGAGCGAAAATTTCAAAATGCCAAAGTAACGAAGCGGGAAGATGAAAAAATTGGAGGCGTAAAAGAAATAAGTGAAAGAGGGGGACAGTGAAATAAGTAAAAGAAATAAGTGAAAGAGGCGGAGTCTTCTCCGGCTGAGTTTGGCTGGCTTGGCCCTCTTGATGATCATCCGCCGGCTCCTCATCATCAGAGACTTCATATCCCTGCTCAGAAGCCCAGTCTTTGAAGCGAGGCGGAGGAGCATCACCTAGTTGCTGGGCATCATACACCTCAGTGGCGTAATCATACCTCAGCTTATAGACCTCAAAGTCTATTTCTGGGTAGAGGAGGCCCATGTGATCTTCAGCCGGGCTAAGTTTTCCCGTTCATTCTCCTCAGTCAGCCGGATCTGCTCCCGGGCCAGCTCATCCGACTTCTTATTGCGCAGGGTCATGAGCTCGAACTTCAGGCGGTCGTTGTCAATCCGGAGTTGGGCATTCTCTTTGTCAGCATCTTCTAATGCCTTGAGATCAGATTTGGCATCTTTCAGCTGCTTCTCAAGGCCATCAGCCCGGCTGTTAGCTTCATCGTTTGCAGCCGTCAAACTCTGGATCAGCTCCTCCTGTTTCAACTCTACTGCTTTAATCTTTAAATTACACATATAATCAGAATGTTCAGCAAAGTTGAGGTTTTCTAGGGCCCTCCGTTTGGCATCATTTTCCTCTTCTTGTTACCGCTTGAAGGGGCCCCGGAGACTGTCCACTCTCACCATAACCTGAGACAATGACAGCCAGTTTGTGAGTTACTTGGCCAAGTTTAAGATAAAAGATATCAGGGTAAAGGGATTTTCTACCTCAGCCAGAGAACCCATTATCCGGTCAAAGTCCACGACCTGCAGATCAGGTATGGAGGCCTTCTCAGACCGGGTGAGGGTCCTCACCATCCGTTTTGCGAAGCCTTCAAGATCCGGCGGGTTAAGAGTCAGATCTGCATCAAAAGTAGTTCTTTGTGAGATAGAAGCAGCGTAGCTGACATTCATTCGTTGCCGGCTGCTGACTGACCCTTTTGAAGAATCAACCTTGGTCTTGATTCTCATAAAATCAAGTGGCCAAGGTATTTCAGTTTGTTCCTTACCGTGAATTTCCGGATGGGTCTCCGGCTTGTTCTCCTCCCCAGTGGTTGCCGCACCGCTTGCAACCTTAGGTGTCTCGCCACCCTTCAAAGCCGTAGAGGCTTCCGGCGCTTTCTGCTGTTCTGACATTTCACTCAGTTTCTTCGGAACAGCAGAGGATTTGCCCCCAGTTGTTGGACGACCGGATTGGGCAGAACATTGCTTATGGGGGGATCCTTCCTTGCGGCTTTGGCAGCCGGAGCCTTCTCCTGATAATCTCCCTGCCTTTTGAGAAGCTTGGAGAATGATCGAGGGATTCTCTTGGCGGACTCCTGAGAAAGAAGAAAAATATAAGTATACCCAACCGGTATATATATAAAAAAAATGCAAACATAAAGTCAGGCGGTCTTACCCCGCCTTTCTTTGTATCTTTAGCCTTGACGGCTGCCTTTTTAACAAGGGCCGCCTCCTTGCGCAGTTGCGCCGCAGACTTAGCAGGAGTCTTATCCTGGTCAACCATCCTTAGGGCTTCTTCTACAAAAACAAGAAATTTAAAGTTAGAAAGAATTAAGGCAAGTTTGCAATAAAAATAAAATGACAATCATTCCAGATGAGAAGTATTCTACCCTTGGGAAACATTGTACTCAGTCCGCAGGCGGACAAGAAGCACTCATCTTTGAAGAAGTCCGGATGGGGGATCCAGTTCTTGGGAACTATGATGTGAGTCCCATCCCCCATGGGCTCAGTTGTTGTCTCAAAAATTCCCGGCTCCATGATTTGCTCCCGGGCTTTAATAGATAGTGCCGGGAGAGGGCATTTACGTCCAAGAATAGCCGGCTCAGTATTGTACCGGCGCAGGGTCCAGTTGTGTCTTAGGGTTGGAGAGGAAATTAAATAGAACTTGTCCTTCCACTCGGACCACTTGGACACTTTGTCCAAAGTCATTAGATATTGGGGCAGGGTAGTCAGCGTATACCATGCCCCATGGCCGCCTAGAGCCTTGCTCAAGTAGTGCATGTGAGCGAAGGCAGAGAAACTGGGGTTCAAGTTTTGGAACTCGCAGACGACGATGTAACTTAATATGTTCACCCACGAGTTAGGGGTGAGCTGCCAAACCCCCAGATCATACCCCTTAAGGATTTTCCTAATCCCGGGGTGGAGGGGGAACCGGAGGCCGGCTTCTATTACCGCCTCATAGCAGATGAAGTAGTCATCTGCATGGTTAATGTCGTCCTCCAAGGCCATCACAACATCAGCCGGAGGCACAATAATATCCCAACCCCTTCTAAAGGGATGCTTCTCTTTAAAGGCCCTGAACCCGCTATTAAGAAGGGAAATGTTACTCGGCAGCATCCGGGTCCTTTTAGGGTTGGGATTGTCAGCTACCTTGGGCGGCTGCTGATAGTCAGCCGCAAAATCTTCATGGTCAGAGCCCGATGATTCCGCTCTTGATCCCTGGCCGGCCTCAGCGTTGCCGGCTTCATTGGAGGAGGCGACTTCCTCGTCGTCTACTTCTCTCACTCCAGAGCTCCCGGAGGTAGAGGGAGCCTCCTCGTCAGATCCGTTCTCCTCCCAATTCCTCGGATCCCCTTCCGGGAAAACCTCATCGGCTGCCATTCTCATGGTGCGCCGGCTTTTAGACCGCATGGCCGTTTGTTTCGTTCTGGCCATTGTGTCCTGCACATACATAGAGAGGGAGGAATTCGAAGATGAGCATATTGGTTCCGACAGTCCAGAAGAGGCACCCCCTGTTCTAGACTCTGCCGTTCCGGGGGATCGGTTGAGTGTCCTAGGCAGTGTCGAATGGGTGGATTAGGAACTCATTTATATTTTCTATTTTCTAAAGAAATCCGGGCATAAAGGCGGAAAAAATGGTATGTAAATTGAAGGGGAGAAAAGCTAAAATGGTACAGGCGGTTACCTTGCTTTGACTCTGGAAAATCTGAAAACCGCTACAGCCGGTGAACTAGGTAATGTACTGCTAGCACTCGGAAGCTTGAAACTCGCTGATTATGGAGGCGGGAACAGAGACAACTCTCTCTAGAATCTCTCTTTTTCTCTCTCTAAAAAGTCAATATGAATGTAAAGTGTGAAAACGGAGGGGGGTAACTTTCTATTTATAGAAAGTAAAAATGGGGGGAAAATTTTGATTTAAAATTCAAAATTATACCCGTTACTGTTCACCTATGAAAGGAGGACACGTGTCACATGCCCCACGTGACATGCACGTGGGACCTGTGAGGGGCAAATGTTTAGGGTATTTTTACCCAAGACACATGGACCAATGAGAGGTCACCACGTGTCTAGCTCAGGAGGGCCCATGTGGCTCAACATCCTCTTGACACGTGGACCAATGAGAGGTTAGCACGTGTCGAGCTTAGTATGGCCCATGTGGCTCAACGTCCTCTTAACACTTGGCGCCCTCAGATATGTTTCTGAAATGGCGGCTTTCAAAGGCCCAAACTCCTAGGAGCGCCGTAAAACGGCGCAGCCCACTAAAATCTAGTGCAAGTGACCTAGGTAGGGGCACTTTTTCCAACGACCCTATAAATAGGGAGATATTTCCCCATTTTGGGGACACATTGAATCATTTATTACACACTTATTCTCTTACATCAGAGAAAGACCTGAGCTTGGAATCCGAGCAGATACCCACCTAAATTTCCGTTCTCTCTATTCCGTTTCAAATTACTAACTTGTGCGTCGGAGGCGGAGCACCATCCAACCGGTGTCTCAGTTTGTTTTGCAGGTACAGCTTATAGCAGATCAGTCTTCGTGTTGTAAATCTCCCAAGGGACAAAAACACCCAAAACAATCCCCGAACCCTATTTGGTTCAAGACCTTATGGAGTTGACGATCTCTTGGATCGTTCAGAGGTGTAACCTTCACCTCGTGAATGGTTTACAAGTTCCTAAAAAAACTTGTTGGCGACTCTTTTGCTCTATCTTCTTTCCCTTTGGACGCCACCGTACTTTAGTGTATGATCACAATGGGGTTCAAGCTAGGGAATAACGCTTTAAATATTCCCCACACTTGGTGATAATTTCAATGTGCATTGGGGTTCTAATTAGCCGTTCTCTTCTCGACTGGTGGGTCCCCAAATGGTCCAATAGGAGTTATAAGACCTTTTGCATTTAATTGGTCAAATGCGGTGTCATAACTCATACCTATAGGAGTAAATTTCCTCTTAAATGGTTTCTTTTGTCCTTGATTATTCATAACAAGGACTTCACTTAAGTTAAAGGTACTAACATTGTTTGAGTGGGTGGTTATGGAAGAAGAAGGATTGTCGTTCTTCTTGTCTTTCCAGCCACTGTTGGAGTTACTGTTAGCAGCTTTTAGCTTAGCCAGGTCGTCTTCAATATTGATTCCAATGTCATAGACGGCTTTGAAGGTATGGAGATTATTCTGGTATTTGAGATGCTTGGAGTACTTCTCTTGAAGGTTTTTTATGAATAACCTCACAAATTCTTTTTCACTTGGCACCTCAATTATCTTGGCGGAGGTTTCTCTCCATTTGTTAAAGAAAGAGGTGAAACCTTCATTCTCCTTTTGTTTAAGGATTTCAAGTTCCCTATAGTTAGTCTCAACTTGAATGTTGCACTTGTATCTATCAATGAAAGCGTTTACTATACACTCCCAAGTAGAGGCTCTTTCTTTCTCAAGAGAAAAGAACCATTGTTGGAAAACGATTTCAAGAGATAGTGAGAACAAAGAGGGAAACGCCTTCTTGTTGATACCCTTAATACTCATTATTGTTTTGAAGGATCTTAGATGAACGTAAGGGTTGTTAGTCGCTTTGAATATCGGCATGTCGTTGGCCTTGAACTTCTGCGGAAGAAGATCCTTGTCCACCGAGACCCCTTGTGAGCTAATTCCTGGAAACTTATAGTCACTAGACATTTTACTCAGACTCTCTTGCATGAGGTCCATCTGGTGTTGCTTCACAGGATCGTCGATTTTGAGGGTTAATACCTTTAATGCCTCAGTCACAGTAATTAATTGGTTCCAGAGCTCATTAACTTCCTCTTCAGTTGTCATTATTGTCTTAGCTTTCCTTTTATGAGCGATCAGTTTATCGAAAAGTTGGACTTGAATAAAAAGGTTGTCTTTGATCAAACGCCCTTCCTTTCTTGACCAGGCGCTGTAAATTAAACCATTTTTGTTTTAATGACTTGACTCAAATTGACTTTGACTTTACGGTTTTGAAAAAGAAAAAAAAAAGTAAAAATAGGTTGCATATTTTTGGCAAAAATAAGGTATCTATTTTTGGAAGTTAAGTATAGGGTTCAAACAAGTGGTTTAATTGGAGGATTAATATACGACTTACCCCCCTAAAAAAATGAAGGAAAATATGCGCATACAAGCACTAGGTGAAAAAAGAAGATTGGCACCGCCTAAGGCCACCGGTTTTTTAAAAACGGTGGGAAAATAGGGGGAAAAACAGGCGGGATTTTGAGGGAAAAGTATTGCCACCGGTTCAAACTGAACCGGTGGGGCAATTATTTATGCCACCGGTTTTGAACCGGTGGCTTTATTTAAAAAAAAACCCGGCTTTTTTTTATTTAGCCCACCCCTTTTGTTCCTTCCTACTCCGTATATATAACCCCCTTTACCAAACCCTAGCCTCTTCATCTTCTCTCTCCTCCCTCCTCCTCATTCTTACTGATCTTCATTCCCTCCTCCCTTATTATATCTTCCTTCTGATCTTCTTAATTATCTTCTTCGTTCTTATCTTCTCTCGTCCCTCATTTTATCTCGTTCTGATCTTCTCTAGTCCCCTTCGCTCCACCTTTATTCTCCTCTTCCTCTCATCTTGCTCGCCCCCTCCCTCCTCTTCACCTCTTTCGACCACCGCCACCGCCGCCACTTACTATTGCCGACAAAGGTTTTCTGGTCAAAATCGACCATGAAAACTCTAGATATAGAGTTTTCATGGTCAATTTTGACCTTTATAATCGAAATTCAACATAATGGGTGGATTGGGAACTCATTTATATTTTCTATTTTCTAAAGAAATCCGGGCATAAAGGCGGAAAAAATGGTATGTAAATTGAAGGGGAGAAAAGCTAAAATGGTACAGGCGGTTACCTTGCTTTGACTCTGGAAAATCTGAAAACCGCTACAGCCGGTGAACTAGGTAATGTACTGCTAGCACTCGGAAGCTTGAAACTCGCTGATTATGGAGGCGGGAACAGAGACAACTCTCTCTAGAATCTCTCTTTTTCTCTCTCTAAAAAGTCAATATGAATGTAAAGTGTGAAAACGGAGGGGGTAACTTTCTATTTATAGAAAGTAAAAATGGGGGGAAAATTTTGATTTAAAATTCAAAATTATACCCGTTACTGTTCACCTATGAAAGGAGGACACGTGTCACATGCCCCACGTGACATGCACGTGGGACCTGTGAGGGGCAAATGTTTAGGGTATTTTTACCCAAGACACATGGACCAATGAGAGGTCACCACGTGTCTAGCTCAGGAGGGCCCATGTGGCTCAACATCCTCTTGACACGTGGACCAATGAGAGGTTAGCACGTGTCGAGCTTAGTATGGCCCATGTGGCTCAACGTCCTCTTAACACTTGGCGCCCTCAGATATGTTTCTGAAATGGCGGCTTTCAAAGGCCCAAACTCCTAGGAGCGCCGTAAAACGGCGCAGCCCACTAAAATCTAGTGCAAGTGACCTAGGTAGGGGCACTTTTTCCAACGACCCTATAAATAGGGAGATATTTCCCCATTTTGGGGACACATTGAATCATTTATTACACACTTATTCTCTTACATCAGAGAAAGACCTGAGCTTGGAATCCGAGCAGATACCCACCTAAATTTCCGTTCTCTCTATTCCGTTTCAAATTACTAACTTGTGCGTCGGAGGCGGAGCACCATCCAACCGGTGTCTCAGTTTGTTTTGCAGGTACAGCTTATAGCAGATCAGTCTTCGTGTTGTAAATCTCCCAAGGGACAAAAACACCCAAAACAATCCCCGAACCCTATTTGGTTCAAGACCTTATGGAGTTGACGATCTCTTGGATCGTTCAGAGGTGTAACCTTCACCTCGTGAATGGTTTACAAGTTCCTAAAAAAACTTGTTGGCGACTCTTTTGCTCTATCTTCTTTCCCTTTGGACGCCACCGTACTTTAGTGTATGATCACAATGGGGTTCAAGCTAGGGAATAACGCTTTAAATATTCCCCACACTTGGTGATAATTTCAATGTGCATTGGGGTTCTAATTAGCCGTTCTCTTCTCGACTGGTGGGTCCCCAAATGGTCCAATAGGAGTTATAAGACCTTTTGCATTTAATTGGTCAAATGCGGTGTCATAACTCATACCTATAGGAGTAAATTTCCTCTTAAATGGTTTCTTTTGTCCTTGATTATTCATAACAAGGACTTCACTTAAGTTAAAGGTACTAACATTGTTTGAGTGGGTGGTTATGGAAGAAGAAGGATTGTCGTTCTTCTTGTCTTTCCAGCCACTGTTGGAGTTACTGTTAGCAGCTTTTAGCTTAGCCAGGTCGTCTTCAATATTGATTCCAATGTCATAGACGGCTTTGAAGGTATGGAGATTATTCTGGTATTTGAGATGCTTGGAGTACTTCTCTTGAAGGTTTTTTATGAATAACCTCACAAATTCTTTTTCACTTGGCACCTCAATTATCTTGGCGGAGGTTTCTCTCCATTTGTTAAAGAAAGAGGTGAAACCTTCATTCTCCTTTTGTTTAAGGATTTCAAGTTCCCTATAGTTAGTCTCAACTTGAATGTTGCACTTGTATCTATCAATGAAAGCGTTTACTATACACTCCCAAGTAGAGGCTCTTTCTTTCTCAAGAGAAAAGAACCATTGTTGGAAAACGATTTCAAGAGATAGTGAGAACAAAGAGGGAAACGCCTTCTTGTTGATACCCTTAATACTCATTATTGTTTTGAAGGATCTTAGATGAACGTAAGGGTTGTTAGTCGCTTTGAATATCGGCATGTCGTTGGCCTTGAACTTCTGCGGAAGAAGATCCTTGTCCACCGAGACCCCTTGTGAGCTAATTCCTGGAAACTTATAGTCACTAGACATTTTACTCAGACTCTCTTGCATGAGGTCCATCTGGTGTTGCTTCACAGGATCGTCGATTTTGAGGGTTAATACCTTTAATGCCTCAGTCACAGTAATTAATTGGTTCCAGAGCTCATTAACTTCCTCTTCAGTTGTCATTATTGTCTTAGCTTTCCTTTTATGAGCGATCAGTTTATCGAAAAGTTGGACTTGAATAAAAAGGTTGTCTTTGATCAAACGCCCTTCCTTTCTTGACCAGGCGCTGTAAATTAAACCATTTTTGTTTTAATGACTTGACTCAAATTGACTTTGACTTTACGGTTTTGAAAAAGAAAAAAAAAAGTAAAAATAGGTTGCATATTTTTGGCAAAAATAAGGTATCTATTTTTGGAAGTTAAGTATAGGGTTCAAACAAGTGGTTTAATTGGAGGATTAATATACGACTTACCCCCCTAAAAAAATGAAGGAAAATATGCGCATACAAGCACTAGGTGAAAAAAGAAGATTGGCACCGCCTAAGGCCACCGGTTTTTAAAAACGGTGGGAAAATAGGGGGAAAAACAGGCGGGATTTTGAGGGAAAAGTATTGCCACCGGTTCAAACTGAACCGGTGGGGCAATTATTTATGCCACCGGTTTTGAACCGGTGGCTTTATTTAAAAAAAAACCCGGCTTTTTTTTATTTAGCCCACCCCTTTTGTTCCTTCCTACTCCGTATATATAACCCCCTTTACCAAACCCTAGCCTCTTCATCTTCTCTCTCCTCCCTCCTCCTCATTCTTACTGATCTTCATTCCCTCCTCCCTTATTATATCTTCCTTCTGATCTTCTTAATTATCTTCTTCGTTCTTATCTTCTCTCGTCCCTCATTTTATCTCGTTCTGATCTTCTCTAGTCCCCTTCGCTCCACCTTTATTCTCCTCTTCCTCTCATCTTGCTCGCCCCCTCCCTCCTCTTCACCTCTTTCGACCACCGCCACCGCCGCCACTTACTATTGCCGACAAAGGTTTTCTGGTCAAAATCGACCATGAAAACTCTAGATATAGAGTTTTCATGGTCAATTTTGACCTTTATAATCGAAATTCAACATAATGGGTGGATTGGGAACTCATTTATATTTTCTATTTTCTAAAGAAATCCGGGCATAAAGGCGGATAAAATGGTATGTAAATTGAAGGGGAGAAAAGCTAAAATGGTACAGGCGGTTACCTTGCTTTGACTCTGGAAAATCTGAAAACCGCTACAGCCGGTGAACTAGGTAATGTACTGCTAGCACTCGGAAGCTTGAAACTCGCTGATTATGGAGGCGGGAACAGAGACAACTCTCTCTAGAATCTCTCTTTTTCTCTCTCTAAAAAGTCAATATGAATGTAAAGTGTGAAAACGGAGGGGGGTAACTTTCTATTTATAGAAAGTAAAAATGGGGGGAAAATTTTGATTTGAAATTCAAAATTTTACCCGTTACTGTTCACCTATGAAAGGTGGACACGTGTCACAGGCCCCACGTGACATGCACGTGGGACCTGTGAGGGGCAAATGTTTAGGGTATTTTTACCCAAGACACATGGACCAATGAGAGGTCACCACGTGTCTAGCTCAGGAGGGCCCATGTGGCTCAACATCCTCTTGACACGTGGACCAATGAGAGGTTAGCACGTGTCGAGCTTAGTATGGCCCATGTGGCTCAACGTCCTCTTAACACTTGGCGCCCTCAGATATGTTTCTGAAATGGTGGCTTTCAAAGGCCCAAACTCCTAGGAGCGCCGTAAAACGGCGCAGCCCACTAAAATCTAGTGCAAGTGACCTAGGTAGGGGCACTTTTTCCAACGACCCTATAAATAGGGTGATATTTCCCCATTTTGGGGACACATTGAATCATTTATTACACACTTATTCTCTTACATCAGAGAAAGACCTGAGCTTGGAATCCGAGCAGATACCCACCTAAATTTCCGTTCTCTCTATTCCGTTTCAAGTTACTAACTTGTGCATCGGAGGCGGAGCACCATCCAACCGGTGTCTCAGTTTGTTTTGCAGGTACAGCTTATAGCAGATCAGTCTTCGTGTTGTAAATCTCCCAAGGGACAAAAACACCCAAAACAATCCCCGAACCCTATTTGGTTCAAGACCTTATGGAGTTGACGATCTCTTGGATCGTTAAGGGGTGTAACCTTCACCTCGTGAATGGTTTACAAGTTCCCAAAAAAACTTGTTGGCGACTCTTTTGCTCTATCTTCTTTCCCTTTGGACGCCACCGTACTTTAGTGTATGATCACAATGGGGTTCAAGCTAGGGAATAACGCTTTAAATATTCCCCACACTTGGTGATAATTTCAATGTGCATTGGGGTTCTAATTAGCTGTTCTCTTCTCGACTAGTGGGTCCCCAAATGGTCCAATAGGAGTTATAAGACCTTTTGCATTTAATTGGTCAAATGCAGTGTCATAACTCATACCTATAGGAGTAAAGTTCCTCTTAAATGGTTTCTTTTGTCCTTGATTATTCATAGCAAGGACTTCACTTAAGTTAAAGGTACTAACATTGTTTGAGTGGGTGGTTATGGAAGAAGAAGGATTGTCGTTCTTCTTGTCTTTCCAGCCACTATTGGAGTTACTGTTAGCAGCTTTTAGCTTAGCCAGGTCGTCTTCAATATTGATTCCAATGTCATAGACGGCTTTGAAGGTATGGAGGTTATTCTGGTATTTGAGACGCTTGGAGTACTTCTCTTGAAGGTTTTTGATGAATAACCTCACAAATTCTTTTTCACTTGGCACCTCAATTATCTTGGCGGAGGTTTCTCTCCATTTGTTAAATAAAGAGGTGAAACCTTCATTCTCCTTTTGTTTGAGGATTTCAAGTTCCCTATAGTTAGTCTCAACTTGAATGTTGCACTTGTATCTATCAATGAAAGCGTTTACTATACACTCCCAAGTAGAGGCTCTTTCTTCCTCAAGAGAAAAGAACCATTGTTGGCAAACGGTTTCAAGAGATAGTGAGAACAAAGAGGGAAACACCTTCTTGTTGATACCCTTAATACTCATTATTGTTTCGAAGGATCTTAGATGAAAGTAAGGGTTGTTAGTCGCTTTGAATATCGGCATGTCGTTGGCCTTGAACTTCTGCGGAAGAAGATCCTTGTCCACCGAGACCCCTTGTGAGCTAATTCCTGGAAACTTATAGTCACTAGACATTTTACTCAGACTCTCTTGCATGAGGTCCATCTGGTGTTGCTTCACAGGATCGTCAATTTTGAGGGTTAATACCTTTAACGCCTCAGTCACAGTAATTAATTGGTTCCAGAGCTCATTAACTTCCTCTTCAGTTGTCATTATTGTCTTAGATTTCCTTTTATGAGCGATCGGTTTATCGAAAAGTTGGACTTGAATCAAAAGGTTGTCTTTGATCAAACTCCCTTCCTTTCTTGACCAGGCGCTGTAAATTAAACCATTTTTGTTTTAATGACTTGACTCAAATTGACTTTGACTTTACGGTTTTGAAAAAAAAAAAAAAGTAAAAATAGGGTGCATATTTTTGGCAAAAATAAGGTATCTATTTTTGGAAGTTAAGTATAGGGTTCAAACAAGTGGTTTAATTGGAGGATTAATATGCGACTTACCCCCCTAAAAAAATGACGAAAAATATGCGCATACAAGCACTAGGTTAAAAAAGAAGATTGGCACCGCCCTAAGGCCACCGGTTTTTAAAAACGGTGGGGCAATTATTTATGCCACCGGTTTTGAACCGGTGGCTTTGTTTAAAAAAAAAACCGTTTTTTTTTTATTAAGCCCACCCCTTTTGTTCCTTCCTACTCCGTATATATAACCCCCTTTACCAAACCCTGGCCTCTTCATCTTCTCTCTCCTCCCTCCTCCTCATTCTTACTGATCTTCATTCCCTCCTCCCTCATTATATCTTCCTTCTGATCTTCTTAATTATCTTCTTCGTTCTTATCTTCTCTCGTCCCTCATTTTATCTCGTTCTGATCTTCTCTAGTCCCCTTCGCTCCACCTTTATTCTCCTCTTCCTCTCATCTTGCTCGCCCCCTCCCTCCTCTTCACCTCTTTCGACCACCGCCACCGCCGCCACTTACTATTGCCGCCAAAGGTTTTCTGGTCAAAATCGACCATGAAAACTCTAGATATAGAGTTTTCATGGTCAATTTTTACCTTTATAAACCGAAATTCAACATAATTTCGAGGGTTTTTGGTTAAATTCGAGGTAATTTCTCTCTTTTCTTACTTTTATTTTGTTTTTTGTTGTTTTTGGTGGTGGTTGTGGTTATGGTGGTGGGTGGGTTTAATTCGATTTAATTTGATTTTAATTCGATTTTAATTCTGGGTTTAATTGATTTATTTTGGGGTTTTCATCCTTTTCATATTAATTTTTTTTTATCTGGAGTTCTTGTTGTTTTTTTGGATCTACAAGCGATTTTTTTGGGTTTTCATCCTTTTCGTAGTAATTTTTAATGCGATTTTTATTAAGCGAATATTCTTGGTTTTGTTAGGCGAATTTTCTGTGTTTTACTACGCATTTTTTTTTTGTGAGCTTACTAATTTTTGGGTTTTAATTGATGCAGGTGTTAATTGATGCAACAAGATTCAAGACTTTATTTTGGGATAATGTTTTTGATGTAATTTTTTTTTTTTTTGTATTGTACCATAATAATTTAAAGTTATAATTACATTATTGATTATAATTCATTGTAATTTTTTTTTGTATTGTACAGTAACTGTTATTGTTGAATATAATGAAATATTGCGCTTCTATTATATTGATTGTGAATTGTGAGTTATTTTCCTGGTATTTTACACGGTTTTTTTTAAAAATATTTTTACTATTATAATTGTAGCAAAAATAAAAAACAAATCATGTATGTTATTGCCACCGGTTAACCGGTGGCATTTATATGTAATATCCAAAAAAAAAGCAGGAAGCATTATTGCCACCGATTAACCGGTGGAAATTCTTGTTTTTGCCACCGGTGGCTTTTTATAATATTATTGCCACCCCCCAAAAAGCCACCGGTTCAAAACTGGTGCATAAAGGGGTTTTGAACCGGTGGGCAATTGCTTTTTTCGCCTAGTGAAGACTCCCTTAGACATGGTCAAAGTGTACATTAGTGTGTGTTTTATGTGATGAGTGTAAGTGACATGCTTTGACTCTTGTGTTAGACCATGAGATTTAGTGCTTCGACTCGATTAATGACTTGACAAGGTATTATTGCCAATAAAAATTAACTAAATTGACTAGGAAACTGTTTAATTAGACATAAGGTGATGACTCGAGCAACAAACCGAACTGTCGCCAAAACGACAGGACTGGCCCCTTTCTTTGTAGTGTAGTGCCAAACGACAGGAATGTCGTCAGGCGCTACGCTCCACAGAGTGGCGCTGCAGTTTTTATCTTGGTGCCATTGCTTGAACGTCAATCAGGAATTGCTTTCGGTATTATTACTCTACAGAGTATGCCTGAAGTCGTACTATGTCAACTCTGATTAAATTATTAGACTTTAGCTACTCAAATTAATGAATTAATTAATTAGGCAAAGTTCTTTTAGTCGTAAATCAGTTTATTAAATCTTAACACAAGTCAAACAAACGGGTAGGAAAAACACACATAGAGGATGCATAACCAATAATGCACAATTAGTCAAGTAGGCACAATATGATGCAATGAGTTTGCAACCTAACCATGGCTCTAGTTCTCTAAGGTTCGGGATATGGGTTAGTCAATAGAGGGTCCATGGTTAATTGTCCGGATGCACCACGCGGAAGCCTAACCGTGAAGGGTTGGCGCGAGTTGATGGGACGCCGCGAGTTAAGAAAACTCGCTTCTATGGTTTAGTGAATTCAACATTCTCGGATGTACCCTTTGTTGCTCAGACCGTTCAATCAGGTAGATGGAGCATGAATTCCCAGAAGGTTATGTCCATATGTAGAACACATATGGGTTTCAGAAAAGTGAGAAAAACTCAATCAGGAAGTAGAATCGAGCAAATAGTGCTAAAAACCGGTCAAAATTAGAACGCATATTTCTGGCTCGGTAATGGAACAACTTCGCGCCAGAAACAGAGGCCAGCGCCACAATTTGGTTTTAGCACCTGGCGACAGAAGTTGTCTCCTGGTGCTAGCATTAAATTGTTGGCGCTAAAATTTGTTCCCTGACGCTAGTTCCTACATGCCTCAGCAGCTTTCTGTGCTCGATAAAATTTTCCAGTTTCGCGCAGCATTATTTCGATCCTAGTTGTGAAAGATATTCCTCAAATTTCCTACGTGTAAAAATCCTATGTTTTAACTCATTACGGATGGTCTTTCCAATGAGATCTTTTTTATGCTTATGACAATAATGTTAATCAAAATTACGCTCACAAAATACTTAGAACTTTTCGAGTCTCATCCACTCATTCTAAATCATTGCCGAAATAAATTTCAGGAATTAAAATAGAAATCCTCCCCAGCGGAGTCGCCAAAAACTGTAGGGAATATTTCAAGCATTATCCCTAACTTGAACCCAACTGTGATCATACACTAAAGTACGGTGGCGTCCAAAGGGAAAGAAGATAGAGCAAAAGAGTCGCCAACAAGTTTTAGGAACTTGTAAACCGTTCACAGGGTGAAGGTTACACCCCTTAACTATCTAGGAGATCGTCAATTCCAATAGGTCTGGAACCATGACTGGTAATTCGGGGATGAAGAGACAAATCCAACCTAAATGAGATTGATCCTGCCCTAATAATAGGCCTCTACTTTATTCTGCTCGTATTCATGTGCACTTTCTGACTAACATGCAATCAATAGTATTAACCCTAAACCTGTTTAACTATGTTGGTTGAATATTAAAGGACAAATAAAACTATTATTGGTGATCACTTGAACTATAATCAAATTAAGCCTAAACAAGATTATTAATTATCTTATTAAGCATGAATACAAGTACTAATTCCCTTTAAACATGCATAAAAGGTGTGATCAAGCAATCACAATAAATATATATATCAAGCAACATAATAATCATAATAATCATGATAATAATCATATTTAAAATAATCATGTTAAAGCATAATAATAGCAAGACCCTAGGCATGATACTAACAAGATAAATAACAAACCCTAACATGTCACTTAACAATAAAAATCAAAGCTTTACTCCTAACATGATACTAACATGCTATTAGGAAAGAATATAGGAAGCATAATTTTTAATCATACTTGATATTATGAATTTTTAGTTGTTACCCTAAACATGATACTAGGAAAATCAAAACACCATAACATGACATTAGGAATCATAATAACAACCTAGACATGAATTCTACATCATAATATCAATAAAATCATTGAAGCACTTACTTGGATGCCTTGTCTCTCTTTCTAATAACAAAATACAGGCGTTAGTAACTTCAAGGAAAATAATAAAATCAAAATATTAAATTAAATAATGGAAATAGAAATTTGGGACTAAACCCTCAGAAAATAAAACCTTTCACGTCTAGGGCGAAGGCAACTTCGAATTATGCTAGGTGCTTCTTGGTCTTGTGAATGCGGAATTTTGTATGTTAAAAAGGGTTTGTTTAGAAAAGAGAGAGAGAGAGAAAGAATAAGCTTTAGCTTAGAGAGAGTTGTTGAGAATTAGAGAGTTATTGAGAATTGTTGATGATAAATGGATATTTTAGGAAGCTATTTATAGAGAAAATCACCCAAACCGATAGAAAAACAAATCAGAGTTTCGACGAGGATAAAAGAAATTAGCGCCAGACGCCGAACATTAGCGCCAGGTGCTAAAGCTAGCGCCAGGCGCTAATGTCTGTCGTCAGGCGTTATTAATAATTTCACGTGTTTTCTTAATTCAGATAAAATTTAGCCGTACAAAAGGGCAAAATCGTATTTTCCTTAAAAACACTCTTTTATTCTGATTAAAACTCTAAAAAGTCTACCGAAGCCAATTTATCAACGCTAATTGAATTAGGAATGAAAGGAACCTTCTAGAAGAATCTAGAAAACTAAAATCAATTCTAATTGCATTAGGAATGATAAATCCATATTAGGCCCTCCTCTAGATCATTGGGCCGCATATAAGGATGAAATCGGGCCCAGTTTAGTAATTTGGCCATAACTTCCTCATTATTCATTGGAATTGGGCTTATAATATATCGTTGGAAAGGTCTTTTTAAGCCCCATCCATCTACACCATTATTGGACCCTTGCTATGGAACAAACCAAACTGGATTGACTGTTTTCTTAAAATAGATTTTCAAATACAGAGAGAAGAGAAAAGAAATTAAAACTATCCACAACACTAGACTTTCCACACTTTCACTTCATTCGATTATGATTCCACGCGAAAGGTACTCATCATCGGGCTTGGTTTTGGGGAGACACAAATGGGTGTCTACACATATCTTGGGGGCTTAGCTCGGGTCTTGAGCCTATTACCCCTTTCTTCCTTAAACCATAAACTTAACCATATTACAACCCTTGAAAGACCTCTTTGAGGTGTACATACACTTGTGAAAAGTTTGGTTAGAGCTACGTTCGGCCTGATTCCTAACGGATACGTAGGCAACCTTATATCGAGGTACGGCCACATTCTTATTCCATGCTTGATCGAGTAAAAAAATATCCAATGCTTACCCCTATCCATCTAGAGCTAGACTTGGGGGCTTGAACCCACATCATTTAGCCTACCCAGCCTAAAGAGCCATCATCTTTGACTCTTCTCACATATATTTCCATCACCATAACCTTTGCAGCCAGCCTTAGTATCATATTCACACAATTCACTCACACATCCATATCCATATCATCCTTCCCTTTAAGAACCCTTTATCATGGAATCTTGTTTCAACACTATGCATGTTTCATCGTCTTTCAAGACAACATTAATTAAAAGAAAAATTGTATACTTGCTTAGCTTCATGACCTGAGCAATGTTCATTGTTTCTCGCATCGCATAATGTGCTGAGTAACATTTATATATCAATCATTTTTAATCATAAAAAGCATATCATGCTTAGCTCCTTGACCTAAGCAACATTAATTATGCAATACTCAATAATCACTTCATCTATATACGTGCTTAGCTTCCAGACCTAAGTGGCGTTCAAGATCGTTTATTTACACCATATATGATGCTTAGCTCCATGACCTAAGTTCATTCATCTATCGTGTCACATGATGTAAGTTTCCTTAGCCTCCTAGTCTAAGAAAACGCATCATGCATACATTATCTTCAAGAAAAGCAATTCATTCCATGCGATTTTTTTCGTCTTGCTCAATGAGGAAGTTCAAAACTTCTTCCCTTTTTCATGTCTTTTCTTTTGGGGAAGTTCAAAAAACATTTCAAAATTTTTATCAAGGGAAGTTCGAAAACAAAACTTCATTTTTCACGTCTTTCTTTTTCGGGAGAAAGTCGGTATCTTCCACTCATCTCATGACAAAAATGACGGAAAAATTTTGCTTTTGCATTTTTTGTTGCTTGTGTCTACACACATACACCATACACACACACACAATCATAATTTATACACATGTCATGTCGTGACAAGTCAAACTTGGTCAAGTAAGTTGGTTAAGTCATTCACGGTCTATACGAGTCCTTTGGAAAATTTTATTTTGCAGGTCCCAATTACAGCCCACATTCGAGGACAAGCGAACCATCTACAGCCCACGTCCGGGGACAAGCGGACCATCTACAGCCCACGTCCGGGGACAAGCGGACCATTTATAGCCCACGTTAAGGGACAAGCAAACCAATTACATCCCACGTTCTAGGACAAGCGAACCTTTCAAAGCCCACGTTCAGGGACAAGCGAACCAACTAAATTCCACGTCCGGGGACAAGCGGACCATCTACAGCCCACGTTCAGGGACAAGCAAACCATCTACAGCCCACGTTCGGGGACAATCGAACCATTTGTCGACTTTCCTCAAGCATGGAAAGTATTATCAGGTGGATTTCTTCAAGTATAAAAAACCGCCAAATTCATATGTCGACTTTCCTTAAGCATGGAAAGTATCATCAGGTAGATTTCCTCAAGCATAGAAAGCTACCAAACTCGTTAGTCGGCTTTTTTCAGGCATGGAAAGCATTTCAACAAACGTCATCCGGTGGATTCCTTCAAGCATAGGAAAATAACAAACTCATTAATTTAGGAGCGCAAAACGTCTTAAATAATTCTCCTTCCCTATCGAATACTTTGACTATCGTTTTTGAAACTGACGTTTCTACAAACTCAACCAAAGTGGGGGCTTCTTTAGAAACCTAAAAATGTCTCCCCAAAACCAAACCTGATGATGAACAACCTTTCACCCGCATTATTGGTCGATTTGAGTATTTAATCTTGGAGTGCTTAAATCCTTATTTCCATTTCATAAACCAACCCAACTTCTAGCCCATTTCCTCAAACCATAACTTATTTTTCTCTTTTCGTGCCTTTAAACACAAAATAATTCATTTCGTGTCCTTTTTATAAAAACGTTTACTACAGTTAATTTTGGTCCATAATCTAGGTCCAATGATTGAGTTTTTGGATGGGGTTTTAAAAGAGCTTTCCAACGATATATTATAATCCCAAATCTGACTTATGACGAATAAGTTATGGCCAAAATATTAAACTGAGCCCAAACCGAACCTAAGTCCACCTTACCGACGACCCAATAATCATGTGGAGGGTCCAAATTATTTAATACCATTCCTAAAAAAATTAGGATTAATTAGAATCTTCTATAAGTTTCTAAATGATCTTAATTATCCTTTTTGAAAAGATAAGATTAAAGAGTTTGAAATGGAATAAAACTTTTCTTTTTGAAAATCCTATTTCTATCCGAATTAAAAGACGTTCAAAGATAGTCAGATATGATTTTTGATTAGGGGATTTTTATCCACCAATCACCGTCTGACAAGTGGAACAACCAGGTTCCGCCACGTGTCCTTCACGAAGGCCAATAGGAGCCTGCCACGTGTCAATCACAAATACGTCCTCTACGGACCAATTGAGACACGCCACGTGTCCACCCATGCCAAATGGGAAAACCGGCCAACAAGGCCCAATCCAGTCTAGAGGCCCGGTCAGCCCTAGGTTTACCCTAAACCTAGAGAGTGGCACGCTTCTCAAGGCTATAAATACTCAATTAATCCTCATTAATTAGGGAGATCAAGAAATCAAGAGAAGAACAGAAACATTACGGAATACTAATAACCGGCTAATCTCGCTAACGACGCAGATTACCAACATTAAACACTCTCACCTAGAGAGATCTTATTACTTTAATTTCCGTATTAATTACTCCTTAATCAGGTACTAACTTGACCGTTGGAGGCGGAGCTCTCAGGAGTCTCCGTTATTTTGCAGGTACAGGCGTCCGGTTCCAGTCTCGGAATTGTAACTCTCCCGCAGGACATCAGAAAACCCCGAAACATTTGGCGCCGTCTGTGGGGAGAGTACTTCAGAGATGGCATCCAAGTCTGTACCGACTCCTGAAGAGAGGCGTCCCCTAGACGACCCTCAAGTTCAGTCGGACCATGATACCGAAAGTGAATTTGAAGTGGAAACTCATACAGCTCCAGACGGGACCCTAAGGGCCCGACGTACCCGTCATACCGAAAGGGGGGAACGGGAGCATCTTCAAACAGGAAGCGAGCCAGCAGGCGCACCGCCTGCTCGGCAACAGCCGACTGATGGGTCTGCTCCCATCACAAGGAACGAACTCATGACCTTCATGAGGGACTTCAAGGGAGAGATTCAAGAGTTGATCAACAAAAAGCCGCCTGCTTCAGTCAAAGAGAAGTCGGCCAAAAAACCTTCCACTTCACTGAAGAGGAAGCCAGTTCAAGGGCGAGAGGCGACTCCTCATCCTAAATCCAAGAAGCGGGAGCCACTTGCTCTTGATTTCACAAAATTCCGTTATCCTACGGGAAATAGGAAACCGGTTCGTCATATTCAGGCGGACGGGTCAAAGCAAACGTTCACAGATGCTCGGCTACTGCTAGAGCAGAAGAAGAGTGACCGATTGTCAGAGTCGGCTTCTACTTCAAATTTTCAAGACACTTTGCAAAATGCCTCGATGAGGCATACTCAGTCGTACCATGAGAGTCAGTCAGGCGGCACCTCCCGTCAGTCCGGCTTTCATAGTGCCCAGGCGGTACCAAACTTACCATTTGTGCCGCAACAACAGTATTTTATGCAGCCACCTCCATTTGGTGGACCTGCAGCAAAAAACGTCCAACCTATGGACTGGCAGCTACGGCTGCTTAGACTTGGTGAACAGCCGTCGGCCTTCTCCAAGGAAATTACTGAAGCCGCTCAGCCGGCCAAAGTAAAAAATGTACTAGTAGGCGCCTATGACGGCACTACTAATCCAGAAGACCATCTGATGGCATTCACCAACCTGATGTACCTTCAAGGGTTCGATGATCCCACTTGGTGCAAGTGTTTCCCAGCGACTCTCAAGGGAATCGCACAGCAATGGTTCGGCAACCTGCCGACTGGTTGTGTAAACAGCTTCAGGTTGCTTGCTTACTTATTTGCCTCCAACTTCGCTATGAACATCCCTGCGAAGAAAACGACCCTTGATTTGGGAACAATTCAGCAGGGCGAGAAGGAGGGGCTTCGTTCTTACATCAGGCGGTTCAACCTGATGAGAATACAGATTCAAGGGTTACCGGATGAGGTAGCTTATACTGACTTTTTTAGAGGTCTCAAAGACGGGTCTACCTTCAAATTTGATTTAGTTCGAAAAAGGGTGGCGACTCTTCAAGAGGCCTTGATTGAAGCAAAAGCCTATATACAGGCGACAGATCTGTGTACGATAAAACAGTCGGACGGGAAAAGGTTCGACAAAAGAGACGGACGACAGAAACAGTCGTCTAACAAAGATGAGAAAAGAAAAGAGGTCTGGGCGGTTGATTCCTCTAAACAGCCGGCCCAGAAAAAGAAAAAAGAATTCAAACCATACTCCCCAAAGTATGTGTTTAACAAGGATAACCAGTTTATCCTAAAAGAAATAAAGGGACGGTTCTCAATTGAGAAGCCGGTCCCCATGAAGGGTTCTGCAAACAACCGGAACCAAGACAAAATCTGTGCTTATCATGATGACGTTGGTCATCACACCAATGACTGCATCAGTCTCATGCGGTACCTAGACCGCTTGGCTGAGCAAGGTGATCTTGACACTTATGTCAAGAAATCTACGGGGAACACTTCCTCAAAAAAGCAGTTGGCCAAAAAGAATCAACAGGCCGACAGTTCCGATACAGATGATGCAGTCGTCTACACCATTGCAGGCGGCTTCTCAGGAGGCGGCCCCACTATTAGGGGCAACAAAGATAATATAAGGCGGTTAGATGTAAATTCCGTTCACCAAGAACGGCCGTCCAAATATACATTTCCTGAGATTGTCATCACTGAAGAGGATCTAGGAGGGGTAAGGGGGCCGCATGACGACCCTCTCGTTATTGAATGTAAAGTGGCCAACCAGAGAGTTGGCCGAATCCTCATAGATACCGGGAGCTCCTCAGATCTCATCAGCAGCAAATGTCTGTCAAAACTGAAATATCAGACGGACTGCATACATCCGGCCTCCCACCCTTTAATAGGGTTTGGAGGAGGAGTCGTCCACCCATTGGGACGAGTAGATTTACCCATTCGCCTGGACGAAAAAGGGGAAGGACGACACATGGTAGTCTGGTTCCTAGTAGTAGAGGAACTCTCGGCCTACAACATGATTCTGGGTCGACCAACCCTGAATAATTCCAAGGCTGTTATAATCCCGTCTCTTATGCTGCTTAAGTTTGAGAGGGATAATGGAACAGTCGGCTCCCTAAGGGGAGATCAGAGGATGGCCCGAGAGTGCTATCTCTCGGATGTCAAGCCCACTGTTATGGCCACTGGGTCAAGTGGAGAAAAAATAGACCTTGACAATGTCAAGGAGAGTGCGCCTGTTCAAGAAACAGGCGACAAAAAGAGAAAGGCGTCCCAGACAGAGTCCGCAAGAAAATAGCAATCATTGGCAGAGGAGCGGCCGGATGAGTTCCGCCCTCAGCCGGCTGGTGAGCATGCGGACCTGATCTTAGACGACTCACGACCTGACCGAACAGTCAAAGTTGGGACGACTGCTCTGAGAAACCTTGGTGACGACTTTCACAACCTATTGAAAGAATACAAGGACATCTTTGCATTTGAAGTCCATGAAATGCCAGGCATTAGTTCTGATCTGGCAGTACATAAACTCGCTGTGGATCCGAAAAAGAAGCCGGTACGGCAAAAGAAGCGGAACCATGGCGAAGAAAGAAGTCAGGCGGCAGCCGCCGAAGTTAAAAAATTACTTGATGCAGGGTTCATTCGGCAATGTTACTTCCCAGACTGGGTTGCAAATGTGGTGCTTGTTAAAACGTCGAATGGCACCTGGCGAATGTGTGTAGACTACACAGACTTAAACAAGGCGTGCCCCAAAGACAGTTACCCTCTGCCTAAAATTGATAACCTGGTCGACTCAACAGCCGGCCATGCCTTGATGAGTTTCATGGACGCCTATTCTGGTTTCCATCAAATTCCCTTATGGAAGAAAGATCAGGAGAAGACGACCTTCGTCACTGATCAGGGGTTATACTGTTACACGGTCATGCCGTTTGGTCTTAAGAATGCCCCGGCTACCTTCCAACGAATGATAAACACAGTGTTCTTTGATCAGATTGGGAGAAACGTCGAGGCATATATTGATGATATGATTGTCAAGACTAAACTTCAGAAAGATCATCTGACAGACCTCCGAGAAACTTTCGCCACACTCAGGCGGCACCATGTCATGCTCAATCCCAAGAAATGTGTATTTGGAGTTGAGTCTGGGAAATTTCTCGGATTCCTTATCAATCAGAGAGGAATAGAGGCGAACCCTGAGAAGGTACAGGCGGTCATTGACATGCAGTCGCCCCGTACCATCCGAGAGGTTCAGAAGTTAACGAGTTGTCTGGCGGCCTTGGGGAGATTCCTAAGCCGATCAGGCGACAAATGCCTATACTTTTTCCAGGCAATTAAGAAAAAGGCAAGGTTTGAATGGGGGCCGGATGCTGAGGCCGCCTTCCAGAAATTAAAGGTTCACTTGCATTCCTTGCCGAGGCTGGTCAGCCCTTTGCCCAAAGAGGATCTCTACATGTACCTGGCCGTCTCTGATCATGCGTTAAGCGCTGTGCTCCTTGCTGAAAGGGACGGCTGTCAGCTCCCGGTCTACTTTGTCAGTCACGTACTGAAAAATGCCGAGTTGAGGTATCCCCTAGTGGAGAAATTTGGTCTTGCACTCTTCATGGCTGTTAAAAAATTGAAGCCCTACTTTTTGGCACATGCAGTCGTCGTGTATACCAACCAACCAATCAAGCGGCCCCTTACCATCATCGAGTCGTCAGGACGAATGATCAAATGGGCCATAGAAATACAGAGCCTCGAAATTACTTTCGAGCCTAGAAAAGCAGTGAAGGGGCAAGCCTTTGCTGACTTTATTGTAGAGATGACTCGTCCTCCTGACTCTCAAGTTCCAGACCAAGTCTGGAAGGTATATGTGGACGGAAGCTCTACTTCAAATGGTTGTGGAGCAGGCGTCGTATGTCAATCTCCAGAGGGCGACAGGTTCGAGTATGCTCTACGCTTCAGTTTTCAGGCTTCCAACAATGAGGCAGAATATGAAGCTTTACTAGCCGGGATCCGCATGTGCAAGGCGGCAGGGGCAAGAAAAATAGACGCCTGTTCTTCACAATTGATAGTGAGTCAGTACAATGGCGAATACGAAGCAACCCATCCGGCCATGATCAAGTATTTACAGGCGGTCCGACAAGCAGTCGGCTCCCTTGAGGATTTCCATCTGATCCAAGTGCCAAGATCAGAAAACAACCAGGCAGATGCACTGTCAAAATTAGCATCATCCGCCTCCTCCGATACTCCTCGAACTGTTTTTTGGGAAGTAATGGAGAAGAGAAGCATCGAGGAAAACCCTATTGGAATCCTAGACAGAAGCTCATCCTGGATGGATTCAATCAGGGCATATCTGACAAACGGTACACTGCCGGATGATCCTCAACAGGCGGCAGCACTGAAAAAACGAGCCTCCTGTTTTGAAATGATACAGGGAGAACTTCACAAGAGGGGGTACCTTCAACCCTTCTTAAAGTGTGTTACTCCTGAAATGGGACGAGAGATACTAGATGATCTTCACTCTGGTTACTGTGCTTCTCATATAGGTGGTAGGATGCTTGCTCAAAGGGCAAGGCGGCAGGGCTACTTTTGGCCTACTTTTGAAGCAGATGCAATGGAGATGGTGAAAAAATGTGACAAGTGCCAAAGGTTTGGCAAATTAATTCATCGTCCGGCTACTGACCTCACTACCATTCACAGCCCACTACCGTTTGCTAAGTGGGGCATGGACATTCTGGGTCCATATACGCCTGCTACAGGCGGCAGAAGGTATATACTTGTTGCCGTTGACTACTTCACTAAATGGGTAGAGGCGGAGGCTGTAAAGGGAATCAAGACGAAAGATGTAATTTCATTCATTTGGAAAAACGTCATCACTCGGTTCGGGGTTCCCATGTCTATGGTTTTTGATAATGGTCCCCAATTTGAGATGCCTGTTCTCAAAAGCTGGTTGGGAGACCAAGGAATTGCACACTACTTTGCATCTGTCGGCCGTCCACAAGCAAACGGCCAGGTAGAAGCCTTTAATAAAATCATCTCAGACGGTCTCAAGAAAAAGATTGAACGAGCAGGCGGCCTATGGGCGGATGAACTACCACATGTTCTCTGGGCCATTAGGACGACTGAAAAAGGGGCGACTGGAGAAACTCCATTCCTCCTAACTTATGGTGCGGAAGCTGTTCTTCCAATAGAACACTACGAGCCGACTCTTCGAGTAATGCTGTATGACGAAGAGGCAAACTGGGAAGCCATGCGCCTGGCATTAGACTCACTTCCTGAAAAGAGGGGCAATGCTGTTTTGCGCCATGAGATCTATCGCCTGAGAATGACTAGATCATACAACAAAAAAGTACACAGGCGTCCACTCAAAGTAGGGGACTTTGTACTTAGAAAAATGGAAGCAGTTGGTAGGGCTAATGAGTCTGGCAAACTAACTCCCAACTGGGAAGGACCCTACCGAATCTATGAGGAAGTCAGGGACGGTACCTACCGTCTGGAAACACCAGACGGACAACCGTTGCCTCGAACTTGGAATGTAGATAACCTTAAAAAATATTTCTTCTGAAAGATGTAAAGTAAAGAGCTACTTAATAAAGTTTGCACTTACTATTCAATTTTGTATTACGAGGGGCATGCCGTCTGTACCTTTACAGTCGGCTACTCTCCATTGAGTTTTTTCACTCTATCTTCAGAGGGGCATGCCGTCTGTACCTTTACTGTCGGCTACTCTCCATTGAGTTTTTCACTCTATCTTCAGAGGGGCATGCCGTCTGTTCCTTTACAGTCGGCTACTCTCCATTGAGTATTTTACTCACAATACTTAGCTAAAAAGATTAGGGCCTGGCCGACCCTGTGCCTAACAGGCGGCTACCCTTCTTTTACTTAGCACCTACGTTCACCAAGAACTTACCAAGGCCACCGGCCGAATGATCAGACCAGGCGCCAAGCCACCTGATCAAATCTACAAAACTAATACGACCTGTCCCAACATCATAGCAGGCGTCCGACGGCATCCCTCCGGATGAAATTCGTCGCAGAGAGCAGCTCCCTTTTGGGTGGAACATTGTTCTATAAACTAATTACACGGCACCTATACGACTGTCCCCAAGGGCAACCACGTAGCCGTTTTTGAGACAAGGATAACTCTATCACTAACCAAACCAGTGGTAGCAGTTGACATCTGAGTCAGATGACCGCCTGTATTAGTTGGGATAAATGCAGGGGGTACCTATTGAGTTAATAGCCAACAAACATTGGCGAATCAAGGGGTCTAGCCGGCCTACGCCGCCTGGTACCTCTACTTCTCAATCTAGATTGTGACGAAGACTAAGTAACTCCTATGTTAACTTAATAGTCACTCAAACTTAGTATAGAGCCTAAAAGGTATGAGTCGTCCGCCTGTTTTTAATAAACAGGGGCTCTCAACCACTACTCTTGCTAGGTTAACAAATTACGAGTTAAAAGCCAACATTGGCAATAAAGGGAAACAACCGGTACCCGCCGCTTGTTATCTTACTTAATTCCTTGGCGACTAGGTAATACTATTTACTTGGTCAGACCGATTGAATAAATAGTTCGAATACCGATTGAATAAATGGTCGACTGATCGTCTATCCTGGAAACAGACAACCAGTCGTCCAGGGGCATAGGCGGCGTACTTACTATTTGTACCTGTCTGCAACGTTCGGCCATACACAACAGTCGGTCTAGTGAACAATGGGATTTTAGAAATGGAATACTTAGACAAATTTGAATCAAAACAAAAATTTGATTAAAAATAAGCCGGTCATTAAAGACCAGCAAAATATTCAAAACCCCGGCCCCCTGGCCGGGTAAATACAAAGCAAACGGCACGCAGGCCGTGAAAAAAATATACTTTAAGCTTAAGAAGGGGGCAGTTCAGCATTAGCAGCTGCCGCCTGGTCAGCACTCTTCTTGCTGGACTCGGCTTTAGCTGCACCCTCTTTTGATGCCTTACCCCCAAGTGGCACAAGCGCCACAACCGGCTCTTCCTCCTCCTCCAACGTACCTACCAACGCCTCTTCTTCAGCAGCCGCCAGGATCTCTTGATTATATGTTTCCGAACACTGGCGGTACGTTCTTTCCCATGAGGCAAAGTCGGCACTGGGGAACAGTCGGCCCCAGGTCATGCGCTGGATTTGAGCGGAGTCTTCCACCATCTCCCGGACGAGCTCTTTCTTCTCTTGCTCGGCCTTTTCCGAGAGCTCTTGGGTAAGACTCTTCTCTTGGCTCACCAGGCGTTCTTTTACGTTGGCCAAAGATTTCTCCATGGCTTCGTAAGAGTGCATTTTTTGGCGAAGAGGTTTCAGCTCGGCCTTAAGATTTGTGACGGTCGCCTCCAGCTCGTCATTCTTCTTTTGGGCCGCCTCTAACTGAGCCCGAACAGCGGCGGTAGCCTGCGCCTGATAATAAAGAAGATCAATGGTCAGTACTTCATTTTGGGCAATTTGAAACATTGCCTTATCACAGTTGGAGGCGGCCATAGCTTTTGCGGCCTTTACCTCTTTGTTTTTCCGATCAATCGGCTTGCGAAGGCTGTTAACTCGGAGCAGGGCCTAAGTACAAAAAAACAGGCGTCAGTTTCCAAACAAAAAAGATAACAGGCGTCCTGGAACTCAAATACTCAAAAATATGCTAAGTATACCTCAGCAAGGACCCCTGAAATCCCATCAAGGTCAAGGGTGCCGGCACCCCTGACCGCCTCCCTTTCAGATGGAGGAACGACTTTGATCATGGACTTGGCTACCTCAACCAAGTCAAGCCCCTGAGGGCCGGCTGCATCAAGCGTAAGAAAAAAGCAAGTTAGACCTAGTCAAGAAGGAAGCAAGTGTGAAAGTTTTTACAAGTGATTGTCCATACTTCTAGGCGGCCCCGCCGGGGTTTTAGAAGAAGTGGCCGGCTGCTTCTCAGCCGCCACTGTTTTCCTGGAAGACCCAGGAGAGCTTGCAACAGTCGTCCTCCAGGCCTTGGGGTCCGGCTGTTGCGAGGAAGAAGCCCTTGGAGTGCCAGACTGAAAACAAAAAGAGTTAGTATATGCATAAGACAACTAAAAGAGGAAGAGTTTTCGAAGCCTACCAAGGGTGCCCCCTTGTTGGGGGAGTCGGCATAAGACTGTTGCATGAGAGAGGCCCGCAACATGGCCGCCGCAGTCTTGGATGCTGTTATTTTACTCATGGCGTCAGCTACAAAAAAAAAACAGCAAAGTTAGTAAAGATCTTAAGTAAACAAGGCGTGAAAAAACAGAGTATTTGTCAGGCCGGCTACCTCTAGAGCACCGACTGCTGAGGCCACAGGCGGCCAAAAAGTACTCGTCATAGAGCCACTTGAAGCTCGGGACGCAGTTTAGGGGTACTTGCTCTCGTACCCCTGAAGTAGGGTTCACCCTAGTCTCTACTTTGAAGAGTCCTTTGTCTAGGATCTCTCTTTTAGCCTTTGGGGGAACAGGCGGCATGCTGCGGCCGCCTGCGAGAAGAGGCGGATCCCTATTCAACTTGTTAAAACGTTGGTTCAGCTCCGTGTCTGAACCCTCAATGATAAGGAAGGTGTTCCGCCAATCCTTCCATTTGTTCGCTTTACCTCTCGTCATGAGGTAACCCCTATGGCTTGTTAATTGATACCAGCCGGTACCTCCCGACTTAGGGGTCCGGCTGAGATAGTTCATGTGGGCGAAAGCCTCAAAGCTTGGCTCCACCCCGTACATTTCGCACCCGGCCACATAGCCGAGTACGTTTACCCAAGAGTTGGGGGCTAACTGCCATAACCCCAAATCATACCCATCTAAAATCCGCTGAACAGCCGGATGTAATGGGAAGCGCAGTCCAGCTTTGATGGCCGCCACATAGCAGCCAAAGCAGCCGTCATCATAGCTGGTACCAGCCGGCCAGACGACAGTGTCTTCTGGATCCGGCACGAACAGTAAAAATTCCGGGCCCATTCTGTGGTTAGCAATAAAGCTCGCCACTTTGTCTTGCATGGTTGCGATCCGGCCCCGGGGTACCATGCAGTAGTAGGGGGCGTTTTCCTCTCGGTAAGAGGCGGACGGCTCCGCCCAATTGTCCCCCTTCTCAACTGCATGAGAAAGTCTCGCCTCTTGTAGGCGGCTATGTCTTTCTTCTGAGCTTGGAGAACTGTGGCCAGAAGAGCTGGACTCGGACTCGTCCTCTGACGAGTCCGAAGAGGACGACTCCTCCCCTCTCCCAGAGGGGCCCGCCTCCTCTCCCTTAGAAGGAGCAGGAGGAAAATTAGACATGTCAACGGTAAGATGGGAAGGGACCACCTTGGCCCCTCTCTCAGAACTGTCGGCTTGGCAGCCGCCTCGTTTCAATTCTACATCTGGCGCCTGGTCAGATGTTTCACTAAGGAGCACCCTTTGGGAGGAGCCGTCTGAGTTTGATATCATAGCAGTCTTTTTTGTTCTGGCCATCACGTTCTGCATAGACACAGATACAGTCGGACTTTGTATAAAGGGCAAAGATGGGTCCAGAAAAGGGCAGGCGGCACTCCTAGTCCTAGATTCAGCCGTCCCCGGTGACCGGCTGATCACTAACTTAGGTCGTGTCGTGTGCTTCCGTGGTGCCATTTCAAAAAATAAAAAGAAAATTAAGAGTAAGAGAACCGAGTTACCTGAACGAGTGACGGTTGATGAAGTTCTGGAAGTCCGGTGCAGTCGGCTTGTCAGAACAGGCGGTAGGCAGAAAAGGTCCGAAATGTCAGAGCAAGTTCAGGGGTCCGAATGTTCTCGCAAAGTTCTCAAATGTGAAAATGACCGAAGTCAGCACTTCCTTATATAGGCAAAGTGAGAAGGCGAAGGGTCGCTTCCAAATTCAAAATTTGGGCGGGAAAATCTCTCGGCCATTTGCAAGGTGACACCTGTAGCAGGCCGTCGCCTGTCACCGTGCGACATCTGTCACAGGCGACACGTGACCAGTCACGTGCCACCTGTGAGGGGCAAATGATTAGGGGATTTTTATCCACCAATCACCGTCTGACAAGTGGACCAACCAGGTTCCGCCACGTGTCCTTCACGAAGGCCAATAGGAGCCTGCCACGTGTCAATCACAGATACGTCCTCTACGGACCAATTGAGACACGCCACGTGTCCACCCATGCCAAATGGGAAAACCGGCCAACAAGGCCCAATCCTGTCTAGAGGCCCGGTCAGCCCTAGGTTTACCCTAAACCTAGAGAGTGGCACGCTTCTCAAGGCTATAAATACTCAATTAATCCTCATTAATTAGGGAGATCAAGAAATCAAGAGAAGAACAGAAACATTACGGAATACTAATAACCGGCTAATCTCGCTAACGACGCAGATTACCAACATTAAACACTCTCACCTAGAGAGATCTTATTACTTTAATTTCCGTATTAATTACTCCTTAATCAGGTACTAACTTGACCGTTGGAGGCGGAGCTCTCAGGAGTCTCCGTTATTTTGCAGGTACAGGCGTCCGGTTCCAGTCTCGGAATTGTAACTCTCCCGCAGGACATCAGAAAACCCCGAAACAATTTTCACGCCTCATATTTTTTATCCAAATTTTATATTATTGGATAGCCCTAGAAATTATTTTTCCAATGATATATTATAATATAAATTCCAAGTTATAACGAAAAAGATATGAATAAAATATCAAACTCTATAAAAATATGACACCATCCCACTATTTCGTCCATTTCTTTTATTCTACAAATGATTTTAATCTGATTCCAATTGGGTTAGAAATTAGACTTCAAAAACTTTATAACAAAATATTATTTATCTTATTCCAATTTCTCGATCAAAAGATATGATAAAAACAATAACCGTAAAAAGTGCAGTCTATCGAGTTTTATTCCGATTTAATTCGCATCTTATCTTGTTTTTTCGACCCTTCTTTTTGCTCTTTAAATAGAGGTCATATCTCCCCTTTTTCAATCATCAACAATCTTGATCAAAAAATAATTCTCTTCTCCCTCTGTAGCCTAAATACTAGCCATCCTATTCTCTCAAAATACTTCCCTTAAGCACTCCAAGGAGTTCATACTTAACCCGAGGTTCCGTCCTTAAACCAAGGCGTGAAAGGTATAATTAACTGAGGGTTTGGACCAAATCAAATCTACTTTTTATTTAATTTAATTATTTATATTTGATTTATATTTTTTATTAAATTTACTAATAGTTTATTAATGATGTAGCAATTTAAGGAAACGCGGAAAGTGAGTAACTGATTCACTTAATTATGCTTATTTTTATTCTTATTGCTAGAATCATGATTAGGTTATTTTTATTTGATTTGACTAACGCTATATTGTTGAATTGCTTCCATTATTAATGTTTATTCTATTATTAATTATTGATCACCATATTGCATGTTTAAAGGGAATATGTAGTTGAAAATCACGCCTAATAAGATAATTTAGGCAACCGGTTTAGGTTCCTTTTTAATCTTGTTATTAATTCAAGTGATCACTAATATTTTAGAATTATATTGTAGGGAATATTTCAAGCGTTATCCCTATCTTAAACCCCACTATGATCATACACTAAAGTACGGTGGCGTCCAAAGGGAAAGAAGATAGAGAAAAAGTGTCACCAACAAGTTTTAGGAACTTGTAAACCGTTCATGAGGTGAAGGTTACACCCCTTAACGATCCAGGAGATCGTCAACTCCAATAGGTCTGGAACCATGACTGATAGTTTGGGGATGAAGGTACAAATCCAACCTAAAAGAAATTGAACCTGCCCTAATAATAGGCCTCTACTTTATTCTGATCGTATTCATGTGCGCTTTCTGACTAACATGCAAGCAATATGATTAACCTTAAACCTTTTTAATCTATGATGGATGAATATTAATGCACAAATAAAACTATTATTGGCGATCACTTGAATTATAATCAAATTAACCCTAAACAAGATTATCAATTATCTTATTAAGCGTGATTACAAGTACCAATTCCCTTTAAACATGCATAAAAGGTGTGATCAAGCAATAACAATAATTATCAAGCAACATAATAATAATCATAACAATTATAATTATAATCATCAAATTAATAAGCATAATTAAAACAATTATGTTAAAGCATAATAATAATAGCAAAATCCTAGGCATGATACTAACAAGATTAATAACAAACCCTAGCTTGTCACTAAACAATAAAGATCAAATATAAATAACCCTAACATGATACTAGCATGAATATTAGGAAGAAAATAGGAAGAATCGTAGGAGTCATAATAAGCATATTTGATATTATAACCTTTTCCCTAAACATAATACTAAGAATCATTGTTGTCATTGAAAACATCAAGCATCCTAACATGATACTAGAAATCATAATAACAACTTAAACATGATTTCTATATCATAATATCAATGCAAACAATTAAAACACTTACTATGATGCCTTGTACCTCTTTCTAATAACAAAATACACGCATTAGTAACTTCAAGGAAAGTATAAAACAATTAAATTAAATAATAATTGAAAGAGAGATTTGGGACCAAACCCTCAGAAATTAAAACCTTTCACGTCTAGGGAGAAGGCAACTTCGAATTATGCTAGGTGTGTCTAGATCTAATGTATGAGGAATTGTGTTTGTAAAAGGCTAGGCTAGAAAAGAGAAAGAAAGAATCAAGAAATTCTTGATGAGAGTTAGTGATTATTGATGAGAATTGATGATTTAAAACGGAGTTTTCAGGAGGCTATTTATAGAGAAAATCAGCCAAAAAGATAGAAAATCGAACAAGAGTTTCAACGAGAAAAAAACTCGATTAGCGCCAGGCGCTGGTCATTAGCGCCAGGCGCTAAAGGTTAGCGCCAGGCGCTAAAGGTTAGCGCCAGGCGCCAAGTCTTAGCGACAGGCGCTAATAATCAGTTTCACGCGTTTTTGTTTTTATCATATCTTTTGATCCGGAAGTCTAAATAAGGCATATAATATGTCGTTGAAAGTTCTTGAAGTCTGATTTCCATCCTAATTAAAATCAGATAAAAATCTTTTGTAGATAAAAAGATATGGACGAAATAGTTGAAGGGTGTCAGTTTTGGATAGAGTTTCATATCTAATTCATATCATTTTCGTTATAGCTCAGATTTAATATTATAATATATCATTGGAAAGATAATTTCAAGATCTATCCAACCATATAAAATTTGGATAAATATTATGAGGCATGAAAATAAAATCTGACTGTCTTTGAACATCTTTAAATTCGAATAGAATTAGGATTAAAAAAAAAAAGAAAGTTTTTATTTAACTCAAATTCTTTAATCATATCTTTTCAAAAGGGATAATTAAGATCGTTTAGAAATTTATGGAAGCTTATAATTAATCCTAATTATTTTATGAATAGGATTAAACCTTTGGACCCTCCACATGACCATTGGGTCGTAGGTAAAAACCGGTTTGGGCCCATTTTAGTATTTTGGCCATAACTTTCTCATTATTCATCGGAATTGGGATTATAATATATCGTTGGAAAGGTCTTTTCAAGCCCCATCCGACTACAATATTATTGGACCCATATGACGGACCAAACTAAACTGAAATATACGTTTTTCAAAAATAAGGTAAGAAAAGAAATATTTTCAAAAACATAAAGAAGAGATATTTTAATAAAAACATCCTCATCACTACACTTTTCACACTTTCTCTTTGTTCGATAATCAAATGACGTGAAAGGTATTCATCACTGGGTTTTGTTTTGAGGAGACACATTTGGGTGTCTACAGAAGCCCCCACTTTGACTGAGTTTGGAGTAACGCAAGTTTCGAAAACGAAAGTCAAAGTAGCGATAGGGACGGAGAATGATTCAAAACGTTCTGCGATCCTAAATCATTCTTGTAACACCGATACCTGCAAAATATCGTTAGTTAAAACAGATAAAAGAGTTAAGAAACGTGTATCTTGTACCGTCGAGCACACGTCTCTGTAAGTAACCGATTTGTTGTGACGATCTTCCGCAAGCTAGAGAATACCGCCTGAAGACTGCTACGCCTGTAACTGCCTCCAATTTCCGCTGTGATAGTCTTCGAAAAGATCACTACTTGTTGATCCTTAATGCTGCAACGCTAGTACGTCGACGCTTTGCTGCTTGTGAACCAGTATGTCGGTGCTTTTGTTGTGATGACAACCCTCTTTTCTTTGGGAATCGTTGCAAACATAACTCTTGTATGATGTATGACAATCCGATTTAGGGAAAGTTGTCAATGCTTTGTAACAATCCGTCATTGGAAATGTTGCTACGATGAAGCAAAAATCCGTATCTCGGAAAATTTGTAATTATCCAATTTTTGGGAAAAGTTGCCAATGCTTTGTAACAATCTGTCATAAGAATTTTTCTACGATCGACAATCCACATCTTGGAATATAACTCTTTAAAGCAATCCACCTTGGAAATTTGCCAACGCTATGCGACAATCCTTTTAGGAAAATATTTCCATAATTGACAATCCTTGTCTTGGAACATTTGCCAAAAAAAGAGTCGATCGAAAATCCACTTCGGGAAAATTTGCCACTTGCTGAAATGAATGACAATCCATGTTGTGGAAGTTTTGCCGAAATTTATGATGAATAGAGTCCTACAACAATACTTTGGGAAATTTTTCCATAGGGAACTGGGTGTATGACAATCCAAACTCGGAAAACTTGCGAGCGATGACAATCTGAACTTGGAAAAAATTGCCCAAAAGAGAAGGAGCACGATAATCCACGCTTGGAAACTTTACAAGAGATGACAATCCAATCTTGGAAAAATTGTCGTTGAAGAAGAATGTGCGACAATCCGTATTTGGAAATATTGTCGTTTAAGTGCTTGCTTCTAAACCGATACGTTGGTGCTTGTAATGAGCCAGTGTTTTAGGCTCTTAAGCTAAGTGAGACGATTTTTTGTCAGGTCAATCACTTACTACGATTGTAATCGAGCCGACTACTAATCATGTCAATTTTCTTATAGGGGCTAACTGGTGTACCAAGGAACCCGAAACTGATGTATGAAGTCGAAATAACCGTTCTCAGAGGCTTCGAGCTCTGTCGCTGCTGAAATATCGTTGGCGACAAGAATTGGCTCTGTCGCCAGACGCTGAGATCTAGCGCCAGGCGCTGAAATCTGTTGCTAAACGCCAGATGTTGTTGTCTGGCGCCGGAGTCGGGTCTTCCCTATTCTACTCTTGCTGCCGCTGTTGCTCGGTTTCGCTTCGAACTTTGAACATGGTCGTTTCCAAATCCGCTCAATTCTTTTGTAAATTAAAGCTCTTCAAATCTAATTTATTGATCCATGTAACTCCTCTTATCTTGGAGGAATCTCCTATGTCATATTCGCGGTTTTTTCGAAAAAAAAATCCGGGAATGTCCTCGCTTGATGGGATGCACCTGCATTTATATCTTTGACCATAAGAATTTTCTTATCTTTCTTTATGTTTGACCTAAGACTTACTGTTGCTTGACTCATTGACTTGACATGACTCAAGGTATAAACTTGACACGCTGTGATTGACTCGAGGTTGACTCGACTCGAAGTGTTTGACACATGTGTTAGACTCAAATCATGGTGATATGACACGACATGGCTCAATGTGTACATGACTCGTGTGCGCATAGTAATGTGATAGTGAGACTCGAAAAATGCAAAAAGGCACAAATTTTCTGTCATTTTTGTGGAGGGTACCGACTTTCTCCCGAAAAAGAAAGACACGAAAAAGAATCAAAGTGTTTGATAAGGTGCATGTTGAATGAGCTTAGTCAAATGTTATTTGATACTATCTCTCAAGGTGCAAGGATTAATACATCCTAGGCATGGAGGCTAAGCACTCTATACTTCGATGAAATGATGATTATGATTGATGAGTGATTTTGATATGACAATACATGCTTCAACGTTGTGTTAAGATTTCATGACAAAGGGTTCCTAAGGGAAGGTATATTTGGTCATATATATGTGATGTGTGTGAAAGTGACACTAAAGTTAGGCCGCAAAGGATAAGTGTGTGGAGAAAATATTATTTTTAGAAGAGTCAAATAATGGTGACTCTTAGGCTAGGTAAGCTAATGATGTAAGGATCAAGCCCCCAAGTCTAGCTCTAAGTGAGTAGGGATGAGCACAGGGGATCCCTTGATAAGATCATGATGTGAGTGTGTGAATATGAATGCGTGTTTATTACGGCCGCACCTCGATGTGAGGTTGCCTACGTATCCGTTAGGAATCAGGCCGAACGTAGCTATAGCCAAACCTCGCACAAGTATGTGTATACCTCAAAAAGGGCTTTTTAAGGGTTGTAACGTGGTTAGGATAAAGGTAGAAGAAGAAGGGGATAAAAGGCTCCAGACCCTAGATAAGCCCCCAAGGTGTGCAACTTTGCTTTTGAATATTTGTATTTTTATGCTTGAGTTTCTACTCTTTTTTAGCTCTCTTTTCTTTTTCTTCTTTTTTTTTTTTTTTTTGCTTTAGCTTTATTTTATTTTTATAAGTGTGGGAAATCCCGATCATGCAGTCTATCACTCACTTAGCATTCATGTTTCTCAGGCACGGTACCGAGCACTCGATAAGAGACGCAATCTGAGGCGTGTTCTTATCAAAGATATTTTCATATCAAAGACATTGGAACACTTACCCTTTTTGTACACTTTATTTATTTATTTTTCTATTTTTGCTATTGTAATATTTTGAAGTCACTCAAGCTTTTTTTTTTTTAAATTGCATAAGTTGCACACAATCCCATCCCAAACTTAGGTAGATATGGGTTGATAAAATGAAGGGTCTATCGTTAGACGAGGCTCAAAGTAGTTTACCAAAATAGGATGTATAATTGAAGGGTGAAAGGTGATATGATGTGGCTACAAGGGGTGCCTCAAATCATTGGTATACCTTGTGCTTAGTTTGACATGGATTTTTTAATTTTTTTATTTATTTTTTAATTTTTTTTATTTATTTTTTTTTTAATGCAATGTAATGAAATGATCATATGCAAGGAAATATATACTCATTTTACTAAAAGGGAAAAAGAAAGATTCTACAAAATTAATCTAAGGGAAAAGAAAGGTGTCTATGATAGAATTATTGGGGGAAAGGGTAAATAAAAAAAAGAAATAGAAAAAAGAGGTCATGAAATCTCGTCGTTGAAGCTCACCTCTGTCTTGTTTTGTTTTCTTCATCATCACCTAGTCTTCTCGTTAGCTAGAGGCGATGGGATCTTATTTGCTTCTATGAGATCTTAAATGAGATTTTGAAACCTGTAGCATTAATCAGTAGTACGACCGCGTCCTCGATGGTACTTGCAATAAGTGTTGGGATTCCATCTCGAAGATCGATTTTCTGGCGTTGGATCCTCGGTAGGGCCAATAGGTTTGATTAACCCTCGATCATAGAAATGATTGAAAGCAGCATCATAGGTCATTCCAATGGGTGTGAACTCTCTCCTGGGTTTCTTTTTGTATCCTTTATTATCCATAGCTAAGACACCGTTATGGTCAAAGGTACTAACATTGTTACTAGAGTGGGCGTTTTCAGAAGAAGAAGGATTGTCGTTCTTCTTTCCTTTCCAGCCACCATGGTTACTATTGTTAGTAGCTTTTTGCTAAGCAAGGTCATCTTCGATCTCGATACCTATGTCATAGACGACTTTGAAAGTATTCAAGTTGTGTTGATATTTTAAGTGCTTTGAATACTTTTCTTGGAGATTCTTGATAAACATCCTCATAGACTCTTTTTCGGTGGGCACCTCAATCATGTTAGCGGAAGTTTCCCTCCACTTATTGAAGAAAGAAGTAAAGCCTTCATTCTCTTTTTGTCTTAGCACCTCGAGCTGTCTATAATCGGTTTCGACTTGAATATTACACTTATATCTATTAATGAAAGCGTTTACTATTGACTCCCAAGTAGAGGTTCTCTCTTTGTCAAGGGAGAAGAACCATTGTTGGCTAACGGTTTCAAGAGATAGAGAAAATATAGAGGGAAACACTTTCTTATCAATACCCTTAATACTCATTATTGTTTCAAAAGCTCTTAGATGAAAATAAGGGTTGTCAGTTGCCTTGAATTTCGGGATGATGTTGGCATTGAATTTCTGCGGAAGAAGCTCCTTGTCCACCGAGACCCCTTATGAAATAATGCCTTAAAATTTGTAGTCACTAGATAGCTTGCTCAAACTCTCTTGCATGAGGTCCATCTGTTGTTGCTTCATACGATCATTGATTTTGAGGGTTAAAAGCTTCAATGCCTCAGTCACGGTAGTCAATTGATTCTTAAGTTCGTTGAATTCTTCTTGAGTTTTCATTATCTTTTTAGCTTTCCTCTTTTGACGAATCGGTTTATCAAAAAGTAAGACTTGAATAAAGGTGTTGTCCTTGATTAATCGCTCTTCTCTCCTTGACCAAGTACTGTGGAAGGGGAAATTAAGGATATTCTTTATTAATTATTTGACTCAAGCTCTATTCAACATGCATAGATGGAAGAAGGCAAGAAGAATGAAGGTTGTGATGTGAAGAAAGATGATGTAGATGGGGGGATATGAAGAAATTAGGAATAGACTGTACCCTCAACTTAAATGACAGAAAAAAACCGACTCATGAATGAACCTTAGACATGGTCATGGTGATATATACAAATTGTGTGTTAAACTAGTGAGTGTAGGTGACATGTTAAGACACGTGTCATGACCATGTGACTAGACTCAAGCAAAGACTAAGTTAAGACTTCACGTATATGCATTAAACTGGACAGGCTGTGGTATTTTAGTCTTAACTTTTTATCTGTGACTCTTATTGGGATGAAACCAACGTCAAATTGAAAATAAAACTCGGGGCTACAGAGCCATAGGCTGTACGACTCGTAGTTCTTCCTAGAACTCCGGCTATGACCAAAACACGTTGACGTTTGTGCAGTATACGGGAATAAAAATCCGGGTTGACTTAAAGAGACTATGACTCGATTTTAGGTATATATTTTTTTTAGGTCAATTAATAAAACAAGTCCTTTAGTCATTAATTAGTTTATTTAGGCTTAATCACAAGTCAAACAAACGGTTAGTTTAGTCAAATAATAAGTATGCACAAGTAAGAGATGCACAAGTAGTCAAGTAGTCATAACATGATGCAATGAGTTTGCAACCTAACCATGGCTCTAGTTCTCTAAAGTTCGGGATATGGGTTACTCAAAGAGGGTCCATGGTTAATTGTCCGGATGCACTGCGCGGAAGCCTAACCGTGAAGGGTTGGCGCGAGTGGATGGGACACCGCAAGTTTAGAAAAACTTGCTTCCATGGTTTGGTGAATTCGACATTCTCGGATGTACCCTTTGTTGCTCAGAGCGTGTAATCAGGTAGATGGAGCATGAATTCCCAGAGGGTTATGTCCATATGTAGAACACATATGGGTTTCAGAAAAGTGAGAAAAACTCAATCAGGAAGTAAGATCGAGCAAACTGTGCTAAGAACTAGTCGAAATTAGAACGTATATTTCTAACTCGGTATTAGATTAACTTGGCGCCAACAAACAAAGGCCAGCGCCACTTTTTGGCTTTAGCGCCTGGCAACAGAAGCTGTTGCCTGGCGCTAACGTCAAATGTTGGCGCTAATCTTGTGTTCGCTGACGCTAGTTCTTACATGCCTCCATAGCTTTCTGTGCTCGATAAAATTTTCCAATTTCGCGCAGCATTATTTCGATCTTAGTTGTGAAAGATATTCCTAAAATTTCCTACGGGTCAAAAATCCTATATTTTAACTCATTAAGGATGGTCTTTCCAATGAGATCTTTTTTATGCATATGACAATAATGTTAATCAAAATTACGCACATGAAATACTTAGAACTTTTCGAGTCTCATCCACTCATTCTAAATCATTGCCGAAATAAATTTCAGGAATTAAAATAGAAATCCTTCCCAATGGAGTCGCCAAAAAACTGTAGGGAGTATTTCAAGCGCTATCCCTAGCTTGAATCCCACTGTGATCATACACTAAAATACGGTGGTGTCCAAAGGGAAAGAAGATAGAGCAAAAGGGTCGCCAACAAGTTTTTGGAACTTATAAACCGTTCACGAGGTGAACTTTACACCCCTTAATGATCCAGGAGATCGTCAAATCCAATAGGTCTGGAACCATAACTTGTAGTTCGGGGATGAAGGTACAAATCCAACTTAAAGAAATTGAACCTGCCCTAATAATAGGCCTTTACTTTATTCTGATCGTATTCATGTGCGCTTTCTGTCTAACATGCAATCAATAGGATTAACCCTAAACATGTTTAATCTATGTTGGTTGAATATCAATGCACAAATAAAACTATTATTGACGATCACTTGAATTATAATCAAATTAACCCTAAACAAGATTATCAATTATCTTATTAAGCGTGATAACAAGTACCAATTCCCTTTAAATATGCATAAAAGGTGTGATCAAGCAATAACAATAATTATCAAGGAACATAATAATAATAAAATTATAATTATAATCATCAAAATAATAAGCATAATTAAAATAATCATGTTAAAGCATAATAATAATAGCAAGATCCTAGGCATGATACTAACAAGATTAATAACAAACCCTAACATATCACTAAACAATAAAGATCAAATATATAGCCCTAACATGATACTAGCATGAATATTAGGAAGAAAATAGGAAGCATCGCGGGAATCATAATAAGCATATTTCATATTATAACCTTTTCCCTAAACATAATACTAAGAATCATTGTTGTCATTCAAAACATCAAGCATTCTAACATGATACTAGGAATCATAATAACAACTTAGACATGATTTCTATATCATAATATCAATTCAAACAATTAAAACACTTACTTTGATGCTTCGTACCTCTTTCTAATAACAAAATACACGCGTTAGTAACTTCAATGAAAATATAAAACAATTAAATTAAATAATAATTGAAAGAGAGATTTGGGACCAAACCCTCAGAAATTAAAACCTTTCACGTCTAGGGCGAAGGTAACTTCGAATTATGCTAGGTGTGTATGAGGAATTGTCTTTGTAAAACGCTAGGCTAGAAAAGAGGGAGAAAGAATCAATTTCACGCATTTTTTTTTATCATATCTTTTGATATGAAAGTCCAAATAAGGAATATAATATGTCGTTGGAAAGCTCTTGAAGTCTAGTTTCTAACCCAATTGAAATCAAATAAAAATATTTTTTAGAAAAAAATATATGAACGAAATAGTGGAAGGGTGTCAGTTTTAGATAGAGTTTCATATCTAATTCATATCTTTTTCGTTATAGCTCGGATTTAATATTATAATATATCATTGGAAAGATAATTTCAAGATGTATCCAATGATATAAAATTTGGATAAATATTATGAGGCACAAAAATAAAATCTGATTGTCTTTGAATATCTTTAAATTCGAATAGAATTAGGATTTAAAAAAAGGAAAGTTTTTATTTAACTCAATTTCTTGAATCTCATGTTTTCAAAAGGGATAATTAAGATCTTTTAGAAATTTATGTAAGCTTCTAATTAATCCAAATTATTTTAGGAATAGGATTAAACCTTTGGACCCTCCACATGATCATTGGGTCGTAGGTAAAAACCGGTTTGGGCCCAGTTTAGTATTTTGACCATAACTTCCTCATTATTCATCGGAATTGGGCTTATAATATATCGTTGAAAAGGTCTTTTCAAGCCCCATCTAACTACATTATTATTGGACCCATATAACAGACCAAACTAAACTGGAATGTACGTTTTTCAAAAATAAGGTAAGAAAAGTAATATTTTCAAAAACAGAAAGAAGAGATATTTTTATAAAAACATCCTCATCACTAGACTTTTCACACTTTCGCTTTGTTCGATAATCAAATGACGTGAAAGGTATTCATCAATGGGTTTGGTTTTGGGGAGACACATTTAGGTGTCTACATATATGTTGCATTAATATTCAACCAATTTAGCTTAATAATAGTTTGGACCAAATTTAATATTTTGTTTGTATGCCTTTGAGATCGCAAGAATCACTTTTCACTATAAGAATCGAGTAGAGGCCAATACGGGCGAATGTGACTCGTGACTCACTTCGTACCATCATCCCCGATCCTCCTTTCGTGGTTCCGAACCATATGGAGTTAGTAATCTCATGGATTATGAATAGGGTGTAACCTTCACGGGTCAATCGTTGTTGTCTATCGTTGTCCCTTTATCGTGGTTGCCTTTTATGATCCGTGAGCGATTTACAAGTTCCTTAAAAACTTGTTGGCGGCTCCGTACTTTCTGATGATTTTTCATGTGGTTGTGTTTATAAATCGATCTCCGTCCTTGGAGTTTCATCGTCGGAGTCCCTGAGGCTGTCCGGTCTGGCATGATTTGTTGCCGTTTCCGGGCCCTTTATCAGGGACTTCCAGTCTTCCAAAGGACAGACGCTTGGTTTTTAGGCGAGCGTGTGCTCTGGCAGTCTGCATTTGAGGAGCCCAGGGTTCCTATGGATCCTCTAATCCGGATGTTACGTTCGGATTTGCTGTCTACTGAGGATCGAGCTCAAGCAATCCTAGGTTATCCAGCGGAGCAGCTGGTGGTGCCAGATGCATCGTATCCAACTTTCATTGGATCCAGGCTAACTACTTTCCCAGATTTTGATCCGGTTAGTACTTTAACTCTCTTTTGTTATTTATATTTATTTTTTTGGAATCTTAACCCTTTTATTTTTTTATTTTTATTTTATTTTAGGAAATTTTTTAAAATAACACCACATATTTTGAAAAAATGGACTATAACACCACCTTTTTTCTAATTTTTATTATAACACCATCTAATAAAATTAAATAATGAAATCACCACAAGAAACGGATTCTGTGACGGAAATTCTGTGTGGGTCCCACAGGTTAGCTTACTCTCCAAATTTTTGAGTTCATGAATTCGATTTTCTCTCTCCCTGTTTCATTACTCCATCTCCCTCATTCATTACTCAACTACTCCCTCATTTATTTCTCAATGATAAAGATTCAACCACCAAAGTGCGAATCGGAATCAAACCCTAGGATAATTTGTGGTTGGGAGAGTAAAACTGCAAGGAGAGGTGTTAGTGTTTGAGCGAAACAACTCAACCATTTTTGTCAGCCATTTTCTACCTACATAAAGCTTGTACTTTTCTGGGTTTCTGACAGCGACAGGAAGAAGAATCTGAAAGAGGTACCACATGAAACTTGTATTTTACTTTGAATTTACTTTTGGTGTCAATTTTGCAATATTAATGTTCAGATTAGGGCTAATTTGGGGAAAAATGTTGCTGACTATAAAATAGTCAAACTTTTGTTTGAATTACTGTGAATTATGGGTAATTAGGGTTTAATTGTGTAATTTTGTTTAGTTAGTGCTTCATTGAACTTAATTGTGTGATTTTGTGTAATTGATAGTTTGTTGCATAGTTATCTGTACTTTACTTTAATTGAAAATTGATGTAAATCTAAATTGTTAATTATGTTGTAATTAGTGCTTGCTTTGCGGTTGTGCAATTGGGATATAATATGTTAACTTATGTTCCCTTTTGGTAGTTGTGTTGACTGTTTTTTGCTTTTCTTTATTGTCTAGATAATGGCCACAACATATGGTGGTTGATATTGTTCTTAGAGTAAGGGGTGCTTTTGTTCCCAAGAGAGTGCACAAAAAAAAAAGAGTTTAATTGTCTACTGTGGTGGGTTGTTTTATTGGAGGAGGGGTTTGAAAGTTAATAAGCTTGATGTGCCTTACATTAGGGAAGCTGCAATTCATGGTTTTGTCAACTTTAGTGTCAATGTGCCTACTCTTTACAGCTGTTGGTATAGGGAAAAAGGAAAAACCTTCGATACTGGGAAAAGGGAAATAGTCAAAGAAGAGGAAATTAGGGGACTTTTACAAACAGTTAATGGGCAAGGGTATGTTGAAGTGTTTGTGTCTTCAGATGAATCAGTGAGGCCCAATATTCCTGAGGCCCAACAGACTCCAAAGAAGGCTGTAGTACCAAAGGGGAAGAGTGCATGTAAGAGTTTGCAGTTTAAGAGAAGCCCTAGAGTACATAAGACTAATTTACAAGAAAGTCAAAGGGAACAGAGCTCACCCAAACCTAGATCTACATTGCCTCCCACAAAGAACAAGGGAAAAGGGAAAGTAGATACTTGCAAAGGGTTGTCTGGAGCTTCTGGTAGTAGGAAGGATAAGGGGAAAGGGAAGCTAGTTGGGAAAGAATTGTTGTTTGAGAGTGATAGTAATATGACATATCTGGAAGTGAGGAGTTTTCAAGTGATGACTATAGTGAAGTTGACATAAATTGGGAACCAACTGAACAGGAGTATGATGATGGTGATGAGCAGTGGTTTATACAAGATGCAAGGGTGATTCTTGTTGAGGTTGACAAGAAACTAACAAAGGGTTTACAGAAAGAAGGTGGGGGCCTTAGTGAGAACTTGGATGTTGCTGAGGTTCAGATTGAAGTAGAAGATGAAGGAGATACTGATGAGTTAAGAAGTTTAGATGGTTCATCTGATTAAGAGGACCACAATCCTGTATTTAATGATAAGGTTGACTTCACCAAGGCTGTAAAACTAGTTCCAAAGTTGAAGTTTAAGGATGTTGTTGTGTTTAGGAAAGCTTTATGATTGCATGCCATTAAAAACAGGTATGAATACTACTTCTTACATAATGACAACACTAGGATAACTATGCAATGTAGGAATAGATGTGGCTATCAGTTTAGTGCAAAGACAAGTAGGATGCCCCTTTGTACATGTGTCGGTGGAGTTAGGTGCAATTTCAAGGTGTATGCTAGGAAAGAGCTTAGGAAAGAAACTTGGCAAATCAGAATTCTGAGATAAGAGCATAACTGTATGAGGAGAAAGGACAACTGTAAGGTGACTTCAAAGTGGATTGCAGACAGGTATCTTAAGGACTTTAGGAGTAATCCTGGATGGAAGGTTAAGCAGATAAGGGACAAGGTTCTCAATGATTTTGAAATTCAGGTCAGTTATTATAAAGCTTGGATAGCAAGGTGTAGAGCTAAGCTCATAATATATGGTTCAGCAAGTGAACAATATGCTAGGGTTTGGGATTATGCTAGGGTTGTGATAAAGCATAATTCCAGACCACTGGCAGCTTACTTGTTATCCTTGTGTTCATGCTTATGCATGTGTAATGGACCAGAGATCTGATATTGAGCAGTTTGTTCACCCATACTACAGCATGAACACCTACAGGAAGGCTTATGAGCCCCCTATTCAGCCGATGCCAGGTCCTAAGCATTGGGACAGGGTGAATGTCAGAGAACCACTTCCACCAGTTGTTAAGATATAACCAGGAAGACCTAAACTGAAAAAAGGAAGTTGGAGCAGGATGAAGGATCATCAAAAGGGGCCCAGCTACAGAAGCCCAAGCATAGGAAGAACCAATGCAGAAAATGTGGTGCGTTTGGGCATTATGCAAAGACTTGCAAAGCTGAAGCTATTCTTAAGCCATCTGAACAAAAAGCAGCAGGCAGGCCTCCCTTAAACTCACCATGAGTAGTGGATCAAAGGAAGAAGAAGGATGAAAGAGCTGCAAGGAAGGTAATACATTTTAGCTAGCACATGTTGTCTGATTTATGTTTATGTGCACGTCTGCAGGCCACTTATGTTTTTTTTTAACCTATGATAGAATGCCATTGGAGCTGGGCCAAACAACATTAGCAACAGGACATTTCCACAAGAGAGGCCTGGATAGGATCCTTGGATCAAAAGGAAGGCTCCAGTATCACAACAACAATCCCAGGATGCAGCCCAAACAAGGCCTTCTTCTAGTAAGCCAACTGCAAGCAAAAAAGCCACCACCAGCGAAGTTAGAGTACAAACCAGGAGGGGAAAGCTTCAAATGTTGACAAGCTTAATCTTACTCAGTGATTAATATGTAATCAACTTCATTTTGTATGACTGCAGACAATAATTTAGGTAATTTAGTGTTAGTTTGTTTAAGTCAGTAGGCTGTGGTGTTAGTTTTGAACAAATAACTTGATTTAAGTCTTTTGTATGCCTCTTTTGTTGCCAAACTTTGTGCAAATTGTGGCTTAATGGTCAATATAACTAATTTTGTGCAAATTGTTGTTTTGGATGATTTATTGAAGTTGTTGATGTTATTTAAAACATTGCTCATTAATTCCAAAGATACATTGCAAACACTTCACCATTCATTAAAAGCAAATGTGGATTCAACCCACTTCATTTACAATACATAACAACCAGTGCTCCCATTTCCATTGCATATTACTGAATACATTAGTAACCTACTCATACTACACCTACTTAAACATAAAAGACACTACACCTGCAACATCAATACAAATAATAACAACAGGCCGTAGTTTAAACTGTTGATCCATGCATCCCCTGCCCTCACCATCTTTGCTCATTCTCTTTCTGACAGAGTTGAGGGCCTTACATTTTAGCTTCAAATTGTAAACCTCATTGACTAAGCATCTCATTTGGCCACTTAGATCTTCCACTTCCCTTTTGTAGTCACTAACTTCACCCTTAAACAGCTTCTTATCAAGCAACAAATTGTTGATAAACTTTATTTTCCATGTTGTCCCATCAGGTTGATCAGCCCATTCGAAGGCTTTACATCACCTGCTCTCAGTCACTGGATCATAAAACTTGTAAGTTCTGAATTTTCTTCCAGAATTCTTCCTTGTCCAGCTTGTCAGCTTTTCTAAGGGAACACCACATTGACACTTCTTCTTTTTCAAAGGAGATGAGCTCATGAAAGACATCACCTACAATAAATTACCATCCATTATAATCTAATTGATCTGAACAAAATATGGAATTACATATAATAGGACTCAGCCTCATACAGTTCCCGAAATAAAAAACCTCCAATTCAGATATAGGACGAACCTTAACTTTAAAATTGGGTTGATATGGGTGCAATTCAAACAAGTTTAACTCCAATTATACATCCATTGCATGCTCAATCGAGCATATCAATGATAAAATTGCAAATAGCATTTCAGATTTCCATTAATGAAAATCAAAGTTCTACTCTTATTCAAAATCAATGTACATACCTTATTTCAGCACTCCTAGCCAAGATATCTTCAAGGAATGTTAATTCGTAGTGCTAAGATCAGTTTTGGTTAATTATTTTCTGCAATTCAAAAGATTCAAGGGTTTAATTTTTTTTCACAATTGAAAAATATGAACGTTAATGAAGATAATCGAAGATATGTATAAAGGTTTCCAAAAAGTATCCGTTGTAGTGGGCCCCATTAACATTTTCAATAGCGGAGTACTATTTCTGGTGGTGATTTCATAATTTAATTTTATTAGATGGTATTATAATAATAAATCGAAAAAAGGTGGTGTTATAGTCCATTTTTTTTTCAAAATATGTGGTGTTATTTTCAAAAATTTCCTTTATTTTATTTATTTTTATTTATTTAATTTTTTTTAGCGGGTTGAGCTAGGTGGTTAGGTGCCTCCTACAGTGGAGATCACGTATACCGATGTTGTTGGGTCTGTAATTCGTGAGATCCTTCAAGCAGCGGAGGATTAGGAGGGGATACCGTTTGTTCTTGAGACGGTTGAGTCGGTATGTTCCTTATGCATATGTATTTATATATATTTTTCATATACATTTTTTGCTAAATGTCCTTGTATTTTAGAATAAGTTTCGCGACAGACCGTGTATGGCATGGTGAGGACTTTGCGCGCTTTCCGAGCTGCTTATCGGAGATCCCTCATCACTTTGTCATGTCGTGATCATCGGATGGTTGCGGTAAGTTCATTATATATTTTTTTTAACAAAGTTATCACACATTTTATGTATTAATTTTCGTTCGGATTTTGCAGGATGTGCGACAACTGTCAGGGAGTCGCCGAACATCCTAACCTCCTTTGTACACAATTTTTTTTATTAGGAAGCAGATGATATATTTTTTTGTACATATGACACGTTTTCTGTATATATATGTAATTTTCTTTTGTTTCCATGTGTACATTTTTTATTTTTTATCTTATTTATTATTTTTTTACTATTTTTTTTATATAAAAATTATAAAAAAATTTCCCGAGGGAGGTAAGGAAGGAAAGAAGAAAAAAGGAAAGAAGAAAAGAAAAAAGTAAAGGAAAACAAAAAGAAAATAAGAAAAATAAGAAAATATCAAGGAAAAGGACACAAGGGTTAGTAAAAGGTAAGCGTATGATTTGTCTTAAGATCTCGTAAGATTCCGTCATTATGTAGTCCAAAATACGGAAATAATCCTAACTCACATGCCGCGACAAAGCAGACGCGCGCAACAGGAAAAGTTGCGCGCGGCTATTGTGCTCATGTGAATAAGTTGCGCGCGACAAAGCATACGCGCGCAACAGGAGGAGTTGTGCGCGCCACCTGCTAGTGAACTTTCCTTCGAGCGAAAATTGCCAAAATTTTGCCTCTCTTGGGTCTATTTAAGCGTGGTTTCGTGTAGGCTTTTGAGTATCTCGCATTCATTCGTTTAGTAATATCATAAGAAACTAAAATGAATTACTCTCTCTAAATTCTCTCTCTCATTTTTTTTTATTTGAATAATGGTGAAAACCTTTGAACAACGTTTGAAGCAATCCGAGGACAAACTAGCTTTCAAAATTACCACCTAGACCCTCTATTCAACTACATGCAACTAAATAATTTTGATTTTCTTCATGCCGCCGTCAACCATTGGGACTATAACCACCATCTTTTTATGTTTAAAGGGGACGATATTGTCAACTTCCGGGTGAGTTTCAAGCCTTGCAAGGCTTCCCTACAAATAATCTCCCTATGACCTATGCGCCTACCTTGTCGGATCCCAAACCTATATTCCAGAGATTTTTTTGGTTTTGTCTGACAATGATATGACTAACATTGGAACTTAAGAAGGCATGAATTTGATCCAATTTCTTGAACACTTCGTCGCCCCTCGTGACAACATGACTAAACAATGCTTTAAAATTCGTGCTTTATGTTATTGTCTTGTTGTTAATTGTTTGCTTAGGACAAGCAAAGAGTATGGAGATTATTCCATGGTGTCCATAGTAGAGCAAATAGAGGGATGTCATTCACCCGCTCCTTTGTCTTTGGCGGAAACCGTTCTATGCTTGAATTTCCTTAGAGGAAACCCAAACGAAAACGGTTTCACGAGAATTCCACTCCTATTACACGTACGTTTTTTTTGTCGTATTTCAGTGCAAGTTATGAAGTTGCGCTGGCATGACCAGCTCAATTTTTTGCGCTGCGCGTGGTTGGTGCCCGCAACTGATTTTGATGAGCGCGCCACCTGCTTGTGTAAAATCGCAAACATATTTTTTCCCTTTTTGTTTTTAGATTTGGCTCTTGGAGCATTTGCGAATTGTTGATCAGCCACAAAACCTTGAGGCTAATGGAGGAAGGACATTCCCTGGACGTCGAATTCTCTACATACATAAGAATGAAGAAGAATGGACGACGTTTTTCTGTCACGGGGTTCCTAACATACGCTTTGTGATTCCTTGGTGGAACATAAGTAGTATGGTTGGAAATAATCTTATTTTCCCTTATATTAGGCTTTTATGCCTATCTAGTACTACTTACATCTTTCCTTGCAGGGTAATGAGACAATATGGGATGAAACAAATTATTCCCCCCGCAAGATTGTAATGCCCCTTAAGATGTGACCTTTAAACCTGAACGAATTCCTCGTTTAATGGAATATTGGTCAAGTTTTCCTAGATGGGTAGTACATTATCCTACCGTGAGTATTGTATTGTCTTCCTTTTACAAAGCTTGGATGAATGGGCGGATAAAGGCAAATTAAACAAAGCTCGATCTCAACATCAAGCCGCCACGGCTCGCAGTCCACCTAAGACTTTGATGCATTCGGCCATCACTACTACTCCTAGTGGTCAAAACAAAGGAGTGAGAAGAAAATTAGATTTCTCATCTCCTAAGGCTCGTTCGAAGGAAACAAAAAGGAAAGCTCCCTGCAAACCCGCGCAACAAGGTGTGAAAATTAAAGAACCTTAACCAAATACTCGCAAGAAAGCTCCAATTGTTAAAGGAAAAGGAAAATAGGTTGCAAAGGCCCCAATCCAAAAATTGAAGAACAATGTTTGGGTGAAAAAGAAGTGTGTAGGCGAAAGCTCCAAGGCTTATGAAAATATTGCGATGGAAACTACTCCTCCGTCGTCCGTGACAATCGAGGACATAGTAAAACCTTAGAGTGTTACACAATTTTATCATTAGTTTAAGTTGAATAAAATGTAACCTTAGAATGTCTCTCTTTTTTGGATTTTGAATGAAATAAAAATGAGCTTTATATTTTTTATTTTGTTATGACCGAATCATAAAGATTGCCTACGTATTCGTAATACGAAATCAGGACTTTGCGTAGTTCTTTGACAATTTTTTTTTATATTATTTTTTTCTTTAATCTCTTGAATAGAAATGAAATGAAAAATTAATCAAACTTTGTTTTAAAAAAAATTTAAATCAAAGTTTAATTTTTATTTTCCGAGTATATGTTATATTCAAGAAACACCCTCTTTTTGTCACAAGTAAAAGTCGCAACTTTTTTCAAGTGTAAAAAAAATCAGGTTCGTAGTTCGTCATCAGGTGGCATGCGCAACAACCGAGGTTGCACGAGCCTGTCGCGAGCAACGAAATTTGTTGCGCGTGACATCCGCGCGCAACTATTCTAGTTGCACACGACACCTGTACTACGGGTGTTTTTTTTTTTTTGCATTATTACCCCCCCCCCCCCAAGTGTGAAGAGTTTTTTGTGATGTTCGAAAAACATCTGAACACTTATGATGGTCTATTATTTTTAAATTACCTCCCCAAGTGTTATGTGCTTTGCCGTGTTATTCGGTAAAGTGCATAACACTTATAATATTTCGTTGAATGCCAAAAAAAAATTATTTATTCAATGAATGAATGAGTTTATCCGGGTTTCATATGTAATATTTTTTAAGTCGATCAATGTTTATTAATTGGCAAATTTCATCTCCTCCAATACCCATTAATCTGACGGCTCCTCTTGATAGAATTTCAATTACGCGGTAGGGACCTATCCAATTAGGCTTGAATTTCCCTCTTGGATCGGTTGGTGGACCCCTAACCTCCTTTAGTACAAAGTCACCCTCTTTGATATTTCCAGGTTTTACCCTTTTATTAAAATGACACGCAATGCGCCGTTGGTAGACTTGTACATGATGCAAAGCTCTTAATCGTTGTTCATCGAGGAATAAAAGCTCTTCATACCTCGCTCTTACCCATTCAGCTTCCGGTAGCTTACTTTCGAGTACGATGCGTTGGGATGGATTTTCGAGTTCGACTGGTTGAACTGCGTCCATTCAAAAAATAAGGAGTATGGAGTTACCCCTATTGATGTTTGTATGGACGTTTTATAACCCCATAATGCGAAGTGTAGTTTATTCGGCCAGTCTTTATAATTTTCTGCCATTTTCTTAATGATGATTGTTATGTTTTTAATTGCCTATTCTACAGCTCCATTCATTTGAGGTCTGTATGGAGATGAGTGATGATGTTTTACTTTATAACGAGTTAAGAGGGTCTCGACTTCAACTTTGAATTGAGATCCCTTATCACTGATTAGTTCATGTGAAACTCCATATCTACAAAATATGTTTCATTCAAGAAACTTTGCGACATGTTTAGAAGTGATATTCATGTAAGAAGCAGCCTCAATCAACTTGGTAAAGTAATCGATGGCTACTAATACGCACTCCTGCCCTCTTGCTCCTGTTGGAGAAATTTTACCAATTATGTCAGTTCCCCAAGTTGAAAAAGGTCAAGAAGAAGTGAGATTGTATAGTTCGAATGGTGGAAGGTGTTGTAAATTAGCCAACATTTGACACTCTGGGCATTTTTTAACATATTGGATCCAATCATGTTCCATAGTGGACTAATAGTACCCTTGTCTTGAAATTATTTTTGCAATCATTTTACCATTCATGTGAGGTCCACAAACACCTACCTTTGTGAGTATCTTCTATAAGGCGTGTGGATTCGGGTTGGTCTATACACCATATGCTTTGACCATTAGGTCCTTTTTTGCATAATTGATCGTTTACTAGACCATATTGTGCCGCAAGTGTTCTTAAGGCTCGTTGGTCTTTCGATGAAGTGTTTTTAGGATATGTGCCATGGAAATATATTGGAGGATATGATCATACAAAGGATTATCTCCTTATATGTCATTTATTTCCTCTATTGCGTTGCAATATGCTGGTTCTTCTCCTCTATCAACGCATAATGGCATCATATTTAAGTGATCTGGAATGTTGATCATTGAGGCTAATTCTGCTAGCGAATCGATAAATTTATTATCATCCCTTGGGAGATATATAAAATCAATATGTTCAAAATGCTCGATGAGTTGCTCTAGGTGTGCTTGGTATAATATCATTGTGGAGTTCTTTATTTTCCATTTTTTCAGTATATGATTTATAATTAAACTAGAATTTTCATATACCTCTAATTTTTGCACACTTATGCTAGCTGCTGCTTCTAATCCAATAATGCACGCTTCACATTCCGCGGCATTATTAGTAACCTCAAAGTCTTATTTAACAGAGATTGGAATATGTGCTCCCTCTGGACTTATGAGTAACACTCCTACGCCACATCCTTTTTGATTAGACGCACCGTCAAAGAACATTACCCATTTGTCATCTTGTGTCATGAGAGTCTCTTCATTCGGAAGATGAGTAGTTTCTGCATGACTTGTTTAAATTGGTTGTTGGGCAGAAAATCGGAAATTACTTTTCCTTTCCTCGATTTTTCAGGAATATATTTTAGCTCGAATTCGGCCAACTTCACCAATCACTTTGATATCCTTCCTTGTATAGGTGGTTGTTTGAACAAATACTTTATCGGATTTTGTTGAGAAATTACATGAGTGGTGTGTAGTAGCGTATAATGTCGTAATATTTTAGTTGCCCACACTAATGTTACACTTGTTTTTTCCAAGGTGCTATATTTTGTTTCATATTGAATGAACTTCTTACTTATGTAATATATTGCACGCTCGACTTTTTCTACCTCTTGTGCTAACATGGCGCCCGTGGCCGTGTCTGTAACCGTGATGTATAGCCTAAGAGGTAGTTTGGGTACTGGTGCTAAAATTAGTAGACTTTTGAGATCATCTTTGATTTTCTCAAAGTCCTTTTGGCATTAATCGTCTCATTCATGTTTTTCCTCTGTTTTCAATTTTTTAAATATTGGCTCACAAGTCGTAGTCAATTTGTTGATAAATCGACTAATGTACTGTAGTTTGCCAAGGAACCCCTAATTTCATTTTCTGTTTGATGGGGAGGCATGTCAACAATTGCCTTTATTTTTGAGGGATCGATCTCAATAGCACATGTGCTTACTACGTATCCTAGTAACTTGCCAGAAGTTACCCCGAAGGCGCATTTTTGTGGATTCAATCGCATTTTGTATTCTTTTATGTGAACGAAAAATTTGCGTAAAGCTTTTATATGACCCATTTTATATTTGGACTTTACGATCATATCATCCACATACACTTCTATTTCTTTATGCATCATATCATGCAAGAGAGTTGTAGCCGTTCTTTGGTACGTAGCTCCTGCATTTTTTAAACCAAATGGCATGACTGTGTAGCAATATGTACCCAAGGAATAATAAAGCATGTCTTTTCTTCGTCTTCTTTTGTCATTAAAATTTGATTGTAACCTGCGTATCCATCCATAAAGGATAACATCGCATGTTCAGCCGTGTTATCTACCAATATATCAATATGTGGTAGAGGAAAATCGTCTTTAGGGCTAGCCTTATTAAGGTCCCTAAAATCGACATCCATGCGAACTCGTCCATCCTTTTTGGAGACTGGGACAATGTTTGGTAAGTCACTATTTTATGTACTTTAACACTGCTTTTAATTATTATTTGAGTATGATGTTATACGCTTTTATATAGATTTATGCATAACTTATTAAAGGTATTAGTAGTGAACTTAGTACTTAAGCCTGAATATGTAACTTTTGCAGGGGTTAAAGTATTAAGCTAATGAAGTAATGAAACACTATGCCCACACTTATACTCTCACCTCACGTACTACAAGCTTTAGAGAACAAGTGGTAGTGGATTTTAAAACCCACTAACTCATAATAGCCCAAGTTCCCATACGAGCTAATTGGTATACACTAGACCCTAGTGTAGGTAGGGATACCTACACCCCCCTCTAAACGATGCGTTTATCATGTTACCCACATCCCATAACCCACTAACCTACTATAACTACCCACCATTCTCTCTAAAACCTTCTTCTTCATTTCTCTAGACTTTCTCTCTCATCAAAACCAAAAAATATGAACCAAAATTGCTTCAAAATACTACGAAATTGCTTCAAAATACTACGAAATTGCTTCAAAATATTGCTAAATTCCTTCAAATGTCTACATTTGCGAAGAAATTCAACAATCGCAACAACATTCACAGAAAGAGTAAGTAATTTTACTAAAAATTTTTGTATGAACCTATTTTTTCTACTACGTATTTCATTTTGAAATTACATGTTCAGAAACATAATCTAACTTGATTAGAACTATTTTATGCAAAAATCATTAAAATCTACTATGTTTTGTGTTTTTTTTTTTTTTCACAGAACCGAAAAATATATTTCGAATTAGAGAGATAAAGAGAATGATGATTCAGAGAGGAATCCTGTTCGTTGAACATAACAAGGCATAGTCTGAAGAAACGTAAGTATTATTTCAAAAACCTATTTAAACAAGAGTAGAAAAATTTAAAAAAAAAACAACGAACAAAAGTCTCAAGTTGTAGATCTAGAACTTTTAAAAGATATTAAAAAGTCTTATGGTATAGATGTTAACATTTCTACGATTCCGAGTTAATATATGAACATATATAGAATTATAAATGTTCATTTGTATATTTGAATTTATTTGAGTTTATATTTGACTTTATATGCCTAAATAAATAATGTTCATTTTTATGATATGTTATGCACATTTATGAAATGCATAAATAACCATTCATTTGAGTTGAGAAACTGACTTATTTATTCTATCAAATCTTTTGATCATTTATGAAATTTATAATGTTCATTTACATATAAAGTAATGTTCATTTTAAAATATATGTTAATATTGGTTCATTTCAGTTTACATATATATTTATATGCCTAAATAACGAATGTTCATTTCTTTTATACATTATCCTCATGTATAATATTGATAATGTTCATTTGTATGCATTAAAACTAATATCTTACAACCAATCTAGCTATATTGTAGTGATGTCCAAAGTTACACATTTGATATAAATTTGCACATGGAATTGAAGAATACGTAGTTGTTTTGGAGAAGATAAAATGGCTTAACAACGCTGATTATACAAACTGCGGAGTATACATTATGAAGCATATAGATACATTCACTACTAAACTTAATGAGAGTTAGATTTGTGATTTGAAACCAAATAGTGTAAAAGTGATAAATGTTCAATAATGTAAGATATATTGTTCATTTATAAAGTAGTGTATATAATAATTAACATTTGTTAATTAGTTTTGTTCAACAGGTGAACCAAATTAGGAAGCAAGGATGCGGAACTGATGCTATTTGAAGAAAAACACTAAATATAGGTTAAATAGAAGATAAGCAAGGAAGTTTGCAAATGAATAGTACATGTTATATGTTCATTTATGAAAGTGTATATGTTCATTAATGAATGTGTATATGATCATATCTTATACTTCCTCCGTTTCTTTTTACTTGCAACACAGCCTTGTGGCACGTGTTTTGAGGTCGGGTTTATGTAATGTAAATGGATAAATTATTCATTATAATTTTTACAAATGATACTTAACCCTATTCTAATCTTCGTGTAAAAATTATATTGATAAAATAGCTCGTTTACCCTCACTAATCATCTCCTAAAATTGCGTGCCTAAAAGGTGTGTTGCAAGTAAAAGAAAACGGAGGAAGTATATAGTTTTATAGATGATTTTTTTTGGAGGAAAATAGACTTATAGATTTTATTTGTTAAAAAAATTATTGTAATTGATATTTCATTTTAATCTTTATTTGTATGAAAAAAAATATATAATTTTTAGGTTTTATGAATTGGTTGTTGGTTCTTTACTTTTGTTCATTTTCAAATTGATAAATAATCATTTACATATGTTGAATTTTAAAAAAACAATATACTAAAAAAGGTACTATATAGAAACAAATTCTTATGTCTTTAACACTTGAAGAACTTTGAACAAGAGCACCTTGATCATTTACTGGAACCGTGGGAGGAATAACTTAAACATTTGTCGATTGAACATTTCTGGAATGGGGTATAAACATTTCTGGATTGAAGTTTGAACAATCCTGAGTTGAAGTTGGAACAATGCCAAGAACTACGGGTGGAACAAAATATCTAGTTTGAGATTTTGTAGACGCATTAGTACTCTTGGATTTACTTGAGCATCATTTTTAACACCAGCACCACCTTTATTTATAGGAACATTACATTGAGCTTGAGCAGCAGAAACACCAGCAACACTTTTATTTATAGGAATATTTAAATCCTTCGACTGCAAAACAAATTAAATGATCATATTAAAATATATAAATGTTCAATTACAAACACTTAAATAAACAGATAAGAAAAACAAAACTTTAGCAAGATATGAAATATCAACTTTTTTTCCCACTGCACAAAGTTTTAATATACAATTATAAATGAACATAACAAGTTTCAAAAAATGATCATATTAAATCCTTTAAACACTAAATCCTTCGCCTTCAAATAAAAGTTAAATGATCATATTAAAATATATAAATGTTCAATTTCAATCACTTAAATAAACAGATAAGATCAAAACCTTAGCAAGATATGAAATATCAGTTTTTTTTCTCATTGCACAAAGTTTTAATATACAATTATAAATGAACATAACATGTTTCAAAAATGAACAATAATTAACAAATACAATGTTCAATAGCAAAATTGCACATGATCAATATGGAAAATTTTGACACATAATATTATCAAGAAAAAATGGTAAAAACAAATAATCATATATGACATAAAAAAATTAAGAAGTACAAACGATAACACATAATTGATTAATTTTAAATATAAAAATGATCAAAAAAAAATAAATAAATAAAAGCATACAAACAAAATCACGCAATTTTCAAACATAGAGCAATGAAATAAATTGAAGCAGCGAAATATTCATAACAAAGTATGAACAATCCAAAAACGTTCATCATAATCATAATCAAATTTTGAAAATTGAAGCAACGAAAAGAAAAATAATACATAAATTAAGTTGAAATAAACAGAGCATTATAACACAACAATGTATTGATGATAAAAATTACAAAATTATGATTGTAATTACTCACATTGTTGATGAACAAACGAATCAATCAATCGAACTCTAGAAGACGGAAACACACTTTCGTAATCACGATCAAAATTAGCAGAGGAAGAATCAGCCATTGATGATCAACAACAATTATCAAAATCGTAGGAAAAATAAACGGCAAAATTAGTATAAAATCAAATGAAGAAGATGAATTAACTAGAGAGAATGTAGGTAGAAAAATGGAAATTGATCAATTGAGGAGAGAGAAAATATTGGGTTTAAAATCATTTATATACATAGTTTCAATAATAAGAAACAAGGAATTAAAAAAATAATAAAAAAAAGGAAAGAATTGAAGCATGAATTAGCTCGTGAGTACTCCCCGCAAGCTACAAAATGGCGTAGCATCAGGGGGTGTAGGTAGACTATCCTACACTAGGATGTAGGGTATAATTTTCACATACGAGCAGCAGACATCTTGAAGTAATAATGGGTTAAAAGTTTAAAACCCAATAACTCCTAAGTTTGAAGTGGGCACGAAAGAAGAAAAATAACAAAAACCCATTACTGAGAAAGTAGCAGCGGGCCAGCGGCAACAAGAGGCAAAAACCCACGAGAAAACCCTCACAAATACTACTGTATAAATCACGCACACTAGGAGGAAAGAGGGAGGCAATCACACGGAGACGACGCAGCAGAGGAAGCACGAAAGAGGAGAATAGACGAACATCAGCACCTCGCGAGAGCCGTTACTGGACCGAGCTTGGAGCAGTGTTCTTTCTTCCCTTAATTTTGTGCAATTGACTGGTTTTTACTTGATTTAATATGTTTAATATTGAATCTTAATTAATTAGTTGTGTTCTCTAGATTTCCATGCAGTGGCGGAAAGAGAGGGGTACGAGGGGGGACAGCTGTCACCCCACTTAAAAAAAAAAAATCAGATTTTTATTATTTAAAAAAAAATAAATCAAACTTACAAAACACGACTGAAAATTTGACAATGGTTTGTACAAGTTGTAAGACTTGTAACTAACCCACAAACAAAAAACTAAAACTTTTGTATACATCCGGTTTACACTAATATTAATGTACATCGAGCAGTATAAGTGTAACTTTTAGCTAATTTTAGGGTAACTTTTTGCCTGTTTCTGGGTAACTTTAAACGTAATATAATTTTTATATAAATAGACAACAAGAAAAGTTTTATAAAGATAATTTAATTACATTCAATAACTAATAATTGATTTTTAGTCATTTTAAAATGTGATTCTTTACTAATAAAGTGTAAATAATTTTAATTTGAATTGAGTTACTTTTACGCATATTGGGGTAACTTTTATTCATTTTAGAGGTAACTTTTAATCACTTTAAGCTATCTTTATAATGGATGTACAATAATTATTATAAACCCGATTTTTTTAAAAGTTTGTGAACAAAAAAAAGCAAAAGTTGAAGTAAAGTCACATCATATATAAAACAAAAAATATAAAAAATACTAACATGAAAAATTAAAAAAGTAACAATTCTTTTACAATTCCACTGACAACGCTCCACGAGTCCACGAGATTGCGACTTTACGAGTCATAACTGACGAGTGACGACTAAGTGACTAATCTGATCGACGCCAGCGAAACCAGACGACTGACCCCACCGGCAGCCCACCATCAATCAATTTTTCTTTGATTTTTCCCCAAATTCATATTAAGTAACTTTTTATTATAAATTAACCCTCTAAACCCTAAATCTTATTTTTTTTTTACTTGTTTTAGTGCCAATTCCTTAAAAGTGCTAATTGTTTAAATCCTAATTTTCTAATGGTTAATTTTTGAATTCCAATGTTTAATTAGGGTTGTCAAATTGTTCGCTTTTTAACTTGTTATTTGTGTTAAATTGTTTTGTTATTTGGATTGTATGATATGAATATACGATGGTAATTGAGTTATTATTGATTAATTGTTTGCAATCTTATTTATTAAATTAGGACATGTCAAAGAAACCCGATCTTCGACAATTTATGTTTAAAAGAATGAAACCTCAAGGAAATGAACCCACTTCTTTTACCACCCCTGAAACTCAAGAAAATTTTGTAGAAAATGGTGGTGGTACAAGTACTAGTAATGTACCACTAGAGGAGGAAGAATTGATACATGATGTTGAACTACTTCCTCATGATTCGGGAAAAAGAATGAATATAATGGATTATCCCCCAAATCAAAGAAACGCGGTAAGTAGAGCTTATATTCTAAAAAAACCTTGTCAGCCAAAAACTCATAACTTCCCTCAAAGACAAGTAGGTGGTTTGCGTCGTTTTAGTGTGAATTGGTTCAACAAATGGGATTGGCTTGAGTATAGCATTGAAAAAGATGCCGCATATTGTTTTGTATGTTATTTGTTCAAAGGTAAAGTTGAAATAATATGGGGGGTGATGCATTTGTTGATTGAGGGTTTAGGAAATGGAATAAACTGGAACGATTTGAAAAGCATGTTGGTGGAATTAAGAGTGTTCATAACCTTGCTTATGAGAAATATGTGAATTTAAAATATGGGAAAAATAAATCAATTATGAATATGTTTGAAAAGGCAAATGAGGTGATTAAAAATGAATATTATATTCGTTTGAATGTATCTTTAACTTGTTTAAGGTTTCTTTTGGGGCAAGGTTTGGCATTTCGTGGCCATGATGAAAGTGATGAGTCTCATAATAAGGGTAATTTCATTGAGCTATTGAAATGGTTAGGAGAAAAGGTTAAGGAAGTAGGTGATCATGGAAAATATGCACAATGATGAGAGATTTAAAAATATGCGTGATCTTAACTTTCTTTCCATGATGCTTGTTAATACCAAGAAGGATAAGACATATCCTCTTGTATATTTGCTTATCAAGTTGATGTTGATTCTCCCCGTTGCTACGGCAAGTGTTAAAAGTGTATTCTCCACAATGACATATGTCAAAAGTAAGTTGCGAAATAGCATGGGTGACCAATTTATGAGTGATTGTTTGGTCACTTTTATTGAGAAGCAAGTGTTCTTACAAGTTCCTCATGAAAAAATCATTGATCGTTTTCAAAATATGAAGACTCGAAGGATGCAATTATAGTTTAATAATAAACTTTATGTACTTTTTTCATCTTTTTTTTTTGAATTGTAGGACTAATTATAAAAATCAAACACAACGATAAGTTTATTATAGTTTAATAATAAACCTATCGTTGTGTTTGATTTTATATATATATATATATATTTTTGTCAAATGATGCGATATTTAGTTGTCGTCCCCCCGGCTATATATTCCTGGCTCAGCCACTGTTTCCATGTGTAGCTAATTTCGTTTGTTCTAGGTTAGGGATGTAGTCTTTTACAATTTATCTATGAGTTGAATTATTTTGTTTGGTTTGATTTATATCATTGCAATTTGATAATCTTGTTTTAATTTGTACTTTTTATCTGGCCAATTGATTGTATGTTTAAGGTATTGGATTATTAGCGAAAGTGAACTTTCAATTCTAGTTCGTGGGATTATCAAACGTCAAGTAGTATAATTTTAGGAATAGTTATACACTTGGGGTGGTCTTATTGAATTCCTATCCTTAGTGAGTTTATTTCAACTGTTGTGATCACGAAAGTAGACATGAGATTGATTTAAATATACGTTTTCTACCTTGGGAGAGGAGATAACATACTTTTGGTAATTCGATCATTGTTATATAATATATGTTCAACCCTGCAATTAGTTTAATTTCATTATAGAGAGTATCTGGCGAAACCGAAAACCTAGAGCTACTTCTCATTATTGTCTATCGTTTTATTAATTTGCAACCTTAATCGTTTACAGTTTAGTACTACTTTTCTCATATATTCTATCGTCTAAATATTATTTTAGTTTCTTAACTTGGTAATTGAGTAGACCTCCTCCTTGTGAATACGATACCTTGATCACCCTATATTTATTTTAATTGACCCGTACACTTGCGGTAGATTTAGACCCGATCAAGTTTTTGGCGTCGTTGCCGGGGAGGCAATAATTCAATATTATACTATAGAAACTTTCGTATTAGTTTGAACTTTATTTTAATTTCTGCCAGTATTTGACCGTATTTTTTTTTTCTGCTAGTTTTTTATTTACTTTTTTTTTATCGTTTAGAGTCTGAAAAAAAATAATCTGCCGATATTTTTTATTCTGTTTTCTGTAATTTGCAGTCTAAATTTTTTTTACTATTTCTACTACTACACACAACAATAGTTTACAAGAGAAATTTGTTTTTTTTTACTTATTCTAATTTTCTGTTTCTGATTTTCTGTTTCAGCATTATACTCTACTGTTATTTTATATTAGTGTATGCCACTTACTAATCGTTCTCTAATCCCTTTTGATCCAGAAATCGAAAGAACGTTGCACGCGTTAAGGAGTCCCTAGATTTCTGAACAAGAATCTTCAATTCCTAAGCTGAAAACATGGCAGAACCACCAGCTATGATGTTGCATGAGTAAGCAATGCCCGATGCTAGTTCAACCTTTGCAAGTATAGTAAGACCTTCTATCCAAGCTAATAATTTGAACTTAAGCCTGCTTTAATTCATATTATTCAGCAAGATCAGTTTGGTGGGTCGCCTATTGAATGTCCATTAGAACATTTAGCTAATTTTCTTGAAAAATGTGATACCATTAAGCTAAATGGGGTAAGTGAAGATGCTATTAGACTTAGGTTGTTTTCATTTTAACTAAGAGATAAGGCAAGAAATGGTTGTCCTCTAAATCTTCTAATTTTTTTACCACATGGACTTCTTTATCTCAAGCTTTTCTAAATTAATTTTTCCCACATGCTAAAACGGCTAAATTGCGTAATGATATTACTAATTTCACTAAAAATGAATTAGAGTCATTATATGAGTCTTGAGAAAGGTTTAAAGATTTGCAACATCAATGTCCTCACCACGGTACCCCTGATTGGTTACTGGTGCAAATTTTTATAATGGCTTAAATAATTCTATTAGAAGTACTATAGATGCTGCAGCAAGTGGTGCTTTAATGAGTAACACTACTGAAGAAGCTAATAATTTATTATAAGAACTTGCTTTTAATAATTATGGTTGTTCTAGTGAAAGATCAATTGCTAAAAAGAGTACAAGATGCATGATGTGGATGGTATTAACATGTTAAATGCTAAGTGTAAGGAATATTTAAATCATTACCCCAAACTTGAACCCCACAGTGATCATACACTAAAGTATGTGACGTCCAAAGGGAAGGAAGCTAGAGAAAAAGAGTCGCCAACAAGTTTTAGGAACTTGTAAACCATTCACAGGGTGAAGGTTACACCCCTTAACGATCTAGGAGATCGATAACTCCAATAGGTCTGGAACCAGGACTGGAAGTTCGGGGATGAAGGTATAAATCCAACCTAAAAGAGATTGAACCTGCCCTAATAATAGGCCTCTACTTTATTCTGATCGTATTCATGTGCGCTTTCTGACTAACATACAATCATTGGGTTAACCCTAAACCTGTTTATCTATGTTGGTTGAACATTAATGCACAAATAAAACGATTATTGGCGATCAGTTGAATTATAATCATATTAACCCATAAACAAGATTATTAATTATCTTATTAAGCGTGATTACAAATACCAATTCCCTTTAAACATGCATAAAAGGCGTGATCAAGCAATAACAATAAATGTAATCAAACAACATAATAATCATCATAATAATTATAATTATAATAGAAATAACAATCAAAATAATTAAAAATAATCATGAGAATAACAATAAAAATCATGTTAAAGCATAATAATAGCAAGATCCTAGGCATGATACTAACAAGATTAATAACAAACCCTAGCATGTCACTAAACAATAAAAATCAAAGCAAACCATAGCATGATACTAACATGAATATCAAAACACCCTAGACATGATTTCTATATCATAATAACAATGCAAACAATTAAAGCACTTACTTGGATGCCTTGTACCTCTTTCCTTAAATTGATAAAATTTAAGCGTACGAGAGGGCAAAATTGTATTTTCTTTAAAAACTTCTTTTTTTCTTTATTAAAACTCTTAAAAGTCAACTAAAGTCAATTTATCAATGCTAATCAAATTAGGATTCAAAGGAACCTTCTAGAAGATTTTAAAAGACTATAATCAATCCTGACCACATTAGGAATGATAAATCTATAAATATGCCCTCCTCTATATCATTGGGCCGCACATAAATATCAAACCGGACCCAGTTTAGTAATTTGGTCATAACTTCCTCATTATTCATCGGAATTGAGCTTATAATATATCGTTGGAAAGCTCTTTTCGAACCTGACCCAACTACACTATTATTGGACCCTTGCCATGGACCAAATCAAACTGGATTGACTGTTTTCTTAAAATAGGTTTTCAAAAACAGAGAGAAAGGAAAGAAATATAACTAACCGCAACACTAGACTGTCCACACTTTCACTTCATTCGATTATGATTCGACACGAAAGGTACTCATCACTGGGTTTGGTTTTGGGGAGACACAAATGGGTGTCTACACTAAGGTTGATAATTTGACTAAAATTTTCAGCAAAATGAGTAATGTTAATCTTATTTCTAGTCCTGATTTTTCTTGTGATAATTGTGGGGGTGCACATGCTAGTAATGATTGTCCTAATTTTGAACAAGCTCAATTTGTTTATAATTATAATCGATCATAATATGACCCTGACCTATTAAAGGAATTCATCGATGTATTCGCTTGGTCATATGAAGATTCCACTAATTCTAGGAATGAAACCTGTAAAACAAAAGTTACATCGAATGAAACCCGGCGTAGCTCTTAAGATAAAAGAAGAAGTACAAAAACAAATAACATCAGGTTTTATCAGGGTATCTCCAATGGGTTGCGAACGTAGTCCCAATTTCGAAGAAAAATGGAAGGGTACGAATGTGTGTCGACTATCGAGATCTAAATAAGGCAAGTCCAAACGACGACTTTCCTTTACCATACATCGATATTTTAGTAGATAAGAAAGCAAATCTGGCGCTTCTCTCATTTATGGATGGATACGTACGGTACAATCAGATCCTCATGGAAGAAGAAGACATGGAGAGGACAACTTTCATAACATCTTGGGGCACTTACTACTACACGATGATGCCATTCGGGTTGAAGAACGCGGGTGCCACTTACCAATGAGTAGCGACTGCCTTACTCCATGACATGATGCACAAGGAAGTCGAAGTCTATCTAGATGACCTGATTGTGAAATCAAAGGATCGACTAGGGCATTTGGTAGCCCTAAGAAAATTCTTTGAAAGATTAAGAATGTATAACATGAGTTTGAACCCATCCAAGTGTGCTTTTGGAGTCACCTCAGGAAAACTAACCAAGTTCAAAACAATCATGTCAATACCACCACCCAAAACCAAGAAGCAAATTCGGGGATTCATTGGCCGGTTGCAATACATAAGTAGGCTCATATCAAAGTTGATAACAATATGTGAACCAATATTCAAGAACCTCAAAAAGAATGTGCCGGTAATATGGGACTATGAGTGTCAAAAAGCCTTTGAGAAGATCAAATCCTATCTCGCTAACCCTCCTTTATTAGCACCAGCACTCCCAAGAATCCCTCTTAGGTTGTACTTAACAGTCACCAAAGAGACAATAGGGGCTATGCTCACACAAGAAGTAGAAGGAACGGAAAATGACATCTATTACCTAAGTAAGAAGATGCTCGAGTATGAAATACGCTATACACCACTTGAGAAATTGTGCCTCGCATTGGTGTGGGCCACAACCAAGTTAAGACATTATATGCTCGTTCATACAGTCTTTGTAGTATCTCGAATGGATCCACTCAGGTATCTTTTCAAGAAATCTACACTAATTGGGAGAATATCAAGATGGATAATTAACCTAGACAAATTAGATGTAAGGTTCATGCCTCAAAAGGCCATTAAGGGATCCGTGGTTTTCGATTTCTTAGCGGATTTTCCGATAGGAGATTCCACGCCTATACATGAGAATGGTTTTCCAAACGAAGACTTGATGGTCACAAAAGACGATACTTGAACTCTCTACTTTGACAGAGCCTCAAACCAAAAGGCATGTGGTGTAGGAGTACTATTGGTATCACCAAAAGAGGAACATGCATGTTTTAATCTCCATAAATTTAGATTTTGACGTTACCAATAACACTGCAGAATATGAAGCATTCGTGGTAGGCCTCAAAACAACATTGGCATTGGGAGTAAAGATACTTTGAATTTTAGGGAATCTTCATTGATCATCAATCAAATTTCCAAGAGATGGAATGTAAGGAGTGAAAGTTTTGCTCCTTATCTAACCTACTTGGACACTCTCACAAACCAGCTGGAATAGTTAGAATGCACATATCTACCCAGAGAGGAAAACCAATTTATTTATGCTTTGGCAAGACTAGCCTCAATGATTAGGATTCCTACGGAAATAGAGAAAATGCCCTTAACAATAGAAAAGAGGCACAAACCGGCTTACATTCAAGCAACAAAGGATGATGAAGTAACCCAAGAGGGAGAAGAAGAGGAAGAACCTTGGTATAAGGACATCCACAACTATATCACAAAGGGAGAATATCCACCCCATGCTGACAAAAGGGCAAAACGAGCCTTAAGACTTTTAGACGGGTTACACAGGAGGGTACCTAAAGGTCGAGCTCTTTTATGTGTAGGCAAAAAGGAAGCCCAAAGGGCTATGAGAATAGTCCACAAAGGGGTATGTGGAGCACACGTAAATGGAAAAATGCTAGTCCAAAAGATAGTGCGCGAAAAATATTATTGGACTATCATGAATAGGGACTGTCATTAAAATGTTAAAAGATGCCTTAAATGCCAAATATATGCCTGAAAAAGGAATAAACACGTCGTCAAATTGTCTATCCTTAAATCAAATACAATTTATAAAACCTAAACAAACCCAATACAAGTATAAGGTAAGCAAAGGGTCAAACTGCAGGGAGAAGTTACACGCCGTAATCACTACTAATCAATAAATCTATCTCGGAACAAAGAGTGGAATTATCTAACAGATTAAACTAAGAGAAAATTGAATTAAAGACAATATAAAGAAAAAACCAAGGGGAATGGGTAGATATAGGCTTCACTTTAACATGCAATAACATAAAAATAAATCGATAATGAACTAAACATACGTTAATATCGATATAAAGGGTCCAATCTAGCCACCTGTCAGGGTCAATTGGCTTCTCCTAACATAGCCTCTATGCTGTCACATTAGAACCATATACAAGGAGGTGTTATCAAGTAACAATCGATAGAAATGAACTTAGCTAAGTCAGGCTTCATTTCATTTAGCAAAGATTCACCTTTAATCAACTAACAACGTTCACTTTGCAAGAAGATCAAAGAACAATCAAGCATGTAAAGACTTTAATCACAATCAACTTGAATCCCAATACTATAAGCATGAACAAACTCCAAGTACACCATCCCCATACCCTTGGCTAAGCAATTACTCACTATCCATGGCAATCATCGAGTTAATCATAATATTAACAAGCAAAAGTATGATTAATGAGTAATTAACAAAACAAAAGCAACTTAACACAAAATCAAATAGCAAAGTAAAGATAAAAGAGTAAGGAAACGCTCATTCATTTAAGTTTAAGTTCTACAAAGAGGTTGATTTAGCTTCTTATTCAAATTCCAAGCTCAACAACGGAGTAATCCACACTTTCTCTCTCTAAAATGCCAAAAATAATGGTGTTTCTCTCTCTAGATTAAGCTAAAAATCTTAAAATTAAAACTAAGCTAATCTAATTGCCCCCCTAAAAGAGTGTACAGACTATAAATATGTGTTTCTAAAAAGAAAGAAACTTGAGCAACAAGGCGGAGAAAAATCTGAAACCCAGCGGTGCGCGCCCGCGCACGAGTTTCACGCTCCCGCATAGGTGTAGTATGCGCCCTCTCAAGGTAATGCTCCCCCGCAACTTTGTGGGTATAGAGAAAAGAATCCCTTGGATGCATGCCCGCACTTCTAGCTTGCGCGCCTGCACAGAAGGTCGCACGCCTGCGTAGAGGTCGCATAAAAGGGGTGCAAAACTCTCTTGTTTGGTTTTGTTTCTTGAGCTTGGTTGCGCTAGTTCTGACAAGGCTGCGTGCTCGCACGTTAAGCGATGCGCGCCTGCGCGGTGGTTGCGGAGCAGTCATACAGAATAGCCTGCTTAGTCTCTTGATTTCCTCCTTATGCTCGCCTTTTCACCATTATGTGCGCCCGCGCACTGTCAATGCGCGACCTCTCCAGCTCACGCGCGACATTGAATACTTGGTTCAAAGCTTCCTTCTTTCAGTACAATGGTTCCTATAAAACAAAACAAGAAAGCCAAACTAGAAAATACACAAACGTGGTAAAAAAAAAAAAGAAAGAAGACGGGCAAAAGAAAGGAGAACTAAAGATAATAAAAAGGAATACAAACAAGCTACAAGTATGGAATAAACTCGTTAGAATGAACTCTTAATCGTGGCATAAATGCCACTCATCAACATCCCCCACACTTGCTTCTTGCTTGTCCTTAAGCGAAGAAGGCTAGAAGAAGATAAACTAACAAAGAAAAGCCGACTTTGCTGTTAGTGAAAGCAACAAGCCATTTAAACCTCACGGTTGCCGATGAGGACGAGTTGTGATCTCGTGAGGGTTTCCAAAGAGTTTTCCCACAACTCTTACAACATTGTGTCCAAGACAAGCGAAAAGGAGAAGAAAAGAATATGGATTATCAAGCACATGCAAATCATAATCAAATCAAGCTTTTATAGGAAACAAGCATAAGTGGATGCCAAACTTTCTAAATAGTGAAAGTAAACACGCAAGGGGAAGCCAATGGTTGATTGAAGGATAAATCATGTTAAGTGTAGAGAACTCTAACATGCACCAACCACCCCCCCCCCCCCCACGCATTCCATACATTCTTACCGCGTTCCCTCATCTAGTTTCAAATCCACCCTTGGAGATAGCGTCTCATGACTCCACAAAGGAGCCAGAACAAAGGTAAAACAATACAAAATAGGGAAACCCGATATCTTACCAAGTCATGCCTTCTCCATATGTTTGAAGTCTAGCTCCCTCCACCAACTAGTGACTCAACTTTCCTAAGTCAAAACAACATTAAGAGGGTTGTAACGTTGGCTAGTGGGTAAAGGTGTGGTTAAATTTGGAAATTGGTGCTTAGCTAATCATGAAACAAAGGGTGATCAAGCCTCTTTTCCAAAATCAAACTTCTACCAATTTCAACTATATTGCCACAAACTTGAATTTCATTGCCAAACATTTTAAAATTTCCATCATCATTCAACAACTCTTTATTCTTTCTCTTTTTTTCTTTTTCATCTTGCAAAATTTTTGCTTTTTCTATAAATTGTACTTGCTTTTATATAAACAAAATTCACAACATCACTACTTCGCTTTCCACAAGAACCTTTGCCTCTTAATTTTCAAATCAAAACATCGATAGGCTTCCGGCTTGAGTTTCATGATAATAAGGGTGAGAGCAAAACAAAAAGGCAATAAGCTTGTAATGTGCTATAGTCAAGGAGGGGAAGGCTCAACATGGCAAGCAAAAGGGGAAATGCAACCAAAAATATAAGAGGAAATAAAATAAAAGCTAATCCTAGAAAAAAAAATAGTCACCGAATGAAGAATGCTCTTTATTATCCCTAAGTTAGCTCGGTCGCGATATCGGGAAGCAAAATGCCAAGTTCTAGATCTAAGCATGCCTTAGTAAGGATCCTATGCCGCTAAAAAAAAATTGTTGGAGGCTTAAACAATGAAACTCACATCGGGTTACAAAAACTACCTCTAGGGCTTCAAATCCCCTAATGTGAGCAACAACTTCATACCATAAACAAGTGAAATTGGTATTGGTTCTAAACCGGCTACCTCAGCATGAACCTATCCTAGAGTCAACCGACGGCAATCCCGAAGCATGTAAACTGTAAGCACTTAGCAAGAAAGACATTCAATCACGCAAGTTAACTTTTATTATGCTCAAAGTGAAGATGAAACACTAAAAATTTTGTGGTTTGTCTTGAACAAAAAGATCATATATATATTTTTTCTTTCTTGTTTTTTCAAAGAGGAAGGAGAATAAAAGTGATAAGAGGCAAGTAAATATTTAATTCCCAATCGACAAACAAATATCGTTCGACATCAAACTAACGATCACCAGATTTCGTAGAATCAAATGCATACAACCTCGAACAATCAACTCCATCCTAATCTAAATAAATATGCACACAAGAGAAAATAAAACAGAGGAAAGGTCTCACCAAATGCCGCTTGAATTAGAAGACAAGAGAATTATGCAATCTCACCGAGGGAGCTTATTCCGCTCCTTAGCTTTCCTTTTGTCCTCATTCTTCATGCTACATGGAAAGTGAACCCAAACAAAAGAAACTACAACTAAACAAGAAAAAGTTAGTAAACAAAGAAAAAGATTAGAGCTATAAACAAAGAGAAAATGAAGAATCAAAAAGCTATCTACAAAGTTTGGATCTAGGGAAATTTGGATTATCGTGGGTTTGGATTTTTCTTCTTAGGAGCGTCGTCACCTACACAAACACTCAAATTTTTGTCAAATTTTCATTGAAAACTCATTAGCAAGATCTCATCAAAATCACCATGAAAAATCATCATCACATTTAGGAAAAACAATCAACTTCAATACATGCTAGAACCAATCGAACCATGCAAACTATACCACCCACAATGTAATCCCCCCCCCCCACACTAGCATGATACTAAACCTTCCCCCGTACTACCAAAAAAACATCCCTTTGCCACTTACATCCCCCCCACACTAAAGCAAAGCAACGTCCGCGGTGCACTAAATAAAAACAATAGGAAGGCAGGCTAGTGGCCACTTGGGCCGGCGTCATCATCATCCCCATCTCCCACGAGATCATAAGAGAACCCGTCCGGAGGAATTCCATGGGGGTCCCAACCACCGGTGACACCCGGGGCCAACCATAGTGACCTCAAAAGAGGTCTTGTTGCCATTGAGGCAACAGGTCGTAGGGGGGCGGGAAGTTGAAGTAGGAAAGGATGGGAAAGGTTGACATATAGGTAGTTGGGGTCACCCCTAAAATCACTCCCTCCAGAGGCAGGATAATTGTACCCGGTCTCCGTCGGGTAGTCTACTCGGGGACGCCTTGGGAGGAGGGCCCTTGCCAAAAGGGCCAAGTAGGCTATGATCCCTGCCATTGTGGGGTCGGGCCTTGCTGAGGCAGCCAATGAGGGTAATTGACTGGGGGTGATCTCACCTCTATCCACGGTCGCACCGTAGAGAGCTTGAGTTTGCATGAACATACCTTGTTGGTTCTCAAGAAAACTTCTCATGCCAAGTTGCATGCTCATCATTTTTTGCTCAAGGCTACTCATGCCTTGATGATAATGGTCATGATGTTGTTGTTTTTGTTGTTGTTGTTGTTGTTTTTGTTGTTGTTGTTGTTGTTGTTGTTGTTGTTGTTGTTTTTGTCCACCTTCAACTATCAAATTTCTTGTGCCGCTCGAGGCGTTGGGTAGCACATCATTGTCCAGTGGAACTTTCCACACATTCCTAGCATTACTTCCCCAAGATGTTCGACTGGGATTAGGTAAGATGTAATGGTGTTGGCGCTCGACACACCAATCATTAAAATTGTTGGTATCAGAAGTTGGTTGGATGAACACCGACCTTCTCATTTGCTGGATATCAATGAATAGACCCTTATCGGTCCCAACTTGAGTATAGGCGGGAAAGAAGCGCTCAAACCCAAGCTTACTAGATATCCTAGTTACCATCCCACCAAGGGCGATTGAACCCGTCTTGTTGCCCGATTTGATTGCTTCACAACACAAGACGAACCAGTACCCCATGTTGAGCCTCCCTCTCAATTCCTCCCTAGTTGCAACCCATAAAGTGAAGAGCTCTTCATATGAGAGCTTGATCATGTCTTTCTTACTAAACACTGCATACACCAAGAGGCGGTGAAGAATACGGAGAGCAAGGTGGATGATTTCGCTTGTTACCGAATATCGAGTACTGAACTCTTCAAAATCAGTAATTGTTTGCCACCAACGGAATGCATCATATTCGGGGAAAAGAATCATGGATAGGGTAAGGAGATCCGCATCGGGGTGGAAGTCCAACAAGGAATTAAGGTCGCGAAGCCTCATGGTATGGTGGTCGTTGAATAATTGGAATGAAATTTGGAAATCATTGTTCCCACATGGTTCCTTTTCGAAGGAGGCTAGGAATTCAAGAGTGGGCTCTTTGTATGTTCGATGATGGTGTTTAATGAACTCACTCATTCCAAGTTTGTTGAGGAGTGACCTAAGTTCTTCATCTATCCCCAAATCCCTCACAGAGCGCTGATAGTAGTGCCTTGTGGGGTTAAGTTTCCATTTTAGAAGGTCGTTATAGAAGGGAGAATGGAGTTAGTTTATTAATTTCACAAGGGGAGAGCAATTGGTGTTTAGGATTGAGCTTGAGCACGAGGCTCCTCGACTACCAACCGGGGCTCCTTTCTACTCGTTCTCTTACTCATTGTAACCTCAAACAACACAAATATCTCCAGAACACACCAACAACAAAACCAAATAGGAACTCAACTCCCAACTCAACCAAATTTGAACCACAACAACAACAAAACGAGCTTTAACAATCTACAAAGAGGTTAGTAGCAACAACCAACCACACAATAATGGCTCAACTAACAACTAGAATCAACAACAATGTACACAATCACAAAATGTTATGATAAAAGTTAGAGCATGTGAGCAACAATGTCAAATTGATCAAGCAACTTCCATGGAATTAGTCTTATCATCAACAATTCTAACAATAATACAAAATTACTCAAACAAGTTCCATGAAAATAGCTTCAATATCAATAATGCCAACAACAATGTTCCAAAATCACACAATATCACACTAAAATGCAACAATCCTTAGCAGTGAAACCCAAAATCACATAAAATCCACTTAAGCTAAATCATTCTTAACAACTCAAAACTTTGCATAAACTAGTGAAACTAAGCAATAAAGTAGTAAAATTTAGAGTTACACCACAAAGGAGAATCTTGAACACCACCAAGAACACCAAAGACCACCACCTTCAACCAAGCTTGCACAACCACGAAAATGGGGGAAAATTGGGTATTTTGGAGAGAGAAAGTGGTGAATTTTGTGATTATAGTGAAGAAAAATGATGGATTTGGTGAAAAACCAAGGGAATTTGTGAGTTATGGGTGAATTTGAAGGGTTAGGGTTTGCGTTTGTGAGGAGAGAGAAGAGAGCTCAAAATTTTGGGTTGAGAAATGAGGGGGTGAAATGGGGAAGGAAGAATTTAACCCCGATTTACCCAGCGATGCGCACCCGCGCAGCATTTTGCGCGCCCGCACACGGATTGCACACAGGTCACGCAAACTTCCATCCTCGGTTCTGCAATTTCAACATTTTGTGCGCGGCTTCTGATAGGGCTGCGCACTCGCGCACTTTTATCTTACACGCCCGCGCAAAGGGCGCGCAGAGCTTTGCTTTTAATTGCCTTCTTCTCTCGTCTTAGACATTGAAAAGTCTCAATCAAATCATCCAAACACCTATCAACCAAAAGAACGAAAATGAGACTCAAAAAGAAATAAGAAGGGCGAAATTGGTATAAAGAGGGTTAGAAACACGAGTTTCCTCCCGGAAGCGCTTTTGGTTTACGTCGTTAGCTCGACGCCCTCGAACTAGGTCAAGGAGGATAATGTGGACGAGGCACATCAAGAAGCATCATTTAGAGTTTTGGATAAATAGTGAATGACATGAAGTTTTCCTCCCTTTCGTTGCCCAAGAACCGATCCAATAGCCTCATCGCTTGCATCGCAGATGAGTTCAAATGGTAAAGACCAATTCGGTCCTTGGACGACGGGGGTGGTGCAAAGTGCCTCTTTCAACCTACAAAAAGACTTTTGGCAAGCATAATCAAACATAAACTCTTTATCTTGTTGCAAGAGGGATGTGAGAGGTTTAGCAATCAATGAAAAATCTTTAATGAAACGCCGATAGAACCCGGCATGGCCAAGAAAAGATCTCACTTCCCTCACATTGTGGGGGGGAGGAAGTTTCTCAATGACCTCGACCTTGGCTTTATCAACCACAATGCCAGCATGGGAGATCTTGTGCCCAAGAACAATTTCGCTTTCTACCATAAAATGGCATTTCTCCCAAATCAACACAAGGTTTGCTCTCACATCTCTCTAGGAAACGATATAAATTGGATAGACAATCTTCATAGGTGGTTCCTCCAACAAAGAAGTCATCCATGAAGACTTCTATTTCATCTTCAATCATGTCACTAAAGATTGACATCATGCAACGTTGAAATGTTGCGGAGGCGTTACAAAGTCCAGAAGACATTTTCCCTATAGATCGATTTTGTGCATGCATAAGGATGGGGTTATACCTTTGATGTCATCAATGGTATATCCCAAAGCCTTCTTGTGTTTTCTCAAAACATCGATCAAGAGGGAAGTTTGCTCCTCCTCCATTAGATTAGAATTGATGATCACAGGGAAAGACTCATTGGAGTCGAGATATGCATACCTTAAGCCCAAAGGTAGAGGTTTCAAGTCTACCTTTGGTGCTCCCTTACCATTGAAACTCTCTTCTCTTTCTTAAACTTGAAAGAGATCATGAATAAAGGGAGCTACTTCCTCCATGTTTTCATCCTTGCATTTCCTCTTGCTTTCCTCAAGCAAATCCTCATAAAATTGCATGTCCTTCTTGTGAGCACCTATCTTTAATTCATTTAATAATACACTTTCAAGATGATCATTAGTAGCATACAAAGGGGAGTGAGAAAATTCATTGAGCACATAATCAAGAACATCAACTCTAAAACATTCACCACTTGAAGAAGGTTGTTGCATGATACTATGCAAATCAAATTCAATTGAATCTTTATCAATTTTTATGGTCATCTTACCCTCCTTTATGGTCATCCTACCCAAAATTATAGGAATGCTCTTATCCTCATCCATTTCTAGCACATTAAAGTCCACGGGAAATGTGAGCTTTCCAACCCTAAGGGGAATGTCCTCAATTTTACCCATGGGAAATATGGTAGAACGGTATGCTAGTTTGAGAGTAACATTTGTGGGTGAAAGGGTTCCTAAGCTTTTGGTAGATGGAATAGAGAATAAGACTCACGCTTGCTCCTAAATCACACAATGCTTTGTCAAACTCGACACCATTAATGGAACAAGGAATAGTGAAGCTACCCAGATCCTTCAACTTGGTAGGAAGCTTATTGGAAAGAATGGCACTACAATTGGCGGTTAAGCACACTGTTAGTTGTCACTAGATACAAAGGTTTTCCTCTATAGGTTGGCAATTTAGGGGCAAGGGGGTAATTTCCTTCTCCTTTGGCACCTTAACATCCTTTTCTTTCTCAAAACTTAATGACTCATTGACTCTCTCACCCTCATTCTCTAATTCCACTTGTTCTTGAGGCTCTTCCTCCACTAAAGGGTCACTCCCCACTACCTTCCCACTCCTAGTTGTCACTGTATACAAAGGTTTTGGATGGACTCCTTGACTTGGAATGGTGGAAGAAGAAAAAGAAGGGTATGAATTAGAAGCAAATTGAGCTATTTGAGTTTCAAGAATTTTCATATGAGCATTGGTTCGTTTTAGTTCCACTTCATGCCTCCTTTGATCCTCTTCACACAATTTCAATATGGCATCTAGTTTAGCCATCACGAGATCATTTGGAGGAGCTTCAAGTTAAAGAGGTTGTAGAGGTGGGGGAAGTTGGGGTTGATGGAAACCCAGAGGCCTATTAATTTTGGCATTGTTAGAGACATATTGTCCCCTATTGCCTCCGCTGCCTTGGTTAGGAACATTGCTTTGTTGATTATTTCCCGTGTTACTTTGATCACCAAAATTTTGATTTTTATGGTCATAGAATTGATAGTTGGGTTGTTAGGTTTGATTACCATACCCTATTTGGTTAGAGTACCCTCTTCAATTGAAATTGGAAGGGTCTTCCCTACCATGCATGATATTGGTCATCACAACCACTACACTTTGGTTCCAACCACGGTTTCCACTGTGATTCCAATTCCCCATTTGATTGGAGTTTGGCCTCATATTCCCCATTCGAGGAGCAAAATACATAGCATTAACATCTTCCACATTTTACTCAATATTTAGGGACCTAGGGTTTCTATGTTGGTTGATTTAAGTGAACTTAATTAATCATCACAACATTCGAAATCCTGAACATGCATCTAATATATAATTCATATACATAAACATATATAAATCGAAAAAAATAAATAGAGATGCATTTGGCAACTAGCATAACCCCTTGAGATCTTCAAAAGGTCTTCATTTGCAACTTCATGGCTTCGTCTTCGAAGCCTTGACCAAAATAAATACAACTACTAGTATCTACGATTAGTACTAATTTAAATATTAAGGTAAAAAAATACTCAACGGTTCGCAGACCGTATTTAGATTTACAAAAATACATCACGGATCACAATCCGTATTTTCTATCCTAATCGAGGCCCACTAGTTGCCATTTCATAAAACCTGTGAGAGAATACACATTCCATTCATCCATTCACTATATGTTAATGGCCCATGCATTCTACAACGATAAACAAGTAACAATGCATAAACACGCGAGAACTAGTAACTAATCTAGGTGGTTAATCTAATTAACACACCTAATTAAAACTAGTCAAAGTTGTTTTAATCTAATTTATTAAGTCGGTAAACCCAAATATTTACCAAAATTAAATTTTGCAAATGTCGCTCAAAAAGCCGAGGGCTAGCCTCCAAAATTTTAATTAAATAAACAAAATAATTAAAACGACAATTTAAGCAAAAAATTACATAGTCCAAAATGTCTAATTGCCTAGCACTAAGACTTGGAGTACTCACACCCCGCACAACCATTTGATGCTCAATGAACGTATGAGTGGGCCCGATGTCGCTAAGCGTTACACCGCCCACATCAGCGAACTCTCACGCATCAATAACGTGGCCCTTGATGGCCATGTTGTACAAACTCATTGCACTACATTGCTATGCAAGCAACGTCTACGCATATTACCCTTATTTACATACTAAGCACCGCATAATAAACTCTTAAAATAGCATTGCCTTAAAACCCGAGGTTAAAGTGCTAATTATGGGATTGTGCGCGTCGTTCTACAAGCACATAGCATATTCAATCGCACTCCCCTTAACACCAAGCATGCACACGAGCAGCTTGTGCTCGCACCAGCCACGGCTAGCCCATCGTAGCAGCACGCATAGTACCATGCTGCAGCTGCGCCATGCTACTGCTTGTTGCTGGCTGGCGTGCCACGATGCTAGCAGCGAGCAGCAGCCTCTGGCCTTCCCTCTCACACATGCACACACGCATAGGCTAGCTATCTATGCGCACATCCCTACGGACACACGCACGAGGCGCCCGACAGCCTCATGTGGGCTGCGTGAGCAGCCTAGCTGGCCGAGAGCTAGCTCGGGGCTCTTAAACCTCGACTTGTGTGCTTATGCCTCGGAAAAATTTCTGATTTCGTGTGTGACAATGTTAATCAATTCTAAATTAATTTTGAGGAAAAATGAAATTAATAACAAGTCCAACTTAAATAAATTCATCCAAGAGCAATTAACCAAAATTATTTCCAAGAACCATTCTTTAATAAAATTGGTTTAAACTTGGTGTAACAAAATAAATTAGGGCTATTCTCATTATTAATTTAATCAATTTAAATTAATCTTAAGATTTTGACAAAATAAAAGGGATTTGGAAAAATGAACATAGGTTCAATAAAAACTCTAACTTTAATACTTGTGAATCCTTGAAAAATTACATCTTTCAATATGAATATAAACAAATTTCTATCACAAGTTTTAAACTTTATGATTCCAATAAACTAAAATGATTAAATCAACAAAGTTTAACAAAAAAATATGGAATTTAGTAACTCAAAGCTTCAATCACTTAACATAATTAAAATTGAATCTTTACTTCTTGGAAGCCTCAAAGAACAACAATTTCACACTTAATGCAATTAATTTGCAATTATGTGAAAAATAAAACCAAGCTTTCAAACATAAATTACCACCAAGTAATTATGCCTAAAGAAGTTTAAAATTGCATATAAATTAAGGAAAGAACCAAATACATAACCACCATAAATATGCAATGAATTTTGAAAGTTAGAAAGACTTAAAAATTTTTGTCAAAACGAAAAATTCCTCGAAAAGTGCATTTCTGGTCGTTTTTTGGCAAAAAACCGAGTTGGGAGCCATAAAAACACCTGGGTTCGGGAGATGAAGACTGCTCTAATACGAGGTTAAAATAGATAAAACGAACTACTAATCTAATTAGCAACTTTATACTAGAAAATTAAGCCATAAAAACACCTTAAAAAATATTATGATTTTAAAAATAAACGAGCGAGGCTCCGATACTGCTGTTGAGGTTCGGTGAGTCAGACTCACCGTGAAAACAAACCCTAAAACAAGACTGCACTCGCCATAAATAAAACCATAAAAATATTAAATTAATCACAAGATTAAGATAAAACGATTACCTTTGAAGCGTGCTTCGCCCGACCAGAAGGGGCTCTTACTTCGAAAGCAAGCCTCGAAATTACGACGGCCTCCAACGATAGTCCACCCACAACTCGAGCACCGAAAACGGCCCAATGGCTAGGGGTTAGCAAGGCCCGACCTAAACCCGAGTAATTAATGAGTTCAAAGGTTTTCACAATGGTGATGCCTTTTTTAACTCTTCCTCAAGTGCTCTTCCCAATGCCCCAAGTTAGGTATTTATAGGGAAGAGCTAGAGAGTGAAAAACTTTCCCATCCATGTGGGAGAATTTGATTTTCCCATTTTATTTTAAAGCTAAAATAAAATTAATAATCAAACTAGTAATAAATCAACAAGTGGCAAGCTAACGTGAGAGCTTAGGTGAGGACCATTTTAAGGAGAAGGGGAACCAAACTTGCTCCCCAATCCCTCTCCCAAAACCGGCCAACGCAACACTTCACACACCTTTCACCATGCACCATATGGCACCCACCCTTGGGCATCAAGGCACCCAAGGTGGGCTGCCTTGTCCGTGGCTGCCTCGCCCAGCAGGCCCAGTACAAGCGTGCGGGCTGCTAGCACTGCCAGCCAGCAAGCCCAGCATGCTTGTACGGGCTGCTAACACTCTCAGCCAACGAGCCACACACCAAGGATGCGAGCTGCTGTTGGCCTTGCGCCATGGCCCAGCATTGCTAGGCAGCACGCATTGGCCCAGCCATGCTGCTGCTTGCTGCTACGGCTGGCGCGCCTAGCCTTGCGATGCTAGCATTAGTGCGCTAGCACGCACCAGTCAGCCTAGTCTTGGCTTGGTGCTGGCTGGTGCGCATGCTAGCCACCATGCTAGGAAATATGCCCCTAGCACCTAGTTTGCTCGTGACATTCCGATGGTAGGGGTATTTTGATCTTTGTTGATTTATTATTATTTTCACGTCTCGTCTTTTACTATTTTTTTACTTGACTACTGACGTTCGGTTTTGACGCTCTAAGCTTGAATTCCTGACGTCTAAATATTAATTAATCGGTCAACTTATTAATTCCTTCCGGATTAATTCGTCGCTTTTCTTCGTTAGTTGCTTGGGTGTAACCGGAAGGGTTAAGTCAAGATTAAGCTGTAATATTAATTATGCATTAATATTACTGATCGGAAGCGGCCTTCACCCAGGCATTCCGATCATTTGACCTTACTGAATATATTAGCTTTCTAATAATTCTGAACCCACTAACGGAATAGTACACTTGTTCGAAGGACACCATTCCTTTAATCCACCTACCCCTACTCGAAGAAGGGCGAGGCTCGGTCTCTAGGGCATCGTCGTCCATGCCCTCAGGAAGTGTGGGAGTGTCCTCCCGAAAAGCCTGTCGCCGGCCACGAGTAGAAAGATCGCGAGCCCGTTGTCTAGGCATGCTATTACAAAAATAAAAATCTAAATACTTAGCATCATTTCCTAAGTTATTTAGTTATTTATTCAAAAGCGGCTTAACAGTTATCTCAAGCTGCATTTTCTATTATACGCAAAAATTTTACCTCAAGGCTAAAAATTAGCAAATTAATGGAATTATTTCTAGTATTTAGTTTCTCCATGACGAACTAATACTATGCTCTCCTAATTGCATGATACAATATTCTCCATGACAATATAGTACATACACAAAAAAGAGCATGTTTCAAAATTGGACATGAACGATAAATCGACACATCATGGCATATTTTACAAGATCTACGACCAATATAACACCATTTCAAGTGCAAAAGAATACATGAACAACAAGAACCCCATTTCAGACAAGTAGTACCAAAACATGGTGATTTGTTCAATTTCTCACCAAAACACACAAACTTGGTCTCAAATTGCTCACAAACACACATGCATTCATATACAAGTCAATTCATAACAAGAATTTTGACATGGAAGCTCAAAATCAAAAACCCCCAATCTAATTTTTTAGGGTTTCAAGCAAGTATGGAATTTACAACAAAATTTGAGACATAAGTAAGAGAAACTTACATAGATCCTTGTGAGAAATCGAAAATGAGGAAACTAGCAAAATATCAAAGAAAATTTGGTGGAGATTTGAGCTCCAAAATCTCAAAAAATCGCGAAAGTGCTGTAGAGCAACCAGCGCAACCACCGTGACACAGTGGCCTAATGCCGCGCCACATAGAGATACTCCGTGTCACGGTAAAACGACAGCAGCAGCGGCGACCTCAAATGACAGCGACAGCAGTAGGGGCAAGAAACAGCGAAAAAAATGACCGTGCACAAGTACGAACACCGTGTCACGTTGGGCACTCTCGCACGCCAGTGCCGTCAACCGTGGCATGGTGGCCGTATAATTATAAAAGAAAAAAAAAGGAAGATGGAAAGAGAAAAGTAGGAGGTCGAGATTGAAAATGGTGAAGAAGAAGTGAGAAAATGGGGAAGAAGCAGCTAGTATTTAAAGTCTAAAATGCCGTTAAGCGATGCATTTCCCATGCCATGAATCTCGTTATCTTGTAACGGCATGTTTGCGCGTGGCACAGTGAAAATATCCAGGCGCGTGAACAAAATATGCACAAAAGAAAACCTCGCGACACGGGATTCCTTACCGTTTGACGAGGTCAGACACCGTGTTGCGGGATTTGTCCACGTGGTGCGGTGCCCTGTTGTGCGCCCTGCATTCATTTCTAAGCCTTCTGGCAGATATTTTAGCATCTTTGACCAAGTTGGAACGATTTTCCGCAATTTTTGGTCAGTTATCTTCTCATTGGAATTGCGCGGAAAATTATAATTGGTACCAAAATTACCGATTTACCCCTAACAAGCATTAGGATTGCATTTTCGACACATTAAACACCTAACGTAGTCAGATAGTCGACTTGAAGGTAAATCATTTGCGACCCATGTTCGGGGGTAATCGAACCATCATACACTTACAAATTTCAGCAATTATATCAGTTGTCGGTTTTCCTCAAGCATGGATAACATTATCGGTGGTGAGCGTTATCGGTGGATTTTTCTTCAAGTATAGAAAACCGCTAAGTCGACTTTCCTCAAGCATGGAAAGCATTATCAGTGGATTTCTTCAAGCATAGAAAAACACCAAAATCATATGTCAACTTTCCTTAGGCATGGAAAATATCATTCGGTAGGTTTCTTTAGGCTTAGAAAGCTACCAAGTTCATTAGACAACTTTCCTCAGGTATGGAAAGTATTCTAGCGAAACGCCATCAGGTGGATTCCTTCAAGTATAGGAAGCTGCCAAATTCATTTATCACCGATACACTGGTGTCAGATATGTGTTCCATCCCTTTACTTTTTTTATCTGTGGAACTAACATTTTTCTGCAGGTATCGGCGTATACAAAGTGATTTAGGATCGCAGAACGTCTTAAATCATTCTCCGTCCCCATCGACTACTTTGACTATAGTTTTCGAGTGACGTTTCTACAAACTCAGTCATAGTAGGGGCTTCTACAGACACCTAAAAATGTCTCCCTAAAACCAAACCCGATGATGAACAATATTTCACCACCATTATTGGTCGGGTTCATTATTTAATCCCGAGAGTGCTTAAAAAATCATGTTTAATAGTCCATGAATCAGTCTTGATGTTTAGTCAAAGCATAATTTATTTTTTAATTTCAGCCCAAACCTTTTTTTTTATTATTTTGGCCCAAACCTTTTATTTATTTTATTTTGGCCCAATTAATAATAATAAATAAGAAATGGCCCGAAATTATCAATCGGCACTTAAAAATGCTGAACGAAATTACGGTAAAAATGAATTTAGACGGAAAAATGGACTACAGGTTCCCGTGTCACGGCTTACAGCACCGTGTCACAGGATCCAGTGCCAAGCCACGGTGAGATTCCCCGTGACACGGTGCTTGTGCTGTGACACGGGTTAATTCCGTGTGCTTTTCGCATAAACCGTTCACGCGTTTTATTCCCCGTACCCAAATATTCTACCGTGTCACAAGAATTTCCCCCGTCTGACGGTGCCTGGCACCATGTCACGGTGCTCTCTGCCTTGTCGCGGTGCTATTTTTCAGGGTTTTTATCTTTTTAGTGTTCCGTGTGTTCCCTCTACTCATGTTTTCTATGAATACCCCCTCATTTCTGATGTACGGTGCATCAATTAATTCTCTCTTTTTCTCTCTTCTATGCTCTAGCCTAAACACTAGCCTACCTTTTCTCTTTCAAAATTCCCTCTTCAAGTACTCCAAGGAGTCCATACTGTACTCGTGGTTCTGTCCTTTAGCCAAGGCGTGAAAGGTAGAACTGTTTGAGGGTTTGGCCCCAAATCAACTCTATTTAATGTAAATTTTATTATTTTTCCTTAAAGTTAATAACTCGTTTATTATTTTATAGTTGCAAGCAAACAGAATCAAAGTAATAATTATGCTCCTTTTATTTCTATTATTTTTCTAGCGATTTTATATTGTTGGATTTATTGTTAAATTTCTTCCAATATTAATGCTTATTTTATTGATAACCATATTTCATGTTAAAGGGAATATGTAATTGAAAATCACGCCTAATAAAGATAATTTGGACGACCGGTTTAGGTTCTTTTTTAATCTTGTTGTTTAATCAAGTGATCACTAATATTTTAGAATTATTTGTTTCATTAATATTAAACCAATTCAGCCTAATAATATTTTGGAGCAAAATGAATCTCTGCTTGTATGCCTTTGAGATCACATGAATGCTTTTCACTATAAGAAACGAGTAGAGGCCAATACAAGCAAATATGACTCCTTGACTCACTTCGTACCATCATCCCCGATCCTCCTATCATGGTTCCGAACCATATGGAGTTATTAATCTCATGGATTATGAATGGGGTGTAACCTTCACGGGTCAATCGTAGTTGTCTTTCGTTGTCCCTTAATTGTGGTTGCTGATAGGCTTATCGCGTACCTAACAAAAATAACCTAACTATTCCTTCTAACTGTGTAGTAGGGCAAGTAAGGATCGAATCCCAAGAGACTATGGTTCATTCAATTAATCAGACTCAATTAATCACTAAGCACGTCACCAATCAATAATGGATGATAATAATCAACTAATATATTAAATAACACAATTAACTAGAGGAAATATTAATCAATAAACTAAAGCATCCAAGATCAAGCATTACCACGATTATGATTGATAAACTAATAAATCTACCCCCAATATATAAATCAATTGACAAGAAGAAAAGCAATCCCTAATAATAATACCAAAGGTCTCTTCCAAGTTATCAATGGCTTCCCAAATTAACTATCAAGCCTACTTCCGTGGAATCAAGCGAATAAGGGACATTAAACACCATGCCTAGATTCCTAATTATTCAATCATCTACTTCCGTGATGATCTTCAAACCCTTAATTGGAATAACCTAATCCCGTTAATACCCAACTTCCGTTGCAATAAGAACAAAGGGATGATAACAATACTAATTATTCCTAATCTAGTATTGGCATAAACACAATCAATTAAGCATGTCAATTGGGATTATTATTGGGGAATTTAAAGATCTACTTTATACATCAATCATAATCGAGCTTAGCAAGATCCCGGATTAAGGAAACTACTCACACATCATAATAAAATCAAAATCAAGTTCAAAAACAAGAAACAGTAAAGAAAACATATTTAGAGAACAGTGAATATCAGAAAAGAGTGAAGTAAGATAAATACCAATTACTCCAATTGAAAGAACTCAAATTGTTGATGAACAATTGATTAATCTGGGATTAAAAGATTGAAATTGCTTAAAGGAAATAAAACTAGGGTTCTTGAGAGTTTTCTAGGGCTTAAGGAGAAAAACTAATGAAAAACTCTCTTTAAAAGTTAATTACAAAAGGGTATTTATACCCCCAAAAGATAGAAATTCGGAAATAGCTGAAATCGCGCAATCTTGAACATCGCCCGGTCAGACCGGGCAGATCTCGCCCGATCGGGCGGAGGAAGGCTGCGTAAAATACGACAGTTTTCCTTCTTTGCCCGGTCAGACCGGGCGAACCTCGCCCGGTCGGGCGCGCGTAACACGTTTCCAGAATTGCATCTTCATAACTTGACTTCTTCATCGCCCGGTCTGACCGGGCGAAGCCTGCCCGATCGGGCGCGCGTTGCACCGTTCAGAATTGGGCTTCTTCCTGTGAACTCTTCATTGCCCGGTCTGCCCGGGCAAGCCATGCCCGGTCGGGCACTCCACATAAATTGCAGTTCTTGGCTATCAACTCTTCCGAATCTACTAAAAACACGTCCAATTGCCTAGAAACGCTTCATATTCCTGAAAAGCTTACTAAAACAATCGAATACACTAAAGAAGAGATTGTTAGCAAGAAATGGCTCCGTAGAGCTCAAAACCATATAAAATTACTAAGTAAAACCGGGGAAAACCATTGTATAAAACACGTATATCAAATTCCCCCAAGCTAAACCTTTGCTTGTCCCTAAGCAAAGCAATGAATAAATAAATCAATACTTCACCCCAAAAGCAATTCAAATCAATAAATACGATTAAAGGTAAACTCGACAGTTATGCATCAAAGTCAACCAATCAAATCCATCTGACTACTCATCCTGTCTGACAATAGTCAAATAGAGCAAACCCCAAGAGCATATAGAATTCAAGACTAGTGTTCACACACTCAACTCTCATTTATGTGGCGAGTAAAAGATATACTCGATCGCTCTCCATCCAACTCCTTTAAATGTGAACAATGCCCTCCCAAACTCACGCACTCGTGTGTTTAAAGAAAACAAGCACTCAACCTAGCAGTCGACTCGAAATATATCAAATCATTCTTTGCATTGGAAAACAACTAATTTCACATTCACACAACTCTATGCACAAAGGTCAGAAGGTCTTCAAAGCTTGTAATGTAAGGCTAGGATAAAAGGTAGGAAATATTTGGGAAAATGTAAGAGTAAAGCTATGCTTAAGGGAGCCAAAATCCTAATAAATAAAACCAAGGTCAAAATGAATTAATGACCAAATCATCTCCAACACAACTCAACTCTACCAAAAATTCACCAAACATCCAATTATATTAAAAATTTCCAACACTTAAAATTTCACTCATATATACAAAATATAAAATTATAGAACTTGAGTGAACAAACAAACTTTGAACTCTCCTTTTTTTTCTTGAGCAGCCTTCAATTAGAACACTTGAACATTGAAACAATTTTTTTCTTTTGCTCTTTCTTTTCCCTTTTTTTCATCTCACATTGGAATTTTTTCTTTGCACAATAAATTTTCAATTTTTTCAATCCACAACAATAAGAACAAATAAAAACTTCTCAAATCCACCCAAAATTGTGCAGATTACATGCACACTACAACTCCCTCACCTCACTCACTATTAGCTCCCCCAAGCCAAGCTTGGGACTAGTAACCAATGGGGCTTAAATAGGCTTGTAATGTGGCAAAATAAACAATAAAAGGGCACAAGCAACAACATGGGTAGCAAGAAGGGAACAAATGTATCTAATATCGTCTGAAAGCCACCTAGAGGAACAAATGCCTTCGTCCTCCTCAATGTGCATATTAATGAGTCATGCAAACATTACTCAAAGTTATAAACCAATACTCAACTTCATTGACATACCAGGAACTAACACACATTCCTAACCAAATCAACTAGTCAAGCACTATATTCACAAGTAGTTGGGCAAAATTGACTCATGTTAAGACATCCAAGTAATCAAACATCAAATCATGGCTAACCTATCCACAATACTCGTCATCATATACCAAGAATTAAAACAATTTTCATGAATGGGGCACAGGGAAGCATGATTTATTATTCATTGGATCGTATTTTTTGTATGTTTTTTTTTTTTTTTTTTTTTTTTTTTTTTTAAAAAAACAACTAAAATAACTACACTAAAATAAAACAAGAAAGATAAGAGAGATAAGGAGAGAGAGAGTACCACATGTACGAAGCAACTCCCCCAAGCTAAATGCGGCAATGGCCTCATTGCAGCGTAAGGAGAGCATAGGAATCTCGACGGCTCCTCAAAAAGAATCGGGTTGCCTCCCGCAAGCGCTTGTTTAGAAGGTCATTAGCTTGACCGTATTCATCCTCATTGAGTTTGTGGTGAGGAAGAGAATGTGATATCTGACTTTTCTTCAATAGGATCTCCCGCTCGATAGTGCTTCACCCTTTGTCCATTGACTTTGAAGGTGCCCCCGGTGTTGTTCCATAATTCAATGGTGCCATAAGGATATGCTTTGTAGACCGTGAAAGGGCCCGACCATCTTGACCTGAGTTTCCCTGGAAATAGTTTCAACCTTGAATTGAATAGAAGGACTTGCTCTCCTTCTTTCACAGAATTTGGAGGGGGAAGTTTCTCTATTACCTCTACTTTGGCTTTGTCCACCTCAATCCCTTTGTTTGAAACTACATGGCCTAAAACGATTCCCTGTTGTACCATAAAATGGCACTTCTCCCAGTTCAATATCAGATTGACATCCTGGCATCTATGGAGCACCTTTGTTAGATTATCAAGGCAAATATCGAAAGATGAACCATAAACAGAAAAATCATCCATAAAAACTTCCATAGAATTTTCTATGAGACCTGAGAAAATAGCCATCATACACCGTTGGAACGTGGCTGGGGCATTACACAGTCCGAATGGCATTCTGCGATATGCGAAGGTGCCATATGGACATGTGAATGTAGTCTTTTCCTGATCACAAGGGCGGATGGGGATTTGAAAAAAACCGGAATATCCATCCAAGTAACAGAAAAAGGAATGGTTAGCCAATCGTTCGAGCATTTGATCAATGAAAGGCAAGGGGAAATGATCTTTACGGGTGGCTTTATTTAATTTTCTGTAATCAATGCACATCCGCCACCCTGTAACAGTTCTTGTGGCAACAGGCTCGCCTTTGTCATTCTTGACAACTGTCATACCTCCTTTCTTTGGTACTACTTGTACAGGACTAACCCACTTACTATCTGAGATAGGGTAGATTATTCCTGCAGCAAGCAATTTGAGAACCTCTTTCTTGACTACCTCCATCATAGTTGGATTTAGCCTTCTTTGAGGTTCTCTAGAGGAGGCATGATCGTCCTCAAGAATGATCTTATGCATACAAAAAGAGGGATTAATACCCTTGATATCATCAATGGTATACCCAATAACATTTCTATATTTTCTTAAAACAGCGAGAAGTTTCTCTAATTCAATGTTATTAAGCTCAGCATTAACAATAACAGGGTATGTATTTTTAGGACCAAGATATGCATATTTAAGATTAGATGGAAGGGGTTTCAACTCTACCTCGGGAGGCGTCGAACTCTCCCCAACACTCGATGTACTAAGGACTTCCTTGACTGGAGCGATGATTGGATTAGCTTTTGCGTCTTCTAGTAGCCTCGTGTACTCCCTTACTTCCCAATCTTCATCATGGATACTCCCTATCAACACCGTTTCAAGAGCATCTTCCTTTTTGATCAGGGGAAGTTGTTCTTGTTGTAGATCATCGAGGACATCCACTTGACAAATAGTCTCACCCATAGACGGATTTCCCATAGCATTCAGTAATGAATACTCCATTTTCTCATCCCCTACTTCAAATGTTATTTTCCCATTCTTCATGTCAATAATTGCACCTGCAGTAGCTAAGAATGGTCTACCAAGAATAATAGGGACATGGGCATCTTCTTCCATTTCCATAACAACAAAATCACATGGAATAAAGAATTTACCAACTCGCAATGGAACATCTTCAAGTATACCGAGGGGAAATTTAACTGACCTGTCTGCAAGTTGCAGAGATATCCTTGTAGGCTTTAGCTCACCCATTTGAAGCTTTTCGCAGATGGAGAGCGGCATAAGGCTTACACTTGCACCAAGATCGCATAGCGCTCTATTGATCTCTATATCTCCGAGCTTCACTGGGATTGAATAGCTGCCTGGATCACCTAGTTTCTTAGGAAGAGTGTTTTGCAGAATGGCACTACATTCTGCAGTTAGAGAAACAGTAGCATTCTCTGCAAGCTTCTTCTTGTTAGATAGCATGTCTTTCAAAAACTTTGCATAAGAAGGCATTTCAGAAATTGCATCCAAGAACGGTATATTAATGTGAAGTTTCTTAAGGATGTCTAGAAATTTACCGTACTTTTTCTCTAACTTAGCCTGGGCTAACCTCTGTGGGAAAGGGACTCTTGGCATGTATGGGGCGAGAGGTGGGATCGGTTCCCGTGGCTTTTCTTGAACATCATTCCTTGGAATTAGGCTGTCTGGATCTCCCGCCCGGTCGGGCAGTGATTGCCCGGTCTGACCGGGCGAAGAAGAGCTGCTTATGTTCTTCTGTTTGTCTGGAATTTCTTCTTGCGCCCGATCGGGCGGACCTTGCCCGGTCTGACCGGGCGAAGAAGAAATTCGCACAGTCCCCTGTTTTTCGTCGACTGCTTCTCGCGCCCGATCGGGCGGACATTGCCCGGTCTGACCGGGCGAAGAAGAATTTTGCAAAATCCCCTGTTTTTCACTCATTCCCTCAATATCTATCGTTGATGGTTCCCTTACGGGAAGGTCTTCCAACTGTTTTCCACTCCTTAAAATTACAGCATTCATGTGCCCCTTTTGTGGTTGCTCTGTTTGGCCAGGAAACGTACCTGGTGTTTTTGAAGATTGGCCGACTTGATGAGCAAGTTGGCTTATTTGATTTTCCATGAGCTTATTCTGGGCTTGTAACTGTTGGATGGAATTATTTGTGGTGTTGATGAAGTTCTCCATCATTAGTTCGAGATTGGATTTTTGAGGGAGTGGTTGCATAGGTTGCATGGGTTGTTGTACTAGGGGTGGTCTTGGTTGAAAACCAGGTGGATTATAATTGTTGTTTCGAGGTGGGGGCGGAGGTGGATTTTGCTGAGCCTGGGTGTTTTTGTATGAGAAATTTGGGTGATTCTTCCAACCTTCATTATAAGTATTAGAATGGGGATCGTATGGTCTTTTAGGGTTGGAATTGTAGAAGGCATTGGCTTCCTCAATTGATACCTCATTCGAATTTCGTGGGCAATTAGGTGCGATGTGACCTTGAGTATTACACATTTGACAAGTTTCTAGCACATTATTAGAAGATCCAGTTTGTAATCTATCGAACTTGCTTGAAAGTGCCTGCACAGAACTAGTTAAAAGAGTTAGAGCATCAACATCTAATTTACCTCCTTTCTTGACACTATTTCGGCCGCCTGGGTGATAGTTGTCATTGGCTGACATCTTCTCAACCAGCTCCTTTGCTTCGGTTGGATTTTTAGTTAAAAGGGAGCCTCCAGATGCGGCGTCGATATAGATCCGGAATTCATGGGTTAGACCGTTATAAAAGGTTTGGATTAACATCCATTCAGGTATGCCATGATGAGGGCACTGTCTCTGTAATCTCTTGAATCTCCTCCATGCGTCATATAAGGATTCTTCATCTGATTGCCTGAAAGTGGATAGCTCGTTCCTTAATCTTGCAGTCTTTTCTTGTCCCAAGAACTTGACCAGAAAAGCTTTTACTAGTTTATCCCATGTATCAAAGGAACCAGAACCCTCATCTCTTAACCATTCCTTCGCCCTATCCCGTAATGAGAATGGAAAAAGGCGAAGTCTAAGAGCATCATCTGTAACACCATTCAGCTTCATAGTGTCACACTTTTCCAAGAAACCATCTATATGATTCACTGGGCAATCAAGAGGTGTGCCAGCAAATGAATCATTGGATATGAATTGAATAAACTGCGGTTTCAATTCAAAATTCTGAGCGGTGATAGGTGGTCTAACAATGCTAGAAAGGAGTCCGGTTGTTGTGTCAGGGATACCGTACTCCAAAAGAGACTTTGTTGCTTGGTCTTCCATATTTCTGTTACCTGCTCTTCTTCTACTTCTTCGTCTTCTTGCAGTCGCTTCAATTTCTGAATCGAGAGGCACTAAGTCGTCTGACCCTGAGCGACGTGTTTGCATACAACAAAGAACTAGGCAAAGAACATCAAAAACACAGGAGGCAATAGCCGAAGCAACAAACAACGCTTAGTAAAAACGAATCACGGAAAATCAATATGAAACCGTTAGTCCCCGGCAACGGCGCCAAAATTTGATAGGCTTATCGCGTACCTAACAAAAATAACCTAACTATTCCTTCTAACTGTGTAGTAGGGCAAGTAAGGATCGAATCCCAAGAGACTATGGTTCATTCAATTAATCAGACTCAATTAATCACTAAGCACGTCACCAATCAATAATGGATGATAATAATCAACTAATATATTAAATAACACAATTAACTAGAGGAAATATTAATCAATAAACTAAAGCATCCAAGATCAAGCATTACCACGATTATGATTGATAAACTAATAAATCTACCCCCAATATATAAATCAATTGACAAGAAGAAAAGCAATCCCTAATAATAATACCAAAGGTCTCTTCCAAGTTATCAATGGCTTCCCAAATTAACTATCAAGCCTACTTCCGTGGAATCAAGCGAATAAGGGACATTAAACACCATGCCTAGATTCCTAATTATTCAATCATCTACTTCCGTGATGATCTTCAAACCCTTAATTGGAATAACCTAATCCCGTTAATACCCAACTTCCGTTGCAATAAGAACAAAGGGATGATAACAATACTAATTATTCCTAATCTAGTATTGGCATAAACACAATCAATTAAGCATGTCAATTGGGATTATTATTGGGGAATTTAAAGATCTACTTTATACATCAATCATAATCGAGCTTAGCAAGATCCCGGATTAAGGAAACTACTCACACATCATAATAAAATCAAAATCAAGTTCAAAAACAAGAAACAGTAAAGAAAACATATTTAGAGAACAGTGAATATCAGAAAAGAGTGAAGTAAGATAAATACCAATTACTCCAATTGAAAGAACTCAAATTGTTGATGAACAATTGATTAATCTGGGATTAAAAGATTGAAATTGCTTAAAGGAAATAAAACTAGGGTTCTTGAGAGTTTTCTAGGGCTTAAGGAGAAAAACTAATGAAAAACTCTCTTTAAAAGTTAATTACAAAAGGGTATTTATACCCCCAAAAGATAGAAATTCGGAAATAGCTGAAATCGCGCAATCTTGAACATCGCCCGGTCAGACCGGGCAGATCTCGCCCGATCGGGCGGAGGAAGGCTGCGTAAAATACGACAGTTTTCCTTCTTTGCCCGGTCAGACCGGGCGAACCTCGCCCGGTCGGGCGCGCGTAACACGTTTCCAGAATTGCATCTTCATAACTTGACTTCTTCATCGCCCGGTCTGACCGGGCGAAGCCTGCCCGATCGGGCGCGCGTTGCACCGTTCAGAATTGGGCTTCTTCCTGTGAACTCTTCATTGCCCGGTCTGCCCGGGCAAGCCATGCCCGGTCGGGCACTCCACATAAATTGCAGTTCTTGGCTATCAACTCTTCCGAATCTACTAAAAACACGTCCAATTGCCTAGAAACGCTTCATATTCCTGAAAAGCTTACTAAAACAATCGAATACACTAAAGAAGAGATTGTTAGCAAGAAATGGCTCCGTAGAGCTCAAAACCATATAAAATTACTAAGTAAAACCGGGGAAAACCATTGTATAAAACACGTATATCAGTTGCCTTTTATGATCCGTGAACGGTTTACAAGTTCCTTAAAAACTTGTTGGCGGTTGTAGACATCTACTTTTGGCCTCCTGTCTCGAAAGGAAGTGCAATGAGGATAAATAAAACCATCTTCGTGTTGGATTGCATTGAAGAATGCTTATGGATAACTAGTTAAGCCACAAAACACAAAAGACTAGCCTAAATTGAAGAAAAAGCCAAAACAAAGGTCCAATTAACTATACCCGACCATAATTAGGCTTAAGCCCGTGCTTAAACCCTAATAATGACGGATTTAGGAGCGCCTAGGTTAAAACTTAGTGCTGCCGCAGAAAAAGCCGCGCGCATCTCACAAATTCACGCTGGGCTACCACGCGCAACTTATTCAGTTGCGTGCGTCACCTAGCATAACTTTCAGAGTTGCGCTGCGGAAGATTCAAAATTATTCGGAATTATAAGGAAAATATAAAATCGAATCTTACCATAAAGCCGCGCAAGATAAATAGTTGCGCTGCACATAGCAGCGCAACTCTATAAACTGCGCTGGGATGCCGCGCGCAACTTCATCTGTTGCGCGCGACATTTGCTGCGGCGGATCGCTCGAAACCCTAAACCTAATCATTCCCTATGAATACGAGCTTAATCTGAGGCTTAAACAGACAAAAATTAACCTAAAACTCTGGCAAAATAACTTGTGAACTTGTGCAACCTAGTCCTCTTTTCCTAAACACTCACCCTTTGATACTTTGTTACTACGGTGGAGGTTCCCCAACATGAAGGAGTCCATAAGTGTTCTAAACGGAGATCTAGCAAAGAGAAGTGGTAAATTCCCGAGCACTTAGTTAAATCACCTTATTTTCCTGTTTAAAAGGACTTTAATTAATTAATTAGTGTTGTTTTATTACCTTTAAAATAATTAATTAATCAATTCCACAAAGTATCTTGTGTTAAATAGAGATTAGAATTGAATTAAATAATTGTTGGTTGATCCCTTAATCCAAGGCGAATCTTGTTTATTTATTATTCTTTCACGAATATTATTAAATAAGAATAACGACTTTTGCAATGTATTTCCTATGTGAGTTAATGTTTGTAAATAAAATCAACAAACATAGTTTTTGGTGTCTAGTTGCATATATTGTTTGGTGATGAAATTGTAAAAAAGGAAGAGCTAGTAGAGGCCGTACTAGGGCCAGGATGACGATTCCCCTCTAAAAGCAACGTTATCTTAGTACCCTCGCTCCCGAAGTTATATCTGGTTTGTAGACCAATTTGGGCATGGGTAAACTTATGATTTGTGATAATTATTCCATGAATTCCACATGGAAGAAAGGCATGAATGAGGTTTATGAGTTTTTCCTAAAACTCATTGGCGACTCCTACTTGTTTCTTAAAAAAAAGCGTGATGATAGAATCAATATTAATTCAAGGTCCCCCAAACAGTCATGAATTCAAATCCTACTACACCCTAACAAGTGTAAAGTCCTAGGCTTTTAAGTGGCCAAGGGCATTTAAGGAGAGTACCCCTTACGATGGGACCACCCTCCTTACAGTGGCGACTCCACTGAGGACTTAGAGGTTACATGATTAATTCGTAATTATGGTCCAAGGTATCCAACACTAGGTTGCCTATGGGTTGTAACAAGAATTAACTTGGATAATCTCTAGTTAGAGAACGAGACTTGAACGCATAATATCTTCCTTTTGCACAAAAGTAAAAACTAAACAAGCAACATTGCATCATGCATAAGCATAGCACACTTAAACCATTGAGGATTGGCTCATTGACTAGGGTTCACCAACACTAGGCGTCTATCCCGAAATCAATAACAATCATCCCACCCATATCAACAACAAAATGTTGGGAGGGGAATGTCATGGGTCAACACGTTGAGTGATTTATTTATGCGTTGTTTATTAAGGTATGGTACCTTTGGAAATCCAAGCTTTTTTTGACCTTAGAACGACATTGCGTGAATCTTGTCTTATGACATGCCTATGTGATTATGTGACTATGTGCAACGTGTTAGGATAGTCTTCTTTTTCTTTTTTTTTTGTTTGGTCTAGATTCCCAATTACAAAGTTGTCTCTTCATGATTTAGCGTCATATTCAAAGGATAACATAAAAAAAAGGGTCAACTAAAAAATCGAATAAAAAAAACGCTCGAATTTTAAAAAATAAAATTTACGAGCAGGTGGCCCGCGCAACTCTTGAAGTTGCGCGACCCCTCCCAGCGCAAGTGATTTTGTTGCGCGCGACAGCCGCACGCAACTGAGTCACTTGCGCGCCCTCACTAGACGAGTCAGTTTTAATTTCTCAAAAAACAAATTGACTCGTCCAAACAATATCTTCATCGAAGAATTGTTAAGGGCGATATTATCCGTTTGAATATATTTTGCGTCTTTTTCTTTTTTTTTTCTTTTTAAAAACAAGCGTATCGATTTACTTATCCTTTCGTACTCCTTTAGGGTCGGTTTTCAAGCTTAGGAAAGACGACCCCCGGGCACTCGCATTCTACGTATCACCAAAAAAATCAACCCCTTTCAAACCACTTTCCTTCGACAACTAATCCTAGTCCAACAACAATGACAACCGTCGAAGAACTTCAACAAGATATTCTTCGTTTGAGAGAGGAAATGGCTCAAGTGGCCGAGGAGAGAAGAATTAAGAAGATGGAAAATGCTGAAAAGAAAAAGGCTGAAACTTTAGCCTTACAAGAAAAGATGGAGCAATTATCCATCAAAGAAAAGTCGTTGGAGAAGATAGTTCTTCGTTCTACAATGGGGAACAAGTACTTTGACGCAGAAAAGTTTGCTCCTCCCCCAGGACTTGCATTAGCAGAAAAAGTTCGTAGCTATGGACTTGCCAATATTTAAGGTGACCAATAATCTACAAAATCATTTATTGTGTTTTACTGGCACTATGGCAATAAAGGGAGTTGATCCTAAGCTTTATGCTTTGACTTTCCCTTTATCATTAGACCCAACCGTGAGAGAGTGGTGCTATGGGCTAGATCCAAAATTTAAAGCGACATGGGAAGATGTAGTTTTTGCTTTCATCACCCAATATGAGATTAACGTGGAGTTCAAGTCAACTTTACGAGAACTCGAGATGCTTAAGCAAGGCGACAACGAAGGTTTCCTTGCTTTCTATGGTAGATGGCGAGATAAGGCGGCCCACCTTGCCCAAAGGCCTCCTGAACTCGAGTTAATACAAAAATCCATTGACATTTGTCATGAAAATTATAACAAACATCTACGTTACCTTGGTCTAGACACTTTTCAAAAGGTCTATTTTGTGGCTACTAGGATTGAAGATGATCTTGCTAAAGAAAAAGCAAACAAACCTCATTATCATCATCAACCTAAGAATAACTACAAGAAGGGAAATGATAATGCATCATCCTTTATAGACGTATGTGCGACTTCCACGCAATACAATAACACAAATCGATATGATGATCCTAGAAAAAGATGGAAAAAAGAGAGAAAATTTACTCCATTTCCTGTAAGCTATAAAGGATTGTTAGAAAAATAAAATGAAAAGGCTTACTTGTGCCAACAGGGCAAACACCACCCACTCCACCAGAAAGGAGGTTTCCTCAATGGAACGATAGTGCTTATTGTGCTTATCGTAGAGGCGTTGGACACGATACTGAACGTTGCTATGTTTTAAAACACAAGATACAAGATTTAGTAGACAATGAGAAAATTCCCACGCCTAAACCTAACAATAATGCATCCTCTTTAGGGGTGTTTCACATTGATGAAGACCATATGGGAAGGGATACGTTCAATCCTTTGGACTATATCACACCCATAGGAAAACCTCTATCCACAATACTCACAGGGGCAACTAATGAAGTATGTGGACTATGGGACGACGACTTTCAAGACTTATATGTCTCTAAGTATGCCGCTGTCCCACCTCCATCTTGTTTGCAAAATGAAACAAATGGAGCGCTTGATTGGGATCATTTCTTTGGGAAACCGCAAGATTTATCGAATCTCTTCTTAGATGAATAGTGGCATCAAGCACAACTCATGGAACATCTTGAAATAGAGGAACATCCAAAGCCTCTAGAAGAAAGTTGGTTTATGAGTCCTATAAATAACCCAAATGAGGTAGATCATTTAACTCATTCTGGGCGAGTCTACCAAGCACCACCACCAAATGGATCTTCGACCACACAAAATCAAACTCAAGGTCAAACACAAACTACAATACTACCTCCACTTGAGGTGGAAGATCCATTGGTCAAACAACTTCGCCAATCCAAGGCAAATGTTAGCATTTGGGAACTCCTAAGTACTTCTAAAGAACATAGGAATTCTCTCATGAACACTCTAACGGCTTTGTTTGTAAGCACAGACACAACCCCTCAGGACCTCGTTAGCTTTCTTACTAGCGAGAAATCCGACAAGTCAATCGTTTTCACTAATGATGATTTGCCTTTAAAAGACACTACCCACAACAATGCGTTATACTTAACTGTGGGATGCAAGGGATACAATATCCCTCTAACTTTGGTAAACAATGGGTCGGCTGTAAACGCATGCCCATTACGAACGGCAAAATACTTAGGCCTAAATCCAGAAAAAGATTTCCAATCAACAAAACAAAGCATAAGGGCCTGTGACAATTCGAGAAAATCGGTGTGTGGAACTCTTAAGCTACCAATTACCACAGGCCCAATTCAAAATATGGTTGAATTCCATGTAATAGACACAAAACCCACATTCAACCTTTTACTAGGACGTCCTTGGATACATGAGCTTGGTGCAATACCATCCTCACTTCATCAAATGATTAGGTAGAAATATCATGGGCTTCCTATGACTATACATACTTCTCCACTCAAAATAGCAATAAATGATCAATCACTCTTAGAAATAAACCATGATAATAATGAAGAGGACTTGTGGGTATTTTCCGTGGAGCTAATCTTCACAATTGAAATGGAAGAAGACTTGGAAGAATCATTCAAGCTTGATCCATATTCCACTCGGATAGTAAACAACATCTTGCTCAAGAGTAGTTATGATGAATTTATTATAGACTCTAGGGAAGCTGAAAATTTAGGACTTGTGACCATTACTGAGACTTTGTTTTATAGTTCTACGGACGAAGATCCCAAAAAGGATTCTTCTCTTGATGTACTCTCTTTTGATTTTAATAATATGAGTTCTATTTCCGAGTATATGCCTTCTCTTGAATCTTTCGAATGTTATAACAATCAATCTAATGAAGATGATTGTAGACATCTACTTTTGGCCTCTTGTCTCGAAAGGAAGTGCGATGATGTTACAAAAATCCGTTCTTTATGTTGGATCAAAGTTGAAGTGTATATGGACTACGAAAAGCATGATTGATCGCGGATAAGATAGGTCGTTATGCTACCACCCTAACCAAATTAATCATTTATAATACCTAAACTTACACTAAACTAGTTAGTGGCAAGTAAAGGGTCGAACCCAAAAGGACTAAGTCTATCAATTTGTGCTAATTAGACTACTGGGAAAGCTTGTGAGATACAGAGAGGTTCAACTAAACACGACTAAGAACAAATAACTAAAACTAGGGAAAGTAGAATCCAATTACATCAATACATTCAATAACTCATACAATTAGATGAAAATGACCTTGATTGGGAACAATCAACACATTTAACTCACTCTCGCACAATTAAGCATTTTAATTATCCTACTAAACTAATTCACTCTCGTGCAACTAGCCTAGCAAAGGTATGGAAGAAATTAGGGCTCTCAACCAACTCACTCTCGCACAATCGATTGAAAGCACAATTAAGAACATAGAATCAATTAGCTGGAAAGATTCTAATCCATAAAAGCATCATCCATACACAATAATCAAGAAACAATTCCATACTAATCACAATCAATCATTCAATTTATTAACATAACCTTCATCCATTTCCCTAGAACAAAATCTAAGCTAACATAATGAAGAAACACATGGAAAACAAGGTAAAATAAGAATAAAAACAAGATTAAACAAATAAACTAATTAATCTACTTAAATCAATAAACAAAAAGCAAAAACTAAGAATTAAGCAAGAAATAAAGATGAGAGAAAGTTAGAAAATGCTCATTGAATAGATGAGAAGAAGTTCCACAAAGTTGCTTCTTCAACCTCTCAAAAACTCAATAGAAATCCAAGTTTTCTCTCTCTACAATACTCCTAAACTAACCCTAAGAGAGAGAAAGTAAAGGCTAAACTAAAACTAATCTATCTAAAATAAAATATTGATTGATAGTTATGAGAAAATAACCCCAAAGGGGTATTTATAATACAAGTTAAAAAAATAAAATAAAATAAAATAAAGAAACTAAAAAGAAATAAAACTAAATAAAACAAATAAAATAACTAAACTAAAAACCAATAAAAACAAAACTTGTAATAAAATAAAATAAAAGAAAATGAAAAGAAAAAAAGAAAACAAACCCCAAAATCCCTAAAATTCCCACCCAAACCACGAAACATCAGACTCCCCTAATTCCCCTACTCCCTTTCGAATTTTGGCTGCTTCCATTCACCATATCAACAACAAACAATCATCCTCACCGTCATCAACACTATCATCATCTAGCATCAAATCGTGGCCGTACGATTTTCATTAAAATCACGTGAAAAGCTCGTGATTGACCCACAATTGCGGGCCCGCACAGAAGACGCGCACAAGTCGCGCAAAGCTTCTGCCTCGACTCTAATTTTGGATTCCAATTGCGTGCTTTCTGACAGGGCTGCGCGGCCGCGGTGGAGGCTTGAGATGGTGAGTTTGGGTGTTGTGAGTTGCGCGGCTATTAGGTGAGTAATTTGGTGGTGATTTGGGTGGTTGATTGGTGGTGTTTTGGTGGTGGCTGGTGCTGTTGTGGTGGGTTGCTGGGGCTGGTTTGGTATGGTGGCAGCAGCAAGGAGGTGATGAGCATTGTGCATTTGCCTCGAACCTCGGACCCCGAACACGATTTGAACTTGAAACCCGGAACACCTACAACTAAAAACACGAGGGTATTACCACGAAATAAAATAAAATAAAGATAAAATAAAATACAATAAAATAAAATAAGATAAGATAAATAAAATAAAATAAGATAGGACAAATAAAGTAAAATAAAAAGCTAAAACTAAATAAAGAATAAAATAAAATGAAATAAAATAAAATAAAATAAAATAAATAAAATGAGAGAAGCGGGAAATTATTAACTAAAACTACAAAAATAAACTAAAAACTAATGAAAACTACTAAAATACTCAAAATAAAGATAAAAGACGAGAATAAGCAAATTAAAGAAATAAAGAAAAAAATGGGCTAAATTATTGTAAAATATGCCGGAAAGCGACTTAATAAACACCCTAAAAGTGACATAAAAGTCACTTATCAAACTCCCCCAAGCTAAACTTTTGCTCGTCCTTGAGCAAATTAACATGAAACACGAGAGAAGGAGAGTGAATTATTCAAGCAAAACTAAGACACTAAAGGAGACAAGAATGTACACTAACTCACTTTTGTAGAAATCACGGTCAATTTTAGCAACTAAAGACAAGCCCTTTAAAACCCTAGATCGCCCTAGAGGACGAGTGTGCTCTTGTGAGGGTGTCCTAAGAGTTTAACCCACAACTCTAAATAAAAGCCAAGGGAAGGAAATAAAAAGAAAAGAAAAAGAAACATAAAAAGAGAAAGAAAACACAAATTCATATTTGGACAAGAGATAGGAACAAACACCAATGAATGCAAATCTTTCTAAGTAGACAAATGTATGCACGTTCCAAGATGTCAATGGTTGATTGAAACATAACATATGCTAAGCATAGAGAACTAATGAGGACTCAATCCACCCTAGCCCCAACCAATCGGGCCGCGTTCTCTCCACTAGCTTCAAATCAACCCTCAAGCTAGCTTCTCATGATTCCACGAAGGAACCAGAAAAAGATAAAGAAATGAAAAACTCTGAGAAGGTAATCCCGACATCTCAACTATTCACACTCTCTCCATAGGTTTGAAGTCTATCTCCCTCCACTATTCTTTGACCCAACCCCACTAAAGTCTAAGGGTCTTTTATTGGGTTGTAACGTAAGGCTAAGGGTTAAGGCGGGGTAAAAATTTGAAAATTTTGGTGATATTTCCTAAGTGAAGCAAAAGAGTGGCCTACTCTCAAAAACAAACTCAAGAAGTCACAAAATATCAAACAAATATACCAATAATGCCATCTCCCCCAAGCTTATTTAACACTAACACAATATATACCAAAAACGAAGTAATGCTCCCCCCCCCCAAGCTTAACGAAGCATTGTCCTCAATGCTTAAACTAGGGAAGAAAACGAACCCAACTAAAATATTTTTGTGTTTTTTGTTTCTTTTTCAATTTTTTTTAAGCTCTTATTTGATGTCCTTGCCTTTTTTTTTTTTTTTTTTTTTTTTTTTTACTATGGACGGATTTTTCTTGAAACTTCCTTTTATTTTCTTGAATTGCATCTTTCTTCTCAAACTTTTTTGCATTTTCTTTTCAATCTCAATTTTCAATACCTTACTTAAACCAATTCACAAAGTTTTCTTGCTCATGATCAACACTCTCAAAACTCAAACCTCACATGCCAATGCTTCACTAACTAAAAGGGTTGGTAGATATAGGCCATTGGGTTTGTAACGCGGTTTAAACAAGAGCGGGAAACATTAGGCTCAAATTGGTTAATAAGTAGGTCAATGCAAAATAGAAAACCAAATTTGTAACAAAACAAAAAGAAGATAAAGAAAAATGAGAAAAGGTGCCCTTTTCCTCCCCTAGACTGGCTCGGTCACGATCTTGGGAGCTAGAGGTCAAAACAAGGATTAAGACATGCATAGTCAAGGATCCTAAATAGCCGCTCAACAAGGTGATGAAGGCTAGAACAAATGAAGATCACAAGGGATTATAACCAAACAAATACCAACCAAGGGTTTCAAATCCACTATAGAGAGCAACTCCATCTTACCACATTCCCGTGAACTAAGGCTTCATGGACCCCTAAAAGTTCTTAACCCGACTACCTTAGCATATAATATCCTAAAGTCAACCAATAACACTCTCAAACCGTGCATACATTTACCATTTAGGAAGAAAAACATTCAAGGATTCAAGTCCCAAAACAAAATGCCAAAATAAGAACAAATAAAACACATTTTGCCAAAATTACCTTGAAAGTAAACAAAAATCTTTTTGGATTTTTCAAAATAAAAGAAAAGACATGGAAATGCATATACTTAAGTGCATGGCATAAATGAATCAACATCCCACCAAAGTATGATAGAATACCCTCCCCCAAGCTTGAATGAGACAATATACTCAAACATAAACAATATAATCCATGGGAGGGGAAAAGAAAGAAATCAATCCAACAAACCAACACAAGTCCAACGAGTCACCAACCATTAGAGAAAGACCTAAGAAAGATATTACCGGATATTGGTGGGTGTAATTACCCGCAAATGAACCAACTTAACCTTTCAATGCCAATTTCCTCTTGAATTGAATCTCGATTTCCATAGGCTAGCAAAAATAGGAGTAAAACTTCCTTGTTTCTTTATCCAAACCAATGCATAAGAGTATATCAAGTCATGTACCTAGAAAAAGGCACACAAAAATTTCCATGAGAGAAAATCTAATCTAAAAAGAAAAGAAAATGAATGCAAAAAAAAACCTCGGGTTACTTCCCGAGAAAGGCTTGTTTAACGTACAAGCGAGACCGCTCTAGTAAATAATATTGCAACGAACGCAAGAGCTTATCAAATTCACTACTACACATTTCATATGATAACAAGTAGGCAAATGACGGAAGGAGGACGTGCAACAAGATTGTTGCACGTAAGTGAGGAGGAAGATGCCAAAAGAAGGAAGAAAAATCAAAAGAAAAATCAAGAAAATAAGAAGAGAAAGAAGAAGAGAAATAAGGAAAAGAATAAAATGGCAAAACCTCCTCAAAATCTTTTTAGGTGGCACAATAACCCATTTCCTCAATAATAGGAGGATGAAAAGGAAAAGTCTCATCAAACAAGAGAGGGTCCTCAATAGGCTCTTTAACAAAAGAAAGGAGGAACATGGGATAGTAGGAGATGTGGTCGAATTTCCTTGAGAAAGGGACATGAGGAAGGGGAGGAGAAACAAAGGTCTCACAAAGCCTCACATCACCAATGAGGGCATGAAAATCAATCATAGAATCCTCAAAAGAACAATCATGACTCACATCTCCCTCAAACAAAAACTCTCCAATAGAAACAACCTCATCCGACTCTCTATCACAACGATGAACAACAACTCCCTCAAGATCCTCAAAGCCTAGAGTCTCTAAACCATGCATGAAAGGATAAAGGTTTCTCTCAAACTCATCCCTTTCCCATGAAGCATTGCCAATGAACTCTCTCAAGAGGCTATAATGATTTGTTACTCCTTCAATGAACGTACTAGCCATAACCTCAAATGAGTCCAAAGACTCATGGATAGAAGGGTCACCAACATGCAAGGTAGACTCATCAAGATGGGGAAGGGGGTTGAAAACCTAAAAATCGACATTTTCTTCATTCACAACTCTTCCACCATCACTCAAGGGACTCTCAATCTCTCTTGATTCCTCAAACTCACCATTATCATCCTCATGAACTCCCTCATTCAAACATGCAGATGGCTCACTCACATCCTCACCAAGGGAAGCTCTCAAAGGGGGTGAATAAGGGGAAGGATGGCAATTAAGCTCAAATGGGGAATGAAAAGGATCAAAATCCTCTCATCACAAGAAAATCTCCCCTCACCTTCACACCCTTGGCCCACATCATTCACAAAAACACTCTCACACTCCAAATGAGGTGCCTCACATCCATTTACATCAACCAAAGAACTCATCACTTGGGCAAGCCTCACTTCTCTCAATTTTTGTTCCTCTTGAAGCTCTTGGAGTTGTTGGGTGAGATATTGCATTTGAGAAAGAATTTGGGCATTAATGTTATTGTGTTGAGGTTCATGATCAAAGTCAAATTGCTCATCATCAAAATTAGCACAAACCTAATCAAAATGAGCATAAGGGGGAAATGTGTCAATTTGCATACTTGGATTATCACAAGGCACATAAGAAGTATCAAGAGAATTCATGCAAAAATTAAAAGAATCTTGGCATTGAGAATAAAAGCAAGAAACATGAGATTCTCTATCAAAAGAATCCCTAGCAAACCATGTGAAGAAATCCCAAGCATCATGCATAGACAAATGAAAAAATCTACCATAATTCATGTCCTCAACCATTCCCCTAGTATACTCATTCATGCCCCAATAAGCTATACCACAAGCATCACTAAGAGAACACCCATGGTAACTAAGGAAACCATCTAGTCTTTCAAAGTAAGCATAGAAGGGTTCACCATCAAATTAAGGAAAAGATAAGCATGCCATTTTTATACAAAGAACAAAGAAAAGGAAACAAAAATCAAATTATATACAAGAACCTAGCTACTCTAATCAACACAAACTAATGAACGCCTTAGTCCCCGGCAACGGCGCCAAAATTTAATCGCGGATAAGATAGGTCGTTATGCTACCACCCTAACCAAATTAATCATTTATAATACCTAAACTTACACTAAACTAGTTAGTGGCAAGTAAAGGGTCGAACCCAAAAGGACTAAGTGTATCAATTTGTGCTAATTAGATTACTAGGAAAGCTTGTGAGATAGAGAGAGGTTCAACTAAACACAACTAAGAAAAAATAACTAAAACTAGGGAAAGTGGAATCCAATTACATCAATACATTCAATAAAATCATACAAGTAGGTGTAAATGACCTTGATTAGGGGAACAATCAACACATTTAACTCACTCTCACACAATTAAGCATGTTAATTATCCTACTAAACTAATTCATTCTCGTGCAACTAGCCTAGCAAAGGTATGGAAGAAATTAGGGCTCTCAACCAACTCACTCTCGCACAATCGATTGAAATCACAATTAAGAACATAGAATCAATTAGCTAGAAAGATTCTAATCCATAAAAGCATCATCCATACACAGTAATCAAGAAACAATTCCATACTAATCACAATCAATCATTCAATTTATTAACATAACCTTCATCCATTTCCCTAGAACAAAATCTAAGCTAACATAATGAAGAAATACATGGAAAAAAAGGTAAAATAAGAATAAAAACAAGATTAAACAAATAAACTAATTAATCTACTCAAATTAATAAACAAAAAGCAAAAACTAAAAATTAAGCAAGAAATAAAGATGAGAGAAAGTTAGAAAATGCTCATTGAATAGATGAGAAGAAGTTCCACAAAGTTGCTTCTTCAACCTCTCAAAAACTCCATAGAAATCCAAGCTTTCTCTCTCTACACTACTCCTAAACTAACCTTAAGAGAGAGAAAGTAAAGGCTAAACTAAAACTAATCTATCTAAAATAAAATGTTGATTGATAGTTATGAGAAAATAACCCCAAAGGGGTATTTATACTAAAAGTTAAAAAAATAAAATAAAATAAAACAAATAAAACTAAATAAAACAAATAAAATAACTAAACTAAAAACCAATAAAAACAAAACTTACAATAAATAAAATAAAATAAAATGAAATGAAAAAAAGAAAACAAACCCCAAAATCCCCAAAATTCCCACCCAAACCACGAAACATCAGACTCCCCTAATTTCCCTTTTCCCTTTTGAATTTTGGCTGCTTCCATTCACCATATCAACAGCAAACAATCATTGTCACTGTTCATCAACACTATCATCATCTAGAATCAAATCGTGGCCGTCCGATTTTCATTAAAATCACGTGAAAAGCTCGTGATTGACCCACAATTGCGCGCCCGCACAGAAGACGCGCACAGGTCGCGCAAAGCTTCTGCATCGACTCTGATTTTGGATTCCAATTGCGTGCTTTCTGACAGGGCTGCGCGGCCGCGGTGGAGGCTTGATATGGTGAGTTTGGGTGTTGTGAGTTGCGCGGCTATTAGGTGAGTAATTTGGTGGTGATTTGGGTGGTTGATTGGTGGTGTTTTGGTGGTGGCTAGTGCTGTTGTGGTGGGTTGCTGGGGCTGGTTTGGTATGGTGGCAGCAGCAAGGAGGTGATGAGCATTGTGGATTTGCCTCGAACCTCGGACCCCGAACACGATTTGAACTTGAAACCTGGAACACCTACAACCAAAAATACGAGGGTATTACCACGAAATAAAATAAAATAAAGTTAAAATAAAATAAAATAAATAAAATAAAAATAAAATAAGATAAATAAAATAAAATAAGATAAGACAAATAAAGTAAAATAAAAAGCTAAAACTAAGTAAATAATAAAATAAAATAAAATAAAATAAAATAAAATAAAACAAACTAGAAACTAAAAGAAAATAAAATAAATAAAATGAGAGAAGCGGGAAATTATTAACTAAAACTACAAAAATAAACTAAAAACTAATGAAAACTAATAAAATACTCAAAATAAAGATAAAAGACGAGAATAAGCAAATAAAAGAAATAAAGAACAAAATGGGCTAAATTATTGTAAAATAAGCCGGAAAGCGACTCAATAAACACCCTAAAAGTGACATAAAAGTCACTTATCAATTATGAAGTAAGTTAAAACCAATGTTTGAGACCAAGTTATTTTAGAGCCTTGTCCGATTACTAATTAGGCCTAAAATTTGTTCATACAAGTTTAAACTTGATTAATAACGGACCAAAATAGGTCAAATAATGCAATGATTGGATCCAATGGAACCTACATTGTTGAAGAACCGAGCCAAAAAGATGAACTAATCATCAAATTCCCATAAAAGGCCTTACAGATGGATAGCCCATTCAAAGATCTTTCCAACGGTATATTATAAGCCTAATTCCGAGCCAAAACAAAGAAGTTATGATCAAAACACTAAACCGGGCCATAAAACCGACACCCTTGCACTCCAACGGCCATAACTTTTGATCCATAACATATTTTAACCTAATTATAATGGAATTGGAAATTAGACATTCAGAGCTTTCCAATTATATCTCACACGTCTTAATCTGACTTCGCAATCAAAAGTAATGGAAGTTTTAAAAACGTGTTTTCGTATAAGGCAAACCGCAAACCAGCACAACTCAATCAGTTGCGCGCGCAACTCATTGAGATGCGCGCGGTACCAAGCGCGACTCAGAGAGTTGCGCAAGCCACCTGAAGGCGCGTCTCTAAAACCCTAAACCTTAATCTCTACGCCTATAAATAGGGGTTTTCGTTCAGCATTACGAGGACCGAAAAAATCAGAATAAAAACCCTAATATTCTCAAAAACCCTAATCTCTTAACTTCTCTTACTATCATACTACTTTTTATTCTCTCTTTCCAAATAATTTCAAACCCTAATTGATTCCATTGAAGTACTTGAAGGTACGAAGAAGAAAGAAAGTCCGTAAACACATTAAAACGGAGATTTAACATAAAAGAAGAACGGTTAGTTTCCTGAGCATTTAGATAAATCACTTTTCTTTTATTGTTTAAATAACTTTAATTGATTAATTAGTGTTGTTTGATCACTTTAAACCTACTATTAATTAATTAATTCACATAGTACTCTTTCGTTAATCAAGACTAGAATTTGAATAATTAATTGTTGTTTTATCACTTAAGACAAGGCGAATCTTGTTTATTTATTTTTCTTTCACAAATATTATTAAATAAGAATAACGACTTTTGCAATGTAATTCCTACGTGATTAATTCTTGTAAATAAAATCAACGTACATAGTTTTAGGTATCACGTTGCGTATATTGTTTGGTAATGAAATTGTGAAAAAGGAAGAGGTAGTAGAGGTTGTACTAGGGCTAGGATGACGATTCCCTCTAAAAGGAACATTATCTTAGTACCCTCGCTCCCGAACTCATTTCTGGTTCATAGACCAATTTGGTCATGGGTAAACTTATGATTTTGTGCTAATTATTCCGTGAACTCCACATGGAAGAAAGGCATGAACGAGGTTTATGAGTTTTTCCTAAAACTCATTGGCGATTCCTACTTGTTTCTTATAAAAAAGCGTGATGATAGAATCAATTCTAATTCAAGGTCCCCCAAACAGTCAAGAATTCAAATCCTACTACACCTTAAAAAGTGTAAATTCCTAGGCTTTTAAGTGGCCAAGGGAATTTAAGGAGAGTACCCCTTACAATGGGATCACCCTTTTTACAGTGGCGACTCCATTGGGGAATTAGAGGTTACAAGATTAGTACGTAGTTATGGTTCAAGGTTTCCAACACTAGGTTGCCTATGGATTGTCACGAGAACTAACTTGGATAATATCTAGTTAGAGAGCGAGACTCGAACGCATAATATCTTCCTTTTTCACAAAAGTAAAAACCGAAGAAGCAACATTGCATCATGCATAATCATAGCACAATTTAACCATTGGGGATTGGCTCATTGACTAGGGGTTGCCAACACTAGGCTTATATCCCAAAATCAATAACAATCATCCCACCTATATTGTCAACAAAATGTTGAGAGGGCGATGTCATGAGGCAACACGTTGAGTGATTGATTTGTGCATCGTTTTTAAGATATGGTACCCTTGGACACCTAAGCCTTGACCTTAGAATGGCATTGTATGCTTTGACGGTTTCTTTATGTGCTTATGTGACTACATGAATATGTGCTTCGTGCCTAATCTAACTAATTCAAATTGTTACTCTAGAGATATATTAAAAAAAATTCGTAAAAATTATGGTTCGATAAAAAAAAATTAAAAAAAAAAACAAAAAAAATTATATTGTCGAACCTACCAAGTGGCACGCGCAACCGTCAAAGTTGCGCGTGCCCTCCTAGCGCAAGTTCAAAAGTTGCGCGCGGCAACTCCGTGCAACAATGTGTCTTGCGCGTGCCCACTGTTCAACGTTGACTTTGACTCGTTACGAGCAATATCATACGGAGAAAACGATACTGCCGCTTCAAGGTTAATCGTTAAATAGGTGTTAAAAATATCTCTTTGGCTAACAACGTTGTCTAACTTTTACTATGATCGTCTTTATTTTCGAAAAACATGTTTTTTATCGTTCTTTTGCGTTTTTGCAAAAAAAAATAAAAATAAAAATAAAAAAAATATTTTTTATCGTTCTTTTTGCGTTTTCGCAAAAAAAAAAAAAAAAAAAAAAAAAAAAAAAGCATGTGGCAGATTGTACTCTTAAAGTTGCACTTTCCACCTTAGTGCAAGACTGAAAATTACGTGCGATACTATTTTTTATTATGATGATTCGTATACATACTTTATAATCTAGCTAATGACATTACTTCTTGTGAGGTTCGTCATTAGAAGTTCGCATCTTTTAATAGGACATCATCAATATGTTTATTCTTAAACGTGCCTATTTTCGTGTTCATCATTTTTTTTAGTTGTAATTAGTTAACCTTGATTTAAGAGTATAATTTATTTACCTCTTCTATGGTTTAAAAAGAAAATCCCAAGAACTTTACTTGGGATGATTGCCTCACAAAAAAAAAGAGAGAGAGAGAGAGAAATAAAACGAAAAAAAAAGAAATGTCGTTCTTAAAAAAATATAAAAAACAAAAAAAAAGAGTATGATAAAAAAAAATATGTATAATGAATAATAAAACCGAGAAAATGATTTAATTATTTCTTGGATTTTACATTTGGAGGCCATCATTCTTTTTAAACAAATAGTAATATATTATCCTTTAAAGATAAGCAATATGAGAATCATAATTTAAAAAAAAAAACAATATTGATCTCTATTGTAATCTAAATGATCAACAAATACTATAGTATATTTGATCATTTTAAGGAGTATGTTCGGGTTATTTAATGTTCCTAAAATTTGATGAGATTTTCGATCCAACTTTCTTGACTTTCTCTTCTACCTTTTTCAAAAACAATTCATTTAAATTAAAATCCTTAGATGATTACCTTGTTGAAGTCAACACAAATCATGACATGTCATTAATGACTGTTCGTGAATATATTGACATTATTCATCAACAAACTTGCTTAAAGTGAATTCGTATTACAAGGATTTAAAAAAAAAGAAATAAAACAATCATTTTGACTTTTGTTCTTTGTTTGAATGCTTGGCAGAAAAGGTTTAAGTGAAAGCGCTCAATTTCTCGTGATACACATTACTAGATCATCTTCCACATTTGCATACTAGTCCAATCATGGGTGACAAAGCAGCATTGGAGAAACATAGAGAGGAACTCCAAAACCTAAAGGCCCTACGAGAAGAAGAAGCCCAAATAAAGGCTCATAAAAAAGAAGAAAAGGCTAAAATAAAAGCAGAAAAAGAAAAAGAAAACATTTTCCAAGAAAAAGCAAAAGCCGAAAGATTAGAGGCCTTGGAGAAACTTGTCCTTCGAGCTAACTCAAGGAAAAAGTACTTCAATTATGAGCTTGCACCACAACCTAGTGGCAAGACTCTCCCAGAAAAGTTCTTGACTATGGATTTGCCAACCTATAAGGTTACAGACAATCCTAGAACTCACTTAATGACCTTTATTGGAATTATGGCATTGAAAAGAGTTGAACCAAGCCTATATTCATGTACTTTTCCTCTTTCATTGGACCCAACTGCTAGATCATGGTTTTATAACCTCGATGCAAAACAAACTTCCACTTGGAGTGACGTTGTAAAAGCGTTTTTAACCCAAAATAGAGATAACATCGAGCTCACAACTACCTTGCGCGATCTCGAATTGCTTAAGCAAGGGGAAGAAGAAGGCTTCATTGACTTCTTTTCCAGGTGGCGATCAAAGGTTTCTCTTATTCCACAAAGACCTCCGGATCATGAACTTGTCCCAAAGTTCATAGACAATATGTCTCCACCATACAAGTGCCATTTACAATACCTTGGTTTAGACACATTTCAAAAGTCTATATTGTGGGAACATTAGTTGAAAGGGACTTGATAAATTAAACCATGAATCATATAGATGGACTTGATTTTTAGAGAGGATTTCACCTACGTCAGAAACGGACAAAGTTCGAAGACGCAATCTCAAGAAGTTGTCAACAATTCAAGATATAGCACCCTAGGTCTTGTTTTGTTTATTTCCTTTGTTTTTTATGATAGACTAAGAGATTCATGCTGTCGAATCTACTTATTTTGTACTCTCATTAATTAATGAATAAAAAATATATTTTCAAGTACGTCTATCTCTTTTCAATCTCTTTATTGTTATTGCCTTGAATTAAATAAAACGTATACATACAAACAGGCAAAATTAAAAGGCATACATACTCAACACTTTTAAAATCTTGACGAGCTTTGGCTTATAAGATGTATTGAATGAAAAAAGGCCCACAAAGAAAGGATATGATGATTTCACCAACACAGGAGGCAACTTGAAACTCCATAAATATAATCCCATGTTCTTAACCTTAGAGAAAATCCATCTATTTGGCAGCCCTTTTGAGCCTCGTCAATTGAGCCTTAGTTATTCAACCTACATTATTCCATACCTTGGGATGGGAATGGTGCAAAGATACAAACAGGAAATTGGGGGAACAAAACATAAGAGGGGGACACAAAGTTAGTCTAAACCCAAAAGGAAAGATCAAATGCAAAAGGAAAAACAAAAATCGTTTTATACCCAAAAAAAACTTGTCAAAAAAAAAAGAAGAAAGAAAGGAGAGATGACAAGGAAAAGACACCTAATGTAGGAATTGTCACAAAAAGCAGAAAGGTTCTAATTTGATAAGCACCAAAATTAAAGGATATTGGGAGTATGCTTGAGCATGTCTAATGTTCATAACCCCAAGCCTAGCCACGTTACGACCTTGAAAAGACCCTCCTTGAGGTAGACCGTAACTATAGACCAAAATCATCATTCCATGAAACTATGGCCAATCTTAGGCCTTTGAACATACGGACCTACTATTGAGTAGTCATGCCCATATATAAAATGCATAAAGTGTTGAGTTATGATATCAGGATCATATAAAAAAAATTCAAATGATTTGGATGATTTGGTAGCCATTGGCTTGATTACATCATGTTAGTAAAGAAATCGAATCATTCGATGTTTTCCATATCTTTTGCCAAAGAAAAATGAGATTATTATCACTTTACAAAAAAAAAATACAATCATCTTATTCAGGTTCTATATACATTGCCTAAAAGAAAAAGAGTTAATACAATAAATTGATTTGATATATCGACAGCCTCGACGTCAACTTTAGATGTCTTTTACAACTCTTGAGAATTGGTCTTTTCACTTGTCATGAGCAACTAAAATGTCCGCCTATGTGGGATATCTCCATCTTCTCTAAGTGAGGAATATTGATTGAACATGATTGCTACATTTAAAAAATAATCGTTATCGCTATCACACGTATACCTCACTGCCAAGTCAACACGATGATTCAAATATTAAGTTAATAATCCTTGCTTTTCAAAAACATGTCGAATTTTCTTTCTTTATTCTTCTATGGGAAAGTTGGATTCCCCTTCCTTTTTATACAAATCCATCTTTTTTGTTCATTTCTTTTTTAAGGGGGTAAGTCGGGATGATCCCTCCCATTTGGCATCTAAAATACTCGAAAATAGTATAATTTTTTCGCTCTTTGCCTCAAATTGGGGGCTTAATAAAGCCAGGACATCCCCACTTCTCTCTATTTACAGATTTGAACACGCTATTTATGCTGAAAATTCAATGTCATGCAAAGCTTATTACGAACCATCTTAATAATTTTAAATGACAAAGGGAAGAATACCACTTCCTATTATTTGACCAAGATAATTAATTATGTTACTTGATCAAACAATTTGTGATAAACATATGCAATATTCCACAAATTAAAAACACAAGTCTTGAGACTTTAAATAAAAATGAGAAACATCCCATATATGTATACATGAATTCCAAAAGCCACCTAAAGTCTACGCTTGGGGGCTTCAAATTAAAAATATAGGTCTCACCTTAACTTTCATTTTAAAATGGGACCATATTTTAGAAAGTGATTCGAATGATTTTATAAATTATTCTAACACTTCACCAAACCTAATTTTTATAAACATTCATTTTCAAACTACGGTACTTAATTAATTGAAAGAACTTCACTTTTAATTAGAAAAATATGATAATGATAACAAGCAGAAAAACATAAACAAAATCAGATATACAAAAGTTTGCTCCCATATCTTTGTTGAAATAAGTTGAAAATTACAACTTATCTTCATTAATCTTGGACAAAAAAGTCACACTCAATTACAAGCTAGACATTTCTTTCCATTTTGGGTTCGGTTTTGAAAATAATATAATTGGATCCCTTTTCCAATTTTGAATTCTAGTTCGAAACAACATGTTTCTAATAAAAAATAATATTCAAAATTTCCTTTTTGAATTTTTTTTTTCTAAAATAAATAATGTTCAGATTCTCTATAACCGTTTGGATAATACTGTTTAGGCAAATCTCAGCTAGGACATCTAAGAATTTTCTAGGTTTTGAGGGGTAATAACAATCATTCCACTAATAACATGTAAAGCGATTAAGAACGATAATAAAACAATAAATAACTAGTAAGAAAACAGTAAGTATTCAATAAGATCAAAAAGATAAGTTTAGAGATACAATACTGAGTAAGGACAAGCCTACTTGTTCAGTAGGGATACAGATCCATAGACAAAAGTAGAGAAAATTGCTTATATTGAATTATGTGCGAGCGTACATGAGTGTTATAATTTCTAACTATTCATATTTATACCTAGGGATCCCTAGGGTTACATAGATATTCAGAATATATTCGAAATGTAGAGGATCTTCTTGATTTATTCTGTTCCCTGTTCTGTATGTGTATTCTTGGCAAGTATCTTCTTGATTGATACTCTTGATCCTGCTTTCCTTGTTTATTCCAATCAAGTCGTTTAATCTATTTTGCTGAATTCTTTGATCTTGGATTGGTGCCCTAAGCATACTGGGTCGTATATTAATACGGGCCCAACAATTGCCCCTAATTTTTATTTTCATGTATTGAAGGTGAAAATTACCTAAAGAAGCCGTTTGAAGGATTTTCGAATTTTAGAAAATATTTCAACGGTTAACGAAAATAAGGAACGTGGTAGCAGTTTTAAGGCAATTTCCTCGGTAACCGTGAAGGGCGGTTTATTTCTCTCTTCAGTGTTTATTCGGTGTGCAGGCTCATGTCTAATCACTTTAATCTTTGCCCCAATTTCGAATTTCATCAGGTATTTTCTCTCTCTTCACTGTTTTTATCTAATTCTTCTCTTCATTGCTTTCTCTTGCATTTTTGTGATGGATGATCCTGTTAGAGTAGTGTTTGCTGGGGTGGATGAGGGTGTGAAGAAGCTGACTTTGGTCACGCAAAACGCCTTCCATGCTAAGTGTTTCGGGGTTTTCTGATGTCCTGCGGGAGAGTTACAATTCCGAGACTGGAACCGGATGCCTGTACCTGCAAAATAACGGAGACTCCTGGTGGTGGGAGCTCCGCCTCCAACGGTCAAGTTAGTACTTGATTAAGGAGTAATTAATGCAGAGATTAAAGTGATTGGGTCTCTCTAGGTGAGAGTGTTTAATATAGGTAATCTGCTTTGTTAGCGAGATCAGCCGGTTATTACTGTGTGTAATTAATGTGTTTTTTCGTAATCCCCCTTAATGAGGATTAAGGGAGGTATTTATAACCTTGGGAAACGTGCCCATCCTAGGTTTAGGTTAACCTAGGGCCGATTGGGCTTCCCTCGGAAGTTGGGCCTGGGTGGCCGGTTTCTCCATTAGGCATGGAGTATGCCACATGTCATGACATAACAGGTCCAAGGTGGACGAATAAGCGCGTGCCACGTGGCAAGCCCTGACAGTTCCAACTGGGGGACACTTGGCAGGACCTGATTGGCCCACGTGGCGCATTCCGATTGGAGGAGCAAAATCCCCTAATCATTTGCCCCTCACAGGTGGCACGTGACTGGTCACGTGTTACCTGTGACAGGTGTCGCACTGTAACAGGCGGCGACCTTCTACAGGTGTCAGTCGGCGAAAGGACGAGAGATTTTCCCGCCCAAATTTTGAATTCTGAAAGTGACCCTTCGCCTTCTCACTTCGCCTATATAAGGGAGGATTGTCTTGAGTCATTTTCACACTTTGAGAACTTTTTGAGAACATTTGGACCCCTGAACTTGCTCTGACATTTCGGACCTTTTCTGCCTACCGCCTGTTCTGACAAGCCGACTGCACAGGATTTTCAGAACTTCATCAACCGTCACTCGTTCAGGTAACTGTCAGTTCTCTTACTCTTAATTTTCTTTTTATTTTTTGAAATGGCACCACAGAAGCACACGACACGACCTAGGTTAGTGATCAGCCGGTCACTGGGGACGGCTGAATCTAGGACTAGGAGTGCCGCCTGCCCTTTTCCGGACCCATCTTTGTCCTTTATACAAAGTCCGACTGTATCCGTGTCTATGTAGAGCAGGATGGCCAGAACGAAAAAGACTGCTAGGATCTCAAATTCAGACGGCTCCTCCCACAGGGTGCCGCTTAGTGAAACATCTGACCAGGCGCCAGATGTGGAAGTGAAACAAGGCGGCCTGAAAGCCGGCAATTCTGAGGGAGGAGTCATAGTGACCCCTTCCCATTTAACAGTTAACAATTCTGCTCCTTTTCAAAGAGAGGAGGCGGGCCCCTCCGGGAGAGGGGAGGAGTCGTCCTCTTCGGACTCGTCAGAGGACGATTCCGAGTCAAGCTCTTCTGGCCATGCTTCTTTGGACACAGAAGAGAAAAACAGCCGCCTGCAAGAGGCGAGACTTTCTCACGCAGTTGAGAAGGGGGACAATTGGGCGGAGCCATCCGCCTCTCACCGAGAGCTAAATATCCCCTATTACTGCACGGTACCTCGGGGCCGAATCACAGCCATGCAAGAGAAAGTGGAGAGCTTTATTGCAAACCACACCATGGGCCCCGACTTTCTAGTGTTTGTGCCGGATCCTAAAGACACAGTCGTCTGGCCGGCTGGTTCCAGTTATGATAGCGCCTGCTTTGGCTGCTACGAGGGGGCCATCAAGGCAGGGCTGCGCTTCCCATTACATCCGGCTGTTTAGCGGATTTTGGATGGGTATGAGTTGGGGTTATGACAGTTAGCCCCAAACTCCTGGGTCAACGTACTCGGCTATGTGGCCGGGTGCGAACTGCACGGGGTGGAGCCGAGCTTCGAGGCTTTCGCCCACATGAACTACCTCAGCCGGACCCCTAAGGCAGGCGGTACCGGCTGGTATCAATTGACAAGCCACAGGGGCTACCTCATGACGAGAGGTAAAGCAAACAAGTGGAAGGACTGGCGGAGCACCTTCCTCATCATTGAGAGTTCAGACATTGAGCTGAACAAGCGCTTCAATAGGTGGAACAGGAATCCGCCCCTTCTTGAAGGCGGCCGTAGCATGCCGCCTGTTCCCCCCAAGGCTAAGAAAGAGATCCTTGATAAAGGACTCTTTAAAGTAGAGTCGAGGGTCGACTCTACTTTAGGGGTACGAGAGCAAGTACCCCTGCACTGCGTCCCGAGCTTCAAATGGCCTACGACGAGTACTTTTTGGCCGCCTGTGGCCTCGGCAGACGGTGCTCAAGAGGTAGTCGGCCTGTCGAATACTCTGTTGTTCCATACATTTCTTGTTATGACTTTTATTAACTTTGTTGTTTGGTTTTTGCAGCTGACGCCATGAGCAAAATCACCGCCTCCAAGACTGGGGCGGCCATGTTGCGGGCCTCCATCATGCAACAAGCTTCAACCGACTCCCCAAGAAGGGGGCACCCTTGGTGAGCTCCGAACCTTTCACCCTCTTTTTGGAGTTGTGTTTATGCATATACTGACTTTTTTCTTCTTTTTTAGACGGGTGCTCCAAGAGCTTCATCTTCCCAACAGCCGGACCCCAAGGCCCGGAGGACGACTGTTGGGAGCTCTCCTGGTTCTGCCAGGAAACATGCGGCGGCTGAGAAACAGCCGGCCACTCCTTCTAAAACTCCAACTGGGCCGCCTAGAAGTATGAAGTTGTCCTTGTAAATTATAGACTCGCTTCCTTTTTTACTAGGTCTAATCCGTTTGTTTATGCTTGATGCAGCCGACCCTCAGGAGCCTGACTTGGTAGAGATGGCCAAGTCTATGATCAGGGCAGTTCCTCCAGCTGAAAGGGAGGCGGTCAGGGGTGTCGGCACCCTTGACCTAGACGGGATTGCAGGGCTCCTTGCTGAGGTATACTTAGCATATTTTTGAGCATTTGAATTTCTGGACGCCTGTTTTCTTTTTGTTTGGAATCTGACGCCTGTTCCTTTGTACTTAGGCCCTGCTCCGAGTGAACGGCCTTCGCAAGCCGCTTGACCGGAAGAACAAAGAGGTAAAGGCTGCAAAAGCTATAGCCGCCTCTGACTGTGATAAGGCAATGTTTCAAATTGCCCAAAATGAAGTTCTGACCATTGATATTCTTTATTATCAGGCGCAGGCTACCGCCGCTGTTCGGGCTCAGTTAGAGGCGGCCCAGAAGAGGAATGGCGAGCTGGAGGCGACCATCACCAATCTCAAGGCCGAGCTGAAACCTCTTCGCCTAAAAATGTACTCTTACGAAGCCTTGGAGAAATCCTTGGCCAACGTAAAGGAACGCCTGGTGACCCAGGAGAAGAGTCTTACTCAAGAGCTCTCGGAAAAGGCCGAGCAAGAGAAGAAAGAGCTGGTCTGGGAGATGATGGAAGACTCCGCTCAAATCCAGCGCATGACTTGGGGCCGCCTCTTCCCCAATGCCGACTTTGCCTCTTGGGAAAAAACGTACCGCCAGTGTTCTGATACATATAATCAAGAGATCCTGGCGGCTGCTGAGGAAGAGGCGTTGGAGGAAGCGTTGGAGGAGGAGGAGCCGGTAGTGGCGCTTGTGCCGCTTGGGGGTAAGGCATCAAAAAAGGATGCAGCTGAAGCCGAGTCCAGCAAGAAGAGTGCTGACCAGGCGGCAGCTGCTAATATTGAAGATCTGCCCCCTTCTTAAGCTTTATGTATTCTTTCCACGGCCTGCGTGCCGTTTGTTTTGTATTTACCCGGCCAGGGGGCCGGGGCTTTGAATATTTTGCTGGTCTTTAATGCCGGCTTATTTTTAATGAATTTTTGTTTTGCCTCAAATTTGTCTAAGTATTCCATATTCTAATATCCAATTGTTCACTAGACCGACTGTTTTACATGGCCGATAGTTGCAGACAGGTACGGATAGTTAGTCACGCCGCCTATGCCCCTGGACGACTGGTTGTCTGTTTCCAGGATAGACGATCAGTCGGCCATTTATCCAATCGGTATTCGAACTATTTTAAGGTCTGGATCCTTCTTAGACAGGCGGTCCTGTCATTTGTAAATTTAACCAAGTAGGAAAGTGGTTTGACCAAGTAAACATGAGTGTTACCTAGTCGCCAAGGAACTGAGTAGTAGAGATAACAAGCGGCGGGTACCGGTTGTTTCCCTTTATTCGCCAATGTTGGCTTTTAACTCATAATTTGTTAACCTAGCAGGAGTAGTGGTTGAGAGCCCCTGTTTGCTAAAAGCAGGCGGACGACTCATACCTTTTAGGCTCCATACTAAGTTTGAGGGAGTGACTATAAGTTAACATAGGAGTTACTTAGTCTCCGTGACACTCTAGATTAAGTAGTAGAGGTACCAGGCGGCGGAGGCCGGCTGATCCCCTTGATTCGCCAATGTTTGTTGGCTATTAACTCAATAGGTTACCTAGTAGGAATAGGGGTTTGAGTGCCCCTGTTTGCCAAAAAACAGGCGGCCTACTCAAACCTTTTAGGTTCCATACCAAATTTGAGGGAGTGACTATGAGTTAACATTGGAGTTACTCAGTCGCCGTCACTCTTGCTTGAGAAGTAGAGGTACCAGGCGGCGGAGGCCGACTAGACCCCTTGATTCGCCAATGTTTGTTGGCTATTAACTCAAGAGGTACCCCCTGCATTTATCCCAAGTAATACAGGCGGTCATCTGACTCAGATGTCAACTGCTACCACTGGTTTGGTTAGTGATAGAGTTATCCTTTTCTCAAAAACGGCTACGTGGTTGCCCTTGGGGACAGTCGTATAGGTGCCGTGTAATTAGTTTATAGAACAATGTTCCACCCAAAAGGGAGCTTCTCTCTGCGACGAATTTCATCCGGAGGGATGCCGCCGGACGCCTGCTATGATGTTGGGACAGGTCGTATTAGTTTTGTAGATTTGATCAGTTGGCTTGGCGCCTGGTCTGATCATTCGGCCTGTGGCCTTGGTAAGTTCTTGGTGAACGTAGGTGCTAAGTAAAAGGAGGGTAGCCGCCTGTTAGGCACAGGGTCGACCAGGCCCTAATCTTTTTAGCTAAGTATTAGGGGGGTGGATATGTGTTTGGAACCAGTCGGCCATCTTCTTATGGAGAGTAGCCGACTATATGTCCAGACGACATGCCCCTATTGTGAGTAAAATACTCAATGGAGAGTAGCCGACTGTAAAGGTACAGACGGCATGCCCCTCTGAAGAGAGTAAAAATACTCAATGGAGAGTAGCCGACTGTAAAGGTACAGACGGCATGCCCCTCTGAAAATAGAGTAAAATACTCAATGGAGAGTAGCCGACTGTTAAGGTACAGACGGCATGCCCCTCTTAAAGTAAAAATTAAACATGGAGAGTAGCCGACTATTTGTTAGTAGGCGTGCCCCTCTTAGTACAAAATTGAATAGTAAGTGCAAACTTTTATTAAGTAGCTCTTGACTATTTACATCATTCAAAAGAAATATTTCTTAAGATTATCTACATTCCAAGTTCGAGGCAACGGTTGTCCGTCTGGTGTTTCCAGACGGTAGGTACCGTCCCTGACTTCCTCACAGATTCGGTAGGGTCCTTCCCAGTTGGGAGTTAGTTTGCCAGACTCATTAGCCCTACCAACTGCTTCCATTTTTCTAAGTACAAAGTCCCCTACTTTGAGTGGACGCCTGTGTACTTTTTTGTTGTATGATCTAGTCATTCTCAGGCGATAGATTTCATGGCGCAAGACAACATTGCCCCTCTTTTCAGGAAGTGAGTCTAATGCCAGTCGCATGGCTTCCCAGTTTGCCTCTTCGTCATATAGAATTACTCGAAGAGTCGGCTCGTAGGGTTCTATTGGAAGAACAACTTCCGCACCGTAAGTTAGGAGGAATGGAGTTTCTCCAGTCGCCCCTTTTTCAGTCGTCCTAATGGCCCAGAGAACATGTGGTAGTTCATCCGCCCATAGGCCGCCTGCTCGTTCAATCTTTTTCTTGAGACCGTCCGAGATAATTTTATTAAAGGCTTCTACCTGGCCGTTTGCTTGTGGACGGCCGACAGATGCAAAGTAGTTTGCAATTCCTTGGTCACCCAACCAGCTTTTAAGAACAGGCGTCTCAAATTGGGGACCATTATCAAAAATCATAGACATGTGGACCCCGAACCGAGTGATGACATTTTTCCAAATGAATGAAATTACATCTTTCGTCTTGATTCCCTTTACAGCCTCCGCCTCTACCCATTTAGTGAAGTAGTCAACGGCAACAAGTATGTACCTCCTTCCGCCTGTAGCAGGCGTATATGGACCCAGAATGTCCATGCCCCACTTAGCAAACGGTAGTGGGCTATGAATGGTAGTGAGGTCAGTAGCCGGACGGTGAATTAGTTTGCCAAACCTTTGGCACTTGTCACATTTTTTCACCATCTCCATTGCATCTGCTTCCAAAGTAGGCCAAAAGTAGCCCTGCCGCCTTGCCCTTTGAGCAAGCGTCCTACCGCCTATATGAGAAGCACAGTAACCAGAGTGAAGATCGTCTAGTATCTCTCGTCCCTTTTCTGGAGTAACACACTTTAAGAAGGGTTGAAGGTACCCCCTTTTGTGAAGTTCTCCCTTTATCATTTCAAAACAGGTGGCTCGTTTTTTCAGTGCTGCCGCATGTTGAGGATCATCCGGCAGTGTACCGTTTGTCAGATATGCCCTGATTGAATCCATCCAGGTTGAGCTTTTGTCTATGATTCCAATAGGGTTTTCCTCGATGCTTCTCTTCTCCATTACTTCCCAAAAAACAGTTCGAGGAGTATCAGAGGGGGCGGATGATAATAATTTTGACAGTGCATCCGCCAGGTTGTTTTCCGATCTCGGCACTTGGATCAGATGGAAATCCTCAAGAGAGCCGACTGCTTGTCGGACCGCCTGTAAATACTTGATCATGGTCGGATGGGTTGCTTCGTATTCGCCATTATACTGACTCACTATCAATTCTGAATCGGAAGAGGCGTCTATTTTTCTTGCCCCTGCCGCCTTGCACATGCGGATCCCGGCTAGTAAAGCTTCATATTCTGCCTCATTGTTTGAAGCCTGAAAACTGAAGCGTAAAGCATACTCGTACCTGTCGCCCTCTGGCGACTGACATATGACGCCTGCTCCACAACCATTTGAAGTATAGCTTCCGTCCACATATACCTTCCATACTTGGTCTAGAACTTGAGAGTCAGGAGGACGAGTCATCTCTACAATAAAGTCAGCAAAGGCTTGCCCCTTCACTGCTTTTCTAGGCTCGAAAGTAACTTCGAGGCTCTGTATTTCTATGGCCCATTTGATCATTCGGCCTGACGACTCCATGATGGTAAGTGGCCGCTTGATAGATTGGTCTGTATACACGACGACTGCATGTGCCAAAAAGTAGGGCTTCAATTTTTTAACAGCCATGAAGAGTGCAAGACCAAATTTCTCCACTAGGGGGATACCTCAACTCGGCATTTTTCAGTACGTGACTGACAAAGTAGACCGGGAGCTGACAGCCGTCTCTTTCAGCAAGGAGAACAGCGCTTAACGCATGATCAGAGACGGCTAGGTACATGTAGAGTACTTCTTTGGGCAAAGGGCTGACCAGCCTCGGCAAGGAATGCAAGTGAACTTTCAATTTCTGGAAGGCGGCCTCAGCATCCGGCCCCCATTCAAACCTTGCCTTTTTCTTAATTGCCTGGAAAAAGTATAGGCATTTGTCGCCTGATCGGCTTAGAAATCTTCCCAAGGCCGCCAGACAACCTGTTAATTTCTGAACCTCTCGGATGGTACGAGGCGGCTGCATGTCAATGACCGCCTGCACCTTCTCAGGGTTCGCCTCTATTCCTCTCTGATTGATAAGGAATCCGAGAAATTTCCCAGACTCAACTCCAAATACACATTTCTTGGGATTGAGCATGACATGGTGCCGCCTGAGTGTGGCGAAAGTTTCTCGGAGGTCCGACAGATGATCTTTCTGAAGTTTAGTCTTGACAATCATATCATCAATGTATGCCTCGACGTTTCTCGCAATCTGATCAAAGAACACAGTGTTTATCATTCGCTGGAAGGTAGCCGGGGCATTCTTAAGACCAAACGGCATGACCGTGTAACAGTATAACCCCTGATCAGTGACGAAGGCCGTCTTCTTTTGATCTTTCTTCCATAAAGGAATTTGATGGAAACCAGAATAGGCGTCCATAAAGCTCATCAAAGCATGGCCGGCTGTTGAGTCGACCAGGTTATCAATTTTAGGCAGAGGGTAACTGTATTTAGGGCACGCCTTGTTAAAGTCTGTGTAGTCTACACACATTCGCCAGGTGTCATTCGGCTTTTTAACAAGCACCACATTTGCAACCCAGTCTGGGAAGTAACATTGCCGAATGAACCCTGCATCAAGTAATTTTTTAACTTCGGCGGCTGCCGCCTGACTTCTTTCTTCGCCATGGTTCCTCTTCTTTTGTCGTACCAGCTTCTTTTTCGGATCCACGACCAGTTTATGTACCGCCAGATCAGGACTAATGCCTGGCATTTCATGGACTTCGAATGCAAAGATGTTCTTGTATTCTTTCAATAGTCTGTGAAAGTCGTCACCAAGGTCTCTCAGAGCAGTCGTCCCAACTTTGACTGTTCGGTCAGGACGTGAGTCGTCTAAGATCAGGTCCGCATGCTCACCAGCCGGCTGAGGGCGGAACTCATCCGACCGCTCCTCTTCCAATGATTGCTATTTTCTTTCTTTTCTTGCGGCCCCTGTCTGGGATGCCTTTCTCTTCTTGCCGCCTGCTTCTTGAACAGGCGCACTCTCCTTGACATTGTCAAGGTCTGTTTTTTCACCGCTTGACCTAGTGGCCATAACAGTGGGCTTGACATCCGAGAGATAGCACTCTCGGGCCATCCTCTGATCTCCCCTTAGGGAGCCGACTGTTCCATTATCCCTCTCAAACTTGAGCAACATAAGAGATGGGATTATAACAGCCTTGGAATTATTCAGGGTTGGTCGACCCAGAATCATGTTGTAGGCCGAGAGTTCTTCTACTACCAGGAACCGGAATACCATGTGTCGTCCTTCCCCTTTTTCGCCCAGGCGGATGGGTAAATCCACTCGTCCCAGTGGGTGGACGACTCCTCCTCCAAACCCTACTAAAGGGTGGGAGGCCGGATGTATGCAATCAGTCTGATATTTTAGTTTCGACAGACATTTGCTACTGATGAGATCTGAGGAGCTTCCGGTATCTATGAGGATTCGGCCAACTCTCTGGTTGGCCACTTTACATTCAATAACGATAGGGTCGTCATGCGGCCCTCTTACCCCTCCTAGATCTTCTTCAGTGATGACAATCTCAGGAAATGAATATTTGGACGGCCGTTCTTGGTGAACGGAATTTACATCTAACCGCCTGATATTGTCTTTGTTGCCCCTAAAAGTGGGGCCGCCTCCTGAGAAGCCGCCTGCAATGGTGTAGACGACTGCATCATTTGTATCGGAGCTGTCGGCCTGTTGATTCTTTTTGGCCGACTGCTTTTTTGAGGAAGTGTTCCCCGTAGATTTCTTGACATAAGTGTCAAGATTACCTTGCTCAGCCAGGCGGTCCAGATACCGCATGAGACTGATGCAGTCATTGGTGTGATGACCAACATCATCATGATAAGCACAGAATTTATCTTGGCTCCGGTTGTTTGCAGAACCCTTCATGGGGACCGGCTTCTCAATTGAGATCCGTCCCTTGATTTCTTTTAGGATAAACTGGTTATCTTTGTTAAACGCATACTTTGGGGAGTATGGTTTGAATTCTTTTTTCTTTTTCTGGGCCGGCTGTTTAGAGGAATCGGCCGCCCATACCTCTTTTCTCTTCTCATCTTTGTTTGACGACTGTTTCTGTCGTCCTTCTCTTTTGTCGAACCTTTTCCCGTCCGATTGTTTTACCGTACAAAGATCAGTCGCCTGTATATAGGCTTCTGCTTCAATCAAGGCCTCTTGAAGAGTCGCCACCCTCTTTCGAACCAAATCAAATTTGAAGGTAGACCCGTCTTTGAGACCTCTGAAAAAGTCAGTATAGGCTACCTCATCCGGTAACCCTTGAATCTGTATTCTCATCAGGTTAAACCGCCTGATGTAAGAACGAAGCCCCTCCTTCTCGCCCTGCTGAATTGTTCCTAAATCAAGGATCGTTTTCTTCGCAGGGATGTTCATAGCGAAGTTGGAGGTGAATAAGTAAGCAAGCGTCCTGAAGCTATTTACACAACCAGTCGGCAGGTTGCCGAACCATTGTTGTGCGATTCCTTTGAGAGTCGCTGGGAAACACTTGCACCAAGTGGGATCATCCAACCCTTGAAGGTACATCAGGTTAGTGAATGCCATCAGATGGTCTTCTAGGTTAGTAGTGCCGTCATAGGCGCCTACTAGTACATTTTTCACTTTGGCCGGCTGAGCGGCTTTAGTAATTTCCTTGGAGAAGGCCGACGGCTGTTCACCAAGTCTAAGAAACCGTAGCTGCCAGTCCATAGGTTGGACGTTTTTTGCTGCAGGTCCACCAAACGGAGGTGGCTGCAAAAAATATTGTTGTTGCGGCACAAATGGTAAGTTTGGTACCGCCTAGTCGCTATGAAAGCCGGACTGACGGGAGGTGCCGCCTGACTGACTCTCATGATACGACTGAGTATGCCTTATCGAGGCATTTCGCAGACTGTCTTGAAAGTTTGAAGTAGAGGCCGACTCTGACAATCGGTCACTCTTCTTCTGCTCTAGCAGTAGCCGAGCGTCTGTGAATGTTTGCTTTGACCCGTCCGCCTGAATATGACGAACATGTTTCCTATTTCCTGTAGGAAAACGGAATTTTGTGAAATCAAGGGCAGGTGGCTCCCGCTTCCTAGATTTAGGATGAGGAGTCGCCTCTCGCCCTTGAACTGGCTTCCTCTTCAGTGAAGTGGAGGGTTTCTTAGCCGACTGCTCCTTGACTGGAGCAGGCGACTTCTTGTTGATCAACTCTTGAATCTCTCCCTTGAAGTCCCTCATGAAGGTCATGAGTTCGTTCCTTGTGATGGGAGCAGACCCATCAGTCGGCTGTTGCCGAACAGGCGGTGCGCCTGCTGGCTCACTTCCAGTTTGAAGATGTTCCCGTTCCCTCCTTTCGGTATGACGAGTACGTCGGGCCCTTAGGGTCCCGTCTGAAGCTGTGTGAGCTTCAACTTCAAATTCACTCTCGGTATCATGGTCCGACTGAACTTGAGGGTCGTCTAGGGGACGCCTCTCGTCAGGAGTCGGTACAGACTTGGATGCCATCTCAGAAGTACTCTCCCCACAGACGGCGCCAAATGTTTCGAGGTTTTATGATGTCCTGCGGGAGAGTTACAATTCCGAGACTGGAACCGGACGCCTGTACCTGCAAAATAACGGAGACTCCTGGTGGTGGGAGCTCCGCCTCTAACGGTCAAGTTAGTACTTGATTAAGGAGTAATTAATGCGGAAATTAAAGGGATTGGGTCTCTCTAGGTGAGAGTGTTTAATGTAGGTAATCTTCTTTGTTAGCGAGATCAGCCGGTTATTACTGTGTGTAATTAATGTGTTTTTTCGTAATCCCCCTTATTGAGGATTAAGGGAGGTATTTATAACCTTGGGAAACGTGCCCATCCTAGGTTTAGGTTAACCTAGGGCTGATTGGGCTTCCCTCGGAAGTTGGGCCTGGGTGGCCGGTTTCTCCATTAGGCATGGAGTATGCCACATGTCATGACATAACAGGTCCAAGGTGGACGAATAAGCGTGTGCCACGTGGCAAGCCCTGACAGTTCCAACTGGGGGACACTTGGCAGGACCTGATTGGCACACGTGGCGCATTCCAATTGGAGGAGCAAAATCCCCTAATCACTAAGGATGTTTATCCTTCTACTGCAACGAAGGAGGAGATTTAGAGCGTCGCTGCTGTTGCGGGATTTCATGACGAGGTGGTGGTGAAAATCCCATCTTCTAGGGAGAGGGCTGACTGGACTGCCCCTGGTTGGGTGTGCTTCTTCGAGTACCCCTTTGTGATTGGGAATATTTTCCTTTTTTCTTCCCTTGTTCGCCAATTTCTGTCTAAGGTTAGGGTTTCGCCTTGTCAATTATTGCCTTAAACTTGGAGGGTTTTGAGAATTTTTGATTTGCTGAGTGCAAAATTGGGTGTAGAACTTGATGTGAGTGATTTATGTTATGCTTATACTATTAGGACCAGTGGTAAGGGTCGGGTTGGTCTTTGTTTTAAGGATGGTGTTGGTCCTTTGGTGACTGACTTGGAGAAGGAGTTTGACAACAAGTGGTATCACAAGTTTTTCTTTGTGAGGATTGATTCGGTTGGTGATGATTGTGATTTTTTTTTATTGACACTATTGAGGGTGAAGGTATTCTATTTTCTTATTTTCCTGTGTTTTACTTTCCTTCTTTGTTGATTCGGGCTTATTTGCTTGATGGTTGCAGTGAGTAAGTTGAAGCAGCGATCTAAGTCTCCATCTCTGATAGACAAGTTGTGCGAGTTGAGTGCGGACGAGAGGTCTTTTATCAAGTTGATGCAGCCTGAAGCGGTTATCTAGATCAAGTCTCTGGACGATACTAATTCTGAGCATAAAGTTGCTCCAGCTATGTCTCAAGGTCTGTTTCTCTCTGCTGTGCTGTGATGTTTATTGTTGTATCAATCTTTGTAGATGTATTTTGTTGTTGCGTACCTTGTGCTTTTGTTATGGGTTTAATTGGTTTCTGGTTTATTTGTCCTTTCTGAGTCAGTTATGTACCCTGTTCAGTTTGTTGCCCCTGTCTCTCTTATATCCCTCTTGTTGTCGTGTTCTTTGTTTTATTCCTTTTTGAACATGCCATGTTCCTTGTAGATACTTCAAGGTCACTAAGGTCTCATAACCTTCTTAGCTCGTCCTCTCTCTTAGGTCGCCTTAAATCTTGTTCTTCTCCTCAAACTTCAGAGAGTGCTCCCATCAAGATGGTTATTCCAAAGAGCGATCCTCCTCCACCTCCACCTCCACCTCGAACTAACCTCAAGAGGAAGCTGGAGATGCCTATTGATGTTGATGCTGCTGATTTCTCCTTTGATTCTCTAGCTCCACATGTGGATACCTTGCTTTTTCCATCTTTCAAGGATCGTCAGTCTTCGCAGACTTTTGCTGACCTTTCTCAAGAGGCCGTTGTGCAGTCTTTCCAAGTATGGTATACTCCCAAAAAAAATTTAATAACAATGATATTACTGGATTACACTTTTCTTACCTAATGGTGTATTTTGTAGAGCCTTCAATCTTGTCTAGGTATGTTGGGCAAAGTGTCAGAGTTTACTCGGGTGTATGATGTTATGAAGAAGGAGCGTGATGCCCTTTCTAACAAATACAAGGCTGCTACTGATGCTCTGAAGGCTGAACGGGCTAAGCATAAGGAGTGCATTGCTAAACGTGATGGGCTAAAGAGCACCTTGAAGGAGGCTAGGAACAAGGTTGTTGATACTGCAACATATTACTTTGGGAAGGCACGTCTTGAAATGATGGAGGAATATCAGCAAGGAAAGTATGAAGCCTGGAATTATGATGTTGATAAGGCTGCCTTTGAGAAGGCATTTCCTAAAGGGACTACAGCTCCTGGCTCATTGTTGCTGAGCTTTACTGATGAAGAGGTGAACTCTCCTCATAACAATGAGGTTAAGGATGTCCCAGAGAATTTAAAGCATGTTGCTGAGGAGGTGGTCCCTGCTTATAACATGGTCGAAAATTAGTTTCAATGGTGTTGTGTCACCTTCAATAGTATTAACTCTGAAGAATGTTTGTTTTTACTGCCTTAGTGCAGTTAGATATTTTATTTTGTTTTTGTGTTGCACTGTTGCAGCTGGATGATTTGTTTGTTTTGTTGCTTTTGCAACTAAGTAATTCTACCTCTTTTGCTATGCTTGTGTTTCTTACTACATTGTTGTTGTATTATAGTTGTATTACAGTTGCAGTATGGATGTAATATTGCTAACATGTATTTGCTGGTGTTTGCTTATTCTGCAGGGATAGATGATTTGCTTCTTATAGGGACAAATAAGCATTGTTCTGTAGTGCCTTGTTGTCATTTTACCTAGCAGTGTAGTTGTTGTCCTTGCAAAACAAAATTGGGTGAGGGGTGGCCGTGGGTTTCCCCAACGGCCCTCCAATGCTAAAGTCAGTACTCGTAGTGAAAATAAATTGAATTAACAAAGTTTAAGTAAAGAGGAGTACCTTCTGTGCTGATTTTGGCTGTTGGAAATTTGTTGTTTTCTGTTTTACTTCTTTTTTTGGGTGTTTGCTTGTTTTCTTGTTTTTTGTTTTTTTTTTTTGTAAAAAGAAACAAAATTAAAATGATAACTACGTACCTACGCTCTTCAGAAATGATAGAGCTTTAAGTGTGCTGCGTTCCATCTTCTCTGTACCTCTTTTCCTTTTGCGTTTCTAAGTCTGTAAGCTCCATTGCCAACTACCTTGATGATTTCGTAGGGTTCTTCCCAGTTGGGTGCTAATTTCCCTGCGTTTACTTCTCTGGTATTTTCGTACACCTTTCTGAGAACCCAATCTCCCAATTTGAAGACTCTTGCCCTGATGTTCTTGTTGAAGGATCTTGCTACTTCTTGCTGATATGCTGCCATTCTCATTTTTGCGTCCTCTCTTAGTTCTTCCACAGTGTCTTGGTTGTGTATTAGTTCTGCTTGGTTCCTTTCTTCTATCATCAACCCGTACCTTGTTGTGGGGACTTCCACTTCTGTTGGGATTACTGCTTCACATCCGTACACTAATGAGAATGGGGTGTGACCTGTAGCGCCTTTTGGAGTTGTTTTGTCTGCCCATAGTATGTTGGGCAATTCATCTGCCCATTTCCCTTTCGCTCCTTCTAGACTTTTCTTGATGTTGCCTATGAGGACCTTGTTACTTGACTCTGCCTGTTCGTTTGCTTGTGGATATCTTGATGTAGACATGATGAGGGAAATGTTCCACTCCTTACAGAACTTTGTGGTCTTGTTACTGATTAACTGGGATCCATTGTCTGTAATGATCTCTGTTGGCACTCCAAATCTACTTAGGATGTTTCTTTTTATAAATGAGATGACATGTTTATCTTTGATTTCCTTGTACACTTCTACTTCGATCCATTTTGAAAAGTAATCTGTCATTGCTAAAAAATACACTCTCTGCCCTGATGCCGGGGGTAGTTTTACTATGTCCATTCCCCACTTCATGAATGGTCAGGGCGTCAACGTTGGATGTAACTCTTCTGACGGTCTGTGTGTCAAAGGTGCATGTTTTTGGCATGCTAAGCATTTCTTGGCAAACTTTGCAGCGTCCTTTCTCATGCTGGGCCAATAGTATCCCATTCTGAGAGCCCTGTTGGCTAAATTCCTTCCTCCTGAATGATTTCCGCATTCTTTGATGTGTAGGGACTGTAGGACCTGTTGTGCTTCCTCTTTCTCTAAGCATCGTAAGAAGCGATCTGCTACAGACTTCTTGAAGAGTACGTTGCTGATTAGGCAATATTTTGAGGCTTTCAGAGCGAGTGCTTGAGTTGCTACTTTTTCTGTTGGTACTGTCTTGTCTAAAAGGTATTCTTTCAGCGGTGTTGTCCAGCTACTGTCTTCCTTCCCTGTAGAGTCTGCTTGAACTTCGTAGACGTTCATGGTTGATTCTTTCTCTATGGCTTGAGAGAGTACGTGTACTAGGGGGATAACTCCAAATTCTTCTGGGTTAATATTTGATCCCAAGTTTGCCAGGGCGTCTGCTTCAGTGTTCAAGTTTCTTGGTACCTGGTCTATCTTGAATTCCTTAAACTCCTTAATGAGCTTCCTTGTGACTTCTAAGTAGGTTATCATCCTGGCATCCTTTGCTGCGTATTCCCCATTGATTTGATTTACCATGAGTAAAGAGTCTGAGATTACCTCTAGGTGTTGTATCTTCATATCTCTTGCGACGGTTAACCCTCTGATCAGTGCTTCGTACTCGGCTTCATTATTGGTGGCCTTGAAGTTGCAACTTACTTCATGTGCTATTTTGTGTCCTTGCGGTGATGTCAGTACTACTCCTAGGCCTACACTGCGTAGGTTTGATGCGCCATCTGTACGGAGTTTCCACTTCTGTGTAGCCTTTGGTTCTTGTAATGCCAATACTTCTTTTTGTGCTTCTTCCTCAAGGGCTAGGCTGAAGTCTGCTACGAAGTCTGCCAAAGCTTGTGATTTGATTGCGGTTCTGGGCTCGTATTGTATATCGTACCTATTCAGATGTAGGGCCCATTTCTCCATCCTTCTTGACATTTCTGGCTTTCTTGTGATGGCTTTGATGGGATAGTTGGTTCGTACTCGTATGGAATGGCTTTCAAAGTATGGGCGTAGCTTTATTGAGGCAGTAACTAAAGCTAAAATAATTTTCTCCAAGGATGCGTACCTCGTTTCCGCACTAAGTAAGGTTTTGCTAACGTAATAGATTGGAAATTGCTCTTTATCTTCTTCTCTTGTGAGGACTGCATTGATCGTCCCTTCAGATACTGCGAGGTACAATTGGAGGGGCTCCCCTTCTCTAGGTTTAGAGAGAAACAACGGGTTGGCCAAGTACTCCTTTAGCTTTTGAAATGCTTCATCTTGTTCTTGCTCCCACTTGAATTCCTTGTTTTTCTTCAGTACTTCATAAAAGGCTCTGTTCTTGTCTGAAGATTTCGAAATGAACCTGTTTAGTGTTGCAATTTTTCTTGTTAGGCTCTGTACATCTTTCTTTTACTTTGGTCGTTCCAGGTCCAGGATGGCTTTCACTTGGTCTGGGCTGACTTCTATTCCTCTTTGTGTATCCATATACCCTAGGAACTTTCCCGAATGTACTCCGAATGTGCACTTTGTAGGGTTTAACTTCATGTCGTACTGCTTCAGGATGGCAAAGGCTTCTCTAAGATCTCTGACGTGATCATTTGCCTTCTTGGATTTAACTACCATGTCGTCTATATAGACCTCTATTGTGTTTTCGATTTGCTCTTCAAACATCTTGTTCACCAACCTTTGATATGTCGCTCCTGCGTTCTTCAATCCGAAAGGCATTACCTTGTAGCAATAGATTCCTTGACTAGTAATGAAAGCGGTTTTCTCCTGGTAATCTTTGTGCATGAGAATTTGATTGTACCCACTGTATGCGTCCATGAAGGATAGCAGCTCGTGTCCTGCTGTGGCGTCTACCATGGCATCAATGTGAGGTAGGGGGAACGGATCCTTTGGGCACGCCTTGTTGATATCTGTGAAATCAATACAGATTCGCCATTTTTCGTTCTTCTTTCTGACTACCACCACGTTAGCGAGCCATTCTGGGCACTTCACCTCTCTGATCTTTCCAGTCTTCAATAGGTTTCGGATTTCTTCATTGATAATCTTGTTCCTTTCTGGCGCAAATTTCCTTCTCTTCTGCTTTATTGGTGTATGCATTGGGTCTACCTTCAGTCTGTGAGTGATTACGTCTGGGGGGATGCCTTTCATGTCTTCATGGGTCCAAGCGAACGCATCTTTTTCTTCTTCTAAGAAGTCATAAATTTGTTGTCAGAGATTTGACTTCAATTTTGACCATATTCTGACCTTTTGATCTCGATGGTTGGGGTTAACCTGGACTTCCGTGGCTTCTTGTTCCTCTGCTATGTTCAGCTTCTTTTGGCACATCTGACCCTCTAATTGCTATGTTGAACTCTTTTCTGTAGATGTTGCTTTTAGTGCAATCTTGTAACATTCCTTGGCTTCCTTAGGATCTCCCCTAATTTCTTGAATACCCCACCTGGTAGGGAATTTAATGACTTGATGGTATGTGGAGGGAATGGCCTTCATCTCATGTATCCAGGGTCTGCCCAAGATCATATTGTATGATGACAAAGTGTCAATCACCTGGAACTTGACTTGTAGGTTGACTCCTTTTGCATAGGTAGCTAATGTGATCTCTCCACTTGTTTTCTTGGTTTCTCCACTGAATCCTACTAGCATTGTTGACTTGTTGATGATGTTCTTTTCATCGATGTTCATATGTTTGAGAGTATCAAGCATGATGATGTTTGCAGAGCTTCCATTGTCAACAAGGATTCTCTTGATCATGCAGTTTCCAACTGGAAGTGAAATCACTAGACCGTCATGATGTTCTTCTACTGCGTCGCTTTCTTCAAACATGATGGGAATGTCCGTTTTTTTATTTTTCTCTTCTTTCGGGCTGATCCTTATTGCTTTCCTTCGTATGCCGCTTCGCTGCTGAGTATGTCAAACCGCACACTTCTGACCCTCTTGATATGAAACAAATGGTTTTGACAATTGGAGGAGGAGGTGTTGGGCCTCCTTGCTTTGATTCTCTTTCCTTTCCTGGAGCTTTGGATCTATCTGACATAAGTTCTTTGAGATACCCTTTCTTCCGCAGGTAAGCAACCTCTTTTCTGAGCGCGACCCACTCATCGGTTGTATGGCCAACATCTGAATGGAAGTCACACCACCTGGACGGATCTTTCTTCTCTCCAGGCCCATCATTCTTTCTAGGCCATTGCATAGTATCTCTCATCTTATTCAGGATCCTAATTACTCCTACAGGGTTAACATTGAAACAATATTCATGTAATTTAGGAGGGAGTTTAGGATCTTCCCTCCAATCAGAGAATTCTCCTTCGACAGCATTGACTGATCCTTCATCAAAGCGAGAACGCTGATATGGCTTGAATCGATGATCTCTTCTGGGAAAGTTATTGCTCCTTCTTGACTGGCGATCTAGCTCAGGATTCTTTCTTGCATAGGTATCCTCTTCAAATCTGACTTGAACCATAGCTTTGGCTTGTACATCTTCGAAGGTCGTACAGGGATATTTGGTCAGCTCCTTGTAGAGCTCACTATGGTCTAGCAGTCCTCTCCTGAATGCTTCGATTGTTGTAGGAGCATCACATTTGTGTATCCCAATATTTTCTCTGTTGAACCTGTTAATATAGTCCCTCAAGGATTCACCGTGTCTTTGCAAAACACGGTACATATCTGAAGATTGCTTCTCGATTTTCCTGCTACTAGCAAACTGGATATTTAATAGATTCACCATTCCTGCAAAAGATCGAATTGTCCCATTATCTAAATTAATGAACCAAGTTAGAGCTCGACCTGAAAATATGGCTCCAAAGCCTTTGCACATGATAGCCTCTCTGATATCTCTAGGGATTGAGCTTGTCATCATCTTCTGCTTGTAGAGGGACACGTGCTCATCAGGGTCTGTTGTTCCGTCATACATAGCAATGTTGGGCGTGCTGAACCTCTTTGGCACTTCTACCATGGCGATCTCTTCTGAGAAAGGAGACTCTATATAGCCATCTGCTGCTTCTTCTTCCATGAGCTTTGGCATTCCAGAAATTTTGGCGATCGTGGCCTCAAATGCTTTGAGGTACTCCTTAACCACCTTTTCTATTTTTCCCTCTTCGGTTCCTTCCTGCCTGCTCTTCTTGAGGGTTCCTGCATCCAAAAAGTCTAGGTCCAGGGGCGTTTCCCTGCAGTTAGATCCTTTTTTCCCGTTAGGGGTGTGAAAGGTTCCAGACATGTCAAGCTGCATGGCTATACTTTCGGTACTCTTTCTGGTGTTAACGGTCTTGGATGCGATTGATTGTATTTGGTTGCGGAGGGCTTCATATTGTTTAGTAAGACTGGTGAGTTTGGCTTCGGTTTGAACCTTTTGGGCCAACAGTGTTTCGATTTGGCTTTTCTGCTGGTCTAAGGTTTGACAGAATGCGTTCATTCCTTCATTGATTTCAGCAATGGAAAAGGGTACTGGCTGTCCAATCATGGTGTTTGTTTTGGTTTTTGGCGAATTGGTAGGTTAATTGATTATCAACCCCACGGTGGGCGCCAAATTGTTTAGTAGGGACACAGATCCGTGGACAAAAGTAGAGCAAATTTCTTATATTGAATTATGTGCGAGCGTACATGAGTGTTATAATGTCTAACTCTTCCTATTTATTCCTAAGGATCCCTAGAGTTACATAGATATTCAGAATATATTCGAAATGTAGAGGATCTTCTTGATTTATTTTGTTCCCTGTTCTGTAGGTTTATTCTTGGCAAGTATCTTCTTGATTGATACTCTTGATCCTTCTTTCCTTGTTTATTCCAATCAAGTCGTTTGGTCTATTTTCCTAAATTCTTTGATCTTGGATTGGTGCCCTAAGCATACTGGGTCGTATATTAATACGGGCCCAACAAATACATGTATTTTTCCAAAAGGAATGAATTAAGATTCGACTTCTTCTTGACTCAAACTTGTTCTCGCTTAGTTCTCCTGCGAATATTGGCTAAGGGATGGTAAACAAACCACCTACTAGACCAAAATCAAAGATTGATAAGAACAAAGAAAATATTTGATGTTCTAAATCAACTTTGAGAATAAAATCACCACAATGATCTTTACAAACGTTTAGACATTAGGTATGATATACTAAACCTTAAACAAAATTTTTTTGGTTGATAAACAAGCAAAGAACTAACTTGCTTTCTTGAACATGACTTTAACTAAAATGTGAAAGCCATGTCATTGTCCTAAATATCTCAAAACAAAATAGGAGATATACATAGGTCCATCTCAGTATTATATGAATGGCCTAAATGATAGCAAGTCATTAGAACTACCCCAAAATGGGGCTCCAAGAATTGTGAAATAGTAAGAATGCGCATAACCCGACACATGGGGGCTCCAATATCAACAAAAAACAAAATGAGATATTCATGCCATTCGAGCTACTTTCGAGAATCGCCTAAACTACAAAGGGTTTACGTAGATCTCGAGCCTTAAAATTTTCAAACGTATCACAATGATTTAATAATCATTGAAAACTAAGTTTGCAACTAAACTTGGCCATCAAACATGTTACATACTCAAGCCATTTTCAAGTTCAACTTCAGAACTAATCTTAGTGCATAATTGTTGTTCCAATACTTCAATTTACTCTAGAGATTAGAGAGTATGACTAGTATAGAGAAAAAGAAACAAAATCATGATGCATAAAACATACTTGCTCATACGAAAGATTAGTACTCAATCATTCATCATGAAAATTTTATCAAGACACATTATTTCATGAGTTAGAATGTAAACAAAAGACTCCTAAATTCTAAATTAAGGAGTCTTCATTATTATCCATTGTTCCACACATTAGAATTTCGCAAGGGGGATAATATCTACTTTCTTGAGCTTCAAAACAGTGTAAAAAATTCGAACTCAAAAGAAAGAATTCAAAAGTAGCAAGAATAGACGAAAAAATTTGAACAACATTTCACTTTTCCTCTTACTTGTTCTAATGAATGACCAATATTACTAGACTTAGCAAATTACTTTGTTAAAACTATGAAAGGTCAAAAAACGATTTAAACACACTAGTTTAATCGTTTTCAAGATCCTAGTTGTTATCATAATAAGACGAAACACAGGATTTCTAGACCCACTTCAAGCAACATGAAAGGGTCTAATTATTAAAAAAAAAAAAACAAACAAGTCATCGAAGTCACCCAACATTGGGGGCTACAATATTCAATAATATAAAATGGGGGCTTATAATCCCGAAGTATAGCCAAACTACTCTAGTTCGATAATGTCTTCAAGAATTCCCTAAACTAACTAGTTTTGTGCAAATCTTGAGATCACAGTTTTATAAGTGAATAATAATAACCGTCGGTTATTTTTATCATTGATAAAACCAATTTTGAAACTTACGCATGAAAAAATAAACATCAATCGCAAGAACAAATTCATGTTATTATAAAAGTTCAAAATTTCATTTATAATTTTAATGCATAATTGTTGTTCTAAACACTTAAATTTACATTAAAATTAACAAGTATAGTCTATGTGAGCAAAACAAAAGAGAAATAAAGTTCAAGCACAAAATCAAAATTAGAACAAAAAAAAATACATATATGCTTGACATGCTCATACAGGATCAATACTTTATCACTTCACATGAAATTTGTTGCAATATATTGCTTAAACATGTCACAACGATAAACAAACAAATTCATGAAAACAAGTCGAATCAAAATCCCCCAAATTCAAAATTTTGGGGTTTAATGGTTCGAAAATCGCCCAAATTCAGCCAAGAATGAACGAATTATGGAAAATATGAATAAGGGACAAGATCTACTTCCTTTAGCTTCGAAAAACAAGAAAATCCGATCTCTTTAGAGAGAGTAAGAAGCGAAAATCGTGAAGGAAGGAGAAAGAAAGCGAAATGTAAAATCGCGCTCAACGATTCTCTTTTTGCTGACTTAAATGTCGCGCGCAACAGAATTAGTTGCGCGTGACAGACCAGCGCAACTTAGAACGATGCGCGCGCCTGGCCAGCGCGACCTATTGAGTTGCGCGCGGATACTAGTCACTAAAATAACCGGTATCCAGATTTTGATCTGTTTGATTATTTTTTCAACGATTTTTGCTCGTTATTAGACGTAATGGCGCGCAAATTATCAAAATCTTTTAAATTGATTTTAATTTTGTAGTTTATTTTCTTCTTTGTTAGTTTTTTGCATCATCTTGCATGCACACCGTGCTTTGTGCCTTCCTTAAGCATACGTTTTAAACGTTTTTCGTAAGAGTGCCTTAAGATGTTCCGTGGTGTTGCTTTACGTTAAAGCACCCATAGATAGGTTTGTTATTTTACTGCACTGACGTTGCAAATGCCCTGGTTTTCTTCTTTTTTCACGTCAGAAGCAAAAAGGAAGGCGTTTTCATGTAGCATAAAAATGTAAATGGGGTATCGTACGGCACAAAATTGTACGGCGTAGGTGATGCGTAAAATTTCACTCAGCCTAAGCTTTGCGAGACCTACCTCTCGAAACTAATAGGTAGAGAATTACTGTAGGCGTTAGATCAACGAGTCGACAGGCGCGCCGAATCTTCAGGAACAGGCACTCCTTGAATGGGATCAAATACGGTAGTTAGTGCGCTTACTAACTTACCGGACAGTTAGGGTGTCGAATCCACCCCTGTAAAAAGAAGCGACTAGACGATGTCGCCCCTATGTAGTCACATGCCCCCAGTCCTTGACATGTGTACTCATCTTGTGGACAAAACTGATTAGAGAGTTGCTGACTTTCTTCCCTCTCACTGAATTTGGATATATGCCTCCAGTCTTGGACATGTATTTCTATCTTGTGGGCGTCTAGCTCGAATACCGGACCCGGCTTGAATACCGGACCATTTTGGCTCGAATACCGAAAACCCCTTTTTCATCTTTTACTTCGTTAAAGTCAGGCTAAAGTTTCAATGACATATCAAGGGACTTTAGACCAACAATGACACGACTGAGAGGAAATCATCCCCTTTTATCCTTTTAAAACCGATCTCTTCTCATGACTTGACATCACCCAAAACACCGTTACTTGTAAAAGAGTTCTACAATTGTTAAGGATCAATCTATATTCTTTAGCTCATTGAGACTAGAAAAAAAAATTATAGCCTTAATAGCTACTTGTTTCAAACACTTAGCGAACCAAAGATCGTTTCGACATCCTTAATATTTCTGAAATATTCTCTATTCTTAGGGTACTTCACAGAATGAGTCTCGGATTTATTTCCTTGACTACTTTGATCATCATCTATTCTAGACTCGATCAAAGTTGGGGATAACTGTAGACATCTACTTTTGGCCTCTTGTCCCGAAAGGAAGTGCAATGATGTTACAAAAATCCGTTCTTCATGTTAGATCAAAGTTGAAGTGTTTATGGACTACGAAAAGCATTATGAAATAAGTTAAAACCCATATTTGAGACCAAGTTATTTTACAGCCTTTTCCAATTACTAATTAGGCCTAAAACGTGTTCATACATGTTTAAACTTGATTAATAACGTACCAAAATGCGTCAAATGCAATGATTGGATCCAATGAAACCTACATTGTTGAAAAACCGAGCCAAACAGATGAACCAAACATCAAATTCCCATGCAATTACTATAAATATGGATATCCCTTTCAAAGAGCTTTCCAACGGTATATTATAAGCCCAATTCCGAGCCAAAACAAAGAAGTTATGATCAAAACACTAAACCGGGCCATAAAATCGACACCCTTGCACTCCAACGGCCATAACTTTAGATCCATAACATATTTTAACCTATTTCTAACGGCATTGGAAAGTAGACATTCAAAGATTTCCAATGATATCTTACACGTCTTAATCCAACGTCGCAATCAAAAGTAATGGAAGTTTTAAAAACGTGTTTTCGTATAACGCAAACCACAAACCAGCACAACTTAATCAGTTGCGCGCACCTTGCGCGCGCAACTCATTGAGATGCGCGTGGCACCCAGCGCGACTCAGAGAGTTGAACGCGCCAACTTTTGGCGCGACTCTAAAACCCTAAAACTAGATCCCTACGCCTATAAATAGGGGTCTTCATTCAGCATTACGAGGACCGAAAAAATATGAATAAAAATCCTAGTATTGTTAAAACCCTAATCTCTCAACTTCTCTTACTATCATACTACTTTTTCTTCTCTCTTTCCAAATACTTTCAAACCCTAATTGATTCCATTGAATTCCTTGAAGGTACAAAGAAGAAAGAAAGTCCATAAACACATTAAAACGGAGATTTAACGTAAAAGAAGAACATTTAGTTTCCTGAGCACTTAGATAAATCACTTTTCTTTTATTGTTCAAATAACTTTAATTGATTAATTAGTGTTGTTTAATCACTTTAAACATACTATTAATTAATTAATTCACATAGTAATCTTTCGTTAATCAAGACTATAATTTGAATAATTAATTGTTGTTTTATTAATTAAGACAAGGCGAATCTTATTTATTTTTTGTTCTTTCACGAATATTATTAAATAAGAATAACGACTTTTGCAATGTAATTCCTATCTGATTAATGCTCGTAAATAATATCAACTAACATAGTTTTAGGTATCATGTTGTGTATATTGTTTGGTAATGAAATTGTGAAAAAGGAAGAGCTAGTAGAGGTCATACTAGGGCTAGGATGACAATTCCCCTCTAAAAGGAACATTATCTGAGTACCCTTGCTCCCGAACTCATTTCTGGTTTATAGACCAATTTGGGCATGGGTAAACTTATGATTTTGTGCTAATTATTCCATGAACTCCACATGGAAGAAAGGCATGAACGAGGTTTATGAAATTTTCCTAAAACTCATTGGCGACTCCTACTTGTTTCTTATAAAAAAAGCGTGATGATAGAATCAATTCTAATTCAAGGTCACCCAAACAGTCAGGAATTCAAATCCTACTACACCTTAACAAGTGTAAAGTCCTAGGCTTTTAAGTGTCCAAGGGCATTTAAGGAGAGTACCCCATACGATGGGATCACCCTTCTTACAATGATAACATTAATAAATTGGTTGAATTAATGAATGAACGAGAACAAAAGAACCCTATCGTTGAAGAAACTAAAATAGTTAATATAGGAACTAATGAAAATAAGTGAGAAGTCAAAATTGGCTTAACTCTAAATCAGGAAGAGCGATCGACCCTCATATCGACGCTCAAAGAATTCGAAGACGTGTTTTCTTAGTCATACAAGGACATGGCCTGGAATAGATATGGAAATCGCGGAACAAAACATTTTCTTGAACCCTACTTCTAAACCAGTAAAACAAAACTTCGACGAATGAAACCTGATGTCGCATTAAAAATAAAAGAAGTACAAAAACAGTTGGACGCCGGTTTTAATCATGTATGTAATTACCCAGAATGGGTAGCGAACATCGTTCCAGTCCCTAATAAGGATGGACGAGTTTGCATGTGGGTCGACTTTAGGGATCTTAATAAAGCTAGCCCTAAAGACGATTTTCCTCTCCCACATATTGATATATTGGTAGATAACACGGATGAACATGCGATGTTATCCTTTATGGATGGATACGCAGGTTACAACCAAATTTTAATGGCAAAAGAAGATGAAGAAAAGACAAGATTTATTACCCCTTGGGGTACGTATTGCTATACAGTCATGCCATTTGGTTTTAAAAATGCAGGAGCTACGCACCAAAGAACGGCTACGACTCTCTTGCATGATATGATGCATAAAGAAATAGAAGTGTATGTGGATGATACGATAGTGAAGTCCAAAGATAGAATGGGACATATAAAATCTTTATGCAAATTTTTCACTCGCATAAAAGAATATAAAATGCGATTGAATCCACAAAAATGCGCCTTCGGAGTAACTTCTGGTAAGTTACTCAGATACGTAGTAAGCACACGTGGCATCAAGATCGATCCCTCTAAAATAAAGGCAATTTTTGACATGCCTCCCCCTCAAACAGAAAAAGAAATTAGGGGATTCCTTGGCAAATTACAATACATTAGTCGATTTATTAACAAATTGATTATGACTTGTGAGCCAATATTTAAAAAATTGAAAAAAGAGGAGAAACATGAATGGGACGATGAATGCCAAAAGACCTTTGAGAAAATCAAAGATTATCTCAAAAGTCCACCAATTTTAGCACCACCAGTACGCAAACTACCTCTTAGGCTATACATTACAGTTACAGACACATCCATAGGGGCCATGTTAGCACAAGAGGTAGAAAAAGTTGAACGTGCAATATATTATATAAGTAAGAAATTCATCCAATACGAAACAAAATATAGCACCTTGGAAAAGACAAGCCTAGCATTAGTGTGGGCAACTAAAAAGTTACGACATTATATGTTACCACACACTACTCATGTGATTTCTTAACAAAATCCGATAAAGTATTTGTTTGAACAACCACCCATACAAGGAAGGATATCTAAGTGGTTGGTGATGTTGGCTTAATTTGAGCTAAAATATATTCCTGAAAAATCAATGAAAGGAAAAGTAATTTCCGACTTTCTGGCGCAACATCCAATTCAAACAAGTCGTGTAGAAACTACTCATCTTCCGAATGCAGAGATTCTCTTGACACAAGATGAGAAATGGGAATGTACTTTGACGGTGCGTCCAATCAAAAAGGATTTGGCGTAGGAGTGTTACTCATATGTCCAGAGGGAGCACATATTCCAATCTCTGTTAAATTAGACATTGAGGTTACTAATAATGCCGCAGAATGTGAAGCGTGCATTATTGGACTAGAAGCAGCGGCTAGCATAGATGTGGCAAAATTAGAGGTATATGGAGACTCCAGTTTGATTATAAATCATATATTTAAAAAAATGGAAAATAAAGAACTCCACAATGATATTATACCAAGCACACCTAGAGAAACTCATCGAGCATTTTGAACATATAGATTTTAAATATCTCCCGAGGGATGACAATCAATTTGCTGATGCGCTAGCAAAATTAGCCTCAATGATCAACATTCCAGATCACTTAAATATGATGCCATTATGCATTGATAGAAGAGAAGAACCAGCGTATTGCAACGCAATAGAGAAAATAAATTACACTGAAGGAGACAATCCTTGGTATGAATCCTCCAATATATTACTCATGGCACATATCCTGAAAATACTTCATCGAAAGACCAAAGAGCCTTAGGAACACTTGCGGCCCAATAGAGTCTAATAAATGATCAATTATGCATAACAGGACCTAATGGTCAAAGCTTACTATATATAGGCCAACCGGAAGCCACACGCCTTATGGAAAATACTCACTGTAGACACCCATTTGTGTCTCCCCAAAACTAAACTCGGTGATGAGTATCTTTCGTGTCGAATCATAATCGAATGAAGTGAAAGTGTGGAAAGTCTAATGTTGCGGATAGTTTTAATTTATTTTCTCTTCTCTCTGTTTTTGAAAACCTATTTTAAGAAAACATCCAATCTAGTTTGGTTTGTTCCATAGAAAGGGTCCAATAATGGTGTAGTTGGATGGGGTTGAAAAGACCTTTCCAACGATATATTATAAGCCCAATTCCGATGAATAATGAGGAAGTTATGGCCAAATTACTAAACTGGGCCTGGTTTGATCCTTATATGCGGCCCAATGATCTACAGGAGGGCCTAATATGGATTTATCATTCCTAATGCAATTACAATTGATTTTAGTCTTCTAGATTCTTTTAGAAGGTTCTTTTCATTCCTAATTCAATTAGCATTGATAAATTGACTTTGTTTGACTTTTTAGAGTTTTAATCAGAATAAAAGAGTGTTTTTAAGGAAAATACGATTTTTCCCTTCTGTACGGCTAAATTTTATCTGAATTAAGAAAACGCGTGAAAATATTAATTAGCGCGTGACTACAGACATTAGCGCCTGGCACTATTGCCTGGCGCTAGCTTTAGCGCCTGGCGCTAATGTTCAACTTCTGGAGCTAACTTCTTTTATCCTCGTCGAAACTCTGATTTGTTATTCTATCCGTTTGGCTAGTTTTCTCTATAAATAGCCTCATAAAATATCTGTTTTTCATCAACAACTCTCTAATTCTCTTCTCTCTTTAAGCTAAAGCTTATTCTTTCTCTCTCTCTCTTTCCTAAACCAACCCTTTTTACATACAAAAATCCTCATTCACAACACCAAGAAGCACCTAGCATAATTCGAAGTTGCATTCGCCCTAGACGTGAAAGGTTTTAATTTCTGAGGGTTTGGTCCCAAATTTCTATTTCAATTATTTAATCTAATTGTTTGATTTTATTATTCTCCTTGAAGTTACTAACGCGTGTATTTTTTTATTAGAAAGAGATACGAGGCATCCAAGTAAGTGCTTTAATGATTTTATTGATATTATGATGTAGAAATCATGTCTAGGTTGCTGTTATGATTCCTAATGTCATGTTAGGGTGTTTTGATTTTCCTAATATCATGTTTAGGGTAACAACTAAAAATTTCTAATATAAAATATGACAATTGTGATTCCTGTGATGCTTCCTATATTTTTTTCCTAATATTTCATGTTAGTATCATGTTAGGGCTATATATTTGATCTTTTATGTTCAGTGACATGCTAGGGTTTGTTATTAATCTTGTTAGTATCATGCCTAGGGCCTTGCTATTATTACACTTTAACATGATTATTTTAATTATGATTATTATCATGATTATTATGTTGCTTGATATATTTATTTATTGTTATTGCTTGATCACACCTTTTATGCATGTTTAAAGGGAATTGGTACTTGTAATCACGCTTAATAAGATAATTAATAATCTTGTTTAGGGTTAATTTGTTTATAATTCAAGTGATCGCCAATCATAGTTTTGTTTGTGCATTAATATTCAACCAACATAGTTAAACAGGTTTAGGGTTAATCCTATATTGATTGCATGTTAGTCAGAAAGAGCACATGAATACGAGCAGAATAAAGTAGAGGCATATTATTAGGGCAGGTTCAATCTCTTTTACGTTGGATTTTTACCTTCATCCCTAAACTACCAGTCATGGTTCCAGACCTATTGGAGTTGACGATCTCCTAGATCGTTAAGGGGTGTACCTTCACCATGTGAACGGTTTACAAGTTCCTAAAACTTGTTGGCGACTCTTTTGCTCTATCTTCTTTCCCTTTGGACGCCACCGTACTTTAGTGTATGATCACAGTTGGGTTCAAGCTAGGGATAATGCTTGAAAGAAGGAGAGGAATATCCATGCTACGAATTTCCTGAACCCTTTGTCTCAAATGGAATAAGGAAAACGGGATTCGAAATTTTCCTGGATAGCTATTTTCTATATGAAATCTTAACTCCTATCCACAGGGAGAAAGCACCCCCATGCTTTGACTTTAATGTCATGGGATTACTATTTGGGCGAGAAAAAGATGAGCCGACGTACATAGAGGATAACTCCTCGCTCATCCAAACGGTTCTACAAAGCGAAAGCTTTGATCCCTCAAAGCTCATCACTCCAACGGAAGGATCACTACAAGGGTGGCGCAAGACAGTCAAGGTGACTACTCCAAGTAGAAGGAAAATCTCCATTACGACAGAGCAAGGACCGATGTTCGAAGAGTCGTCAGAGTCAGAGTCTTTTCCCGTAGATTCATCTAAATCTTTAGTTGTAGCACCCTCTTCTTCTATCTCTTCCCCTAGGATAGTTAGCGATCAAGTCCCTGAGGACATATCTCTCTTCAATGTAATGATTTTCGAATTTAATAATATTTCCTCTTCCTCTTACTCCTTGTGTTTTTCTTTAACCCTAGATGAGGAGCATTGCTTAAATAACAATGAAAATGACAAAGAACTTATTAAAGCAATGGAATCACTTGAAAAGAAAACACCGATAATTGAGGAAACTGAGATGGTTGATATCTCAAATGATTCAACCAATTAAAGAGAATTTAAAATCGGATTAACACTTAATGAACAAGAAAGAACCTATTTAATCAATCTACTTAAAGAATTCATCGATGTATTCGCTTGGTCATACCTCTAATTCCAGGAATGAAACTTGTAAAACAAAAGTTGCGTCGAATGAAACCCGGCGTAGCTCTTAAAATAAAAGAAGAAGTTCAAAAACAAATAACTACAGGTTTTATCAAGGTATCCAAATACTCCAAATGGGTCGCCTACATTGTCCTAGTTCCAAAAAAAGATGTAAGGGTAAGAATGTGTGTCGACTATCGAGATCTAAATAAGGCAAGTCAAAAGGACGACTTCCCTTTACCACACATCGATATTCTAGTAGATAACACAGCGAATCATGCACTTCTCTCATTCATGTATGGATACGCGGGGTACAAACAAATTCTCATGGCGGAAGAAGACATGGAGAAAACAACCTTCATAACACCATGGGGTACTTACTACTACACGGTACTGCCATTCGGGTTGAAAAACGCGGGTGCTACTTACCAACGAGCAGCGACTGCCTTGCTTCAAGACATGATGCACAAAGAAGTTAAGGTATATGTGGACGATATGACTGTGAAGTCAAAAGATTGCCCATGCCATCAAATAGCTTTGAGTACATTCTTCGAAAGGCTAGGAAAATACAACATGAGGTTGAATCCATCAAAGTGTGCTTTTGGAGTCACCTCAGGCAAGCTTTTGGGTTATGTAATAAGCTCTAGAGGAATAAAGATAGTCCCAACCAAGATCAAGGCAATCATGTCAATGACACCGCCCAAAACCGAGAAACAAATTCGAGGATTTATTGGCCGGTTGCAATACATAAGCAGGTTCATATCAAAATTGACAACAATATGTGAACCAATTTTCAAAAAGCTTAAAAAGAATTTACCTGTAATATGGGATGACGAGTGTCAAAAATCCTTTGAAAAGATCAAAGCATGTCTCGCAAATCCTCCCTTATTGGCACCAGCACTTCCAGGAATACCTCTTAGGTTGTACTTAACGATCACCAAAGAAACAATGGGAGCCATGCTAGCACAAGAAGTAGAAGGCAAAGAAAATGCAATCTACTATTTAAGCAAAAAGATGCTCGAGTATGAAGTACGCTATACACCACTTGAGAAATTGTACCTCGCATTAGTGTGGGCCACAACCAAGTTAAGACATTACATGCTCGTGCATACAATCTTTGTAGTTTTCCGATTGGATCCACTCAAGTATTTATTCGAGAAATCTACACTCAATGGGCGCATATCAAGATGGATAGTCAACTTAGCCCAATTTGACGTAAGATTCATGCCCCAAAAAGCTATCAAAGGATCTGTGGTTTTAGATTTTCTAGCGGACTTTTCAATAGAAGATTCGACGCCAATACACGACAATGAATTTCTAGACGAAGACTTGATGGTCACGAAGGACGATACTTGGACCTTATACTTTGATGGAGCCTCAAACCAAAAAGGATGTGGCGTTGGAGTATTACTAGTATCACCTAAACAAGAGCATGTTCCAATCTCCATAAATCTTGATTTCGACGTTACCAGCAACGCTGCTAAATACGAAGCATGCGTGGTAGGCCTTGAAACAGCTTTGGCATTGGGAGGGAAAAAATTACGAATATTCGGAGACTCTTCATTGCTCATCAACCAGATCTCTAAAAGATGGAAAGTAGGGGGCAAAAGTCTAGCCCCTTACCAAACTTATCTGGAAACTCTCACTAATCAGTTAGAGAAGGTGGAATACAGGTATCTACCTAGAGAAGAAAATCAATTTGCTGATGCCTTAGCAAGACTAGCCTCAATGGTTAGGATTCCTACGGAAATCGAGCAAATGCCTCTAACTATAGGAAAAAAATGCATAAACCGGCCTATATTCAAGCTATAGAAGATGATGAAGTGATCCAAGATGAAAAAGAAGAAGAAGAAGAAGAACCGTGGTATACGGATATACTCAACTATGTCACCAAAGGAGAATACCCTCCCAATGCTTACAAAGAGAAAAACGAGCATTAAGACTCTTGGCTTCCCAATACGTACTCATAGACAACGAGTTACACAAAAGGGTACCTAAGGGTCGAGCTCTCTTATGTTTAGGAAAAAGGGATTCTCAAAGAGCAATGAGGATAGTCCACGAAGGCATTTGTGGAACTCACGTAAATGGCAAGATGCTAGTTCAAAAGATTATGCGAGAAGGATACTATTGGACTACTATGAATAGGGATTGTCATCAATGCGTAAAAAAGATGCCCTAACTGCCAAATCTACGCCAATCTACAACATGTTTCTCCATCCTTACTCTACACCTACACTTCCCCATTGCCATTCTCTACATGGGGAATAGACATTATTGGTAGAATCACTCCCCCAAGAACAGGAGGTCACGAATATATTCTAGTAGCAATCGATTACTTCACAAAGTGGGTCGAAGCATAATCATGCGCTAAAATCACTGCAAAACATGTAGCACTCTTTATCGAAAGAAATATTATTTGTCGATATGGAGTCCCACATGAAATGATAAGTGACAATGGAACTCACTTTCAAGCTGATTGTGAAGAATTGTTACAAAAATATAGCATTCAACATCATCATTCTTCTCCTTATAGACCTCAGGAAAACGGAGCAGTCGAAGCGGCTAATAAAAATTTAAAGACTATCATCGAGAAAATGACAGAAAATTACAAGGATTGGCCTCCACTTTGCATTGTGGGGTTATCACACGTTAATTCGCACATCAACAGGAAATACGCCATTTTCCTTGGTTTATGGAATGGATGTCGTACAACCTGTAGAGCTAGAGATACCAACTCTACGCATTGCATTAGAAAGCAAACTCGATGAAGTTGAATGAACTAGGGCAAGATATGAGGAGCTAATTCTACTTGATGAAAAACGACTAGAAGCTCTACATCATACTCAATGCTATCAAACTCGTATGGCTAGACATTTTAATAAGAAGGTCAAGACAAGAAACATCAAAGTAGGAGACTTGGTGTTAAGAGCATCAAGGAAAAATGTTTTAGATCCAAGGGGGAAATTTAGGCCTAATTGGTCTGATCCCTTTATTGTCAAAACAATCCTATCAGGAGGTGCAGCAAAATTAACTGATATGGATGGCAATGAGTTCTCAAACACGACAAATTATGACAAACTTAAAAAGTACTACCCATAATAACTTGAGTAGGATACTCAAGAGAGCTACGCCTGGCCTGATTCCTTAAGAAAGGATACATAGGAAACCCTTTACGGGTGCGGCCGCTTTATTTTTTGCAAACCTCGCATCCTAGACTTACTAATAAATTTGACAGAAAATCGACGAACCATCAGTGTCACAGAAAAAATCCCGGCCCCAGCCGATTAACCTTAGCGCCAGACGACAATGTCTGTCGCCTGACGCCAGACTGCCGCAGCTGGCGCCAGTCATAAAAGCGCAGCGCCATTTTTCTGCAAAGTACCTGGGAATATTTCGGTGTTTTACGGAAATTTTTCGACTTTCGTACTCGAAAAAATTTCTGGATAATTAAATTTTCTATTTTCATTGCTTTAATAAATTAATTTTAAAGGAGATGATTTAATTAAAAAGCTGCAATTTCATTAAAAAAATAAACTAACAATTACATTATTGATGGAATTTAAATAAAGCTTAAATAAATTAACTTTAAATTTAAAATTAAGTCTAATAATTGAAAGTTAAGCAATGCTTTAATCTTTTTTCTCCTTCTTTGCTCTCTTCCAATTTTTGTCTGTATCCTCTTCTTCATCCATAACTTTAGCTAGTAAGCATCTTTTAGAGGACCTACATTCAATTTTAAAGTAAATAGTTTCTCCCGTAGCTAGGACCCCATGTTTCTTCTCTACCTAAGCCTTCTTCTCTGAAGTGTCAACTTTTCTCTTTCCTTTATCCTTCGTAGAGCTTTTCTTCCTAGGCATTGTAGGTGTTTTAAATTCAACCTTTTCACCCAAGCGTTCCTTAACGAGAATCACTTTGTCACCTAGACGACTCTTCACATCAGTTTTACTCTGATTTTTCTTCATGTCCTTTGAAGGTTTCTTCAGAAGCCACTTCTTCACATCATTGGGCAAGGAAGGAGGAACCTTTTGGGTAATCACTTCCCATAAAGGTCTAGCGCTCCAATAAGCATCAAATTTGTCTACTTCTTGAGACACATGAAATTCATAGGGACGACGAAGATCCCCGGAAGGAATTGTTTGAAGTAGGCCAAACTGTCTTTTTTACCCTGCAGGAATAATAAAAAGTCATTCTGGACAAGCTTGGAAGACGGCAGAAAGGTTGTTTTTTGACACCAACCATGTTTTCTATTTTCCACCAATGGATGACCCACTTGATGATAAAATTGCAAGAGCCGAAGATCTTCTTCCACTCATGGCGCCCCATCTTAGAGAAGCGTTTCTTCCTTCTCACAAAACAATTTGGAGTATATTTTTCAACATTGTCCGGAGGACTAATTAATTCTAGTCTTTCCATTAGCCACATCTGTAAAAAAAAAAATCAATGCAAATAAATTAATATTACTATACAAAAATATGTATTTGATTTCTGTAATTAAAAATATTATTTTTCTACCTGTAATAAAATTGGAGAGCCCCGAAAATGTGCTTTTGGATTTTTCTTTAGTTCATCAAGACTAAACATAGTCTCTCCAACATTTAATGGCATTGGATTTCTCCCAGATTCAATCTGCTCCAAAACAGTTGATATGATTGCTTGACCCACATTAGCTCTACCACTAGTGAGAAGATATTGATTAAGCATGCAATAAAGAAAAGCCCTTCTTCTATAAACATGAAAAGACTCAGAATAAGGTCTATCAAAATAATGGGAAGAAAATTCTTTCAAATTAACTATGCTACCATCTGCTATAATTTTTAGATCTTTGTCTCTTTAATTAAAGAAGCGCTCAAAATCCTTATAATAATATTCATTTACTCTAGGGATTACTGCAAGATCTAATGCAGGGAAGCCTAAGATAGCACCGAATTCTTCCGGCAAAGGGCTAATTTCATCACAACCTAGTCTAAAACAATGGGTATCCACATCCCAATATTCTAATGCGGTATGAATAAAGTCTACATTAAGATCTACCCCCTTGACATCATAAATACCCCCCATATGAAAAAAGTCTAACTCTTTTCTCTCCTTGGAAGTTAGAGACCGACACCATTCATGAGTAAAGTTAGTAAAACTTTTAGAGACTAGAGACATGATTATTATTTTTTTCAAAAGCTAAGGTTATATCTAATCTGCTGAAATTATAAAGAAAATCGGTTAAGCGGGGGCTATTTATACACAAAATTGGCACAGTTTCAATCCGGAAAGGATTCGGAGTCAGTGCTCATCAGCGCCAGACGCTAGACATAGGCGCCTGACGCCAGATCCTGGCGCCAAACGCTAAGGGTTAGCCTCTGGCGCTAGCCCAAAACTCGTGGCGCTAGATGGCGCTGACGTGTCTTATCATACGAGCTTTTCGAAAAACCGCGTTTTTTTCCTTATTCGAGTCTGACCGATGACTTTACGATCTTTTATTCTTTTTATACCTTTTTTCTAATTATATTTTTCCTTCTTCTTAATTAATATATCAATCATATTAATTATATTATTTTTTGGATTCTATTTAGACTTAACTTTTAAGTTTTTGTAATTCCAATATTTTAATTTTAATTTTCTATTTTTATTTTTTCTTTTTGGGGGAGAAAGTTGGATACCCTCCATCAATAATAAAAATGATTGAATTTTTGCGCAAAATTAATTATCACAATTCTTTGCACACACAAACATGCACATAAAAAAATAATAAATAAATATTAATTAAAATAAATTCATAGTAGTATATATATACAAATATGTCTAAATAATGAGTCTAATAAAGGCAAAGTTCTATACAAAGTCAAAATAAAAAAAGCACAGGAATAAACTACGGCGCCGGAGGACGTACGCCCATGAAGTCATAAAACTGCGCAGTACAAGGAGTAACCTCCCCACCAGCTCCAGTCTCCTCGGGAGGCGGAAAACTCAGCTCAGGACATGTCCACCCAAGATCAACCTGAGGCTGAGGCTGCGGAAGCTGCTGCGATGACGAGCCGATCTCGTACATCCAACCACCTCTAAGAGCCGAGGCAGCCTCTCCCTGGCCTACCGGCGCAGCGTGTGCACCCTCAGATGAAGAGCCTGAGCCCTCCACCGCCTCGGTCCGGGCAGCCTCAGAACGACCACCCTGACCGCCAGAACCAGTACGGCGACGTCTCGAGCTAGACCTCGCCGGTTCCCTCCGCACCTCCGGTCTCGTCCGGGTACGAGAAGGAATGGGCTGACCCTACAAGAAGAAATTAAGTCAGAAACGATAAAAATAGAAGCAGTAATGAAAAAATAAGAAAGTAAACTACCTCTTGAACGGTGTCATCGCAACGACACAAAGCCACATTCCTCATCCGAACGAGCTGGCTCCGGAAGGCATCTATACACCGTGCCATCGCCGTGACCACCTCGCGCGAGAATTGTCAAGGAAATAAAGTCAGTAATGATGCATAACATATATGGACAAAAATTGCAAATAAATAAAGATTACCCGAGTCTGGTGACGAGGAATCGACCGCTTCACGAAGCGCTCACCCTCAGGATTCGGAGGAATCATCTCCTCGATCGACCCGTATGTCCCCTGATAATGGATGGCCATACGGGGTGGCACGAACTCAGTAGGTCCATCCTGACAAAATCAAATCAAAGTTAGTAAAACATTACTTGGGGCTACTTAACGGAATGTAAAAGATGAAAATCATACCGCTACCTCCTCAGCCAGTACAGGGACTACAGCTAACAACGGAAGTAGCTCCTCCTCATAGCACCGCCCAGGGATCGTATAAGATCGCCAAGGGGTTCCAGCTCTGTCTGACATGCTCACCAACCTAGCAGCGTTGAACATGTGACGCGGCGGAGGAGCAGGAATGACGAAAGTGTCCGAGGAATGCTGAATAGAAACCCTCTCTCCAAGATATGTTACTGCTCCATATGTCCCCAAGAAATAGCGACGCTCATCAGTATACTGGGCGGCTAACCCAGGGACAACCAAGCTGATCCACGGCCGGTACTGCACGTTAGGCTCCTGCAAAGAACGCCTATCACATAAGAATCCATCAAAGGTAATACGAAAGTGTTCAAATATGCAAAGAACCATACCGAGATGATCTGATCTCGGACATAAGTAGTAGACATCCCAGCACGGCGGCCTTCCCAAGAGGTGTTCACTGGAAATCTGCGCGGCGACGGTCTCGCCGGCGCAACCGAGGGAAAGTACTCGTAGAACCAGATCTACAAAAGGCAAAAAGCATCAGCAAGTGCTAATCAAAGCTTAGAGCTAAACTTTATGGGAGATAAAGTATACCTCTACGACTCTCCAAAAGCCGAATAGAGCGACGTTAACCGTGAAGGACTGGTGTCGACACGAGTCTCGTAACGCTCGAACAAAGTCAGCATAGGCCAAGATGGCCCAGTCATAAGTCCCGATCAAGTGAAGATCACAGACTGCAGGTAGATAGTAAAGCAGCACTCTACTACCCTTGTCAGGGGAAAACGTCCCTGACAGCAAGATAAGCACAAAGATGCGCACCCGCTGCTCTCGGGTGGTCACATCATCCTCAAAAGTCGTCGCTAGAGTCGAACGGCGAATCCCCTTGGCGCTGAACTGAGCCGAATCTACCTCAGCACGAGCCCGAATAGCAATCAGACCCAACAGCTCCTCGACCTTAGGAGAAAAGACGCTGATCTCGTTGTCGAACGGCAGCACAACAAAACTAAACTCCAGTCCCGTAATAAGACTGAAGTCGGTCGGGGTGACCATCATCTCACCCAGGGAAAGTGGAAAGTGTTGGTGGTGTCCCAAAAGAACTCCACCAGGGCACGATCCACGTGCTGACCCCCGCTAGAGGCAATCATGGCCTCTGAGGTCTCAAACAGCGTAGTCAACCCGCAAGACTCCCACAGAAATCTCACCTCTCCGTCAATACCGATGTACATCTTGTATAAGTCGCCCAGGGTATCGCAACCTGAACCGTGGTAGCGCGTCCTACCAACTGTGATCCCATGTTGCACCCTCTCAGAAATATGGTGGACAAGGGAGAAGTATAGAGACCGCTCATCCCACTCAGGGAGAGGACCGAGAGAAGTGGACGGGTCGGCGTCCTCCTCTATGGGCTCATGTTCCCGTCGTACATCTCGGGATCGTGAACCCGAACCTTGCTGTCTTGCCATGCTTTATTGTGCAAAATAATCATAAATTAAGGTTCTATAGTATCTAAGGTTTGCCTAGCCGCATGATACTATGTTCGCAAAAAAACAGAGTGTGTAGTACTAAAACAGAGCACAATTTCAAATCAAGCATATACGGCATTTTTCAAGCATCCAAACAATTTCTTGCAATACTATGGTAATTATTGTGACAAATTGGACAAGAATTGCTAGCAAAAACATCAAGAACAGGACACATTGAATTCCCGACCTTAAGAGGTCCAACAATGGTGATTTATTTGTTTCTTCATTAAATTGAGTCAAACAAGTCTCAAATTACTCCCAAGGAAATATATAAACATAATCAAGCAATTTCATGGCATAAAATTTGACAAACAAAGTGACTTAAGTAATTCAAGTTTTGAATTTTTAAGAAATTCGTGAACAAACATGTGCGAAATTCATTAAAATCGGAGTGAGTTTGGAAAAAACTTACATATATTGGGAAAATGGATGAAATAAGCTTTGATTTGCAACAAATTTGAGCAAATTCGGTTGAGAAACAAGCAAGAATGGATGAATTGAAGTTTCGCGGCGATTTCTCGAGCAAAATGCACAGCAGCAGCGAAAATGAAGAAGAAAAGGGTATATATGGAAATCCGGACTCTAGCGACAGGCCTTGGCGCCAGAGGATAAGGCTTAGCGCCTAGCACTTGAGCCAAATATGCGGCGCCAGCAATATTTCAGCGGCGACAGACTGTTCAGCCACTCAGTACGGTTCTTTCGTCCTCTTTCAACAATATTTTGGGTTCCTTGGTATGCCAGTTAGCCCCTCTAAGAAATTTGACCTGATTTAGTAATCGGCTCGATTACAATTACATGAAGTGATCGTCCTGATGAATGATCGTCTCACTTAGCTTAAAGCGCCTAAGCATTGGCTCATTGCAAGGCATCGACATAATGGTTCATACAGCAAAAGGCACCGACATACTGGTTCATACAGCAAAGGCACCGACATACTGGTTCATACAGCAAAGGCACCAGCATATTGGTTCAAAATTCAGTAGAGGCACCGACATACAAGTTCAAAAGCAGCAAAAGCGCCGACGTACTGGCATAGCGGAAGCAAAGTTCAAGCGAGCTTTTCAAGACTGACAAGCGTGGGTCTTCGGTAATTTTCCTCGGAATATTATCGCAACAAATGAGGATAGCTTTAGGCGAGGATATCTTCGGCAGCATTCCCTAGCTTGCGGAGAGTTGTCACAAACATTTGGAGGTGATTTCAAACGAAGTTATTTTCGATCGTGTTCCCTGGCTTGCGGAAGATGGTCACAAAGTGCTAGAAGGTGGTTTCAAGCGAAGCAATCTTCGATGGGGTTCTCTAGCTTGCAATCTATCATGGAAGAATTTGAGGCAGTTACAAGTATAGCAGTCTTTCATATATAATTTTTGGTGCTTTTTCCTTTAATTCCTTTCTTTCTTTCCTTGTGTTTTTCGTGTTTTCTTCGTGTTTTACTTTTCTTCGGTTCTTTTTCACTTTTATTCCATTCCGTTGTTTGTTCTTATGGGTACCTAGGATTTGTCTTTGCAAGGGGATCAAGACGGGCTATATTGACTAAGCAAGGAGGAAGTAATCGGCTTGGAGAGGGCTCAGAGAGGGCATGGAGTGGCCTTGGAGAGGGCATCAAGCCCTGCAAGTCTGTCGCGGGCGCAGGTACTGAAGGCCGCGGGCGCAGGCTCGTATGCACCAAATTGGCATATTTCGACCAGGAACTCTCCGCGGTCTGGCCGCGGGCTCCCCGCGGGCGCGGGTAGTCTGGAGAGCCCGCTCCGTACCAGAGAGACCGCGGCCCTCTGATCACCCTTTGGGAGCAGGGGATTCGCCACGCTTTTGTCGCGGGCGCGGGTTCCTTTGTCGCGGGCACGGGCTAGAAGACCCGCGAGCGTGGGTGTTGCCCAGAAAGCCCGCGGAGTTTGTTATGGTTCCGTACCCATTTTTACGCGGGCGCAGGGTTTACTGGAGAGGGCGCGAGAATCCCGTTTTTCTTCTTTGCCTATAAATACACTTGTAATTCCTTTTGGAAGAGAACTTTTAGATAATTTTCATTAGCTTAGTTTTAGAGAGAGAAGTTAGAAAGAAGTTCTTGGTATTGGATTTGTATTTCAACATTGGATCAATTGTGCTTGGATTTCTTCATTTTCAATCATTAATGTTAGTAAGAATTTCTTCTTCTAGTTCATCTCTTTACTTGATTGATTTAGTTTCATCTTTTATTGTTTGAATTGCTTGGATTTGAATTGAATATTGTAGTTGATATTGTATTCTCTTGATTTTGATTTAGAATGATGATCAATGTTAATTCTAGTGATTTGTTCTTGAGTTACACCATGATTAGTGAGTAGATTAATTGTTAGGGAGAAGGGGAAGCATGCTTGATTGATAATTTGTGCTAGTAAATGATCTTTGATTGATTTTATTGTTGCAATTTAATTGGTTGACATAGTTTTGCATGTGATTAATTAGATTATGAATGATCACCTTATAAGATTAATCTAGATTGCATTGCAATTCTTAATGACATGACCCATCAATTTGAGAATTGCTTTAATTGATTGAGTTTGATTGTGAATTTCCTTGATTAGCCATTCATAGTGACCCCTAGATTGTCCTCTAGGAGATAGCTCTTGAACTCTCTTGATTGCTACTATTGTTTGTCCTTTGAAATGCTTGAATCAAACGAAGAAATTATCGAATAGCACGATTATGAAATTAGCATGTGGAACCTATATTCCTAGTATTTAGCTTATTGAATTACTTGATTAGTCTAATTTTGCTACTATAAGACCAACCTTTTTCTCACGTCAATCTCCGAAATAGCTTGATTTAGGCTAAAGTTAATACCAACTAACTCCTTTTATTTCGACCCTATACTTACCTATACTTGTATTAGGTTGGTTTACGATTTTATAAATTTTGTTTGATTTTGGGATAGGCAATTAACGACTCGTTTATTCCGCTATCAAAATGGCGTCGTTGCAGGGGAGTGATATTGGTGCTTAGCTTTAGTTGTTGAGTCTATTTCACTTTAATTGAAAAAAAAAAATACAAAAAGATTTCGTTTGTTAAGTCTACATTTGTAGCCGTGCTACTAATATTTTCATTGAGATTTGCATGCATAGAGCTCGTGATCGATCCATTGTGCCTATTGACCCGGAAATCAAAAGGACTCTTTCAAGGAGAAGAATTTCTAGTCGATCCTTGGAATTTAGTTCCTCGAGCGAAGAAGGGTTTGAAGAAGAACTAGGCATGGGAGAACAACCAAGAGTTGCTTTGACAGAATTGGGAATTCCCGATGCATACAAGTTTGAGAGTGGAATTGCTCCACCTACAACACCAGCGAATGATTTCGAAATTAGGCCGGCTATGATCGCTTTGATCGAAAGGAGACAATAAAGCGGAGCTAAGAATGAGAGTCCGTTGAACCAGCTCAAGGAGTTCGAAAAGTATTGCAACACTATCAAAGTGAACGGAGTTTCTCAAGAATTCATCCGGCTAAAGTTGTTTCCATTTTCTCTCATAGGCCGAGCCTTGGAGTGGTTGGATAAGGAGGTAAAGCCAAATTCCCTTCGAACATGGGATGAAGTCATCAAGGAATTCTTGTCCCAATACTACCCACAAAAGAAAACAGCGGAGGCTAGAGCTTTGATTCAAGGGTTCAAGCAAAGACCTAATAAAAGCCTCTACGAAGCATGGGAGAGGTATAAAGAGTACCAAAGGGAATGTCCCCACCACGGAATTCCAACCTATCTAGTCATTCAAATTTTCTATGGTGGCCTAAGTCCTCAAGGAAAATCATGCCTTGACGGGGGTGCCGGAGGTCCCATAATGAATCGGACGGAAGAGGAAGTGGTGGACATTATTGAGGACGTGGTTAAGTATAATAGAGATTGGCAAGATGGTGAGAGGGATTCAACTAGCAAGAGTGGCTCTTCGGTGTACTCTATAGACCATCTAAATGCGATCAACAACTTATCCTCACAAATGACAAACTTGGGCAAAGAAATGACCGCGATCAAAGCCAAGTTTGAAAGCTCCTCTTTTTCTCAAGCTTTGAATTCTCCCTCCCAATTTAAGGGTAGAAGTACCTTTTCTAACTCTCAACCCCCTCCCTCTTCAAATAATATGCCTAGTGGTTGCTTGTTTTGTGATGTATGTGGATCTTATGATCATGACTCTTGTAATTGCCCTCATGCTTCTCCGAAATGTGGTGATGATTTTGATAATAGTGAGAGTGAGCATGTGAATTATGTGTCAAATAATAATGTGAAAAGGTTTGATAATCAAAGAGGTCAATAGAATAGGAATTATCAAAACCAAGGTAATTTTGACAACTATAACCAAGTTGGTGGTTATAGGAACCAAGGTTCTCGTGGCAACTATAACAATCAAGGTTATAGTAGTCAAAATCAAAACCAAAATTATGGTAATCAAAACCAAAATTATGGTAATTAAAACCAAATTTATGGAAATCATAACCAAGTGAAAGGAATGGTGTCCTTCGAACAAGTGTATTATTCAGATAGCGGGTTTAGAATTATTATAAAGCTAATATATTCAGTAAGGTCAAGTGATCGGAATGCCTGGGTGGAGGCCGCTTCCGATCAGTAATATTAATATAATTAATATTACATCTTAATCTTGACTGAACCCTTCGGGTCACACTCAAGCAAAATATACGAACCAACTCGACGAATTAATTCGGAAGAAATTAATTCGTCGCCCGAGTGTTAAACATTTAGACGTCGGAATTTCGAGCTTGGAGCGTCGAAACCGAGCGTCGGAGAATCTCAAATGTCGAGCCAAAATTTAGGATTTGACGAGACGGGAAAATGCATCAAGTAACAAGTAAAATCCTAGCCACGCAAAAGGCTAAGAATACATGCCCAATAGGAGCATGCCACGTGGCAGCACACATGGCAAAACGCCATGTGGCAGCACACGTGGTTGCCACGATGGCAGCCGCCAAGTGGCAGCAGCCACGTTGGTAGCCGCCACATTGGCAGCCACCTAGTGGCAGCGTGCCACGTTGGCAGTGTGCCACGTGGCAGCGCCATGGTGGCGACGCGCCACGGTGGCGACACATGTGGCAATGGCCGTGGACCCGGGTTGATGGGTCATGGACACGGGCCAAAATAAAATGGGCCAACCGAACCCAACTAGGGGCTCAAGGTTGGGTGACACATGGTTAGTTCACATTGCATGTGAAATGCCTTGGGGACCAAGTGAGAAAGTGGTCCACACCTAACCATGTGACACTTGTCACTTGTTCCTTTGTTTATTTAACTAAGGGTTGAATTCACCAATCTTTCCATGTGGGATCTTTTTGTGAAAAGTCCCACATTGAAAGATGAGTGAAATTCACAAGGCATACTTCCTTATAAATAGTCATGGAATGACTTGAGAATTCTTTGCTTGAGTGGGAGTTAAAAAGAGCATTCCATAATTTTGGGAAAACTTTTAAACTCATATAACACTCGGGTTTTGGTCGGACCTCGCTAACCCCCAGGTAGTAGACCTTAAAGTTGTGTTCGCCTTTTTGTGGGTGGATACCGTCGGAGGCGCGGCGCTTGCCGTGCTCGTAGCTTTCAAGTAAGAGCCCCGGTTTTTGGGCGAAGCTCGCTTCGAGGGTAAGATTCGTTATCTTTTCTTTATGTTTATTTATTTATGCTTTATGATTTTAATTATTGCGAGTGGTTCCTCGGGTAGGGGTTTGTTTCCGCGGTGAGTCGGACTCACAAAACCCCAACAGCGGTATCGGAGCCCCGCTCGTTTATTTTTATAATCATGTTTTTTTCAAGGTTTATTTTGGCTTAATTTTCTGGTTTAAGTTACTCATTAGATTAGTAGCTCGGTTTTATTTATTTTAATCCCGTTTTTAATGTCGAGTTTGGCCCAGAACCCAGATTTTCGCCCAAGACTAGTGAATTTTGGGTGGAAAACGTGTTCTGGAAAAGATTTTACACCCAAGGGCCTGTGATTTTAGCCAAATTCTGACCAGAAATGCCTTTTTCGAGGGGTTTTTCGTTTTTGACGAAAAATTTAAGTCTTTTCTAACCTTGAAATTAATGGCATAAATTGTTGATTATTTGGTTGATTATTTGCATTATTTTCTTCATTTTTATGTCCCCTTAAAGCACACTTACTTGGTAGTATTTGATGCTTAAACGTTGATTTATTTTCACATAATTGCAAACTAATTGCTTTTTAGTGTGAAAGTGTTAATTTTGAGGCTTCCTAAGTGTTAAAGATTCAATCTTTATTTATGATAAGTGATTGAAACTTTAAAAACCACTAAATTCCATGTTATTTTGTGTTAAACTTTTATGTTTTAATCATTTTGAGTTGATTGGAAACATAAAGTTTCGATTTTTGTGATAGAAATTTGGTTATCTTCATGTTGGAAGATATAATTTTCAAGGATTCACAAAAAAAAATTTAGATGTTGGAATTTTCATTATGAGCATTAAAGCTCATATTTTTCCAAATTCCCTTTATTTTTTCAAATTCTCAAGTTTAATTTAAATTGATTAAATTGAAAGTGAGAAATTTCCTCAATTTTATGTTGCACTAAGCTAAACCAATTTAATTAAGAATGGTTCTTGGAATTATTTTGGTTATTTGCACTTTGAAAATTTTATTAAGTTTGACTTGTTTAAAATTTTATTTTGCTCTCTAAATTAGTTCTAAAATTAATTTAGAATTAATTATTGTTGTCTCGCGAAAAAGGATCAAATCCCGAGGCCGTGGCACGCAAAATGAGGCAATGCATCACCTTGGCGAGTCGGGCTGCATAGCAGCCCATATGTGGCTGCCAAGGTGGCAGTGCCGCCTTGCTTGCGGCCACACGCACGAAAGCAGCACACGCGCGGCAGCAGCCACGCGCGACTGTGTCGTGGCAGCAGCTCGCGGGCGTGTGCCGTAGGTCGTGTGTTCGTGTTTTTTAGCATGTGCGTATGCTTGGTGCGGTGAGGTGACTAGCCGTAATATTGCTTATTTTTCCGTTTTATTTATTTTAATTAATTTTGTTTATTTTAATTAAAATTTTGGGAGGCTAGGCCTCGGTTTTGAGCGGCATTGGCAAAATTTCATTTTGACAAGTTTGGATGCTACCGACTTAATTAATTAGATTAATTAAGGAAATGCGGAATTTAGTGGGAGCTTCAATTATTAATGACGTAAATTATATAATCGGTTAAACAACTTTGACTAGTTTTAATTAGGCGTGTTAATCGGATTAACCACCTAGATTAGTTACTAGTGCGCGTGTTGTTTAAATGCATTTTACTTGTTTTAATTTGTAAATTGCATGGGCCATTCACAAATAGTGAATGGATGAATGGAATATATATATTCTCTCTCACAGGTTTTATGAAATGGCAACTAGTGGGACCCGACTAGGATAGAAAATACGGACTACGTGCCGTTATGTATTTTTGTAAATCTAAATACGGTCTACGCACCATTAAGTATTTTTGTACTTTAATATTTAGATCATTCCTAGATGTAGACACTAGTTTTTGCATAGTTTGGTTAAGTCTTGAAGACGGAGTATCTTGGAAGACAAAGCCTTGAATTTGAAATGAAGACCTTTTGAAAATATGAAGATCTCAAGGGGTCATGCTAGTTGCCAATATGCATCTATAATTTCGCTTTATATTTTATGCTTATATATATATATATATATATATATATATATATATGTGTGTGAATTATTCGTTAGATTCATGTTTAGGTTTTCTTGATGTTGCGATGATTAGTTAAGTTCACTTAAATCAACCAACATAGAAATCCTAGGTCCCTAATAATATTGAGTCAAACTTGCCTTCCCAAAACAACACTTACTAACCGAACGAGAGTGAAGGTAGGCTACGCCAAAGCGAGGTGCCATCACTTCTCCAAGGGGCATAAGGCACACCGGGTGTGCACGTTGGTTTTGGTTTAACTCATCGGTATGAGTGAGGAGTCCTCACATACCGTGGAAAAAGAGATACATCGTCAAAGATGCATTAGATGCGACGATTGTCTAACCAAGAGTGGCTTAGAGCCATTAGCAAGGAAATGCTTACCCTAGAAGATTGAGTTTTTAAGACAAGCCAAAGCATGCTTAACCACTCTTTGTTTCTTCGGATCTTGGAATCGCCTTGTTTTCGCCAAATAGGGACAATTATTATGCGTAAATAAGACGTTTAATAAGATTGAAGTTTGCATGAATGCTATTAAATTTCAAACTTATTATGTTCTTGATAAATGGTTATACTTAGCACTTATATTTATAGTATTCTAAATCAAATAATATTGTTTCCATGATTGGTAAAGGAAATCCTTGAGAATAGTTCTCAAAGAAAGGAAAAGCATTTCTAAAATACAATTCTCATAAATGACTTTTATAATTAAGTCCGAAAGGACGGTTGGACATCATGTATTCAAAATACTAGGTAGTTTTGATAAAACATGAGGTATTGAGTTGCAAACTCAAGATTGTCAATGTTTGACAACCAATGTATCTTTTCGCATCACAATTGAGTAGGACTCATTGATGTAGTAATTCGAGTAAGAATTAATGGAAAAGATGAAACTTTGTTTAACGGCGCACTAGGTGCTTGATTATGCCTAACAAAGTATAAGAGTCAAGGTACTTAAAGAAATAATTCTTAAAGTAATATTATGAGATATTGTATGATAAGAAATATAGGAAAGAAGGAACGAAGAAAAGGAATTAGATTTCATTTCAACTCATGAGTTCATGTTATTGTATTTTACTTAGCAATTCGTTATCTTCACAAGTATAGGATACTGCTTGAGTGTTCCACTATGAGAGTGACCTCAAACTATTGAAGTTAAGCTAAGTTATCGACTTACAAGCTTAGAATGAAGCAAGAAGAGCTACATCAGTTGTAAGATCGTATGTTTTGTTTAAAGACCTTTTAAGCCAAAGGCTGGAAAAAGTAATGGTTATTATGTTCCATAATCAGCAACTGATCCGTTTACACACGGAAAGACTCACATTCAAAGTAATGAGCAATAGTTGCGAGATTTATTTGAATGGGATGGTTATCTAAGCGTTGAGTTAAGAATGCTTGATTATAAACAAACATTTCTCTAACATGATAAACTCACTAAGTTCAAGTCATGGGCTTGATTTGCGTTCCAAACATCTTTAGCAATGTCACATCGACAAGAACGTACTCAAGGCTCTATTAAATAGGCTCTTGATAGTTGCTTGAATTGGAATCGTTCTAAGACAAGAAAGTCTTACTTGTTGAAACCGACAAAGCAGAGAGCTATTGTTCTTGGTATAGACAATTGACTCCGAAGGCTAAAGAGGATTCAATTACTTCAACGTTTCACAAAGAATTTGAAAGGATATGGCTATATTCATCAAATGTGAACAAACTTGACTTGAGTAGCTCAAGATTTCGGTGAAGTACATAATCGACTTGGCAAGATATCAAAACGTCTAGATTAGATCAAGCGATGTTTGCTTGAGCCAAGCGTGACTATCTCAAAGTTATGAATGGAAATTTTCATAAATAACTCCACAAAGAACATAGTGTGTCATCATGGAGACCTCGGTGTCATTTGAAAATGACTCGAACAATGACGGTTCACAACCCTTCCTATAAAGTTCTTAAAGATTTGCACAAATGACTAATGTTACACTAAACAATGTGTCGAAGCTAAGAAAGGATGCCATATTCATTTATGGATAGAAATAACTTCTAAAAGTCTTTTCAAGTATATGTCTAAGGCTCTTAGTCTCAGTGGGAGTTCACTAGCTCAGTGGGAGCAAAGTGGCTCAGTGGGAGCTAGGTGACTCAGTGAGAGCTGAATGGCTCAAAAAAGACTAAGATAGCTCAAGTAGGAGCTAACTGTTTGTTTCACAACGAACTTTTACCCAAAGACAATATACATGTCTCTTTGTAAGCATTCAAGTGAGACTACGGGTATTACCTCCACATCCCAATTGAGAACAAAAAAATTGTTTGTTGCTCTAAGTAGTGTCTTTCTGGAAAGTAACACGTTTCCAAAATGACAAGTGGGAGGAAAATGAACTCGATGACCATCGATCTTAGCAACAAACTAGAACTGAGAATCTCGGAAGACATTAAAGGACTTCGTGATAATGCTTGATCAAGAATACTCAAAATGACTTTACAAGTGCCTTAAAAGAGAATTCATTACTCACAAAACATTAAAGATGTTGGAGTAAGATCAACATAATAAAGGGCTTTGAAAGCGCCTTAAAACTCAGTGTTTGATGCCCCGTATAGGTATAGAATTCACCAAAGGCTTGGATTGAATCCTATAAATTTTCTATTAAGTTAGAAACAAACCTAAGACTTACAAGCATACTATTTACTATTAAATAGTAAAGGAATAATGTCTTGTAAGATAGCTACGACAAATCCAAATTCCAAATAATGGTTAAAAGCCATGAAAATCCGAAATAGACTCCATGTTTGAAAATCATGTTTGAAACTTGATTAATTTGCATGAAAGGTGAAAGACCCATCGATTGCAAATAAGTTTTCAAGGAGAAAACTAACAAATGTGGAAATGTATATGCATACATAGCTAGATTGGTTGTAAAGGATATAATTAATATCAAGGAGTTGATTTTAATAAAATCCCATTCACCAATCGGAATGCTCAAGTCTTTTTGTGATTGATCTAGCAAAATTGCACATATGAAATATGGCAAAATAGATACAAAACCGCCTACCCAAAATAGGATTTTGGAAGTGACTATGGAATAGTCTAAGGGTTTTGAAAATCTAAAAATTGCTAGATTTGAAAGCAAGCACATGGAATCCGTCATGGGATTAAAGGAAGCATTGCATGAAGGAATTGGAACGTGTTTTCTCATAAAGTTAATAAGAGGATTGACTTATGGAGAAACATAGAAATTCTGATGAACAAGAAGTTTAGTGGGAGCAAAAGTAATGGTCCAACAAGAAGTTTACGAACTCTATTGTGAAACAACCATCAAATGCTAAATGTTTAGATTTGAAAGTATGTTCGACAATGGACCGAGCTAAAGACGATACTTAGTACATGTTGGGAATTAAGTTCTATGGTATAGACTTAATTAAATGTTTAAATGAGTAAAAGAAATTACCATGTTAAACATGAAAGACTTTGAAAGGCTTTCGACCCATATGTATGAAGCTAAGTAAATGTTTGACCTATGTATAAGCTAGGCTAAGTACTAAGTCAAATGAGAAAGACTCTAGTAGGAGACTTTCAACCACATCATATAGCAAACAATTTGGCAAGACTCAGTGTAACTGTATGAGCTAAATGTTACATGGATGGAATAAAATTGAGAATAATTCTAGAATTAAATCCATCATGTAAAGTTATGATATGGAATCGTCAGATGACTTAAATGCTTAGAGCATGTGAAATACGTATATAATACCAATCGACATTAATCTAAGTATTAGATCATTAGATTATAGTCAAGAACATCCAAAGAACTTAGATAAGTAGTTGGATGAGTTCTTGACGCATGGAAACAAATATAATTTGAGTTTTGATGTTGCAAGCAAAAACCTTAACAAGGATTAGATCCTTAGCAAGGAAGCCATTTATAAGCACGAGGCAAGAAGTGTCGTGGCTTGAGAATGGTAACATGGATGTGCATCCATGTATAATGTGCGGGAATTTAAGGAAAATTTCCATGATCACAAGTGATTAGGGTATCCCAAATCGTTGTGAGTCGCTTGGAGTGAAACCCAAGCAAGGCATCATCAGGGAGTCTACTAAAATATATGTTGAGAATATTGTTGCCTTAAAGGCAATAATAAGATATATGTTAAATGGAAAGGTTCGTTGTTGAACATTAATGATTGTAGGTTGTCAAGTAGAAGGTCTCAAATCATGAAAATGAGTAGGAGCCATTGCTTGGACAATAAATCCTGAATCACATGTAATCCATTAACACTCTCAAAATTTTATCATCTTATTATGAAAATGGTGGATAATGAAGATGCTAAGGTTTGCAAAGTAATTTTAACTAAACCTTTGCAATAAGTGAACAACAACATTCATAATTGCATGAAAGAAATCAAGCATATCAAATATGGGTGTGATTTCTATGAATGTTTTATGAAGAGTATTACTCTTTAAACATTTGGGAAAAACCATTTATCATAAGATGAAACATTGTGAAGTTTCATAGTGGAATAAAATATTTCTAAATATTCCACAAAACTATTTAATTGTGGTTTAGAATTAAATAATGAGTCCATTCGATTTTAATAAATATTCAAAATAGGGTATCAAGTCAATTGCTTGGATAAAGAAACACCTATTAAGTGAACATTGAATATTTTAATCGAAAATTATCCCTAATCAAGGTCATATTTTATGGACGATTGATGACCATCAGAGATTAGTGTGTAGTATGATTTGTAGCACCGTTTCTTGTGTTATGAGGATATAAATCATTTGCACAGGTATTAGTTTAGAACCATACTGGATCGACCTATGAGGATACTTTAAGAGATTTAAAAATCGTCATAAGTATTTTCTCATTTATTACTATCGGAACTCTTTTCCTTTGACCATGAGTAGTGGGAGATCTCTTGTTTGAGTACTGGTCCGCTTTGGTATCCGCCAAACGTCTGCCGTAACTGGGGATTATAAAGACAGATATCGGGCGGGTGAGTCCTCTTAGTAAGAGAAGCTACATTACAAGAGTGGAAATGTCCCCCTACTAACAATAGGGAACATGTCTTGTTGTTTACAAGGCCTCTCGAAGAGCGAGACTGTGAAAAATGCATGGCCGTGCTCAGATGGATTTTAGAAATCATCTGCTTATTAACAGTCAAACTCGGATTTCGAGAAACACTTCTGGACGTAACAGAGATGACTAGTAATCTTACTCTGTAGTTCATGAAGAGACATGAAGAGACATAGGACAAGGTCTATACACTAAATGCACACTTGTCCGGAAGGACAAGTGGGAGATTGAAAGGAATGGTGTCCTTCGAACAAGTGTATTATTCTGATAGCGGGTTCAGAATTATTAGAAAACTAATATATTCAGTAAGGTCAAGTGATCGGAATGCTTGGGTGGAGGCCGCTTCCGATCAGTAATATTAATATAATTAATATTACAGCTTAATCTTGACTGAACCCTTCGGGTCACACTCAAGCAAAATATACGAACCAACTCGACGAATTAATTCGAAAGAAATTAATTCGTTGCCCGAGTGTTAAACATTTAGACGTCGGAATTTCGAGCTTGGGGCGTCGAAACCGAGCGTCGGAGAATCTTAAATGTCGAGCCAAAATTTAGGATTTGGCGAGACGGGAAAATGCATCAAGTAACAAGTAAAATCCTAGCCACGCAAAAGGCTAAGAATACATGCCCAATAGGAGCATGCCACGTGACAGCACACATGGCAAAACGCCATGTGGCAGCACACGTGGCCGCCACGATGGCAGCCGCCAAGTGGCAGCAGCCACGTTGGCAGCCGCCACATTGGCAGCCACCAAGTGGTAGTGTGCCACGTGGCAGCATGCCACGTTGGCAGTGTGCCACATGGCAGCGCCATGGTGGCGGCGCGCCACAGTGGCGACACATGTGGCAATGGCCGTGGACCCGGGTTGATGGGTCATGGACACGGGCCAAAATAAAATGGGCCAACCGAACCCAACTTGGGGCTCAAGGTTGGGTGACACATGGTTAGTTCACATTGCATGTGAAATGCCTTGGGGACCAAGTGAGAAAGTGGTCCACACCTAACCATGCGACACTTGTCACTTGTTCCTTTGTTTATTTAACTAAGGGTTGAATTCACCAATCTTTCCATGTGGGATCTTTTTGTGAAAAGTCCACCATTGAAAGATGAGTGAAATTCACAAGGAATACTTCCTTATAAATAGTCATGGAATGACTTGAGAATTCTTTGCTTGAATGGGAGTTAAAAAGAGCATTCCATAATTTTGGGAAAACTCTTAAACTCATATAACACTCGGGTTTTGGTCGGACCTCGCTAACCCCCAGGTAGTAGACCTTAAAGTTGTGTTCGCCTTTTTGTGGGTGGATACCGTCGGAGGCGCGGCGCTTGACGTACTCGTAGCTTTCAAGTAAGAGCCCCGGTTTTTGGGCGAAGCTCGCTTCGAGGGTAAGATTCGTTATCTTTTCTTTATGTTTATTTATTTATGCTTTATGATTTTAATAATTGCGAGTGGTTCCTCGGGTAGGGGTTTGTTTCCTCGGTGAGTCGGACTCACTAAACCCCAACACCAAGGTAGTGGAAACCATAATCAAGGTTATGGTCAAAATCAAAATAGGGGTAATTGGAACAATCAAAGTAGGGGCAATTTTCAAAATAATTCTCAAAGAGGTCCCCCACCCGGATTTGTTCCAAAGACTCAAGGTGAGAATTCCTATTCACAATCTTCTTCTTCTAGGACCAATTTGGAGGAAATAATTGAAAATCAAACCAAGTTTTTAAACACATATATGGTCGTTAGTGACAAGAAATTCAATGAAATGATGACCCACAACAAAATGCTCGAAAACCGAATTTCTCAACTTTCTAATGCTTTGAAAGACCAAGCAAACCCTTCTTCTTTACCTTCCCAAGGCCTAGATCCCAAGAAACCCGTGAATGCTATTGTTACAAGGAGTGGTAAGGTTCTTGAGGAGAGATTGCCTAGGAGGAGTGAAAACAAGGAGGTCCCCAAGGAAGCTTTGGTTGAGAATGAGGGAGGTAGAGCATCTTTAGATGAGGTTGTGGTTGAGACACTAAGAGAGGTGAGAGTAGAGAAAGAGATTGTGAAACCCAAGCTCCCTTATCCCCAAAAATTCATGAGACACAAATTGGATGAGAAATTTGGGAGATTTATTGATATGCTCAAATAACTTCACCTTTCTCTACCTTTCACCGATGTGATCAACCAAATGCCTAATTATGCCAAATTCCTCAAAGACATTTTGAGCGGAAAAAGGAATTGTGATGTTGTGGAGACAATCAATTTGACTTAAAATTGTAGTGCGATCATCATGAACAAAATGCCACCCAAGTTGAAAGACCCCGGAAACTTCTCCATCCCTTGTGCTATTAACAAGATGCAATTTGATAATGCCTTATTTGACTTAGGAGCTAGTGTAAGCTTAATGCCATATTCGGTTTATCAAAGACTTGATCTAGGGGAACTTTTACCTTCTAACATTACCTTGCAACTAGCCGATAGGTCAATCAAGTTTCCAAAAGGTAAAGTGGAAGATGTTCCATTGAGGGTTGGGAAGTTTGTGTTCCCAGTGGATTTTGTTGTTTTAGAAATGGATGAAGATGCTACCATTCCAATTATTCTAGGTAGACCCTTTCTTGCTACCTCGGGTGCTATGATAGGTGTAAAGTGTGCAAAGATTTCCCTTAAGGTAGGAGATGAGGTCATAGAATTCGATTTGAATTAAAGCATGAAATATCCAAGTTCTTCTCTTGAAAATTGCATGATGATTGACTCTCTTGATCATGTTGTGTCTTCCATGCATGAGAACTTGCTCACCTCTAACGATGTTATTGAGAATGTTTTGTTGAACAAAGACAAGCTAGGTGTACCATGCAAGGAGGTAGCATTGTATGAGGAATTGCTTAATGGAAGCATGGAGGAAGTGGATGAACAATTGTGCTTGAAGATATCAAGCCATGAAGCTTTGCGAGCGTCCGCAACAAAAGAAGGTAAAGGTGTGCCTATGGTAGAGCTTAAACCTCTACCATCACACCTTAGGTATGAATTCTTAGGCCCAAATTCCACTAACCCCATAATTGTTAGTGCATCCTTGAGCGAGAGCCAAGCTCAAGAATTATGTTGTATCTTGAGAAAGCACCAAGGTGCTTTGGGCTATACTATCGATGGTCTTAAAGGTATAAGCCCTGCTTTGTGTACGCACCACATAACGCTTGAGGAAGGCACCCTTCCTTCTATTGAACGACAAAGAAAGCTACACCCTCAAATGGGAGAGGTGGTGAAAAAAGAGATCACCAAGCTCTTGGATGCGGGAATCATATTCCCTCAAGCTCTAGGTGGGTTTCTCCCGTTCATGTCGTTCTTAAGAAGGGGGGTATGACCGTAGTCAAGAATGAGAGTGGTGAGCTCATTCCAACTAGGACGGTCACCGGTTGGAGGATGTGTATAGACTATAGACGTCTAAATACATCCACCAAAAACGATCACTTTCCCATTCCATTCATTGATCAAATGTTAGAGAGACTAACAAGGCACAAGTTCTATTGCTTCCTTGAAGGATATTCGGGATTTTTCCAAATTCCAATCCACCCTAAAGATCAAGAGAAGACAACATTTACATGCCCCTATGGGACCTTTGCTTATAGGAGAATGCCCTTTGGCCTTTGTAATGCCCCCCAACTTTCCAAAGGTGTATGATGAGCATTTTTGGAGACATTTTTAGAGGAAGAAATGGAGGTATTTATGGATGATTTCTCCGTAGGTGGGGTTTCATTTGAAGAGTGCCTAGTTAATCTTGAGAAATGTTTGGCACGGTGTGTAAAGGTTAATCTTGTCTTGAATTGGGAGAAATGCCATTTCATGGTGGAGGAAGGGATAGTGCTTGGGCATAAGATCTCTCATAAAGGAATAGAGGTGGATAAGGCCAAAATTGAGGTTATTGAGAAGCTTCCACCTCCGATGAATGTCAAGGGAGTGAGATCATTTTTGGGTCATGCAGGCTTCTATAGAAGATTCATCAAGGATTTCTCACTCATTTCCAAACCCCTTAATGATCTTCTTCAAAAAGATGTTGAGTTCGTTTTTGATGATAAATGCTTGGAAGCATTTAATAGATTGAAGAAGGCCCTAATCACTACCCCCATTGTTCAAGCCCCAAGATGGGATTTACCCTTTGAATTGATGTGTGATGCTAGTGATTGGGAAATTGGAGGTGTTTTCAGACAACGTGTGGACAAGAAGCTTTATGTGATTTACTATATGTCCAAGACACTAAATGGGGCCCAAAAGAATTACACAACAATGGAAAAAGAATTCTTGGCCATTGTTCACTCTTTCGAGAAATTCCGGTGTTATTTGTTGGGTTCCAAGACCATTGTCTTCACGGTTCATGCGGATCTCAAGTATCTCTTTGCCAAGGTTGATTCGTTGGGTGCTTGAATTAAAAACTTTTGAAATAGAGATTAGGGATAAGAAGGGTGCGAAAAATGTTGTGGCGGACCATCTTTCTCGCCTTGAGGGTGATCAAATTCATGATGAGGGTCTACCAATTTAAGATAGAATGCTTGATGATGTCTTGTATGCCATTAAGGTTAAGGATCTCCCATGGTATGCCGACTTGGTGAACTTTCTATCATGTGGGGAGTTTCCACATTCTTTCTCCAAGAACCAAAAGAAGAAGCTCAAGAGGGAGGAAAGACATTACTTTTGGGATGAACCAATCTTGTATAAATGAGGGGTGGATGGCTTGCTTCGGCGTTGTGTCCCGAATGAAGAGGTGCCAAGTGTTCTAAATATGTGCCATTCGGATCCAAGTGGCGATCATATGGGCGTTTCCAAAACCGCCACTAAGGTTCTTCAATGTGGTTTGTGGTGGCCGCATCTCTTCAAAGATTCATGGGGCTTTGTAAAGTCATGCGACCGATGTCAAAGGGTTGGGAATATCTCCAAGAGGAATGAGATGCCTCAACAGCCTATTCTTGAGTAAGAGGTGTTCGATGTTTGGGGGATTGACTTCATGGGACCATTCCCATCTTCATATGGAAATCAATTCATACTTGTGGTTGTGGACTATGTTTCTAAATGGGTTGAGGCCATTGCCTCCCCTACTAATGACCACAAAGTAGTGTTGAAGTTGTTCAACAAAATCATCTTCACAAGGTTTGGCGTCCCTAAGGCTGTGATAAGCGATAACGGATCTCATTTTGTTCACAACGCCTTCCAAAAGATGTTGAGGAAACATGGAGTGCATCAACGGTTCGGCCTTCCATATCATCCTCAATCGAGTGGCCAAGTCAAGGTCTCCAATCGTCAAATAAAGCTCATTCTTGAGAAGACGGTTGCAAGGAATAGAAAGGATTGGTCGGACAAGTTAGATGATGCTCTTTGGGCTTATAAGACGGCTTTCAAGACGCCTATTGGTACCACTCCATATCGCGTTGTCTATGGCAAGTCTTGCCATCTCCCGGTGGAGCTTGAACACCGTGCTTTATGGGCAATAACAAAGATAAACTTTGATTTAGAAAGTGTGGGGGAGAAAAGGTGGTTGGATCTTCATGAGCTAGAGGAGCTTAGACTTGATGCTTATGATTGTGCTAGCACCTACAAAACTCGTTCCAAATAAGCTCATGATAAGCTTATTGAGAAAAAGGAGTTTTATGTGGGTGATAAAGTCCTCCTCTACCACTCAAGAATGAAGTTATTTCCCGGAAAGCTCATGCCAAAATGGAGAGGTCCTTTCTTGGTGAAAGATGTTTTTGCTAATGGCACCGTGGAGATTTCTCCTTTGAATTCCTCATCTTCTTTCAAGGTTAACGGTCATCGGCTTAAGAAATATTTTGATGGAGTGTTTGTTGGTCTTATTCATAAAATGATTCTTTTCAAACCACCTTGAGTGGGATGGTAAACGTCGAGCTAACGCCGTTAAACAAAAGCGCTTACGGGAGGCAACTCGGATTCTCACCTTTACTCTCTTTTCCTTCCTTTCTTTTATTTTTGGTTTTTTGTTGATTTTTCCTCTCACCTTTCCTTTTGTTTTTGGTTTGTTTTGTAGGGTGCCTTCATTCATCATCTATGGACTACATGTGTTTGATAAGAGGTTTTAAAGTGCAGGGGGGAGGGCACCCCACGGGCTTGGAGAGGCCTCGGGTGCCCTTACTTTCAAAAAGAGGAAATCGGATCAGTAGCCCTCCGCGATCTCTCTGCGGGCTCCCCGCGGGCGCGAGTGCCTTAGAGAGGACGCGGGGAAAATCAGAGAGGGCGCGGCTCATTTTCTCAAATTTCGATCAGGAACTCTCCGCGGTTACCCTGCAGTCTCTCCGCAGGCGCGGCAATATTGGAGCGGGTGCGGGTTCCTTAGAGAGGGTGCGGCCCCTTTTCAGGTATGAAAATTAGGATTTTTTCCAGGAACTATCCGCGGTTGCTCCGCGGTCTCTCCGCGGGCGCGACAATACTAGAGCGGGCGCAGCTTTGTCGAGAGAGGGCGCGGGCATCTGGGTTTTTGAATACCCGGTTCCTCTCTCTTTCTCTCTCCTCTCTTATTTTCCCTTTCACTCTTAATTTTCCCCATTCTCTCTCTTCCTCCTCTCAAACCCTAACCTCAAATCATCTCTTTCACTCAATTTTACTCAAATTCACCCTTGTTTTCTCTTAAATTTCCATCCTAACTTCCTTCATACTCCATTTTCATCAAGTTTACTCTTATTTTTCGTGGTCTTTTTCGGGAATTTCGAGTCTACACGGTTTTGTGCTTGCTTTGAGTCTTCAATCTTGGTATACTTCTCACCTTTGTTTGATTTTTGTCAATTTCAACTGATTTTTATGCATTGGTTGTGAGTGGCCTTGATTAAGCTTGAGTATGATGTTTTTGGTAGTTTGTATGATGGTTTTGGAATTATTTTGGGTGTTTTTGTGCTTCTTTTTGTGTTAGATTGTTAATATTGTTGGTTGTTGTTAGATTTTGGTTGTTTGTTGCTTGTAACAGGTACTTTGTAGTTTGTAGTTTGTGGTGGTTTTGGGTGGTCTTGTGAACGGAGGTTTGTTCAATTTGGTGGTAGTGTTGAATTTCGGTGTTTTTTGTGATTCATTGTGTTGGTTGAGCTTGAGACTATGGATTTGTTGAGGAAAGTTAAGAGTAGCAAGAAAAGTTCAAACCAATCCCCCGGCCAATCCTCTCTTAGCCAACCTTCAAACACCGAACCCCCTCAAAACCAAACTACTCAAGATAATGCCCCACCTCCTCCTTTACCCGTTCTCAAATTTCATAACTGGGCTAAGCACGCCCCTATCTATAATAGAATGAAATCCCGGAAATTTTGACCGACCCGCAACTATTTTTCCCGAGGATATGGAAAAATTGGGTGTTGATGCCGATCTTAACATTTGCTCCATAATCTTGGTTTGGATGAGTTTGTAAAGTCATCCCCCCGAACTTATTTGGAACCATGCATTGAATTTTTCTCCACCTTTGAGTTTAATATGACGGGGGATACCGACTATATCATCTCTTTTCAAATTTTCAATTCCCAGCATACCATGAACCTTGCGAAATTCAAAAAAGCCCTTGGCTTCAACCCAAATACCAACATCTTTGAGCCCTTGGTTTCCCTTCACAAGTCTGATTACAATGAGGTTGCTTGGTGGAGAGCCATATCTAGGAAGAAGGTGTTTGTCTCTAAGGAATCGCTTGGTAGCGAGATCATTCACCCAGCTCTTCGTATTCTCCATCAGATTCTTGGTTATACAGTGTTTAGTAAGCAAGATCTTGGGAAGCTTTTGAGGGAGGAGATCATGGTGCTTTGGATGGCTACAAGGCCAGATTTGGGGCCGAGGTTGAATTTTGGGTATCTTTCATGAATTGTTGTCCATTGATCATCAATGGGAAGAAGACGGGTGAGATTCATTGTGGTGGTATGATTACTAGATTGTTGCATTATTTCAAGCAAGAGCGTTTCTTGAGGTCTTGCACTCCGATTGGAAAGAGTGAAGACATGTATTTGGATATGAAGCAACTTAACACCTTGCGCTACATTTCTAAGACTAAGGGAAACGGTGGTTACTCTTGGCTAGTGCGTAATGTGCACCATTGTTTGCTCCCAAACCCGGCTGCAACCTCAATTACTCGAGAGGCTAGGATTGTTTGGAGGATTCCCGAGGATAATGGGAGGTTTGAGAATGTTATGGAGGAGGATGTTGGTGATGAGGACGATGATGATGATGATGGTTTCTCTGGTTCTTTGTATATAGTTTTCGCGTAAGTTTCCTTTTGTTTGCTTTTATTTGGAAGTTACTAACAATTTCATTTTGTATATAGTCCTTTTCTTTTCTTTTTCTCACCTTTCTCGTAGCTAATTCTTTGGTCTTCGAAGCTTCTTAGAGGAGGTCAATCTTGCTCCTTTATTATTGCAACATAGCTTGGACGCTTGGTGAGGCCTTTCTTGTTTTATCTCTTTACTTTTGTTCCTTTACTTTTCTTAGTTGCTTAGATTAGGATTAGTTTTAGGAGAGTTGAACGGTTCGAGGATGTATGATTATAACACCTAGTGTGTTTGGGGTCTTTAGCGATGTGGCCATTTGACCGCTTGTTTGTCAATTGGGAAATACGTGTTATGGTTGCATCTTTGTCCTTTTCTTTGTTCTCCTACTTTTCCTTTATCTTGGTTTTCCATATTTTATTTTCTTTTCTTTTCTCTTCTTTTTGTTCTTGGTTTTGTACATTGCTTTTTGAGGCTTTATTTTTCACTCTTTCGTTTTTTTTTTTTTTTTTTACTTGGACTTGTAAACAATGGACTCTTGCTTTTGGATAATAACCTTACTAGGTGGTCATGGTATGCACGATTTGAGAATACGTTTGGTTGATTCTAGGATAAGGCATGCTAAGGTAGTTGTCTAAAACTAGGGGGATTATGAAGCCGGATTCTACTTGTTTGTGAATGGTGGTAGTTGCTCCCTATCTTCGATTTGACAACCTTAGTGAGTTTTTGCTAAAAACCATGTGAGATTCATACTTTTTCAAGCTTTCATCATATTCTTGCATGAGCGGCATCGATCCTTGACTTTCGCAAACCTAATCTTGAATCTTAACGTATGATTCCTAAGACCGAGACCGAACCACCTAGGGAGGACAAAGGCATCTTTTCGGGGAGGTATTTTTTCCTTTTACTAGGATAGTGTCCTTCTTTTTACTTTTGGTTTTTAGGATACATTTGCCTTCTTGCTAGCCCTTTGAGCCTTTTTCCCTTCTTTTCAAGCCACATCTTTAGATCTTGAGCCTTTTGTTTCATTTTCGTTTTCATCTTTGGATTTTTGTGAAGCAAATGATCATATTTTGGAGATTGTGGTATATAATTTTGGTTATTGGTTGAAAATGAAAGCAAGATCGTGTTTTTGTGTATATTTTGTGAATAATGGCAAGTGAATAAATGAAAAAAGCCGTCCAAAGTAAAAAAAAAAAAGGCAAGGACAAAGCAAGTATAAAGTTGTAAAAGCCGTCCAAAGTTAAAAGAGGCGAGGACAAAGCACTAATAAAGAATTAAGAAAAAAAATGCAAAAATGCAAAAAAAAGTATTTTTATGTGAGTTTTCTTCTTTTTTGAGCATTGAGGACAATGCTCCATTAAAGCTTGGGGGAAAGCGTTCTCACGCTTTTTGTGTATATGTTTGTGATCTTAGCTTTGAATAAGCTTGGGGGTGTTGGTATTTTTGTTTGGTGATTACTTGGTTATGGTGTAAATAAATGTGCAATCTTTGCTTCACAATTTAGGTTAACCACCAAATTTTAAATTTAGCCTACCTTAACCCTTATTGCCTTACGTTAAAACCTTTGGGAAGACCTTTTGACCTAGGGATTAAGTCATTAATTGGTGGAGGGAATCATGGGTTATATCCTAAGGAAAGGGGATGCGAAGTCAAGATGTCGAGTAAGCCAAAAATTTGATCTTTTTTATGGTTCCTTCGTGGAATCTATGAGACGCTCACTAAGGGGAGATATGAGATTAGTAGGGGGGAACGCGGTAAGACCGTTTAGGATGAAAGTGGAGTGTGATAACTAGTTCCTATGCTTAGCATATTCATGTTTCAATCAACCTTAGGTATCTTATAACGCGCATACCATTACTTACTTTAGAAAGGTTGTTATTCATTTGAACTATAGTCACTTTGTAAAGTCCATTTCACAAAGATTTTTATAGAAATCATTGTTGTTTTTCATTATTTGCTCTTTGATTAGGGGATTTTTATCCACCAATCACCGTCTGACAAGTGGACCAACCAGGTTCCGCCACGTGTCCTTCACGAAGGCCAATAGGAGCCTGCCACGTGTCAATCACAGATACGTCCTCTACGGACCAATCGAGGCACGCCACGTGTCCACCCATGCCAAATGGGAAAACCGGCCAACAAGGCCCAATCCTGTCTAGAGGCCCGGTCAGCCCTAGGTTTACCCTAAACCTAGAGAGTGGCACGCTTCTCAAGACTATAAATACTTAATTAATCCTCATTAAAAGGGAGGAAGCAATTGAGAGGCAATTGATCAAGCAATTAATCTCACCTGAAGAACAGAGAAGAACAGAAACATTACGGAACACTAATAACCGGCTAATCTCGCTAGCAAAGCAGATTACCAACATTAAACACTCTCACCTAGAGAGGTCTTATTACTTTAATTTCCGTATTAATTACTCCTTAATCAGGTACTAACTTGACCGTTGGAGGCGGAGCTCTCAGGAGTCTCCGTTATTTTGCAGGTACAGGCGTCCGGTTCCAGTCTCGGAATTGTAACTCTCCCGCAGGACATCAGAAAACCCCGAAACATTTGGCGCCGTCTGTGGGGAGAGTACTTCAGAGATGGCATCCAAGTCTGTACCGACTCCTGAAGAGAGGCGTCCCCTAAACGACCCTCAAGTTCAGTCGGACCATGACACCGAAAGTGAATTTGAAGTGGAAACTCATACAGCTCCAGACGGGACCCTAAGGGCCCGACGTACCCGTCATACCGAAAGGAGGGAACGGGAGCATCTTCAAACAGGAAGCGAGCCAGCAGGCGCACCGCCTGCTCGGCAACAGCCGACTAATGGGTCTGCTCCCATCACAAGGAACGAACTCATGACCTTCATGAGGGACTTCAAGGGAGAGATTCAAGAGTTGATCAACAAAAAGCCGCCTGCTTCAGTCAAAGAGCAGTCGGCCAAAAAACCTTCCACTTCACTGAAGAGGAAGCCAGTTCAAGGGCGAGAGGCGACTCCTCATCCTAAATCCAAGAAGCGGGAGCCACCTGCTCTTGATTTCACAAAATTCCGTTATCCTACGGGAAATAGGAAACCGGTTCGTCATATTCAGGCGGACGGGTCAAAGCAAACGTTCACAGATGCTCGGCTACTGCTAGAGCAGAAGAAGAGTGACCGATTGTCAGAGTCGGCTTCTACTTCAAATTTTCAAGACAGTTTGCGAAATGCCTCGATGAGGCATACTCAGTCGTACCATGAGAGTCAGTCAGGCGGCACCTCCCGTCAGTCCGGCTTTCATAGTGCCCAGGCGGTACCAAACTTACCATTTGTGCCGCAACAACAGTATTTTATGCAGCCACCTCCATTTGGTGGACCTGCAGCAAAAAACGTCCAACCTATGGACTGGCAGCTACGGTTGCTTAGACTTGGTGAACAGCCGTCGGCCTTCTCCAAGGAAATTACTGAAGCCGCTCAGCCGGCCAAAGTAAAAAATGTACTAGTAGGCGCCTATGATGGCACTACTAACCCAGAAGACCATCTGATGGCATTCACCAACCTGATGTACCTTCAAGGGTTGGATGATCCCACTTGGTGCAAGTGTTTCCCAGCGACTCTCAAGGGAATCGCACAGCAATGGTTCGGCAACCTGCCGACTGGTTGTGTAAACAGCTTCAGGACGCTTGCTTACTTATTTGCCTCCAACTTCGCCATGAACATCCCTGCGAAGAAAACGACCCTTGATTTGGGAACAATTCAGCAGGGCGAGAAGGAGGGGCTTCGTTCTTACATCAGGCGGTTCAACCTGATGAGAATACAGATTCAAGGGTTACCGGATGAGGTAGCATATACTGACTTTTTTAGAGGTCTCAAAGACGGGTCTACCTTCAAATTTGATTTAGTTCGAAAAAGGGTGGCGACTCTTCAAGAGGCCTTGATTGAAGCAGAAGCCTATATATAGGCGACTGATCTGTGTACGATAAAACAGTCGGACGGGAAAAGGTTCGACAAAAGAGAAGGACGACAGAAACAGCCGTCTAACAAAGATGAGAAAAGAAAAGAGGTCTGGGCGGTTAATTCCTCTAAACAGCCGGCCCAGAAAAAGAAAAAAGAATTCAAACCATACTCCCCAAAGTATGTGTTTAACAAGGATAACCAGTTTATCCTAAAAGAAATAAAGGGACGGTTCTCAATTGAGAAGTCGGTCCCCATGAAGGGTTCTGCAAACAACCGGAACCAAGACAAAATCTGTGCTTATCATGATGACGTTGGTCATCACACCAATGACTGCATCAGTCTCATGCGGTACCTAGACCGCTTGGTTGAGCAAGGTGATCTTGACACTTATGTCAAGAAATCTACGGGGAACACTTCCTCAAAAAAGCAGTCGGCCAAAAAGAATCAACAGGCCGACAGTTCCGATACAGATGATGCAGTCGTCTACACCATTGCAGGCGGCTTCTCAGGAGGCGGCCCCACTATTAGGGGCAACAAAGATAATATAAGGCTGTTAGATGTAAATTCCGTTCACCAAGAACGGCCGTCCAAATATACATTTCCTGAGATTGTCATCACTGAAGAGGATCTAGGAGGGGTAAGGGGGCCGCATGACGACCCTCTCGTTATTGAATGTAAAGTGGCCAACCAGAGAGTTGGCCGAATCCTCATAGATACCGGGAGCTCCTCAGATCTCATCAGCAGCAAATGTCTGTCAAAACTGAAATATCAGACGGACTGCATACATCCGGCCTCCCACCCTTTAATAGGGTTTGGAGGAGGAGTCGTTCACCCACTGGGACGAGTAGATTTACCCATTCGCCTGGGCGAAAAAGGGGAAGGACGACACATGGTAGTCCGGTTCCTAGTAGTAGAGGAACTCTCGGCCTACAACATGATTCTGGGTCGACCAACCCTGAATAATTCCAAGGCTGTTATAATCCCGTCTCTTATGCTGCTTAAGTTTGAGAGGGATAATGGAACAGTCGGCTCCCTAAGGGGAGATCAGAGGATGGCCCGAGAGTGCTATCTCTCGGATGTCAAGCCCACTGTTATGGCCACTGGGTCAAGTGGAGAAAAAACAGACCTTGACAATGTCAAGGAGAGTGCGCCTGTTCAAGAAACAGGCGACAAAAAGAGAAAGGCGTCCCAGACAGAGTCCGCAAGAAAAGAAAGAAAATAGCAATCATTGGCAGAGGAGCGGCCGGATGAGTTCCGCCCTCAGCCGGCTGGTGAGCATGCGGACCTGATCTTAGACGACTCACGTCCTGACCGAACAGTCAAAGTTGGGACGACTGCTCTGAGAAACCTTGGTGACGACTTTCACAACCTATTGAAAGAATACAAGGACATCTTTGCATTTGAAGTCCATGAAATGCCAGGCATTAGTCCTGATCTGGCAGTACATAAACTCGCTGTGGATCCGAAAAAGAAGCCGGTGCGGCAAAAGAAGCGGAACCATGGCAAAGAAAGAAGTCAGGCGGCAGCCGCCAAAGTTAAAAAATTACTTGATGCAGGGTTCATTCGGCAATGTTACTTCCCAGACTGGGTTGCAAATGTGGTGCTTGTTAAAAAGTCGAATGGCACCTAGCGAATGTGTGTAGACTACACAGACTTAAACAAGGCGTGCCCCAAAGACAGTTACCCTCTGCCTAAAATTGATAACCTGGTCGACTCAACAGCGGGTCATGCCTTGATGAGTTTTATGGACGCCTATTCTGGTTTCCATCAAATTCCCTTATGGAAGAAAGATCAGGAGAAGACGGCCTTCGTCACTGATCAGGGGTTATACTGTTACACGGTCATGCCGTTTGGTCTTAAGAATGCCCCGGCTACCTTCCAACGAATGATAAACACAGTGTTCTTTGATCAGATTGGGAGAAACGTCGAGGCATATATTGATGATATGATTGTCAAGACTAAACTTCAGAAAGATCATCTGACGGACCTCCGAGAAACTTTCGCCACACTCAGGCGGCACCATGTCATGCTCAATCCCAAGAAATGTGTATTTGGAGTTGAGTCTGGGAAATTTCTCGGATTCCTTATCAATCAGAGAGGAATAGAGTCGAACCCTAAGAAGGTGCAGGCGGTCATTGACATGCAGTCGCCTCGTACCATCCGAGAGGTTCAGAAGTTAACAGGTTGTCTGGCGGCCTTGGGGAGATTCCTAAGCCGATCAGGCGACAAATGCCTATACTTTTTCCAGGCAATTAAGAAAAAGACAAGGTTTGAATGGGGGCCGGATGCTGAGGCCGCCTTCCAGAAATTAAAAGTTCACTTGCATTCCTTGCCGAGGCTGGTCAGCCCTTTGCCCAAAGAGGATCTCTACATGTACCTAGCCGTCTCTGATCATGCGTTAAGCGCTGTGCTCCTTGCTGAAAGGGACGGCTGTCAGCTCCCGGTCTACTTTGTCAGTCACGTACTGAAAAATGCCGAGTTGAGGTATCCCCTAGTGAAGGTATATCTGGACGGAAGCTCTACTTCAAATGGTTGTGGAGCAGGCGTCGTATGTCAATCTCCAGAGGGCGACAGGTTCGAGTATGCTCTACGCTTCAGTTTTCAGGCTTCAAACAATGAGGCAGAATATGAAGCTTTACTAGCCGGGATCCGCATGTGCAAGGCGGCAGGGGCAAGAAAAATAGACGCCTGTTCTGATTCACAATTGATAGTGAGTCAGTACAATGGCGAATACGAAGCAACCCATCCGGCCATGATCAAGTATTTACAGGCGGTCCGACAAGCAGTCGGCTCCCTTGAGGATTTCCATCTGATCCAAGTGCCGAGATCAGAAAACAACCAGGCAGATGCACTGTCAAAATTAGCATCATCCGCCTCCTCCGATACTCCTCGAACTGTTTTTTGGGAAGTAATGGAGAAGAGAAGCATCGAGGAAAACCCTATTGGAATCCTAGACAGAAGCTCAACCTGGATGGATTCAATCAGGGCATATCTGACAAACGGTACACTGCCGGATGATCCTCAACAGGCGGCAGCACTGAAAAAACGAGCCTCCGGTTTTGAAATGATACAGGGAGAACTTCACAAGAGGGGGTACCTTCAACCCTTCTTAAAGTGTGTTACTCCTGAAAAGGGACGAGAGATACTAGATGATCTTCACTCTGGTTAATGTGCTTCTCATATAGGTGGTAGGATGCTTGCTCAAAGGGCAAGGCGGCAGGGCTACTTTTGGCCTACTTTGGAAGCAGATGCAATGGAGATGGTGAAAAAATGTGACAAGTGCCAAAGGTTTGGCAAATTAATTCACCGTCCGGCTACTGACCTCACTACCATTCACAGCCCACTACCGTTTGCTAAGTGGGGCATGGACATTCTGGGTCCATATACGCCTGCTACAGGCGGCAGAAGGTATATACTTGTTGCCGTTGACTACTTCACTAAATGGGTAGAGGCGGAGGCTGTAAAGGGAATCAAGACGAAAGATGTAATTTCATTCATTTGGAAAAACGTCATCACTCGGTTCGGGGTTCCCATGTCTATGGTTTTTGATAATGGTCCCCAATTTGAGACGCCTGTTCTCAAAAGCTGGTTGGGAGACCAAGGAATTGCACACTACTTTGCATCTGTCGGCCGTCCACAAGCAAACGGCCAGGTAGAAGCCTTTAATAAAATCATCTCAGACGGTCTCAAGAAAAAGATTGAACGAGCAGGCGGCCTATGGGCGGATGAACTACCACATGTTCTCTGGGCCATTAGGACGACTGAAAAAGGGGCGACTGGAGAAACTCCATTCCTCCTAACTTATGGTGCGGAAGCTGTTCTTCCAATAGAACACTACGAGCCGACTCTTCGAGTAATGCTATATGACGAAGAGGCAAACTGGGAAGCCATGCGCCTGGCATTAGACTCACTTCCTGAAAAGAGGGGCAATGCTGTTTTGCGCCATGAGATCTATCGCCTGAGAATGACTAGATCATACAACAAAAAAGTACACAGGCGTCCACTCAAAGTAGGGGACTTTGTACTTAGAAAAATGGAAGCAGTTGGTAGGGCTAATGAGTCTGGCAAACTAACTCCCAACTGGGAAGGACCCTACCGAATCTATGAGGAAGTCAGGGACGGTACCTACCGTCTGGAAACACCAGACGGACAACCGTTGCCTCGAACTTGGAATGTAGATAACCTTAAAAAATATTTCTTCTGAATGATGTAAAGTAAAGAGCTACTTAATAAAGTTTGCACTTACTATTCAATTTTGTATTACGAGGGGCATGCCGTCTGTACCTTTACAGTCGGCTACTCTCCATTGAGTTTTTCACTCTATCTTCAGAGGGGCATGCCGTCTGTACCTTTACAGTCGGCTACTCTCCATTGAGTTTTTCACTCTATCTTCAGAGGGGCATGCCGTCTGTACCTTTACAGTCGGCTACTCTCCATTGAGTATTTTACTCACAATACTTAGCTAAAAATATTAGGGCCTGGCCGACCCTGTGTCTAACAGGCGGCTACCCTTCTTTTACTTAGCACCTACGTTCACCAAGAACTTACCAAGGCCACCGGCCGAATGATCAGACCAGGCGCCAAGCCACCTGATCAAATCTACAAAACTAATACGACCTGTCCCAACATCATAGCAGGCATCCGACGGCATCCCTCCGGATGAAATTCGTCGCAAAGAGCAGCTCCCTTTTGGGTGGAACATTGTTCTATAAACTAATTACACGGCACCTATACGACTGTCCCCAAGGGCAACCACGTAGCCGTTTTTGAGACAAGGATAACTCTATCACTAACCAAACCAGTGGTAGCAGTTGACATCTGAGTCAGATGACCGTCTGTATTACTTGGGATAAATGCAGGGGGTACCTATTGAGTTAATAGCCAACAAACATTGGCGAATCAAGGGGTCTAGCCGGCCTACGCCGCCTGGTACCTCTACTACTCAATCTAGATTGTGACGAAGACTAAGTAACTCCTATGTTAACTTAATAGTCACTCAAACTTAGTATGGAGCCTAAAAGGTATGAGTCGTCCGCCTGTTTTTAATAAACAGGGGCTCTCAACCACTACTCTTGCTAGGTTAACAAATTACGAGTTAAAAGCCAACATTGGCAATAAAGGGAAACAACCGGTACCCGCCGCTTGTTATCCTTCTTAATTCCTTGGCGACTAGGTAATACTATTTACTTGGTCAGACCGATTGAATAAATAGTTCGAATACCGATTGAATAAATGGCCGACTGATCGTCTATCCTGGAAACAGACAACCAGTCGTCCAGGGGCATAGGCGGCGTACTTACTATTTGTACCTGTCTGCAACGTTCGGCCATGTACAACAGTCGGTCTAGTGAACAATGGGATATTAGATATGGAATACTTAGACAAATTTGAATCAAAACAAAAATTTGATTAAAAATAAGCCGGTCATTAAAGACCAGCAGAATATTCAAAGCCCCGGCCCCCTGGCCGGGTAAATACAAAGCAAACGGCACGCAGGCCGTGGAAAAAATACATTAAGCTTAAGAAGGGGGCAGTTCAGTATTAGCAGCTGCCGCCTGGTCAGCACTCTTCTTGCTGGACTCGGCTTCAGCTGCATCCTCTTTTGATGCCTTACCCCCAAGTGGCACAAGCGCCACAACCGGCTCTTCCTCCTCCTCCAACGCATCTCCCAACGCCTCTTCTTCAGCAGCCGCCAGGATCTCTTGATTATATGTTTCCGAACACTGGCGGTACGTTCTTTCCCATGAGGCAAAGTCGGCATTGGGGAACAGGCGGCCCCAGGTCATGCGCTGGATTTGAGCGGAGTCTTCCACCATCTCCCGGACGAGCTCTTTCTTCTCTTGCTCGGCCTTTTCCGAGAGCTCTTGGGTAAGACTCTTCTCTTGGCTCACCAGGCGTTCTTTTACGTTGGCCAAAGATTTCTCCATGGCTTCGTAAGAGTGCATTTTTTGGCGAAGAGGTTTCAGCTCGGCCTTAAGATTTGTGACGGTCGCCTCCAGCTCGTCATTCTTCTTCTGGGCCGCCTCTAACTGAGCCCGAACAGCGGCGGTAGCCTGCGCCTGATAATAAAGAATATCAATGGTCAGTACTTCATTTTGGGCAATTTGAAACATTGCCTTATCACAGTTGGAGGCGGCCATAGCTTTTGCGGCCTTTACCTCTTTGTTTTTCCGATCAATCGGCTTGCAAAGGCTGTGAACTCGGAGCAGGGCCTAAGTACAAAAAAAAAAAACAGGCGTCAGTTTCCAAACAAAAAAGATAACAGGCGTCCTGGAACTCAAATACTCAAAAATATGCTAAGTATACCTCAGCAAGGACCCCTGTAATCCCATCAAGGTCAAGGGTGCCGGCACCCCTGACCGCCTCCCTTTCAGATGGAGGAACTGCTTTGATCATGGACTTGGCTACCTCAACCAAGTCAAGCCCCTGAGGGCCGGCTGCATCAAACGTAAAAAAAGCAAGTTAGACCTAGTCAAGAAGGAAGCAAGTGTGAAAGTTTTTACAAGTGTGTCCATACTTCTAGGCGGCCCCGCCGGGGTTTTAGAAGAAGTGGTCGGCTGCTTCTCAGCCGCCACTGTTTTCCTGGAAGACCTAGGAGAGCTTGCAACAGTCGTCCTCCGGGCCTTGGGGTCCGGCTGTTGCGAGGAAGAAGCTCTTGGAGTGCCAGACTGAAAACAAAAAGAGTTAGTATATGCATAAGACAACTCCTAAAAGAGGAAGAGTTTTCGAAGCCTACCAAGGGTGCCCCCTTGTTGGGGGAGTCGGCACAAGACTGTTGCATGAGAGAGGCCCGCAACATGGCCGCCGCAGTCTTGGATGCTGTTATTTTACTCATGGCGTCAGCTGCAAAAAATAAACAGCAAAGTTAGTAAAGATCCCAAGTAAACAAGGCGTGAAAAAAAACAGAGTATTTGTCAGGCCGGCTACCTCTAGAGCACCGACTGCTGAGGCCACAGGCGGCCAAAAAGTACTCGTCATAGAGCCACTTGAAGCTCGGGACGCAGTTTAGGGGTACTTGCTCTCGTACCCCTGAAGTAGAGTTCACCCTAGTCTCTACTTTGAAGAGTCCTTTGTCTAGGATCTCTCTTTTAGCCTTTGGGGGAACAGGCGGCATGCTGCGGCCGCCTGCGAGAAGAGGCGGATCCCTATTCCACTTGTTAAAACGTTGGTTCAGCTCCGTGTCTGAACCCTCAATGATAAGGAAGGTGTTCCGCCAATCCTTCCATTTGTTCGCCTTACCTCTCGTCATGAGGTAACCCCTATGGCTTGTTAATTGATACCAGCCAGTACCTCCCGACTTAGGGGTCCGGCTGAGATAGTTCATGTGGGCGAAAGCCTCAAAGCTTGGCTCCACCCCGTACATTTCGCACCCGGCCACATAGCCGAGTACGTTTACCCAAGAGTTGGGGGCTAACTGCCATAACCCCAAATCATACCCATCTAAAATCCGCTGAACAGCCGGATGTAATGGGAAGCGCAGTCCAGCTTTGATGGCCGCCACATAGCAGCCAAAGCAGCCGTCATCATAGCTGGTACCAGCCGGCCAGACGACAGTGTCTTCTGGATCCGGCACGAACAGTAAAAATTCCGGGCCCATTCTGTGGTTAGCAATAAAGCTCTCCACTTTGTCTTGCATGGTTGCGATCCGGCCCCGGGGTACCATGCAGTAGTATGGGGCGTTTTCCTCTCTGTAAGAGGCGGACGGCTCCGCCCAATTGTCCCCCTTCTCAACTGCATGAGAAAGTCTCGCCTCTTGTAGGCGGCTATGTCTTTCTTCTGAGCCTGGAGAACTGTGGCCAGAAGAGCTGGACTCGGACTCGTCCTCTGACGAGTCCGAAGAGGACGACTCCTCCCCTCTCCCAGAGGGGCCCGCCTCCTCTCCCTTAGAAGGAGCAGGAGGAAAATTAGACATATCAACGGTAAGATGGGAAGGGACCACCTTGGCCCCTCTCTCAGAACTGTCGGCTTGGCAGCCGCCTCGTTTCAATTCTACATCTGGCGCCTGGTCAGATGTTTCACTAATGAGCACCCTTTGGGAGGAGCCGTCTGAGTTTGATATCATAGCAGTCTTTTTTGTTCTGGCCATCACGTTCTGCATAGACACAGATACAGTCGGATTTTGTATAAAGGGCAAAGATGGGTCCAGAAAAGGGCAGGCGGCACTCCTAGTCCTAGATTCAGCCGTCCCCGGTGACCGGCTGATCACTAACTTAGGTCGTGTCGTGTGCTTCCGTGGTGCCATTTCAAAAAATAAAAAGAAAATTAAGAGTAAGAGAACTGAGTTACCTGAACGAGTGACGGTTGATGAAGTTCTGGAAATCCGGTGCAGTCGGCTTGTCAGAACAGGCGGTAGGCAGAAAAGGTCCGAAATGTCAGAGCAAGTTCAGGGGTCCGAATGTTCTCGCAAAGTTCTCAAATGTGAAAATGACCGAAGTCAGCACTTCCTTATATAGGCAAAGTGAGGAGGCGAAGGGTCGCTTCCAAATTCAAAATTTGGGCGGGAAAATCTCTCGGCCGTTTGCAAGGTGACACCTGTAGCAGGCCGTCGCCTGTCACCGTGCGACACCTGTCACAGGCGACACGTGACCAGTCACGTGCCACCTGTAAGGGGCAAATGATTAGGGGATTTTTATCCACCAATCACCGTCTGACAAGTGGACCAACCAGGTTCCGCCACGTGTCCTTCACGAAGGCCAATAGGAGCCTGCCACGTGTCAATCACATATACGTCCTCTACGGACCAATCGAGGCACGCCACGTGTCCACCCATGCCAAATGGGAAAACCGGCCAACAAGGCCCAATCCTGTCTAGAGGCCCGGTCAGCCCTAGGTTTACCCTAAACCTAGAGAGTGGCACGCTTCTCAAGACTATAAATACTTAATTAATCCTCATTAAAAGGGAGGAAGCAATTGAGAGGCAATTGATCAAGCAATTAATCTCACCTGAAGAACAGAGAAGAACAGAAACATTACGGAACACTAATAACCGGCTAATCTCGCTAGCAAAGCAGATTACCAACATTAAACACTCTCACCTAGAGAGGTCTTATTACTTTAATTTCCGTATTAATTACTCCTTAATCAGGTACTAACTTGACCGTTGGAGGCGGAGCTCTCAGGAGTCTCCGTTATTTTGCAGGTACAGGCGTCCGGTTCCAGTCTCGGAATTGTAACTCTCCCGCAGGACATCAGAAAACCCCGAAACACTCTTTATTCTTGTATTTTGCCTCATTTTACCTTCTTTTGTTTGTTTAATGAGAGTTATAGGTTATCTCTAGGAAACCTTTACGAGAGCATCACTCGTCCTCTAGAGCGATCTAGGGGTTTAAATGGCTTGGCTTTTGTTGCTAAAATTGACAGTGATTCCTACGAAAGATAGTTAGTGTATATTCTCACCTCTTTCTTTTTCTTTTCTTATTTTGAATAAGCCCTTATTTTTCCTTTTTAGCCTTTGTTTTGCTCGGGACGAGAAAAATTCTAGCTTGGGGGAATTTGATGAGTGTCATTTATGGCACTCATAGGGTAGTCTTTTAGGATGATTTCATCTTCCTTTTTATGCTTTCTTATCTTATTTTTGGTCCTTTTTCCTTTAATTCCTTTCTTTCTTTCCTTGTGTTTTTCGTGTTTTCTTCGTGTTTTCCTTTTATTTGGTTCTTTTTCCTTTTTATTCCTTTCCGTTGTTTGTTCTAGTAGGTACCTAGGATTTGTCTTTGCAAGGGGATCAAGATGGGCTATATTGACTAAGTAAGGAGGAAGTAATCGGCTTGGAGAGGGCTCAGAGAGGGCATGGAGAGGGCTTAGAGAGGCCTTGGAGAGGGCATCAAGCCCTGCCAGTCTGCCGCGACTGCAGGCTCGTATGCACCAAATTGGCATATTTCGACCAGGAACTCTCCGCGGTATGGTCGCGGGCTCCCCGCGGTCGCAGGTAGTCTGGAGAGCCCGCTCCGTACCAGAGAGACCGAGGCCCTCTGATCACCCTTTGGGAGCAGGGGATTCACCGCACTTTTGCCGCGGGCGCGGAATTCTTTGCCGCGGGCGCAGGCTAGAAGACCTGCGGGCGCGGGTGTTGCCCAGAAAGCCTACGGAGTTTGTTATGGGTTCCGTACCAATTTTTTCGCGAGCGCGAGGTTTACTGGAGAGGGAGCGGGAATCCCTTTTTCTTCTTTGCCTATAAATACACTTGTAATTCCTTTTTGAAGAGAACTTTTAGATAATTTTCATTAGCTTAGTTTTAGAGAGAGAAGTTAGAGAGAAGTTCTTGGTATTGGATTTGTATTTCAACATTGGATCAATTGTGCTTGGATTTCTTCATTTTCAATCATTAATGTTAGTAAGAATTTCTTCTTCTAGTTCATCTCTTTACTTGATTGATTTAGTTTCATCTTTGATTGTTTGAATTGCTTGGATTTGAATTGGATATTGTAGTTGATATTGTTTTCTCTTAATTTTGATTTAGAATGATGATCAATGCTAATTCTAGTGATTTGTTCTTGACTTACACCATGATTAGTGAGTAGATTAGTTGCTACGGAGAAGGGGAAGCATGCTTGATTGATAATTTTTGCTAGTTGATGATCTTTGATTGATTGAATTGTTGCAATTAAATTGGTTGACATAGTTTTACATGTGATTAATTAGATTAGGAATGATCACCCTATAAGATTAATCTAGATTGCATGGCAATTCTTAATGACATGACCCAACAATTTGAGAATTGCTTTAATTGATTGAGTTTGATTGTGAATTTCCTTGATTAGCCATTCATAGTGACCCCTAGCTTTGCCTCTATGAGATAGCTCTTAAACTCTCTTGATTACTACTATTGTTTGTCCTTTGTAATGCTTGAATCAAACGAAGAAATTATCGATTAGCACGATTATTAAATTAGCATGTGGAACCTATATCCCTAGTATTTAGCTTATTGAATTACTTGATTAGTCTAATTTTGCTACTATAATACCAACCTTTTTCTCACGTCAATCTCCGAAATAGGTTGATTTAGGCTAAAGTTAACACCAACTAACTCCTTTGGGTTCGACCCTATACTTACCTATACTTGTATTAGGTTGGTTTAGGATTTTATAAATTGTGTTTGATTTTGGGATAGGCACTTAACGACTCGTTTATTCCTCTATCAATGAGTACCTTTCGTGTTGAATCATAATCGAATGAAGTGAAAGTGTGGAAAGTCTTATGCTACGGATAGTTTTAATTTCTTTTCTCTTCTCTCTGTTTTTGAAAACCTATTTTAAGAAAACAGCCAATCCAGTTTGGTTTGGTCCATAGCAAGGGTCCAATAATGGTGTAGTTGGATGGGGCTTGAAAAGACCTTTCCAACGATATATTATAAGCCCAATTTCGATGAATAATAAGGAAGTTATGGCCAAATTACTAAACTGGGCCTGGTTTGATCCTTATATGAGGCTCAATGATCTAGAGGAGGGCCTAATATGGATTTATCATTCCTAATGCTATTGGAATTGATTTTAGTCTTCTAGATTCTTCTAGAAGGTTCTTTTCATTCCTAATTCTCCGTTTTTCATCAACAACTCTCTAATTCTCAACAACTCTCTAATTCTCTTCTCTCTCTAAGCTAAAGCTTATTCTTTCTCTCTCTCTCTTTTCTAAACCAACCCTTTTTACATACAAAATTCTGCATTCACAAGACCAAGAAGCACGTAGCATAATTCGAAGTTTCCATCGCCCTAGACGTGAAAGGTTTTAATTTCTGAGGGTTTGGTCCCAAAATTCTATTTCAATTATTTAATTTAATTGTTTAATTTTATTATTTTCCTTGAAGTTACTAACGCGTGTATTTTGTTATTAGAAAGAGATACGAGGCATCCAAGTAAGTTCTTTAATGATTTTATTGATATTATGATGTAGAAATCATGTCTAGGTTGTTGTTATGATTCCTAATGTCATGTTAGGGTGTTTTGATTTTCCTAGTATCATGTTTAGGGTAACAACTAAAAATTTCTAATATCAAATATGACAATTGTGATTCCTGTGATGCTTCCTATATTTTTCCTAATATTCATGTTAGTATCATGTTAGGGCTATATATTTGATTTTTTATGTTTAGTGACATGCTAGGGTTTGTTATTAATCTTGTTAGTATCATGCCTAGGGTCTTGCTATTATCATGCTTTAACATGATTATTTTAATTATGATTATTAAAATGATTATTATGTTGCTTGATATATATATTTAATGTTATTGCTTAATCACACATTTTATGCATGTTTAAAGGGAATTGGTACTTGTAATCACGCTTAATAAGATAATTAATAACCTTGTTTAGGGTTAATTTGATTATAATTCAAGTGATCGCCAATAATAGTTTTGTTTGTGCATTAATATTCAACCAACATCGTTAAACAGGTTTAGGGTTAATCCTATTGATTGCATGTTAGTCAGAAAGCGCACATGAATACGAGCAGAATAAAGTAGAGGCCTATTATTAGGGCAGGTTCAATCTCTTTTAGGTTGGATTTGTACCTTCATCCCCGAACTACCAGTCATGGTTCCAGAACTATTGGAGTTGACGATCTCTTGGATCGTTAGGGGGTGTAACCTTCACCCTGTGAACGGTTTACAAGTTCCTAAAACTTGTTGGCGACTCTTTTGCTCTATCTTCTTTCCCTTTGGACGCCACCGTACTTTAGTGTATGATCACAGTGGGGTTCAAGCTAGGGATAATGCTTGAAATATTCCCTACACTCACAAAGGTGTTTATGGACCTCACATGAATGGTCAAATGCTTTCAAAAATAATTTCACGACAAGGGTACTATTGGTCCACTATGGAACATGATTGCATACAATATGTTAAAAAATGTCCACAGTGCCAAATGTTTGCCAATTTACAACACCTTCCACCATCCGAACTATACAATCTCACTTCTCCTTGGCCTTTTTCGACTTGGGGAATTGACATAATTGGAAAAGTCTCTCCAACAGGATTAGGAGGGCACGAGTACGTATTAGTTGCCATTGATTACTTTACTAAGTGGATTAAGGCTGCTTCTTACGTGAATATCACTTCTAAACATGTCGCAAAGTTTCTCGAACGAAACATATTTTGTAGATATGGAGTTCCACATGAACTAATTAGTGATCAGGGATCTCAATTAAAAGCTGAAGTCGGTACCCTCTTAACTCGTTATAAAGTAAAACATCATCACTCATCCCCATACAGACCTCAAATGAATGGAGCTGTAGAGTCAGTACCCTCTTAACAGTCATCATTAAGAAAATGGCAAAAAATTACAAAGACTGGCAGAATAAACTACACTTCGCATTATGAGGTGAACGTCTATACGGACATCAATAGGAGTAACTCCATACTCCTTAGTTTTTGGAATGGACGTAGTTCAACCAGTCGAACTGGAAATACCATCCCTACGCATCGTACTTGAAAGTAAGCTACTGGAAGTTGAATGGGTAAGAGCAAGGTATGAAGAGCTTTTATTCCTCGATGAACGACGATTAAGAGCTTTACATCATGTACAAGTCTACCAAAGGCGCATTGCGCGTCATTTCAATAAAAGAGTAAAACCTAAAAATATAAAAGAAGGTGACTTTGTACTAAGGGAGGTTAGGGGTCCACCAACCGATCCAAGAGGGAAATTCAAACCTAATTAGATAGGTCCCTACCGCGTAATTGAAATCCTATCAGGAGGAGCCGTCAGATTAATGGATATTGGAGGAGATGAAATTTGCCAATTAATAAACATTGATCGCCTTAAGAAATATTACATATGAAATCCGGATAAAACTCGTTCACTCATACAACCATTTTTATTTAGCATTCAATTGAAAGATTCTAAGTGTTATGCATTTTACCGAATAACACGGTAAAATACATAACACTTGGGGGGTAATTTAGTAATAATAAACCGTTCTAAGTGTTCAAATTTTTTCGAACATCATGAAAAAATATTACACGCTTGGGGGTAATAATACGAATTTTAAAAATAAAAAATTCGAGACATTCGTAGCACAGGTGTCGCACGCAACAGGAAAAGTCGCGCGGACGTCACGCGCAACTGATTTTATTGCGCGGGACAGGCTCGCACAACTACAGACGTTGTGCGCGCCACCTGATGACGAACTACGAACCTGAATTTTTGCGTTTGAATGAAGTTGTGATTTCTTCTTGCGGAAAAAAAAGGGTGTTTCTTAAATATAACTTATACTCGGAAAATAAAATTAAACTTTGATTTAATTCTTTTCAACAAGGTTTGATTAATTTATTTTATTTAATTTCTATCTAAGAGTTTAAAGATAAAAAAAATACATAATAATAAAAATAATAATAAATTAGAACTACGCAAAGACCTGATTTCGTAATGTGAATACGTAGGCAATCGTTATGATTCGGTCATATCAAAATATAAAAATATAAAGCTCATTTTATTTCATTCAAAATTCAAAAGAGAGACATTATTAAACTAGATAGTAAACGAAAAAAAACATAGTAGTGATTACACTTTATTCGAAAAAAAAAAAACTAATGATAAAATTGTGTAACACTCTAAGGTTTAACTATGTCCCCGATTGTCACAGATGATGGAGGAGTAGTTTCCATCGTAGCATTTTTAGAAACCTTGGAGCTTTACCCTACACTCTTCTTCTTCAACCAAATATTGTTTTTCAATTTAGGGATTGGGGCCTTTGCAACCTATTTTCCTTTCCCTTTGAATATTGGAGCTTTCTTGCGAGTATTTGGTGAAGGTTCTTTGATTTTTACACCTTGTTGCGCGGGTTTGGAGGGAGCTTTCCTTTTTGTTTCCTTCGAACGAGCCTTAGGGGATGAGAAGTCTAATTTTCTTCTCACTCCTTTGTTTTGGCCACTAGGAGGAGTAGTAGTGGTTGAATGCATCAAAGCTTAGGTGGATTGCGAGCGGTGGCGGCTTGAAGTTGAGATCGAGCCTTGTTTAATAACCCTTATCCACCGCATTCATCCCAGCCTTGTAAAAGGAGGATAATGTAGCGGTAGGATTTTGTATTACCCACCTAGGAAGACTTGACCAATATTCCATCCAACGAGCAATTCTTTCGGGTTTAAAGATCACATCCTTAGGGGCATCACAATCTTGCGAGGGAATAAATTGTCTCATCTCGTATTGTCTCATTACCCTACAAGGATAAATATAAGTAGTAATACATAGGCCTAAAATCCTAATGTAAGGGCAATTGAGACTATTCCCAATCATACTATTTATGTTCCACCAAGGATTCACAAAACGTATGTTAGGAACCCCATGACAAAAAAACGATGTCCATTCCTCTTCATTTTTATGCTTATAAAGGATTCGACGTCCGGGGAATGTCTTTACTCCATTAGCCTCAAGGTTTTGTGGCTAATCAACAATTCCCAAGCGCTCCATGAGCCAAATCTGGAAAAAAAAAAAAAGTTTGCGATTTTTTACACAAGCAGGTGGCGCGCGCAACTAAATCAGTTGCGCGCACCCTCTGCGCGCATCGAAGAAGATTGCGCTAGTCAAGCCAGCTCAACTTCGTGACTTGCGCTGATAAACGTCGAAAAAAAACAAAAAACAAAATACGTACGTGTAATAGGAGTGGACTTCCCGTGAAACCGTTTTCGTTAAGATCTCCTCTAAGGCGATTCAAGCACAGAACGGATTCCGCCAAAACCAAAGGAACGGGTGAATGACATCCCTCTATTTGCTCTACTATGGACACCATCGAATAATCTCCATATTCTTTTCCTGTCCTAAGTAAACAATTAACAACAAGACAATAACATAAAGCACGAATTTTAAAGCGTTGTTTAGTCATGTTGTCACAAGGGGCGACGAAATGTTCAATAAATTGAATTAAGTTCACGCCTTCTTCAGTTCCTATGTTGGTCATATCATTGTCGGACAAGCCAAAAAACTTTGGAATATAAGTTTGGGATCCGACAAGGTAGGCGAATAAGTCACAGGGAGAGTGTTTTTAGGGAAACCTAGCAAGGCCTCGAACTCACCGGGAAGGGGGATAATTTCGTCCCCTCTAAACAAGAAAAGATGGTGGTTAGAATCCCAATGGTTGACTGCGGCATGAATAAAATCAAAGTTAACCACTAGTTGCATATAATTCAATAAAGGGTCTAATAGTAAATTTTGAAAGCTAGTTTATCCTCGGTTGAAAAGTAAGTGACCCATTGCTTCAAACGTTATTCAAAGGTCTTCACCATTGTTCAAAAAAAAAAGAGAAAAAAAAGAATTTAGAGATTAATTCTTTTTAGTTTCTTATATTACTAAGCGAATGAATGCGAGATGATCAAAAGCCTACACGAAACCATGTTTAAATAGACCCAAGAGGGGCAAATTTTCGGCAAATTCGGCTTTAAGGAAAGTTCACTAACAGGTGGCGCGCGCAACTGATTTACATGCGCGCGACAGCCGCGCGCAACTCATGCAATTGCGCGCGTCTCCCCTGCCGCGGCATGTAAGCTGGGTTTATTTCCGTATTTTGGCTCATATAATGACGGAATCTTCACGAGATCTTTAAATGAATCATACGCTTGCCTTCTAACACATTGTGTCCCTTTTCTTGCCTACTTTCTTATTTTCTTTTTTTTCTTATTTTCTTATTTTCTTTTTATTTTCTTTTTTTCCTTATTATTTTCCTACTTTCTTTTTCTTTTTATTTTCTTTATTATTATTTTCCTAATTCTGTATTTTCTTTTTTATTTTCTTATTTTCTTTTCTCTTTTTCATTCTTTTCGCCTTCTTTTTCAAGTTTGTTTATTTTTTTTTCGAGGGGGGTAAGTCGGGAACCCTTTCCCTCCCTCGAAAATTTTTCGCATTAATAATAATGTACACATGGAAACAAAAACTAATAATGACATATATACAAATGTGTCATATATACAAAAAAATACAAAAAACATAAATATACATCGGTTTCCTAAAAAATATAGTAAAATGTGTGCAGGAGGAATTAGGGTGATCGGCGAATACTAGACGGTTTCTGCACATCCAGCGAAATCCAAAACGAAGATTAATACATGAAATGTAATAACTTCGTTGCAAAGAAAAAAGAAATAAAACTTACCGCAATCATCCGACGATCACGGCATGATAAAGTCACGAGGGCTCTCCGATAAGCAGCTCGGAAAGCGCGTAGAGTCCTCACCATACCGTTCACAGTCACCCGCGGAACCTGTTCCAAGAATACAAGGACCGTTAGTAAACAAATGTATATAAAACAAGAAATAAATAGAAATATTTAAGTACATATACATAAAAGAATACCGACTCAACCGTCTCAGGTATGAACGTTATCCCCTCGTCATCCTCGGCTGCTGGAAGGGTCTCACGAATTACCGATCCGACAGCATCGGTATACGTGATCTCCGCTATAGAAGGCACCCAACCACCTAGCTCGACCCGCTAAAAATACAAGTGACAAAAAAAGATAAAAGGGTCAAAGTTCTGAAAAATAAATAGAAACACGGAAAAAAAAGAGTTAGAGTACTAAACGGAACAAAAGCCAGAAAAGGAGTCAACCTGGATGATATAAAAGCCGGATAAGAAGCCTCCGGCAGCACCAGCTGCTCCGCTGGATAACCAAGGATCGCCTGAGCTCGATCCTCGGTAGACAGCAGGTCCGGACGCAGCATCCGAATCGGGGGATCCACAGAAACCAAAGGCTCCTCGGACGAAAGCTGACAAAGAACACGCTCGCCTAAAAACCAAGCGTCGGTCCTCTAGAACACCGAGAGTCCCGTATAGAGGGCCCGGAAGCGGCAACGAACCATGCCAGACCGGATAGCCTCAGGGACTCCGACGATCAAACTCCAAGAAACGATCTATAAACACAACCACATGAAAAATCGTTAGAAAATGAATAAAATTAAAAAACAAAAAGAGCACATGTAGTTGGAATACTCACCGACACACGAGTCGCCAAAAGGATCCTCTAGCGAAAGTCGCCGGCATAAGTAGCTCGTCTCTTCTTAACAGCGACCAATCGATGGTCGATAGGAAAACAAGCAGCCCCAAGCACCCTGAAGGCTAAGAAAGGCAGGTATAAGTATCCCCAAGCCTAAAACCGAGAAAAGATAAGCCTAAAGGAAAAGGCGAAAGTAATAACCGAAAAAAAGCTTAAAACAGGTACCTCAAGGATACGACCATGCCACGTAAGCGAGATCCAAGGCACCTCAGTAGCTGTCGCGAAATCCATGACCCGGGTCGCCTTGCATATAGCCGTAAGCATACGGGCATACGACACCTCCGCCCAACTCAGGTCACCTACTTACCCCTAATCGTTGAGGCAAATAAGTAACCCAATGGAGAAACGCACTCCTCGATCACTCAAGATGGTGATGGAAAGAACGTGGGCAATGTATATCCAAGCCAGCTTCTTAGGTGTACACTGCTGGTCAAGCTCGTCAGCCGACAACTAGTCGGCAAGAACCGAGTACGGACAATATTGCGCGTACGCGTGAAGGGCCGACGCAAGACAGTCCCCACAAGATCGTGCAATCTCTCGTTTGACCCCTTAACGAGCTTTATAACTACAGGCTCGCCTCCGAAAGGAAAACCCGTAATCATAGAGAAATCGAAAGGGGTAACCGTTATCTCTCCCTATGGAAAGTGGAAAGTGTTGGTGGAATCCCACCAAAACTCTAGTAATCCACGGAGGAAAGCTGGCGGTGCAGACTGGCTTGATAAACCCCGAAGAGCCGCTAGCTGGGAGTCAATCCCAGAAAGTGCTACAATATCCTTTGCCACCTCGGGCAAACTTTCGAAACGGGCTCGCAGGTCACCAGAGGCGTACAAACGCATGCTAGGCTCACCCTAAATAAAAATAAAAAAAATAAATGGTTATGGTTTAAAAAGGAGAAGAAACAATGGAAAAGAGAAAGAAACGAAAGCGCGGAAAACTCACAATTTCGTGCCACCCTCTGATCGAAACGTGGTGGCCTGGGTCCCACTTAAGGACCCCTGGGTCCCAGTTGGGAGGAGCTTCCCAAATCACCTCATCTTGGAAACGTCGATCGGCCGCGACGCGTCGCTCTCGAAACTCCTCTCGAGGACAGGTCACCCTCTTCCGAGGGCACACCGCCTCATCCGGACCACCGAGAACCTCCTCAACATCGATAAACGGAGGCGAGTCCATTCTACGACAGATAAAATTTATTTAATTAGTTTATTTTATTTCCTAAACTAAACTAATATACGTATTCTAGACCCATTTTGGCAGCATAACGGCTACCCGTAGGGCAAAAACACGAAAATCGAATGCCACCAATACTTGGGGGCTACGATACCTGTAGTTAAACTCAATAAATGGGGGCTTTTAACACCCACAAAAGCCATCCTATACCAGTTTCAACTAAGCATTCAAGGGATTATATTCCAAAATCTCAAAGAATCAACTAATTTTAGACGAATAACAATAATATAAACATAATTATCGTCTACCAAACAATTTTGAAGTTCGAATATGGCAAAATAAGCTAAGAGTATGTTTCGCTATAATAACAAAAATGAATTATGAAAGTTATATTAATTCCATCACTATAATGTACTTCATAATCAGAAATTATAACCAAAATGAGCAAGAAAAGCAATAAAACCAAGCAAAAATTCGAAAAAAGCAAGAACGAATTTGAACAAAGAAATGCTCATACAAGGTTCAATACTTAACCATTTTTCATGAAATTTGTTGCAAAACGCTCCTTAAACATAGAATAACAACATGGAGTAAACAATTTCAAGAAAAATAAACCTATCAAAACCCCCCAAATTTGAAATTTGGGGTTTTAACGATTCAAAAATCGTTCGAATTTTACCGAAAAAGAACAAATTTTAGCAAAAAACTTACATTGGATTACGGAAAATGAATTGAGGACAAAATTTGCTTCCTTTAGCTTTGAAAATCACAAAAAACTGAGCTTCCTAGAGAGAGAAAGAGTCGAAAATGGCGAAGGAAGGAGAAAGGGTGAAGTGAAAAATCGCGTCTGCGATTTTTACTTTACTGACATAAATGTCGCGCGCAACTGAAGCTGTTGCGCGTGAAATACTAGTGCAACTCCGAAAGATGCGCGCGCCTGGCCAGTGAACCTTCTGAGTTGCGCGCGAATACTGGTCACTAAAAGACCGGGATTTTGATTTTGATCCGTTTAATCATTTTTTGAACGGTTTAAGCTCGTGATTAGACGTAATGGGCGCAAATTATCAAAATCTTTTTAAATTGCTTTGCATATTGTATTTTGTTTTCTTTTTTGCTAGTTTTTTTCATCATATTGCATGCACACCGTGCTTTGTGCCTTCCCCAAGCATACGTTTTGAACGTTTTTCGTAAGAGTGCCTTAAGACATTCCGTGGTGGTGCTTTACGTAAAATCACCCATAGACAGGTTTGTCATTTTACTGTACTGACGTTACAAATGTCCGGGTTTTCTTTTTTTTTCACATCCGAATCAAAAAGGAAGGCGTTTTCATGCAGCGTAAAAATGCAAATGGCGTATCGTACGGCGCAAAATTGTACGGCGTAGGTGTTGCGTAAAATTTCACTCAGCCTAAGCTTTGCAAGATCTACCTCTCGGGACTAAAAAGTAGAGAATTATTGTAGGTGTTAGCTCAACGAGTTGACAGGAGCATCGAACCTTCAGGAACAAACACTTCTTAAATGGATACGATAGTTAGTGCGCTCATTAGGGTGTCGAATCCACCCCCTGTATAAAGAAGCGACGAGACGATGTTGTGCCTATGTAGTCATGTGCCCCCAGTCCAGAGACGCATGTACTTATCTTGTGGACAAAACTGAAGAGAGAGTTGCTGACTTTCTTCCCTCTCACTGAATTTGGATATATGCCTCCAGTCCTGAGACATGTATTTCTATCTTGTGGACTTCCGGATCGAATACCAAACCCGACTCGAATACCGGACCACTTCGGCTCTAATATCGAAAACCCTTTTTCATCTTTTACTTTGTTAAAGTTAGGCTAAAGTTTCAATGACATATCGAGGGACTTTAGACCAACGATGACACAATTGAGAGGAAATCTTCCCCTTTTAAAACCGATCTCTTCTCATGACCTGACATCAACCAGAACACTTTTACTTGTAAAAGCGTTCTACAATTGCAAAGGATCAATCTAGATTCTTTAGCGCATTAAGACTAGGAAGGACTTTTTATAGCCTTAATAGCTACTTGTTTCAAACACTTAGCGAACCAAGGATTGTTTCGACATCCTTAAACATTACTGAAAGATTCTCTATCCTTAGAGAACTTCGCAGAATGAGTCTCGGATTTATTTCCTTGACTACTTTGATCATCATCTATTCTAGACTCGATCAAAGTGGGGGCTAACTGTAGACATCTACTTTTGGCATCTTATCCCAACAGGAAGTGCAATGACGATAAATAAAACCATCTTCGTGTTGGGTGGAAGTGAAGAATACTTATGGATAACTGGTTAAGCCACAAAACACAAAAGACTAAACCAAATTAAAGAAATTGCCAAAACAAAGGTCCGATTAACTAAACCCGATCATAATTAGGCTTAAGCCCGTGCTTAAACCCTAATAATGACGGATTTAGTAGCGCTTAGGTTAAATCTTAGTGCTGCCGCTGGAAAAGGGGCGCCCATCTCAAAGACTCGTGATGGGCTGCCGCGCACAACTAATTCAGTTGCGCGCGACACCCAGCGCAACCTTCAGAGTTGCACTGCGGAAGATTCAGAATTATTCGGAATTATACGGAAAATATAAAATCGAATCTTACCATAAAGTCGCGCGCAAGATAATTAGTTGCGCTGCTCATAGCAGCGCAACTCTATCACTTGCACTGGGATGCCGCGCACAACTCAATATGTTGCGCGCGACAGCTGCTGCGACAGAATTCTTGAAACCCTAAACCTAATCATTCCCTATAAATACGAGCTTAAACCAAGGCTTAAACAGACAAAAATTAACCTAAAACTCAAGCGAAATAACTTGTGAACTTGTGCAACCTAGCCCTCTTGTCTTAAACACTCACCCTTTCGATACTTTGTTACTACGGTGGAGGTTCCCCAACAAGAAGGAGTCCATAAGTGTTCTAAACGGAGATCTAGCAAAGAGAAGTGGTAAATTCCCGAGCACTTAGTTAAATCACCTTTATTTTCTTGTTTAAAAGGACTTTAATTAATTAATTAGTGTTGTTTGATCACCTTTAAAATATTTAATTAATCAATTCAACATAGTATCTTGCGTTAAATAAAGATAAGAATTGAATTAAATAATTGTTGGTTGATCACTTAAGCCAAGGCGAATCTTGTTTATTTTCTTGTCCTCTTCACGAATTTAATTAAATAATAATAACGACATTACGATGTAATTCCTACGTGAATTAATGTTTGTAAATAAAATCAACTAACATAGTTTTAGGTATTGCGTTTCATATATTGTTTGGTGATGAAATTGTAAAAAAGGAAGAGCTAGTAAAGGTCGTACTAGGGCTAGGATAACGATTTCCCTCTAAAAGGAACAGTATTTTAGTACCCTCGCTTCCGAACTCATTTTCTGGTTTATAGACCAATTTGGGCATAGGTAAACTTATTATTTGTTCTAATTATTCCATGAATTCCACATGGAAGAAAGGCATGAACGAGGTTTATGAGTTTTTCCTAAAACTCATTGGCAACTCCTACTTGTTTCTTACAAAAAAGCGTAATGATATAATCAATTCTAATTCAAGGTCCCCCAAACAGTTAGGAATTCAAATGCTACTACACCCTAACAAGTGTAAAATCCTAGGCTTTTAAGTGGCCAAGGGCATTTAAGGAGAGTACCCCTTACGATGGGATCACCCTCCTTACAGTCGGCAGCTGGGAGCTAATCCCCGAAAGCTCCACAATCTCCTTTGTCATCTCGGGCAAACTCACAAAACGGGCTCGCAGGTCACCATAGCTGTATAAACGCATGCTAGGATCACTCTAAGTAAAATAAAAATAATAATAATAAAAAATTGTTATGGTTTAAAAAGGAGGAAAAAAAAGAGAGAGAGAGAGAAAACAAAGGCGCAAAGAACTCACGATGTCGTGCCACCCTCTAATCGAGACATGATGGTTTGGGTCCCACTTAAGGACCCTAAGGTCCCAATTGGGAGGAGCCTCCAAAACCACATCCTCCTGGCAACGTCGATCGGCTATGACGCGTCGCTCTCAAACCTCCTCTCGAGGACGGGTCACCCTCTTTCGAGGCGAGCCGCCTCGTCAAGATCCTCTAAAATCTCCTCAGCATCGACAAACGGAGGTGAGTCCATGCTATGATGGATAAAGTTTCTTTATTAGTTTACTTTTATTTCCTAAACTAAGCTAATATATGTATTCTAGACCCATTTCGGCAGAATAATGGCTGCCGATAGAGCAAAACACGAAAATCGAATGCCACCCATACTTGGGGGCTACGATACCTGCAGTTAAACTCAGTAAATGGGGGCTTTTAAACCCACAAAAGCCATCCTATACCAGTTTTAACTAAGCATTCAAGGGATTATATTAAAAATCTCCAAGAATAAATTACTCCTAGACGAATAATAGTAATATAAACATGATTACCGTCTACCAAACAATTTTGAGGTTTAAACATGGTAAAAATAAGCTAAGAATATGTTTCGCGCCATTTTTCAACAACTCAAAATTCACAAAAAATGAACTATGAAAGTAATATTGGTTCCATCACTATAATCTACTTCATAATCAGCAAGTATAACCAAAATGAGCAAGAAAAAGCAATAAATCGAGCAAAATTCGAAGAAAAGAGCAAGAACGAACTTGAAAAAAGAAATGCTCATATAAGGTTCAATACATAACCATTTTTTATGAAATTTATTGAAAAACACTCCTTAAACATAATATAACATCATGGAGCAAACAATTTCAAGAATAATGGACCGAATTGAAAACCCCCAAATTTGAAATTTAGGGTTCAACGGTTCGAAAATCGTCCCAATTAAGCCTAAATCAAACGAAAATTAACAAAAAAAAATTACATTGGATTATTGCAAATATGAATAAGAGACGAGATTTACTTCCTTTAGCTTCGAAAAACAAGAAAAACCGAGCTTCCTGGAGAGAGAAAGGGGCAAAAATGGCAAAGGAAGAAGAAAGAGAGTGCGAAATGAAAATCGCGCTCAGCGATTTCATTTTGCTGACATAAATGTTGCGCGCAATTGAATCTATTTCCCGTGACATACTAGCGCAACTCCAAACGATGTGCGCGCTTGGCTAGCGCGACCCACTGAGTTGCGTGTGGATACTGGTCACTAAAATGACCGGAATCCTGAGTTTGATCCGTTTAATCATTTTTTGAACGGTTTATGCTCGTGATTAGACGTAATGGCGCGCAAATTATCAAAATCTTTTTAAATTGCTTTGCATATTGTAGTTTGTTTTCTTTTTTGTTAGTTTTTTGCATCATATTGCATGCACACCGTGCTTTGTGCCTTCCCCAAGCATACGTTTTGAACGTTTTTCGTAAGACTGCCTTAAGACGTTTCGTGGTGGTGCTATACGTAAAAGCACCCATAGATAGGTTTGTTACTTTACTGTACTGACGTTACAAATGTCCGGTTTTCTTCTTTTTTTCACGTCCGGAGAAAAAAGGAAGGCGTGCAGCGTAAACATGCAAAAGGCGTATCGTACGGTGCAAAATTGTACGGCGTAGGTGTTGCGTTAAATTTCACTTCATCCCTAGCTATTGCAAGATCCACCTCTCGGAACTAAAAGGTGGAGGATTACTTAAGGCGTTAGCTCATGAGTCGACAGGCGCGGCGAACCATCAGGAACAGACACTTCTTGATTGGAAGCAAATACAGTAGTTAGTGAGCTTACTAGCTTACCGGACAGTTAGGGTGTCCGTCCACCCCCTGTATAAAGAAGCGACGAAACGATGTCGCGCCTATGTAGTCACGTGCCCCCAGTCCTGAGACACGTGTACTCATCTTGTGGACAAAACTGCTGAGAGAGTTGCTGACTTTCTTCCCTTTCACTAGATTTGGATATATGCCTTCAGTCCTGATACATGTATTTTTATCTTGTAGACATCCAGCTCGAATACCGGACCATTTCAGCTCGAATACCGAAAACACCTTTTTCATCCTTTTACTTTGTTAAAGTCAAGCTAAAGTTTCAATGACATATCGAGGGACTTTAGACCAACGATGACACGATTGAGAGGAAATCAAACCCGTTTATTCTTTTTTAAAACTGATCTCTTCTCATGACTTGACATCACCCAGAACACCTTTACTTGTAAAAGCGTTCTACAATTGCAAAGGATCAATCTAGATTCTTTAGCGTGTTAAGATTTGGAAAAAAATTTCCTAGCCTTAATAGCTACTTGTTTCGAACACTTAGCGAATCAAGGATCGTTTCGATATCCTTAACGTTTCTGAAAGATTCTCTATTCTTTGAGAACTTCGCATAATGAGTCTCGGATTTATTTCCTTGACTACTTTGATCATCGTCTATTCTAGACTCGATCAAAGTGGTGGTTAACTATAGACACCTACTTTTGGCCTCCTATCCCGACAGGAAGTGCAATGACGATAAATAAAACCAACTTCGTGTTAGATTGAAGTGGATAATGCTTATGGATAACTGGTTAAGCCACAAAACACAAAAACTAGCCCAAACTAAAAAAAAACAAAGCTAAACGAGGTCCAAATAACTAAATCCGATCAATATTAAGCTTAAAACCCAATAATGACGGATTTAGGAGCGCCTAGATTAAATTTTAATGTTGCCACAGGAAAATCCGCGTGCATCTTAATCAGTCGCGATGGGCAGGCGCGCGCAACTAATTCAGTTGCGCGCGACACTCGGCGCAACCTTCAGAGATGCGCTCGCGGAAGATTTAGAATTTTATGAAAATATAGAATCAAATCTTACCATAATGCCGCGCACAAGACACTCATGGGCAGCGCAACCAAATCGCTTGCGCTGGGATGCCGCGCGCAACTAATCCTGTTGCGCGCGACACCTGCTGCGGCTTAATGTTCAAAACCCTAATCCTACCCATTCCCTATAAATAAAGGCTTAATCTGAGGCTTAAATACACAAAAAATAACCTAAAACTCTGGCGGAATACTTGTGAACTTGTGCTACCTAAACGCTCTTGTCCTAAACACTCACCCCTTGATCTTTTATTACTACGGTGGAGGTTCCCCAACAAGAAGGTGTCCATAAGTGTTCTAAAGAAGATCTAGCAAAGAGAAGTGGTAAATTCCCGAGCACTTAGATAAATCATATTTATTTTCTTGTTTAAAGGAACCATAATTAATTAATTAGTGTTGTTTGATCACCTTAAAAGGACTAATTAATTATTTCCACATAGTATCTTGCGTTAAACAAAGATTAGAATTGGATAATTAATTGTTGGTTGATCACTTAAGCCAAGGCGAATATTGTTTATTTTCTTGTTCTTTTCACGAAATTGATTAAATAAAGAATAACGACGTTGCAATGTAATTCCTACGTGAATTAATGTGTGTAAATAAAATCAACTAACTTAGTTTTAGGCATCGCGTTGCATATATTGTTTGCTAATGAAATTGCAAAAAAGGAACAGCTAGTAGAGGCCGTACTAGGGCTAGAATAGTGATTCCTCCCTAAAAGGAACGTTATTTTAGTACCCTTGCTCCCGAACTCATTTCTGGTTTATGTAGACCAATTTGGGCATGGGTAAATTTACGACTTGTGCTAATTATTCCATGAACTCCACATGGAAGAAAAGCATGAACAAGGTTTATGAGTTTTCCGAAAACTCATTGGCGACTCCTACTTGTTTCTTACAAAAAAGCGTGATGAGAGTATCATTTCTAATTCAAGGTCTCCCAAACAGTCAGGAATTCAAATCCTAATACACCCTAACAAGTGTAAAGTCCTAGGAGCCATGCGCATCTAAGGAAGGACCCCCTACGATGGGATCACCCTCCTTACAAGGTTCTTGAGGTTCTTTTTGTGTGGTTTTTCTAGCAAGGATCAATTTACGTTTAGGTGGCTAGATACCTTTGAAAGTGATTGGTTTGAATAACATGTTTTACATGATTTGATTGGTCATTGAATTAAATTGATTTGAATCATGATTTTGAAATAAATTATGTTTGAAGGTATTGAATTTAATGAAAGTATTTTGAATGATTGATTTTTAAATCATGTTTTGAATGGTTTGGATTACTTATCGTGTTTAAATAAAGGAATTGATTTTAAAAGGTTTGTTGAATTAAATAAAGGTTTTTCAAGGAAGAGTTGTTGATTTGAAAAGTTATTAATATGATATTTTATTCTCATGTATTTATTTTACAAGGTTTTGATTTCAAAGTATGTGGAATTATTAAAAAGGATTTTGAATTATATCGGAACTATTGGATATTAAAAGGATTTATTGAACCATTGAATTATTATTATTAATGCTTTATAAGCATGTTAGTAATCCCACTATGCGGATTTGGTTTATTGATAAGGCCTTGGACTTTGTGTGACCGGGTCTTTCCTCAAAAATAGCCTTGTAATATAAGGAGACTATCTTGGGGGGGTGTGCACACCTGGGTGAGGAATTGGATTGAAAGGAATTGGTTCTTTATAAAGGAATTGGTTTTAGTAACTATTATTTTGAGTATTGAATCATTGGAATCGGTTTTGGAGTAATGAGTTTGAAATTATTGGATTAATTATTGGAATTGGTTTTAAAAGCATGTTTGCAAATAAATTGAGTTTACACTATCTTGCACTTATCGTACTAAGCATAATTTGCTTATCCGTATTCCTTATTTGTTTTGGTTTGCCCTGTTTACCGTAATGGTAAGCAGTGTTGACTACTTTCAGGTGGAGTCATGCATGAGCATATGGGAGTCTCGGGATTTGCTTCAGCTAATTTAGGAATGTTGGTCTTGTCTTTATTTTAAGTACTCGTAACAATGTTACTATTTTTATAAGTATTAATTAAATAAAGTTGAGTTTCCGCTGCAAGTTTTGTTGTTGAGTTAAGTATTTTGAGTAGCCTTGCATAATCACGTGACGGTAATACGCCCAAGTCTATCTCTACAGTATAATTATACGTATTATACTAGTATTTCCGTGGAGGAAGATTTGGGGTGTTACATATGATCACAGTGGGGCTCAAGTGTAGGATGACTTGTAATATTCTCTACAAGTTTATTTTTTTGGCCCAACCTGAATTTAGCCCGAATAGTCCGCAAGGCCCTGCTAGTTTGGGCACATATATTTCAGTCTGAAGCTTGCCTTGGCCTGGCCCGAGGAATGAGCTAATTTTTTTACCTCGGCTCGACCCACCCATTGATCACCTCTAGGTCAAATCAGTTGTCCATTATCAAGTGGTGTTCAGGTCAGATTATGGGTTAATATGTCTCAAATTATCCAAATACAAGTCAAGTTCAAATTAGTGTCGGTTCTCTTTTCTTTTCACTTTAAAATTTCATTCACCATATGTTGTGTGATGAGAATATTCCATTGTAGGTTTGAGTTTTAATTCATTTTCACGCATTTTATTCTCTTTTAGGTTTTTTTTCCTTCTTTTTTCGTTATTCAACGATCTTCAATTTTCAATAATATTGTATATTTCAATAAGTCAATGAACAATTTGAGAACAAATTTCTGATTTTTTTACATTGATAATTATAATTATTAAAAGAATTAGGAAAAATTAGAAAAAATAATCGCAACTTTCATCAATTTTGATACAATAATCCCAACTTTGGATTATTCTGGAATAATCCGAACTTTAGGGGGTCTTCTTTTTCTTCAATCCCAAACCGGTCAACAAAAGTCAATGACCCATTATATCAGGTCACTTATCACGTGTCAAGTCCTGATTGGTCTAAAAAAACAAAAAAAAAATTTAAAAAAAAAAGAAAAAAGAACTTCCCTCCCTCAAAACCACCAGCCCCCCACCCAAACCACCCCCTCCACCAGCCCTCCCCCACCCCTTCCACCAGACCCCACCCGAAAACACCCCCCACGCAGCCGAAAAACTGCCCCCAACCCCGACCACCACTCCCCACCTGCCGAAACCGACCCAAACCACCATCCCCGTCGCAACACCCAAAACCCTCACCGCCATACTCCAAAATTGAAACCCCAATAATGGTTTTAAGGTTTCGATTATGGCTCAAAATTGAGGGAGAAAGGGGGCGGAAATGGTTGGGGGAGTGAGAACGTCGGCATAGAGGAGGAGGTTTGGGTGCCAGTGAGAGGTGATGGAGGGTTTTTTCAAGGAAGGGATTGAGGTGGTTTACGGGGTGGGGGAAGGGAAGGGGGAGGGTTTCGTGGGTGGGGGAAGGGAGGGGGAGGCAGGTGGGGAGTGGTGGTCGGGGGGTGAGGGTGGTTTCCGGCTGCGTTGGGGGTGTTTCCGGGTGGGGTCTGGTGGAAGAGGTGGGGGAGGGCTGGTGGAGGGGGTGGTTTGGGTGGGGGGCTGGTGGTTTAGGGGTAATTATGTTTTTTTTTTTAATTTTTAAAGTTTTTTTTTATTTTGGACTAATCATGTACTGACACGTGGTTTTTAAAAAAAACGTAAAAAAAAAAAAATTAACCTTCTCAACAAGTAACCGGCCATAAGGACTGAAGAAAAAGAAACTCCCCCAAAGTTTGGATTATTCCAGAATAATCCAAAGTTGGGATTATTGTACCAAAATTGATGAAAGTTGGGATTATTTTTTCTAATTTTTCCAAAGAATTATTGTTTGATTTATTTTTTCCTAATTTGTTGAAGAGGAGCATTTATTTTTTCTTATTTCTAGAAAATTAGCAAATCAATCCAATTAAGATATTTTTCTACTATCAATTTAAACTACGGACAAGCATAAACAAAATAAATCTATAACAAAAAAATATATATATATATAATTAATTAATCCACTATCCAAACAATTATTACTTCATCCCATTTAATTAGAAATGGGCAAAATCAAACCTTTATGTGTCTAACCTATGCAAGTTGCACTTATTTAAGCCAAATGAACAAATTTTACAAATAGTTGTACCTTGCTCTTTATTTTTTTTAAAAGGATAAGGAGAAAGATCTTAATCTCAACCCTCACTTTTTTTTTTTTTTTTTTTTGTCCAGTATTTAGGGGTCATTCACTTTTGAGAGCGAGGAAGGAAAGGTAAGGGATCCACACCAAAGTGTCACTAGTGGGAGTTAAACCTCCAACCTTGAAGTTTCAAGGTACAATATTTTCCACTAAACCAAGATTAGATTGGTGGTTGTACCTTATTACAACCGATTATATGGTGTATTAGCTGTAAAAAAACGACCCGAACTAGTGAATCCGAACCGTTTCGGACTGGTGAATCCGAACCGTTTCGAAAAGGAACCGAACCACTAAGCACCCGATTTTTTAAAACTTGAAACTAAATCGATCCGAATGTTTGAGAACCGTTAATGAACCGTACCCGTTATCAAACCGAACTGATACAACCCGAAACCGAGAATAATCCGAACCAAGTAGCAATCCGACCCACTCTAAACCGAAACCGTTTAAACTCGACAAAAACCCGATAAACCCAAATCGTTTACAACCTGTAAGTGGTTAGGACTGAATCGTTTATAACCTGTAATAAGTTATGACTGAACCGTTTACAACCCGTAATTGGTTATAACCGAACCATTTATAATTCGTAAGTCCGTAACCCGTTATGACCGTAGAGTTTTTTCTTTTTTTTGGTATATTTTATCATGAATAAACAAAAGGATTTAATTTGAATTATGAAGTATTTATATTGAAAATGTTTGGAATTTTGATGTCATTGAAAGTCTAATGCTAAAATATTATCGTCCGCTTACGAGTAATGGCTTATAAAACAATATATTGTATTAAAAAAATCTAAATCAAAAGCTAACTCTACAACTGTTATTATTATTTAATCCTGAAAATCATTATACATAAAAGGGACATAAAGCTAAACAAGTAATTAATACTCCGTATGATCTACTAGAATAACTAATTAAAGAATGTTGAGGATATACGAAAAGATATACGTTAACGAAACCCGTTTAAAACTGGCAATATCAGTTGTCAAACCGACTGAGTTCAACTCGAACCGATGAACCGATTACAACCCGACCTGATTAGGACCCGATTTGTTTTAACCCAAAACCCACTTTAAACTGAAAAACTCGGGTTTTAAACCCACTGAATTTAACCCGAATCGATTATGACCCGAACTAATTATAACCCGACCCGAAAAGAAAATGTAAAAAAAAACCAAACCGAACCGAAATTATTTAAAACCGACCCGAACTGAATCGATAATAATTCAAACCCGTTAAAAATTGGCCCGTTACAAACTGAAAACTGATAAACCGAACGCAAAATCGAACCGCAAACTCAATTGACACCCCTAGATGTATGAATCTATACCTAATATTTAAAAACACAAACCATCATGCCCATCATGCCACATGTATACTTTATTTTTCACCAATGCAATGCCATATGTCACCTCATTAACATTTTATTTAATTAATCCCCTTTCTCACATTTTTTTTTTAAAAAAACTAGCTTTAATTCAATACATGTATGAATGTTGTTTGGTTCACTTTCCCTCAACTTAATATCTTCTACAATTACAATTAATTTTCACCCCTTTAATTTGCCTCCTTTATAAACTATTTATTTTCCAATAAAAATATGTTATAAAATAAAAATTAATATTGTATACATATAAATAACTCGTGCATTGCACGGGACAGAAGACTACTTAATCCTTAACCTATAAAAGCACCAAAACACTAAAAAAATGGGACTCCTTATTAACAGTGTTCCGACTAAATTACCCCTGTATTTGTTCTTGGAATTCCTCATCTACAGTGGTGTTCCTGATTTACCCTCAAAAAATCCATGTGCATCATGGCATATCACTGACCACGTGTAGGTGTGGGTGGAATTGCTCAAAGGTTGGAATGCTTATGAACAGTGTCAGGGCGAAATTACCGCTGTATTTTAGCCTAGGAATTCCTTATCTACAGTGGTCTTCCTATTTCGCCCTTCATTGTTTGCATGTGCACATAGGTGGTCCTCTTTTCCCTTACAGCGACACGTGTTCCTCTCTCTCCTCTTACTTCAATTCTGTCTTCTTCCATGCTCACCTAATTCTCTCTCCTCTTTTTACTCGCAATTTTCTCTCTCTTCTTTCTCTTCTTAGTGTTTCTCTCTCTAAATTTGTGCGCAAAAACCCAGCAAAATGGATGAAGAAATGGAAATGGAGGAAGAGATAGCTCATGTTTATGATGTTTTTGAGATTGATTTTAATTGCGAGGTTGATGCGACTCGGTTCTTTGATTTCACTCGCCCTGAGTCTGAAGATGAGTCGAGATATTCTGAGTCGTTGTTTTCAAGAGCTCCTGTTTATTTTCCTCGTAAGTAGTCTTTGGTTAAACCAGATTTATATTTTTCGTTTTTGAAATGGGGTTTTCTTGATTTTTGAAAGATGGTGCATTTTTATTTGGGACTTTGGGTTTATGAAATTCATGAATTGGGAAATGGTGGTGGAAAATTTGGATGTCTTGTTATGTAATTTAATGGATTAGGATGGAAATTAGTGATTGTTGTTGTTGCTTTTTTTTTTTTTTTTTTTTTTTTTTTTTTTTTTTTTTTTTAAATTTCTTAATTTGAAATGTTGCTGCTTGAATTTATGAGCAAAATTACATACTTGTATAATCAATTTGTTGGATTATTGCCCTCAAAAAAAAAATTTGTTGGATTATAGCTCAATGTAGCTTATGAGTTCTGAACAAAGGTATGTCTTTTGATATTCAACTTCCAAATCTAGGGTTTTGGCCTCTAAACCAAATCCAACTTAATCTAAATTCAATTGCAGAAGACGCCTCTTCACTCAAATTTCAGACTGCTGATTTCATCGATATGCGCATCGCGAGGTAGACAGACTGATATTATTTGATTTTTTTCATGTGGTTTTTTTTTTTAATTTTTATTTTTGTTGTTAAGCCTTACTGTGGGATTCCTTAAATTGTTTGAATTATTCTGGTGAAGGTTTGATGGTCTATATGTCCTTCAATGAATCAAGGTTTGATAAGAACGAGTCACGGGTTAGAAAACCAAGCGGTGGACGATCTGGTAGAGGCTCTGGTGGTCAGCAAAGGAATTTTCTTAGCAGGCGTGGAAGAGGTGGCGGAAGCAACCCCACTACCATCACCGCCCCTCCGGATTTGAACACTTAGAGGTATAATATTGGTAATTTGAGTTACAGTTTGTTTAGAGTGTTGGGTTTCTTGTGATTTGTTGGGGCATGTTATTACTCTTGGTTACACTTGTGATGAGCTGATGAATTGATTAGGATTTGGTGATTGTCATAGCATATTAATCAAGACAACATTCTTGAGAAAGTGTGAGGTTATAACAAAAAAAGGGTGATTTTGGGGGGTTGGAGGATGATTGATGTTTGTATTATGTTCGATGTAAGTGATTAGTGAATTAAAGGGTGGCAATCAATTTCAGTTATTTGTTTGTTTAGCTAATTAATTTATGCTTCCAGTTATTTGTTTGTTTAGCTATTAATTTATGCACCTTTGTGGGATTTCCAGCAATTCAGTTATTGGAAAAATGGATTTGGGAGGACTAAATTGTTTGTTCCTTTTTTATGATGAGTCGCTTAGTTATCCGTAGGTCTATTGTTTTGCATGCTGTGTAAGAGTGTTTCTCTTTTACAGCTTCTGCTCAAGTTTTGGGAAGTGGGATTAAGGTTTTAAAAAAGATTAATCTACTGTTTGGTTTGCTCAAGTTTTGGGAAGTACGGTTAAGGTTTTAATTTTAAAAAGATTAATCTGTTGTTTGGACTAAATGGATGAACAAAATTCCTTTATGATATCACCAACCGCTACGTATTTTGCAGTTTAATTATGTACTTTCAGCCTACTTTGCAACTTGAATCTTAATTTAGTTGTCCCACTAGATTCAAAGATTTTGGACTGAATTATTCAAGTATAGAATATATGGTAGGATATTTCATGAATATGGACCTTTCCCGGTGATTAAATTCACAAACTTAGAATGAGGAACATAGCGGTTGGTGATATCATTAGTAGCATCAAATGGGTATTAGTCATTGTTTTTTTTCCAAAACTTAAGGAACTTTGTCTACTATTCATTTTTTGGCTCCTTGATTTGATAGTATTAGTTTGTCAAATAGCGTGGTTTATACTATCATTTTTAATTAATGTTGCTTCATTTCAGTATCCAACATTGTGACTTTTGTTGGTCTAAATGGATGAACAAAATTCCTTTATCTTTGTTTGCTCATTTGGTTTTCCTTTTTTTCTTTTTTTTTGGCAGCATTGAGGCAGCTTCTGCTGAACACATCCCACCATTGATGTCTTTATCCAATTTGTGACTTATATAAGGTTAATTTCAGTCATCCTCCGTCTATTATTTTTTTGTTACTAAGTTGATATGTGATGTGCACCTGTCAAATTTAGTTTGAAATTCTGAATTTGATCCCTGGATAATAAGGTTAGGAAAGAGGAATAAAATCAGGAGATAGCTGTATTTCCCAACTCTGATTGTATAAAGGCAAAAGCTAAACTATACAAATAATATTTATGGGTGATTGTTTCATATTTTGGTGATTATTTGACCGTTGTGGGTGCTAAATTATGATTCTTGATATGATTTGTGGGATTAGATTTTGGTTTATGTGTTTATTTGTCTATGTTTCTGTAATGCTTTATTCACTGGGTTTTGTTTAATTTTTACTGGTTATTACTCTGTAATATTTCAGTTTTCATTATTTATGTTATAGCCCTCTCACATATTAACTTAATGGGAAATTATCAATGGTACACCCAAGGTTCGAGCGTTTATCAATGGTACATCTACTTAACTATTGTTTATCAGCGGTACACCCAAGGTTTCACACACTCATCTACAGTAAACCTAACGTTAAACAAACGTTAATTTTGGCTTTTTCGTTTTTTTTTTTACTTAAAAAACTCCCTCCTTTTTTTCCCTCTTGCTTTCCCTCCTTTTTTATAAACTAACCCACCCACCCACTCCAAGTGTATATATAGTTTTCCCCCCTCTTTTGCAATTTACTCTTCTCCTTCTCGAATTTTCCTCTTCACTTTGGTAGGGTTTGTGAATCAAATTAGTTAATTGCAACTGTGACCCCCTCAATATATGTTGATATTAAATCTCAAGCTCTGTTTCAAACCCAGGAAGACCCTACTACAAGTGCAGGTTGTGTGAATTCTTCATGTGGGTTAAAGAGGAACAGATTGTTACTGACACGGCAAGTAGGGTTGCTAATACACCTGGAGCTATCGGTGTTCAACTTTTGAGGAGAGACTTCAATGAGTTTATGCACAAAACAAATGAATTTGCTGACTTTGTTCATTTTGGTGGTCAAAATTGTTATTGTTATGTATATGGTGTTATTATTAGTAGCTTTGAATTAATGTAATGATGTTGTAATCTTTTATTTTGATATCGATAAAGCTAAGTATGTTTTTTTATGGACTTCAAATTTTAAAATTGCTGAAATTCTTATTTAAACAATAACAAATGATGTGCAAATTCAAATGCATAATTCAATACACAAAGGCAAACTTTAATCAAATAGGCAAACTATTGTATTTTTATATATCTACCAAATAATTATATCCATCATTAAAATAATGAATCCAATTCATAGCAACAACCAAACAATACAATCTTAGGTACCTCTCAAAAACAAAAGTAGTAATATTGTTGAATTATTGTTTACGGTGTAATTAGTATTTCTCATTGGACCAATTAAGATAATTACATTTTCTTAAGTTAAATTCTTAAGAAAGATCATTTGAGAGAGAGGGATCATTTGAGAGAGAGAAAGAGAGAGATCGATTACGAAATAACACATGAGAAAGAGCGAGAAAGAGAAATTGAAAGAAAGAGAGAGTACATTTAAGAAAGATTATTTGAGAAACCAATTATTTAACAAAAAATCCCTTAACAAAAAGAGGGAGATCACTTGAAAAGCAGGGCAATTAGTTTAGGAGAAAGTGAGGGCAATTAAGGACAATTAGTTTAGGAGAAAAACTTAGGGCAATTAGCTTAGGAGAGGGAGAGAAAAAAACTATGAGTGAGAGAGACAACTTAAGAAAGATCCATCACCTAAGAAAGTTAGGACGATTAGCTTATGAAAATGTAAATATCTTAGAAAAAAGGCTAACTAAAATGCAAGAGAGAAAGAGACCACACAAAAGGTCACTTAAGAAAATCAAGACAATTATCTTAAGAATAAAAAGAGAAAGAAGCCACTTTAGAATGAAATTAAAATTCATTTATGAAAATAAGGTCAATTGGCTTTGGAGAGGTGAGAAACCAATTAAGAAAGATACAAAATTTGAGGCATTTAGCTTAGAAGAGAGAGAGAGAGAGAGAGAGAGAGAGAGAAAGCTAAGGGGCCACTTATAAAAAAGATCACTTAAGAAAATTGAGGCAATTAGCTTAAAAAAAACAATTAACTTAGGAAAAAGGTTACTAAAATGAGAGAGAGAGAGAGAGAGAGAGAGAGAGAGAGACCACTAAGGAAAAACCAGTTAAGAAATTAAAATCTTGACAACTAGCTTAGGAAACGACCTACTAAAGATGAGGGATATCAATTATGAAAGATCACTTGAGAGAGAGAGAGAGACCGTTTAAGAAAAATCATTTGAAAGAGACCACTTTGGAAAGATCACTTCACAAAAAGAGGAAACCCACTTGAAAGATTACTTATGAAAATAAGAAAAAATAGCTTGGGAAAAAGAGTTACTAAAATGCTAAAAAGAAAGAGAGCCCCTTAAGAAATATCACTTAAGAAGAAATCTCACTTAATAAGAACAATCACTCAAAAAGAAAAATAAAAAACAAAAGAAAGATAACTTAGAAATCAAGACAATAAGCTTAGGGGATGGAAAGAAAGAAAGAAACCATTAGTGAGAGAGACTTAAGAAATATTCATCACCTAAAAAAGTTAGGGCGATTAGCTTATGAAAACGAAATTAGCTTAGGAAAAAAGATTCATAAAATTTGAGAGAAAAAGAGACCACACAAAAAAAGATCACTTAAGAAAATCAAGACAATTATCTTAATTTAAGAGAGAAAAAAAAAAAGCAACCACTTCATAAAAATCATTTATGAAAATAGGGTCAATTGGATTTGAAGGGATGAGAGACCAATTACAAAAGATCACATATAAAAAGCAAGACAATTAGCTTAGAAGTGAAAGTGCGAGAGATGGGTACGGTCACTTAAGAAATATCACTTAAAAATTATGGCAATTAGCTTAGGAAAAGACTTTCTAATATATATATATATATATATATATACACACACACACACACACACACACACACACACACACACACAGAGACCACTAAGGAAAAACCACTTAAGAAAATCAGGCAATTATAGCTTATTAGGAAGGCGACCTATTTATAGACTTGATAGACAGAAGCCACTTACAAAAGATCATTGACATATACCACTTTTAATATAAAAAAAAAGGAAAGATAACTTAAGAAATACCACTTAAAAAAGAAATTAGTTTAGGAAAAAGAGCTACTAAATGCTTGAGCGAAATTGAGAGAGATACCACTTAAGAAAGTTTTCAATAAAGAAGAAAGAACACTCAAAAAGAAATATCATTTAAGAAAAGAAAGATCACATGAGAAAATCAAGAGACCACTTAAGAAATCACTTTAGATAATCGGGCAATTAGCTTAGGAGAGGGGCATGATAATTGGAAAAATCAATAGAATGCACTTCATTTTTTTCCCTTACCAAAACATTATTATCACTTTTTAAAAACAATAACCATGCTCAATACTACTTTAGACACATATGTAACAAGCACCCGAACATAAATTTCTTTTCAAACACATCACGTATTTGAAAAAAAAAAACCCCATATTGCCGCACATCAAGACAACAATTACACGCTAAAATTCCAACTAACAAACCCTGGTAATGATAAGTATAACCGGTAGCACTGTCAAAACGGTTTGACAGTTCGGTTTCGGTTCGGTTTGAAATAGGTTCGGCAGTTAATCGGGTCGGTTTGGAATCGGTTTAATTGTCTCGCGGGTCGGTTTTGGTTCGGTTTAAATAGTTATCGGTTCGATTTGGTTTCCGTTTATTCTTAAGCGGTTTTAATTTGGTTCGGGTTGTAAACAGTCCGGGTAGTAAACGGTTCGGTGCAGGCGGGTTGCGGTTTGTTAACGGTGCGGTGTAAACGGTTTTTATCCCGGTTCAAACAGTTTCAGGTTGGAAACGGTTTCGGGTTAGAAACAATTCGGTTCTTTTTTGTTCAGTTTATAACTGGTTCGGATCTTTTTCGGTTCAGTTTTTAACTGGTTCGGTTCTTTTTCGGTTCAATTTATAATTGGTTCGGTTCTTTGATGGTTTAACCACTTTAATGTTATTCATATCGGTTCCATTTCAAGTTTACTAAATTACGGTTCGGGTCGGTTTTCGATTTCAAAAAATAAATTGTTTATCGAGTTGTTTGGATTCGGGCAGTTAAATGGCTTTGGTTTGAAATTTGATAGTACTTGCTAACCTTTTGCGTTCACAAGTTTTAAATAAAGTCGGCAAGCCGCGAATCATTTCATATTTAGGCAACATATTATAAACAAATTCTCATTTATTTTATAAATACATATTATGTTCTGTTTCAAGTTTAGTCATACTGATTTTACTAGTTTATTACGAAGTAGATTATAAGAGTTAGTGGATTAATGTATTATTGTTATACAATTAGGTTATTATATGCTTCTTATTTAATCATTTATATACTACGCATAAAATCATAATCATGACTTGATGAGTTCTTGACTTCTTGTGAAATGGAAATTTGCAATTTGGTAATTCGATACTTGATTAGTCAACAAGACCGATAATTATGACTCGTTTATATATTTTCATGAAATTATGAAGATATTACAAAGTGCTTTGATTTGTATAATGAAAGAAAACACTAATGACTAATTAACAAGGTCATATTGATTAGTTCAATCGATCATATGTACACATTATTAACACGTGGTATCTAACCATCTCAATATCTCATAGATAAATATTCGTATCATCGTTATTCGTATGTATTAGTACAAAGTTATAGCTCATTAGTGATCTTTTTAAATTAATCTATTTATACATTTTATTAATATAACGTTTTTATAATTTTTACGTGTATGCAAATAAAGATATACTAGTAGATGTTTTAATACGTGTCTTGGGCACTGATCCCGATCAAATGGGGCAAAAAAATACTAAAGAATTGAGGGAATAATATTGTTGTAGATGAATGTACAACACACAAACACACATGGATCACCACTCTCAACCATAGATTAAAAAATCAATGGTTAGATTCTTTCTCCCACAACACACACGGATCACCATTCTCAACCATAGATTAAAAAAATCAATGGTTAGATTCTTTCTCCCACAACACACACGGATCACCAATCTGAACCATAGATTAAAAAATCAATGGTTAGATTTACATGAAACCACTCTCACCCTTTTGAAACCCTTTCACTCTCACTCTCACTTTACCACTCATCCTCACGGCGCCTCTCCTTCTCACGGCTAAGCGCCTCTTTGTCTCATCGCCTCTCATTCACGGTGTTTGTTGTCCTGATTCTGAAGCTGTCCTGGCGCCTCTCTCTCATTGAGTCATTGGTGTTTGCTGCCCTAAATGCTCCAAATTCAAGTAACCACTCTCTCTCTCTCTAGATTTTAATTGATTTGTTTTGTTGGTATCATGGTATGAATTGGTTTTTTTTTATTTTTTTTTATTTTTTATTATTTATATTTTGTATATGTATTTCTTGTAATGCATGGCAATTGAAAATGTAAATTTGGGGATGAATGGATGAATTGACTGAAAGTGTTGAAGAATGGGGTTTTGTTTATAAGGAATTAAGGATATATATCCTTATTTCCTTGCATGGATAAGAGGCATAATCACTACTTGGCATATATTTTTTGATGTACCCTCAGTCAATTTAGTTTCGTTTACTTAGTGGAAGTCTCAATTTATACTGAAATATCAAATTGGTATCCTGTTTTTAGCCTTTTTTAGTGTTTTAATTGATTATTTTGGGTTTTGTCATTGTTATACATGTTTAGATTTATAGGTAGTTTTCTTTGATATTCTGTTATTCATTTACTTTTCAGAAAGTCATGCTATTATGCTATGTATCTTTCGTATGTGCCTATCAGCCTATGTTATTGTGGCATGTTTCCTTGCTTTATGTCCTGTTATTCTAAATTGTTGATTATTCTAAGTTTAGACCAGTCTTTAGTGCTTGATTATTCTATTTTTCGCTTGATTTTATTTCAAGATTTATGCAATTGGTATTAGGCATTTTTGTATCTGCATTTCAATCTTATTAAGATAGATTGCTGAGTATATCCTGCATTTTAATCTTATTAAGATAGATTGCTGAGTATATCCTACATTTTAATCTTGCTATGTGCCTGCATTTTATTGTTGCTGAATATATGCTGCATTTTATTGTTGCTGAATATATGCTGCATTTTAACTCTTAACATGTGCTTCATTTTCATCAAGATAGATTGCTGAATGTGTTGTAAATTTGTAATTCTTGTTAAGATTGCTGAATATGTGGCCTAGTATTGATTTTGTTTCAAATATGGTTTGCTCAACTACATCCACTTATGATGAAATTTGTTGTTTTGTTTCTATTTTTTTAGTAATGGAGCAAGGGTTTGGAAATTATGATGAGCACACTATAGATTCTCAAGACACTGTTCAGAATCAAGATTCTTCTCAACAACAAGTCACTAACACTAGTGGTAGTAAGCGTCAACGAACATCAGATGTGTGGAGGCATTACACCTTTTTTGATAAGTTGGTTGGTGTTGCTCTGATAAGATATGCCCGATGCAATGTTTGCGGTAATGAATATAAAGCACCAGGTACGGCTGGTACCTCCACTTGTAAAGCTCTTACTACCTCATGCATGAAAAACATCCACATCATCCTGGACATAAAGAAAGTGGTGTTGAGCCTTTGTTTAATCAAACTCGTCATTTACAATTGCTTGCTAAAGCTATAATTTTGCATTCCTATCCTTTAAGTATTGTGGAGCATCATGGCCTTAGGGAAGTTTTTACGAATCTGAATCCTAATGTGAAGCATGTGTGTAGAAACACTATTTTGAAATATTGTATTGTTGAGCATGATAAGTTTAAGTCCTTGTTGTTGCAAACTTTTTCTGGAATTGAAGGTAGAGTTAGCTTCACTTGTGACTTGTGGACATCATGCACTAATCGAGGTTATCTCACTTTAACTGCACATTATGTTGACAAAAATTGGTGTCTAAGGTCTAAAATTCTGAATTTTAGATATTGTGGTCCTCCTCATACTGGTGTTGAGATAGAAAAATTTGTGTTTAAACTTATTGGGGAGTGGAAGCTTCAGGGTAAAGCTTTTGCAATTACTGTTGATAATGCTAGATCCATGGATGTTATGGTTAATCTTTTGAAGAAAGATTTAATGTTGACTTCTCCTCTTCCTTGTAATGGTAAATTTTTTCATATTCGATGTTCAGCTCATGTGTTGAACATTATTGTTCAAAGAGGTTTGAAAGAAGTTGATAGTAGTGTTCAAAAATTGCGTGAAGTTTGTAAATATATTGATTCTTCGGACTCTAGGTTTACTCAATTTGAGCATGCTCTTTTTGACGCTAATTGTGTGTTTGATGGTAAGTTACGTCTTGATGTTGTGACTCGTTGGAATGCCACCTATACGATGCTCCGAAAAGCTTTAGAAGCAAAGGAAGCCTTGAAAGTGGTTATCGATAAGTTTATGGGTTATGAATTCAAACTTTCGGATGATGGCCCATTAAACCGACCATCGATGGAGATTGATAATTATTTGACTACTACTCGTCAACCATATATTGAAGGGGAGAATTATGATGTTCTCAAGTATTGGGAATCTCAAGTTAGGGTGTACCCTATATTAGCTGTTATGGCTAGGGATGTTTTGGCCATTCCTATAACATCGGTAGCCTCTGAGTCTTCTTTTAGCATGGGTGGTCGTATTTTAAACAAGTATAGGAGTGCGCTTTTGCCTAAGAATGTTGAGGCGTTGGTTACCACACAAAATTGGTTACATGGTTATGATTGTGATATTGAAGAAGACGTCCTTGAAATTGGTAAAGAAGTGATAGATGAAAGTTTTGCATCTAATTCGGAAGGTATTGGCGTCCTTTAATATTTTTTTTTTAAATAGCTTTTTTTCCTCCTGCCTCCCTCCTGAATTCTGCTCACATATAGCTTTTCTTTTTCCTCAAGCCTAGGCGATGCTACATTGGGGTGAATGTCTGCTGATGCTTATTGCCATGTCTGCTGACTGTTCTTTTCTGTTCTGCTGCTCTTCTGTTCTTCTGCTGCTATTCTGCCATGTCTGCTGTTCTGTTCTGCTGCTGTTGTTCTGCCATGTCTGCTTCTCTTCTGTTCTGCTGCTGCTGTTCTGCTTGTCTGCTGTTCTGCTGTGTCTGTTGTTCTGCCATGTCTGCTGCTGCTGCTGTGTCTCTGCTGTTCTGCTGTGTTCTGCTGTGTCTCTGCTGTTCTGCTGTTCTGCTGTGTCTGCTGTTCTGCTTGTATGCTGTTCTGCTGTTCTGCTGCTGCCATGTCTACAGTTTTAGGACTTTGTTAGACTTCATATATGCTTGTAGCAAAATAGCACATCCATTTTTAGTGTAGGCTTTTGTGAGGCTAAGGACCTAGTTGGGCAGGAAGATTTCCCAACTATTTGTTTGTAATTGCTTCCAAAACTCGTAACATGATCAACTTTCAGATGTTTCAATATATCCCCCCTTTTTTTTTTATCATGTCTTGCTACCAAATATTACATTTGAGTATATAGATTGTAACTTAATACTCTTTCTTTTAATCAAATGTTACATGTAATATATATTACTGTATTTTGTACCAGATTGAGCAGACAAAATTTGGCAATTAGGCACACTGCCCACATGCCATATAAGTTGCATAGACTATTTCCTAAATTATATTTAATATTATCTATCTCAGTCTCTCAGCGATATATACCTACTTGTTTAAATTGTAAGTATGCTTTTCTGATATTGGATGCAATTGACTAAAAAGCATAAGCAACGGTTTGTAAGTGAAGTTTTGATTACTAACGGTTTGTAAACGGTTCGATTTAGAAGCGGTTTGGTTCATAAACAGTTCGGTTTATAACTAGTTCGGTTTACAATCAGTTCGGTTTTTAAATGGTTCGGTGCAAACGGGTAGCAGTTTGCTAACGGTTCGGTGTAACCGGTTTTTTTTGCCAGTTTAAACGGTTTCGGGTTGGAACCGGTTTCGGTTTAGATACGGTTCGGTTCTTTTTCGGTTCGGTTTTCATTCAGTTCGGTTTATATTCGGTTCGGTTTGTTAACGGGTTCGGTTCTTAAACGGTTTACCATTACTCGGGTCGATTCGGTTTCGGGTTTACTAAAATACGGTTAGGGTCGGTTTTCGGTTTCAAAAAATTCGGTTTTTAATCGGTTCGGTTCTTATTTGGGTCGGTCGATTTCGGGCAGTTAAACGATTTCGGTTTGAAATTTGACAGCACTAATAACCGGTTGTATGATGCATGGACTAATAATGGTCTACCGTCTACACGCTAGAAAACACATACCACAAAAAGTCACCAAACCGATTTAACAGTCCACACTCCAAAGTACTTCCTGACAACATATAATACTACAAAAACTACGAAAAATATTGCAACAACAGCAATAGGGACTATAGTAATAGTAGTACTCCCTAGTAGATAGATTTTGAAAGCTGTGTATTCACAACATTGTGTTAAGTGATGAGAGAGAAAGGAGACATCAGACAAATGCACACTTTAAAAAAAAAAAAAAATTCACTCAATTCATTTATTATAAACTAAAAATAATTACTGTAAAATGTAGTATCATAATTTTTTAAAGAAAAATTAAAATCTAATATCGGAAGTAACGAAATTTAAAGATTCCTGCGTTACTAATGACTACACACTCTCCGAAATTAGAGGGAGGATTTACAGTTAAACAAAATAAAACCCAAATTTATCATCATTTCATTTTTGCCCCAAAAAGATCCAATCTTTATTAACATTTGAGCGCCAATTTAAAAACTAAACCCTAGAGAGAGAAAGTTAACCAAATTTAGAAAGAGAAAATTAACAGGTAGTAGTAATAGTATAGCTTAGCTTAGCTTAGCTAGTAGTACTTCTTGTTCAATCATCACCACTTCTCTTCCTCTTCATAAATTTTAATTATTGTTATCTTTTATAAAATTAATTAAAGATTTTATTACTTTTTAGATCTACTTACATACCCATAACTTCACCACAATCTCACTTTCTCAATGTTCTTCCATTATTAGAAAGAGAGGATTTTTTGGGATACATACAGATTTGAGTGTCAAAAAGTCATAAATTCAAAAAAAGTGGGGACCCTTTTTAATTTTTTGGTATTTGATTGAGATAGGTATTCTTTAAATTGCATGTAAATGTGAATTCCATTTCAGGGTATTTGAATTTTTTTTGTGAAGGTTGTGTTTGAAATGCAGATTTAATTGGTTTAATCATCAATTTGAAGACAAAAAATTTGAAGGCGAAAATAGAGGGCAATGTCTGGAAGCAGTAGGTTGTATGATCCAAGCAAGCTGCATTTGAAGAGGGAGTTGACGCAAATTCGAAAGGCGGCACGAGTATTGCGTGATCCTGGTACAACATCCTCTTGGAAATCCCCTTTAAGTTCATCTAGATCTGTGGTCCCATCATTTTTCAATGTTAGTAATGATAATAATAATCTTCACTTTCTTTATCATAATACTAATGGAAATGGTAATAATCATGAACATTTGACTGCTAGAAATGATGACAATGTTGTTGTTAGTCCACATTTTAAGCAAAGGGTTGAGGGTAATAATGATAATGATGGGGTTGACAGGGAGATGGATAAAGCAAAGGCGAAAGAGAAGGATAGGAGGGTTTTTTTGTATAATTGGAGGAGTAATAGGTCGTTGAGTGAGAAGAGTTTAGGTAGGTTTGATTTGGAAAGGGGTGTTGGTGGTAATGTTAGGAAGAATGATGATGATAATAATGAGTATGTGAATGATGGATCTTCGGTTCGTGGGAGTGTTGTTAGTGATAGTGTTGGTGATAGTTTGAGTGATGCTCGAAATGCTGGTGGTGATTCTAAGAGTGATACTTGTATAGGGGATCATCATCGGAGGGCTGGTCAACACCAACGGAATTATTCTACCACATTTAGATGCAGGGACACGAGGCTTGCTTCGATGGCTTCACCTACGAGGGTTAGGAGGGCTGTTGGTAAGAAAAAATCTAGGAAGGGTGCTTCTTCTGTTGTTTTAAGACAACAATTGCAAAAACAAAAGCAGAAGAGACCACTTGGTGTAGGTGATAAGAACTCGATATGGGCATTGAATGGCGGCCCTTCGAGTCGTTTGGTTTTGAACCAGGATGATTCTGTTAGCTTAATTGATCAATCTGATGGCACTGAAGATTATTGTGCTTCTGATGAGCTGCGTCAAGTATCAGGTGAATCCCCTTTGCTTTCGAGGCTTAAGAAGAAGCATAGGCTTTTGCAAGGTAGTCGAAAGGATGACTCCTCATATACTCTGAGCACTCCTGCCTTGTCAACGAGCTCTTTTAATAGATTTATGCTGGCGAATTGCAGGAATCCTAGTACTGTGGGATCCTGGGATGGAACTACGACTTCTTTCAATGACGTAGATGATAATGAGGAGGATCATATAGATTTGCCAGGTCGTCAGGGATGTGGAATTCCATGCTATTGGTCAAAGAAGACACCCAAACATAAGGGAGATTGTAGGAGTTGCTATTCTCCTTCTATTTCTGATACTTTGAGGAGAAAAGGTGGTAAATTACTCTGTGGTAGCCAAAAAGACAATCATAGACAACCTGGATCTTTATCGCGGTCAAAGAAACAGAAGATCCATTCGCAGGTGGCCAAAGGTCATCTTCCCTTGCTCAGTAATAGCTGTGATGGTGGAGGAGAATCATCTTTTGGAACAGTTAATAGTGATGATGAACTGTCTACAAATTTTGGAGAGCTCAATTTGGAAGGTTTGAGCCGGCTGGATGGGAGGAGGTGGTCGGCCAGCTATAGGAGTCAAGATGGTTCGGACTTCATTGCTGCCAATGGGGAAGGTGAAGAGGAAAGCTCATCAGAAAATATTAGGAGCTTAAGTCAGAGATATCGGCCGATCTTTTTCGATGAATTGATTGGGCAAAATATTGTAGTCCAGTCTCTTATGAATTCTATATCAAAGGGAAGAGTTGCCCCTGTTTATCTTTTCCAAGGTCCTCGTGGAACTGGAAAAACATCATCTGCAAAAATTTTTGCAGCTGCATTGAACTGTTTGGCCACTGAGGGAACAAAACCCTGTGGAATATGTAGGGACTGCTCTGATTTTATATCTGGCAGGAGTAAGGATTTAGTGGAGGTTGATGGCTCGAATAAAAAGGCAGTTGATCGAGTGCGACACCTTTTGAAAAGCTTGTTGACTGCATCCTCATCAGCTTCCCAACGATACAAAATTTTGTTAATTGATGAATGCCATATGCTCCCATCTAAGACTTGGTCAGCGTTTCTGAAGTTTCTTGAAGACCCACTGCCTCGAGTTGTATTCATATTTATTACTACTGATCTTGAAAATGTGCCACGCACTGTGCTGTCACGATGTCAGAAGTATCTCTTCAACAAAATTAAAGATGGTGATATTGTTAGTAGACTAAGAAATATAGCAGCTGAAGAGAATCTCGAGGTTGATTCTGATGCCTTGGATTTGATTGCTTTAAACGCTGATGGCTCACTTCGAGATGCAGAAACTATGCTAGACCAGTTGAGTTTGCTTGGGAAACGAATTACCACTGCTCTTGTAAATGAACTTGTAAGTTTACTGTCTTGCATTCCTTGCTGGTTTGTCTGCATTATGCTTTTAAACTGTTCATCTAATAGCTAGGGTACTTGAAGTGTTTATCAATATGACAATATATCAGACCAGAATCAAGGCATGAGGGTTCTTTTGAATTTAAGTTTGATGTTCACATTATCAATTGTATTTGTGCATGCTTGCAACTTCAAATTGCAATGTTAACCAGAGGATGTTTCTTTGCTTATGTTATTACATGGTGAGAGGCAAAGTTAAGTCCTAGCTCATTTTTACTAACCTAATTGGGTTTCACCGCCGCATTGGTTGAATCTGAATTTTCTAAGCTGAAAAGGAACAAGGTCTTATGTATCTAAGCTACACTACTTCAAAAATTTTGTGGCTATACAGATACCTTAGAGTGCAATTATATACCTCAGTAATTTCAAGTACATTTTCTGTACAACTTCAATCTTCACTGTGTGGCTCAGTTATGTACTTGTAACCTTGTCACTTTATATAATTCTGGTAATGTCATAATGTTTTCCCCTTTTGTTTTCTATTTTTGCGTAACATTTATTACTGGAACTGGCATGCTAGGGAAAACAATGCTGTATTATTATGATTGATTGACTCTTTTCAAATGATGGTACCGTATCTATGTTTGAGTTATTTTAAACTACAGGGAAAGATCACCTTATTTTTGTGGAATCATATTTCATTTTTCAAAAGTTGCTTGACCAAAATATTGAGTTAATATGAGGCTTTAGATATTTCTACGATGTTGCTTAGTGGATATTCTTGTATTCTAAAGTCAAATGAATTTATCTGGTCAGCATTAATTTTAGGTTTATTAGAATGACTATTATTTCAATGTGTATTATTCATGATTCTTAATATTGCTGATTTGGTTATGACTTCATTTTTTATGCATGATGCATGCCTAATTCAGAGCCCTTTGATGTTGGCATCTTTATCTATTCAAGCCTGTTGTCAGAAGACTCAGAACCCTCAAGTTTTCATAAAATAAGATCTTAACTGCATAATTCTTCAAATCTTGTATAAATTTGGAGTTAGTTATTGACTCTCATATATTCTTAGGTAGAATATTGAACTCACATTTTGTGAATGTGTAATCGTATCATGCCTCTCTCCCTCTCCCTTTTTTATTTGAATTTTTACTCGTACATATATAATCTTCGTGCTCATATGTATTTATGTGCAGATGTGGTTTTAAATAAATTATCTCATAATTCCAAGCAGCTTCACTCCACTCCAATTATTACTTCACTTAAGCTATTTTTAGAATATTAGTTGAAGAAATTTTTGTTGACCTTTCATGCTACAGGTGGGAGTTATTTCAGATGACAAACTACTGGAACTCTTGGAGTTGGCTATGTCATCCAATACTGCAGAGACAGTAAAAAGAGCTAGAGAGTTGATGGATTCTGGGATTGATCCATTAGTGTTGATGTCTCAACTGGCCAGTCTTATAATGGACATCATTGCTGGCTCTTACCAACTTGCAGATGCCAAGTGTAGTAGCTCATCGTTAAGTGGACGAAGTTGTGAGTGCCGACTACCGAGATCTTAAGTCCATATATTTCTTATTCTATAAACATTTGATGTTTTGGGTGATTCTCGTTATCGTAGTCATTATCGTTTGATGTTTTGGGTGATTCTCTTGCATAGCTAATAATTTCTTATTCGTTGTAGATTTGCATTGGTACCATAGAACTTTTGTTGTATATCCATATCATTTATTGATGGCAAGTCTTCTATGTTTTAAACAAGATGGCAAGGATTATGTGCCGTCTGTTTTGAAGTTGTTTCAATTACATTTTTTTTAATATCATCTGAGATTCTGAAATATGGGAAAACACGGATGCTATGATCCCTTTGTTAATAGTCATATTAGCTTAAACAATGTAATAATAGAATGTCAGAATTTCTCACTCTAATGAGCTTGTCAAATTTTATGCATGCATCTGCTTATCATCCAAATATAAGAGATCCCAACATGTTCATGAAAATAATTTAATCGATTTCAGTTTGCTATTTTTACATCAAGATTAATTGTTTAAGGATTGCATCAATTACTGCTGTTCTGTCAGAAAATATGAGGTGATATATTCTTATCTTTATCCTTCTGGACCAATTAAGTGATTACCAGTCATCTTGGCTTACAGATTACCTTGAAGTTCTAATGAAAATATAGATTGGCTATCCTTTTATTGGGTTTTCCATGTTCTGTCCCTGATGATTGTGAAGTCTGTAAATTTTCTGCTTTGAATATGAAAGTAATAGCTCTGTCACAATAACTAATATTGGTTTTTGCCTACTTGGATTTTTTTTGCAGTGTCAGAATCAGAGCTGGAGAAATTAAAGCATGCATTGAAGCTTCTTTCTGAATCTGAAAAACAGCTGAGAGTTTCCAGTGAACGCTCCACGTGGTTTACTGCCACTTTATTACAACTTGGCTCTGTTACATCACCTGAATTTACTCTGTCAGGAAGTAGCAAGAAGCAAAGCTCCAAAACCACGGATGAGGATCCATCTACTGCTTCTAGAGATGCTTCCGGACGAAAGCATAATTCTGATTCCCTGTATATGACCCGAAGATCAGCTTCTCCTCCGTTATTTTCTGGAGAGGGTAATCGAAAATCAGGTTATCCAGAAGGTTCCTACTTGCTTACTGGTGGCGGAAGTTCCAATTCTAAAGCAACACACAAACGCTCTGTAAATAGTATGGATAGCACTGCTTCACATGGAGATTTTATCGGTGGAAGTATGATTGTAGGACAAGCAAATTTGGATGGCCTTGATGACCTATGGCTACAGTGTATTGAGAGGTGTCATTCCAAGACTCTGAGACAGCTTCTTCATTGTCATGGAAGGCTACTATCAATAGCTGAAGTTGAAGGTATGCACGTGACTTCTTTCTATTATTTCTATTGTTTCCATATTTGATATGTTAAATTACTTATATATAGAGAAATTTGAAATTATCATTACATGCTGGCTTTCAACATTTATAATGGTCATAAACTGACTAGCTGGTATATGGAGATCTAATGATGGTTAGGAGAATTAAAAATGTACTAGTAATAAACACAACTGAAGTACTTTGTGATGTATAGACTGAGTATTTGGTTGTTGACTGTGTCTAATTTTTTTATTTATGCAAAAAGAACTACTATGGGAATTTTGAAAACAGAACTGAATTAGTGACTCAGTGCATAGGTTTACACCCAATCCTTTGTTTTTGGTCTTAGCAATGTATTACAGAACTTGACGAGAAAAGTTTGAAGAAAAATATTAACTGTGAACTAAATTAGCAACTAGTATATGTTTACACACAGGGATGTCACTAGATTATTAGAAAATGACTTAACTCCTAATCTTTTAGTCTTACGAAAGAAAATCTAAAAGTGGATAGTTGATTGCTCGAATTAATTTTCGCCTAATATTACCTTAAGATGGGGTTTGTTTTGAGTATCATGGGACCTTAAAAGCCTTTGGAAATAACTGGATGTCTGGATCTATAGACCTTTGCCAAGTCAAAAGAAATAGCAAGAGAAAAGTTATACATAAACCATGGTTTGTGCAAAGCTATGACAGATATCAAGAGAAACTAACTTGAAGCATTCCATCGACTTAGTTGCTCTGTAAGGTATGGCATCAGTGAAAAATGCTGGTGACGGGTGCGGAAGAACTAGCAGGTTAATATGCTTGAAATCTAATGACCAAGCTAAAATGGTGGGTAGGGACTAGAGATTATATATCAAATATGGTCTTATCCATTAACATTGCCGAGGTAACCCCAATTTTTCCTATGAAATAAAACTTGAATTTTTGTGTGTGGAATCAAATTACACTTAAGAAGATTCTGTTGCTACAGGATTTAATGAAGATTTGTAAACATTGAATTATAGTTTTAACCAGTAAATGGAGAGCAGTAACAATAATGTCCAAATTTAACCACATTTGATGAGTAAACACATAAATTTGGAGTTAATTTCCTCTGACAAGAGGTTCTATCTGTAGGTATTCTCATTGTGTATATTGCATTCCGGGACAAAGTTGTCAAGTCCAGAGCTGAGCGGTTTCTTATTAGCATCACTAACTCAATCGAGATGGTTCTGGAACGAAGTATTGAGGTCAGAATGATCCTGTTACCTGAGGGTGAACTGTATCTAGGTAGTACGGAGACGGTTGGCTCACTAGAATTCTCAGGACAGACGCAGATTAAATCAGGTGCAGCTGTCCATATGAAGGAGGGAGAAGGATTTGCTAGTTTGAATGGAGGGTCAAATTCATCTTTGTTGTTGGAGGAAAGGTCATCGAGCATTTTGGACCAACCAAATGAAAACAACACTAATGTGAGGAGGCAAGAGGTTCCTATGCAGAGAATAGAATCCATTATCCGCGAGCAAAGGCTGGAGTCTGCTTGGTTGCAGGCTGCTGAGAGAAGTACACCTCGTTCAATGAGTCGTCTACGACCTGAGAAAAATCAGGTTTTGCCTCAAGAAGGGATTATCAGTGAGTTATCAGCGAATTCCAAGGATTTGACCTCCAACCATTGGGATGATGAACTCAATCATGAGATCAAGGCTTTGAAAATTACTGACAGAAAAGTCCAGCAGAAGGATCAGGATGGTAAAAGAATTGACCATCATCCTATATCTCCAAGCTTGTTGCATCAGAGTGGCTATGCCTCCAATCTTAGCAAGGATTATCAGTGAGTTATCTTACCTTCCTCTTATTTCATTTGCATCCTGTCTTTCACCATTCTTTGCTTGCTTGATCAAATAATGGTTAAATTTAGGAACTCTTGACCCCAAACGTACTAACATCACACGTAAAAGTAGAATACTAGAATGTATGATCAAACTCTAGTGGTGATGAACTACTACAAATTAATTGCTGAAAGCTATCTTGTTAATTTAGCTCTTTTTATTATTTTCTTTATCTAAATCTCGCTTGTTGTAGCTGTTGGAAATTGGAAATATGGATGCTACGATTTGATACACATGAATCTTTTAGCATTAATATAGAGTTCCATATGCTTATAGACTTGAGGCAAATACACTCTTTGCATGCTAACGAATATTCCTGGGTGTTACAGGGGATATGAATCAGGGCCGGGAACTGCTGGCTGCAATATGCTTTTTTGTTGGAACACCAGACATCCAAGAAAGGGAAAGGTAAGTTGAACTATCGGAATTCGTTTTTTCCTTTTGGCTGCACTTGTTGGATGCCTGAATTCTTTCTTTCTTCTCTTTGGAGCATTACTACATTCTGAAAGATTTAAGAGTCATGCATTGCTTTTACCATCTTAATAGGGAAACCAAGGGAATCCTGTTCAACCACGCAAAGGTGGACGATTCTTATGTTTTGGTGAATGTAAGAAGTCTAGACAGAGCAGAGCAGAAAGATAAATTACTGTGCCGAAGTTATTTTTTCTGTACTTATATTTATTTATCTATCTTAGTTTTCTTTTATTGTTTAGGCTATTCTTAAGCGAGAGGGGTGGGTCGTTTTAAGTCACAAGAGCTAGTTAGTTCTTTGATTCTTAAACTATGCTTATTGTGCCTGGGGGAAGGGTGAGCATTCACTCGCTGTAATAAAAGCAATGAGGTGAAAAGTGTAAAATTTGGAAGTTTTTTTTTTCATCCTCTTCGTTCAAACTGACACACGAGTCTTCTACTGCTCTTTCGCTATGCACAATTTCGCTTGAAAATGTCTAAGATAGCGGAGAAACACCTAAGTTGCTCTAGAAGTTCAAAGTAATTTTTTTTTTTTAACAAAACCTGCAACATTTAGATCAAATCAAAATAGATTTAGATGGGTAGTCCTCCATCCACAACTGCTCCTCACTCAAAGTAAGGGAATGTTTAGCAAGGGAATGAGCTACCTTATTACATAGTCTAGACTGAAAAACAAAACAACAAAAATCACAAACACTAGCGATACTTAGAATTTCATCCACAATAAGTTGAGTGGCTGCCTTCTCTCTCTTGTTTGAATGCAGCATATTGATGAGGTGAAGGCAGTCCGAGGAAAAGGAAATCACCAGCCTTCTTAGACCAGCGTCATGCATATTTAAGGCCAAAAAACATAGCTTGGGCTTCCACGTAGCAAACATCAGACGATCCATTGCAAGGCTTACCTCTAAGACATTAGCACATCCCCAAGGTGATCACGCACAACCATCCCCAAGCCAGTTTTGCCCTCCTTTGATAATGCTGCATCTGTGTTGAGCTTAAATTTGCTAGAGGAGGGGCTGTCCATCCTAAGGTGTTGTCATTGTTCGCCGGTGGTGGGTCGCTAGATTCCCAAAGTGTGGATTCACCCAGAAGAATAAGGGTCTTAGTACATGCCATCGAGACATCAACCTTCTTCTTCTAAAAAATCCACAAATTACGCATCTCCCATATTTTCCAGCAAAACATCAGAAAAATCTCCCAGCTATTTCCCGGTCACCACACCACTCACTAATTGAGGCATATTTCCAAGGGCCATGTCAAGTCTCAAGGGTGAGAGCTTCCAAATTAGCTGAGTTTCCGGGCATAAGACAACCATATGCATTAGAGATTCCCCCTCCTCCCCACAACGGGGACAAATGGGATTAATTTGCATTCCCCGTCTATAGAGCTCTTCACGAACAAGTAGGCCTCTTTTCATCGCACGCCATATCACGGACTTCACCTTTGGAGGTACCTTTGCTTCCCAAATTAGAGAGGGTCCTGCGTAACACTTGCTTCTTTGGAGTTCAAAATGATAAGTAAAATGAATAGTAAAGTCACCATTCTTAGTATCATGCCATCGTAGAAAATCATCTAGCTCTCTTTGAGGCAAGCGAATGTTATTTATTGCTTGGGCCTCATGTTAGGTAAAACTTGTCCCAATTGCCAATGCTTTGAACCATCATCATCTGTTATAATCCAGTCAGTAACATTTGAATTTTTCAATTCATCGGAGCAAGGTAATAAAGAGAGCTGAGAGGTGAGAGCCAGAAAGCCCCTTAACCCACTTATCACCCCAAATTTTCACAGATCGCCCATTGCCTATCACCCAACTCGAACCTTCCAAGATCATACTTCTTGCACTCAAGATGTAACGCTAGGTGTAACTTGCTGATGGTGGTAGTTTTGCCTCCCAGAACAAGGAGCGAGGCAAATACTTGCCCTTAAGGACCCTAACGACCATAAAAGACAGGTTCTCAATAAGCCTTCAACATTGTTTTGCAAGCAAAGTCATGTTAAAAGCTCTCATATCTCTAAGGCCGAGACCCCCATCCTTCTTAGCTCTGCACATTTTTTCCCAGCTAATCATCACTAATTTCCGCTCACGATCCTTTTGACCCCACCAAAAATCACGGCGAACTGCATTTATGTTGTTGATGACGGACTCCGGGAGTTTAAAGCACTGCATTGCACAGGCCGGGATTGCTTGAGCCATCAACTTTAACAACACTTCCCTACCCGCTCTTGACAGAAACCGCTCTTTCCATCCCTTGATTTTCTTCCAGACCTAATCTTGAATTACTTGGAAAACAACTTTCTTGGATCTTCCTATGTAAGTAGGGAGACCAAGATATTTTTCGTGACCCTCAACTTGCGTAAAGTTCAACTTCGATTGAAGCGTTTCTTGCATATTGGCACTAGCATTACGACTGAAGGATACCTCCAATTTTTCCAAGTTAATCTTTTGACCTGAAGCAATCTCATATGTGGTAAGGATGTCAAGAATCGTCTCGACCTCAGTCTCATTTGCTCTAGTGAAGAGCAAATTATCATCGGCAAAAAACAAACGGGAAATTGGCTCAACGTTTCTCCCGAGCTTCAATCCATGTATCATACGGTTTTGCTCAAGCGCAGATTTCCCTAGGCACAAATTTCGTAGAAGGAAAGCCATTAATGAGTATAGAGTATGAAACCGAGGACAAACATTTCATAACGAGGGACACAAAAATATGGTTGAAACCCAATTTCATCATCATTCCCTCAACAAAACTCCATTCAACTCTGTCGTAGGCTTTACTCATGTCAAGTTTCATAGCCATAAAACCCCGAGCCCCATTTTTTTTCTTCCGAAGGTGATGGAACATTTCATAAGCCACAAGCACATTAACCGTAGTCAGCGCAGCATTCATGTCATCAGTGATGCGATTATCAACATCGTCAAGTACTTGCTACATATCATTGCCACCTGCTGAAGAAAAAAGTGATTTGAAGTAGTTCTCAAATATAGCTTCTATTTCATTCTCATCCTTTCTCAAATTGCCACCATCATCAAAGACCCCTTTTATAGTGTTCCTGTGCCGATGTTGCTTGGCCTTCTTGTGAAAGAAGGCTGTGTTCTTATCACCATCACGAAGCCAATCTTGACGACTACGTTGCTCCCAATATGCTTCTTCTCTACCTTCAAGCTCATCAATCTCCAAATCGATTTTTCTCATTTCTTCAATATTATCCGCAGTGGGTTCGAGCAACATAATTGCAGCCATTCTCTATGTGCGGCATTTAATTTCTTCTACAAAATCAGTCGATCTTTTGGAACTCCATGACCGAAGCTTAACAGAACAAGTTTCAGTTTTGTACTTCACGCTGCTATCAGGGTCAAGATTCTAGGCTTCAGAGATGATGTTCCCATATTCGTCGTCGCGGAGCCACTTTCTCAAATTTAAAGCCCCTTTTTCTTTTCTTTTTCTTGCGGTTTACAGCTAGTTCCTCTTGGATAGTGATCATAATAAGTACATGATCAGACCGTCGCTGAGGTAAGTGTTCCATCATCGAGCAAGGAAAAAGATCAACCCATTCCTCCGTAGCTATAAACCAATCAAGGCGCTCTTGTATGTTCTCACCATCAACACGATTATTGCTCCACGTAAAGGATGGACCCACAAAATGTAAGTCCCTAAACTGACATTTTTCCATAGTATTTCGGAAACCGTCTATCTCACTCTGGCTCTTGGGGTTGCCCCTTGTTTTTCACTATGCATAAGAGTGCAGTTGAAGTCCCCAAAACATAGCCACGGCAGTGTATTACCACTTCCCAATCTTTCAATCATGGCCCAAGTTTCGTGCTTTCTGCCTTCCTCGGGGAAGCCATAAATACTAGTAATTCGCCACTCACCTTTACCCTCCAATTTTAGAGTGAAGTCCATATGGGTCCGAGAGGAAGACATTAGAGTGAGATCGATGTCATCCCTCTAAAACATTGCCAGACCACCACTCCTCCGCCGCCCTTCGCCATTACAGTCCGCACACAAAAATGCTCAAAATTCAGTTTTCTTTTAACACTTTCCCACTCCTTACCTTTTAGCTTTGTCTTCGAGAGGAAGACAAAGTGGGATGCTGAAGTCGAATTATGCCCTTAAGCGCATTCTCTGCATGGGGACTCCCCAACCCCCGACAATTCCACGAGAGGCCTATCATTTATAATTGCGGGATTGCATCTCAACCAACGCTAATAACATGATATGGAATTCGAGCAAAAAAACAGAAAATTAATTGGGAAAAAGAACACAAAGAGGGATGAATTCGAGAGAATACAATGGAAATCGAGGAACGAAAAAAACGAAGAAAGACGAACCCTAGGCGAGGGACTTATAAACCCTACTCGAGGGACTAAGTTCAAAGGAGTTGAAGGGAGAAACAAGTTTATGCATCTTATGAACCATCAAAACAACGCATAGAGCTTCATTTTAAATAGTTAATTCAGTTGGTTTGTACAATCTAAATGTGCCATCTTAGGATCTGTTTGTAGGCATACTGAATAAGAGTATGACCAGTAATACTCGTTGATACAAGTGCTCGAATGCAACTAAGGTTCAGGCATATTTAGTTAGAAATACTTATGAAAGAATAACACACATGTAAGTTGGGACATGGCAAAGTGAAAAGAGGCCAAGTGAGTCTAAAATTGAGCATTTTACATAAATCAAGAATATTAGATTTAAATAATGAATATTAGATCTATCAAAGAAAAAAAAAGTGAATATTAGATATACTAATACAGAAACTACTTGTATATATGTTTTTTTTAAAAAAAAATAAAAATAAAAAACTGTTATGAAAATATTGTGTGGATATCCATTATCCACTTTGTATGTTTCCGGAATATTATAGATTTAGGGTTTATTGTTATATAAGCAAATCCTACTTATTATATTCTATGTATGGATTTGTGTTATTTTTAAGCTACAATGATTAAATTCTTTGCACTATTTTTGTAGCATACATTTTATATGTGGTGTCATAATTAATTAATTAACCACGTGGATCTTTGAATGTGTTGATAAGAAATTATGCCGCATAATCATTAGTTGATTAATGAATTATAATTGTGATGATAAATTGATAATAATGACTACTAGCTAGTCTACTACATGATTTTTAAAAAAGTGGCTAAAGATATATAATGTATTGCTAGTAATTTGCAATCTAGTGTAATTTATAATATATTGCATGCATACTCTAGACAATAAGAGATGAATTATTCAACTCTATCCTAATCCTATTGCTAGCTGTTTGTTGTAACTATAAGACGATAAGAATCTATGTGCATATCTTATTTTCTATTATAGCGTATATGTAGCTATCTTTTGTATTATTAGCTTTAATATATCTAGTCAGACTTAGCCATTGCTTGTATTAGAAATACGTTTCCTTTGATTATTGAAAGTATTATCATTCCCCAACTCTTTCATGGTATCACAACATGTTGTATTACACATCTTTCCATTATTCTTGTATTAGAATTTATAGATTTTGTTCCGGTACATATATTATAATTATTATGATTGTAATATGAAGCGCTAGAATATTCTACATCCTTTTCTTGCATTATATATATATATGCGCTAGGATTAGGGCTGGCAAAAACTGACCCGACCCGAAAACCCGACCCGAACCCGATCCGAAAAAAGCGGGTTAGGGTTGAGGTTTCCGACCCGAAAACTTAAATGGGTCGACACGAACCCGAACCCGAAATTAAATGGGTTAGGTTAAGGTTGAAAATCTCAACCCGAAAACGACCCACTTAACCCGAAATAAATTTCAGGTCAAAATCAGGTCGGGTCAACCCGAACCTGACCTGATAACCCGAACTAATTTAAGTAAGAAAAAGAAAAAAAAACGTAAAAAGCTTATTAAGCCCAGCCCAAATTCACAAAGAGGCTTCCATATATAAATTCAATACCCTAAATGAACTCATTTCCCCTCATTGATCTTCAGCCGTTTTTCCCCTCACTTCTCTCTCTTTAATTTTCTCTCTCCTCAAAAACTCATTGTTGAATTCGACAGAGGTAGTTCCGTTAAGCCCAACTTTACCATTGCCATTTCCTTGACGGCTTGAATCCTTCACTCCTCCACGAATTCCTCTCCTTCATCAAAGGTATCTTGTTTCTTAATTTATTTTCTGTTTTTTTTTCGTGTTTTTTATATGCTAGTTTTGTTTATTTTCTAATTCTTCTCTTGTTAATTTTATATTTACTTGCTTCCGTTTATTTTAGTTTTTTACATGCTAATTTTCAAGTGTTATTACTAAATTCTGATGTTAAATGTTGTTGATTATGTTATTATACGGTTGTTTTTGCTAATTTTTTATTGTTAATGCTAATTTTTATTGTTAAATGTTGTCTATGTTATGGTGATTCTTGCTAATATTTGTTGTTTACTTTTGTTTATCATGAGCATGCATGTTTTAATTTAGATCTTACTAGTTAGATCTAGATAATATAGTCTGATTTAGAATTGCATGTTTAAATTATGTTAGTGTTGTTTTTCTTTATAGGTTTGGCAGCAAGAAGTAGCCCACCCATGTTCAATTGGAAATGTTGTGGATCAATTTTGAAGCTTGAGGTGGTGAACAAGGATGACAACCATGACAAATTGACAGTCCCAACATCGCCCGATCTTAATCCAAATGAAAATCTTATTGCATCTTCTATTATTTTTTGAAAACTGTAATTTGTGTTATTAAAACTTTATCTTTGGTTTGTAATTAGTGAATTACAATTTTTATTGGTTTATTATCGTTAAGTAGGATTGTTACTTTGTTAGACTAAGCTATTTAATTTTGGTTTGAATTAAAATGCTTAACCTGAACAACTTGTATTTGAAATGAAAAAAAAGTTATTCAGGTCAATTTTGGGTTAACCCAAACCTGAATATATCAGGTTTGGGTCGGGTTAATTTCAGGTCAAAGAAACCTGATTTTAATCCAAATAAAAAATCAGGTCAAATAAGGTCAATTTCGGGTTGACCCGAACCTGAAAATATCAGGTTCAGGTTAGGGTTTTCAACCTGAAAAATTAAATGGATCAGGTTCGGGTTAGGGGTAGCTGACCCGAAATTTAGGTGACCCGAACACGAACCCGACCCGACCTGATCCATTTGCCAGCCCTAGCTAGGATATTCTACATCCTATTCTTGCTATATATATATATATATATATATATATATATATATATATATATATATACTCTACTATAACCCTCACCATATAACATGATGCTTCTTTGTGAGTTGGGATCCATTCGTTATTACTACTTCTCATGTTTTCTAGTGATCTATGTATATATGATTTTATATACTAGCATATGAAAGATTGAAAGCTGACATGTGATAATAGTCTTGGATTGGAACATTTCTATATTTTCTTTACTTTTTAATAATTCACATTATATCCAAGTATAGATAAAGATATTTGTTGCAATTTTGCAAAATATAGGACATGCATGAAACCTGTTTAACTTTCTCATTTGGACCGATATATTTGGAGTGACTAATAATTGTTATTTAAATGTTATCATCTTAATTTTTTTGATGCTCATACATTCATTTGGTTGATTTTATAAATGAGATGAGATCGCGAGTCTATACATATGAGCACGATTAATATTTGTTACATATGAGCAAGACTATTATTATACATTTATTCTTTCCTTGACGCCATGAGAAAGAATATATAAAAGGCTAGACAATAGTATTCTAGACGACACCGAACCCTGGGTGGGTGTGAATTGGTAAATCATATATTACTAGATATACTAACTCCCTAAAATAAATGAGAAATAATTGTATGATTAAGATGATACATGCATGTTTTTGTGCTGAATATAATTCATACAAAATTATACTATCTGCAAATTAAACATGATTGCACAATATTTATTTGAGCAAGAGATAGATGACATTGTGGGAAGCTTACTTGTAAAAACATATTTATTATGCCCATATTTATAAGAAATTAATATAATTGGGCAAGAATTACGAGTAAGAACAAGTTTGTAAGAATAACTTTATTATGCTTGATACATTGTATTGCTAAAAGAATTTATGCCTTGTGGATGGGATTTAAATGCTGTTGGTTCATTTCATGTCCTATGTGCAAGGATTAGGGGAAGACTGTATTAATTATTCCATTATTTTATCCTTGCACATAAATAATAAAATATATTGATGGTCAGTTTGGTTCATACATTAACTTAAATATTAACGATTTACTTAATAGAAGTGGCCACATGTTATTTAAATATTTTGAAATGATATCATCTTGAACATGGATATAAATGTCATTGATCATATACTAATTATAATGCTCTAATTAAAATTATTGTGCAAGAAGGACAACATCGTTTACTAATGAACCTAAACATGTCTAAAGCTTTGTAGTCCATAGAGTTAAAATATAACATCCTTAAGAATAGGAATGGAGCAACTACTGACAATGACAAATTTGAGGAAATGATAATCCCATTACATTTCTAGAATAAATCACTTTTAGTAAAATTTATATGTTTCATGATTATATAAAAGACTCCAGAAGAGTATGAAATATCCAACAAGATTAACATGTATCAAGATTATAGTCCAAAATCCAGCAGAGTATGAGTAAACTATTGGATAAAATATTTGTTGATTGTCTTGCCAATTGTATAAAGAAACACATGTTGGTGTTCAAATCTCACATCAAATTCATGGCCATGGATAACGTAAGATTAATAAAGTGATCACTAGTGTTGGAAAACTGACAAGAGTTTAATTTAGAGAAGTGATTGGATGTGATAATTAAATTAGGCCATCCGGGTTGAATAATTACCCGTTATGGAAACCTGAAGTTTCATTTAATAATGTGCTGACGCTCTCTCAAATGTTAGATATATGAAATGAATTGAATAGCAAGACATAACATTGAGATTGAGCTATATTTGAATTGTGATTCATAACCATTTGTATTGATGAAAATTTCAAGAGTTAATAGGTTTTGATTTCTTATATAAAAGAGTAATGGGTGACCAGAAGTTCACCCAAATAACTTATATATTATTGTCAACTATTAAGTGACCAGAAGTTCATCAAATACACTATTTAAGTCTTTAAAGATCCAACAGATCACCACCTAGTAGAATTACAAGCAAGTAATATATGCTTGTATAACAACTCTATTGATTGGGGGTTATTGTATGTCAGCACATAATAAATGGAAAAGAAGGAAATTCAACTGCACAACATATGTCTCCCCATTGATGTTGAATTATTGATCTCCTGAAGAGAACAAATTATGAAAGATTTAATAATAAATACATATGTGTTATGCAATGTATAGTTAATGAAGAAATGATTTAAAAATTGCTCTTTAGAAGAGATAAAATCTTGTTTAATACAAATCTTTCGAGAAATAAATTTTGATTGTGATTTTTCTAATGAAGTGAATTTTATTAATGCAAATTTATCTACTAAGTTGGTATACAATAAGATGCCCCTATAAATGAGATATTTTACCAACTTAGGGGGAGAAGAACGAATTAGCAAAAGTTGGAAAAATTAAATTCAATAAAGAATATTTATGATCCCTATAATGGTAGTTTGAAAAGTTGTATATATGCCAACTTTTGTATATATATTATCAAGATATGTTGCACATTTATGATTTGATTTGTATTCAGTTAAGATTCATGTTGCATAGCGTTGAAGATACATTTTTGTCATATTAATTATGTGTATACATTGAGATAAAATGTTGCCAATTGTACTTGAATCACTACACCTGAAGTGTAGGTTGTATATGATCGGTTCCAAAATAAAGATATGTTTAATAGATATGATATTTTGCAAGATAGTGTAGTTAGCACTAATAGTGTAATAGTATATAAATACCATAGTGAATGAATTATTATAATAGATGGCCCATGAAGTAAGAAAGTTATGATGGTACCAATAAGAAATGTATTCATATATCATAGTAAAATAGCATGCAAAATGTACGTTAAAGGAATTTTATAATATCGGTATACAATGGAACTGATGAATAATGTGCATATGCATAATAGAGTGGACTAGTGAATAAGGGATCTGAAATATATGTCTATTTTAATGCGACATAATGATAATAATCATAAGTTTATCATGGACCAGAAGTTAATGAAATATGGATTTTTAAATCCACACTATACAGTGTCTTGCATTATTTAGAGTCTTATGTATGTTCATATACATGTGTGAGTCATAGGTTAATGGATTATTCATTGCGTATATTGAAAGTTGTTAGATGCATTACTCATTGTATATTTTGTTTTCTATATCTCATATTGCTGCATTAGTTCTATACAATAATTGTTGTATATGTGAATCTTTGTTCAAAATATATATAGTATGTCTCACAAAAAAAAATATTTATATTCCAATGGGCTTATAGTTGTGATGAAATTATTGGAAACGTTGATTTAATAACATGTTATGAATCATGTAAGAAGAGTTCCTAAAGAACTTATATACGATGTATTTAAATGCCCAGCCCTACAAATTTTTGAATATTACAAAAATCAAACTCTTGAAAATTTTATGTGACTATATCATTGACATCTCAACCTTCATTGACATCTCAACCTAAAGTTTGAGTATATACGAGTTAGTGAGATTTACTATTTGAATTCGCAGAAAAATTATCGTGTAGTTAATTACGAAACTTCTAAAAAAACGGGATACTTATGTGTGAGACTGTTTTCCTATGGTCTAGAAGAACCATGATCAATGTATATAATTACATATGTTATATATAATTCATATGAGATTGAATAATGACATTAATAATATTATCAAATGATTATTAATGAATGTTTGATCAAATAATGATCATCAATTTCTGTTATTAACGATTTCCAGAAGAAGTCATAATTGCATAAGTTTAATTTTTAAATCAACTATTAAACAGAGATTTGAAACAATGATATTAGAGATAAAAACATGTATGGTGAAATAAAGACACTTCACATGTTCACGTGAAGACTTGAAGAATTGAAGATGCGACTTTAGCTTAGGAGAATCGAAGATCAACGAATGATATTTTTACTTACTACATATGAGAAGATATCCAAACATATTGGATTTATTGTTGCGGCACTAGAAGATCTCAAGTTATGTATTCATCAGGGGGAGAAAATACGCGCTGCACTCTTTTTCCCTTGGCCATGGTTTTGTCCCACATTGGGTTTTCCTGGTAAGGTTTTTAATGAGGCAGCATCTCGAGCGTATTACAAAGAATGATGTACTCTTTTCCTTCATTATGTTTTTATCCCACAGGGTTTTTCATAGTAAGGTTTTAATGAGGCACAATCTTCGATAATGGACATCCAAGGGGGAGTGTTATGAAAATATTGCGTGGATATACATTATCCTCTTTGTATGTTTCTGGAATATTCTAGATTTAGGGATTATTGTTATCTAAGCAAACACTACTTATTATATTCTATGTATATATACCCCTATCATATGGAATAACATACACACATCAATTCTCTCTAAAACTTGATGTTTTCCCTTATTTTCACAACAAAAACTAGAATATAGAAATTTTGACTTAAAAAAAAAATCCCATCAAATTTTAAATCATGGCTTATTTGTAGACCTGACAATCCTGACTCGACTTGAATGATTCGACTCAAATGGCTTGACCCGCAACCCAAAAATTGACTCAAGTCATTGACCTGAAAAAAGCCCGAACTTGAATATACCCGACTCGACCTGAACACGACTCGATATGGACTTAACCTAAATGTGACCCGATGCCTGAAATAACCCGACTCAAATTGACCCAACCCGTAGTGGCCCGAATTGATGGATCCAAAGTTGATCCGACCCGAAATAATACGACTCGAAATGACCTGATCTAAATTGACACGATAGGTAGTCACATTTTAAAAAAATGAAATTTACTTTAGTTTCTATTATAATAGTATAAAAGTTACTCATTTTTTTAAACAAATCAATTCATTAATAAAAAGTTGTCCGCATGTACAAATAAAACAAAATTAACTAATACATAAAATTGAATCAAATTAAGGTTTCCTTCATCAAAGCTACGATAGTTGAAAAGATCTTGTAGTGTGATACATATCTCCCATAAATTGATGGAATATATAACCTTTCCGGAGAGACATTCTATTGATTTGTTGTAGCCGTAAGGATGATTTTCATTTGATTTGCTTAAACGCATTTGAAAATTTGACAACCGTTGCGACCCCAAAAAAATATTCACAAACGAATTAACAATAGGGCAAAAGATGATTACCTTTTTTTATAAACCCTACACAAAAAAAGTCTAAACATAAACAAACAACTAATCTAATAAAAACTAATGACTCTACCATAGGCAGACACTCTATCATAGAGATACAGACAAATATCTATACTACTCATGTAGATGTATTGAAACCTAAATTGCAAAACTAAAGAAAATTAAGGAAAAAAAAAAATCGAAAATAGTTAAATTTTTGAAGAAATAAGACTATTTCTTGCCTAAACAACCATGATTTTGAAGAAACCCTAAAAGAGAGGCGATAGTCATTTTGTAGTACATTGTTATTATAAAAGTTACACTTATTTTTGAAATAAGAGGGAACTTTCCCACAAAATTTTTAACTGAATTTATTTTTTGTGACTCGACCCAAAATTGACCCGACCTGACCTAACTCGATCCGTAGTCTTGAAAATTGACTGGACCCGAACTTGATCTGAAGTGTCGAACCGAAACCTGAATTAATCCGACCTGAATATTACCTGACCTAAAAGTGGCTTAACCCGAACCTGACCTGAATGACGTATTTTCCAATGTCACGCCATATAGGCGACAGTTATGCGTAAACTTGTCACGTTAGGTAACATGTCAACGATAAAAGATATTTCCTCCGTTTTTTCAATTGTCACTATTTGACTTTTACAATATGCACAAAATTACATTTTGACTAGCTTTTATGAATTGTAAATCATCTCAATGTATATATTATTTATATCAACTTTTTATGATTTTTACAATGTTGATAATTAGATATATTTATTGTTAAAATTGTGCGTCGCCAAGCGTAATAAAAGAAAGATGTCGATTAAAAAAGAAAGAAGGAAGTATATTTTTTAGAATAATAGATTATTTTAGAGTTTTATATTTGTTTAAATTTTAATCTTATAGAGTAATCCTTTAATATACTTATTTAGTAACCCTTAAATAACAAAGAAATCCCTTACACCGATAGGATAACCCCTATATTACCAACTAGGTAACTTCTATAACCATAACAGAGTAACCTTTGCACCATCAACTGAGTAGTAGTTGTTTTGGGTGTTTTTTGGTCCCTCGAGAGAGTTACGTCACCAAAACTGGTCCGACGCGATCCGTACCTGCAAAACATGGAGACTCCGGTTGATAGGAGCTCCGCCTCCGACAATCAAGTAAGTATTGGTCGTAGAAGATGAACAGGTGCGGAAAAGGTAAAGATGAGATTTTCTAGGATTCCGAGATCAAGTGTTTTTCTCTGATGTGAGAGAGTTTAGGGCTGTTGTAATAAATAAATGTGTCCTAAAAATGGGTGAAATCTCCCTAGTTATAGGGTCATTAGAATACGTCCTCATTAGGTCATTCTAAGCTAATGCGCTGCGCTGTTTTGCAGCTTTTTCGGTAATTAGGCCTTGAAGGCCGTAGTTCCATCTATCATATGAGGCTGACACGCGTCAGCTAGTGGGTGGCCCATGTTGAACCTGTCCATGGTTGACACGTATCCCTCTCTAATGAATGAACGAGAACAAAAGAACCCTATCATTGAAGAAACTGAAAAAGTCAATATAGGAACCAATGAAAATAAAAAAGAATGAATTGGTTGAACTAATGAATGAACGAGAACAAAAGAACCCTATCATTGAAGAAACTGAAAAAGTCAATATAAGAACCAATGAAAACAAAAGAGAAGTCAAAAGTGGCTTAACTCTAAATTCGGAAGAGCGACCGACCCTCATATCGACGCTAAAAGAATTCGAAGACGTGTTCGCTTGGTCATACAAGGACATACCTGGAATAGATAGGGAAATCGCAGAACATATCATTCCCTTGAACCCTACCTCTAAACCAGTAAAACTAAAACTTCGACGAATAAAACCTGAAGTCGCATTAAAAATAAAAGAAGAAGTACATAAACAATTGGACGCATGTTTTATTCACGTATTTAATTACGCAGAATAGGTGGTGAACATCGTCCCAGTCCCCAAAAAGGATGGACGAGTTCGCATGTGTGTCGATTTTAGGGACCTTAATAAGGCTAGCCCTAAAGACGATTTTCCTCTACCACATATTGATATATTGGTAGATAACACGACTGAACATGCGATGTTATCCTTTATGGATGGATACGTAGGTTACAACCAAATTTTAATGGCAAAAGAAGACGAAGAAAATACATGCTTTATTACCCCTTGGGGTACATATTGCTACAAAGTCATGCCATTTGGTTTAAAAAATGCAGGAGCTACGTACCAATGAACGGTTACGACTCTTGATGTGTCTAATTTATATATTATTTTACCCCCATCCCTTGGTCATAATTAGTAGTGTTTTTGGCTCTTTAAAGCCACTTTTATTACTAATTGATGTTTTCTAGCGTTTTTGTAGTTTTGCTTGGGTTTTGTAGGAAATTGCACTTTTGGAGCATTTTCCCGGGTTTTCATGGAGCAACTACAGACATTGGAGAAGCACGACCGTTTTTGAAGCCCAAGGCCGGTTAGAGTCATCAAGCCGGTGATTAAGGGCTAGTATATGTGATACCGGGGCATTTGGACCAAGTATTCAAGACCCGAAGAGGAAATCCGGATTGGGCCGAAGTATCAAGCCCAATCGAAGTCCAAGCCTCGAGGTGGAACCGGGCCCGATCGGGCAAGCATACACTCAATCGGGCGGGCACGCAACTATGTGCTGCTAGCAAGGCGCGCCCGGTCGGGTGAGCATTAGCTCGATCGGGCGCAGATTCTTAGAACAGGATGCGAAGAAAAAGGCGGGCCCGATCGGGCGGCCCTTCGCCCGATCGAGCGTGTGTTTTTGGAGCAACAGATTCGCTGAATTTTTAGTTTCTAATTAGGAGTGTTTTTAGAGTTGTTTAAGTATGGTTTAGTACTATATTTTTGATTACCTCTTTTCTTAGACTTTATCTCTCTACTTAGATTATTTCTCTCTCTAGATTTCTCTCAACTTTACTCTTGTTCTTTACTCAACTTTGTAGTTTCATCGATTTTGGTAACGATTCCTTCTTTATTAATTTCAGCAATTTTATTCCTTTATTCCCTTATGACTTGTTTAATTGTTTTATTTAGTTTAGATTTAATTATGTGTGAGTAGTTTTATTTCTAGAGTTTATGGGGATCCATTAAATAATATGAAGGGGTAGTTTATGATTGTTGATTGTCAATGCTTAATTATTTTCCTATTGATTGATTTAATACTTTGCAATTAGATTAGGGCTGGTTCAATTGTATGAGTTTAGCAATATTGATTCGAGATTTGAGAGATGAGAATTGATGTTTAGGCTTAGTTTCAATAGGCGGACTAATTTATAAATGGTTAAGTCGAGATTCGAGAGATGAGATTTAATGCCGGTAAATTAACTCTGTGATTGTAATACGTAGCGAAAGCCCTTTATGATCTGATTAATTGATGCATTGATGATTGGTTGTTATGTTTTACCCTGGAATATTGTTTATTGGTGAACCTATGCCCTAGGCTTTATTTCATTTATTTTCTTCCTACTTTTATTCCTACCCACTTTTACTCTTAGTAGTTTAGTTCCCTTTTATAATAACACTTTGGTTACTTGATAATTTATATTATTTTGATTAATTAGGAATAAATTAACTCGTTTCCCTTTGGTTAGACCCTTCTTCCCTATCTACATAGTTAGTGGATTTAGGTTTTATTATTTTGATTGGGTGATTACGACTTGAGCCTGTCAACTCTCTTGCACGATATGATGCATAAATAAATAGAAGTGTATACGGATGATATGATCGTAAAGTCCAAATATAGAATAGGACATATAAAAGATTTATGCAAATTTTTCGCTCGCATAAAAGAATACAAAATACGATTGAATCCACAAAAATGCGCCTTCAGAGTAACTTCTGGAAAGTTACTCGGATATGTAGTAAGCACACGTGGTAATGAGATCGATCCCTCTAAACTAAAGACAATTGTTGACATGCCTCCCCCTCAAACAGAAAAAAAAATATTAGGGGATTCCATGGCAAATTACAGTACATTAGTGGATTTATCAACATATTGACTATGACTTGTGAGCCAATATTTAAAAAACTGAAAAAAGAGGAAAAACATTAATGGGACGATCAATGCCAAAAGGCCTTTGAGAAAATCGAAGATTATCTTAAAAGTCCATCAATTTTAGCACCACCAGTACCCAAACTACCTCATAGGCTATACATCACAGTTACAGACACGACCAAAGGCGCCATGTTAGCACAAGAGGAAGAAAAATTTGAGCGTGCAATATATTACATAAGTAAAAATTTTATTCAATATGAAACAAAATATAGCACCTTGGAAAAAACAAGTCTAGCATTAGTGTGGGCAACTAAAAAATTACGACATTATATGCTACCACACACCACTCATGTAATTTCTCAACAAAATTCGATAAAGTATTTGCTTGAACAACCACCTATACAAGGAAGGATATCCAATTGGTTGGTGATATTGGCCTAATTCGAGCTACAATATATTCCCCAAAAGTCAATGAAAGCAAAAGTGATTTCCAATTTTCTAGCCCAACATCAAATTCAAAAAAGTTATGCAGAAGCTACTCATCTTCCGGATGAAGAGATTCTCATGACACAAGATGACAAATGGGTAATGTACTTTGACGGTGCGTCGAATAAAAAATGATGTGGCGTAGGAGTGTTACTCATAAGTCAAGAGGGAGCACATACTCCAATCTCTGTCAAATTAGACTTTGAGGTTACTAATAATGCCGCGGAATGTGAAGCGTGCATTATTGGATTAGAAGCAACAACTAGCATAGGTGTGCAAAAATTAGAGGTATATGGAGATTCTAGTTTGATTATAAATCATATACTGAAAAAAATGGAAAATAAAGAACTCCACAATGATATTATACCAAGCACACCTAGAGCAACTCATCGAGCATTTTGAACATATTGATTTTAAATATCTCCCAAGGGATGATAATCAATTTGCGACGCGCTAGCAAAATTAGCCTCAATGATCAACATTCCAAATCACTTAAATATGATGCCATTATGCGTTGATAGAAGAGAAGAACCAACATATTGCAACGCAATAGAGGAAATAAATGACATCGAAGGAGATAACCCTTGGTATGATCATATCCTCCAATATATTACCCATGGCACATACCCTGAAAATACTTCATCGAAAGACCAACGAGCCTTAAGAACACTTGCGGCACAATACGGTCTAGTAAACGGTCAATTATGCAAAAAAAGGACCTAATGGTCAAAGCTTATCGTGTATAGACCAACCCGAATCCACACACCTTATGGAAGATACTCACAAAGGTGTTTGTGGACCTCACATGAATGGTAAAATGCTTGCAAAAATTATTTCACGACAAGGGTACTATTGGTCCACTATGGAACATGATTTGATACAATATGTCAAAAAATGTCCAGAGTGCCAAATATTCGCTAATTTACAACACCTTCCATCATCCGAACTATACAACCTCACTTCCCCTAGGCCTTTTTCAACTTGGGGAATTGACATAATTGATAAAATTTCTCCAACAGGAGCAGGAGGGCACGAGTAAGTATTAGTAGCTATCGATTACTTTACCAAGTGAATTGATGCTGCTTCTTACGTGAATATCACTTCTAAACATGTCGCAAAGTTTCTCGAACAAAACGTATTTTGTAGATATAGAGTTCCACATGAACTAATTAGTGATCAGGGATCTCAATTCAAAGCTGAAGTCGAGACCCTTTTAACTCGTTATAAAGTAAAACATCATCACTCCTCTCCATATAGACCTCAAATGAATGGAGCTGTAGAATCGGCAAACAATAACATAACAGTCATCATTAAGAAAAATGGTAGAAAATTATAAAGACTGGCCAAATAAACTACACTTCGCATTTTAGGGTTATAAAACGTCCATACAAACATCAATTGGGGTAACTCCATACTCCTTAGTTTTTTGAATGGATGCAGTTCAACTGGAAATACCATCCCTACGCATCGTACTCGAAAGTAAGCTACCGAAAGCTGAATTGGTAAGAGCAAGGTATGAAGAGCTTTTATCCCTCGATGAACGGCAATGAAGAGCTTTGTATCATGTACAAGTCTACCAACGGCGCATTGCGCGTCATTTTAATAAAAGGTTAAAACCCAGAAATATTAAAGAAGGTGACTTTGTTATAAAGGAGGTTAGGGGTCCACCAACCGATCCAAGAGGGAAATTCAAGCCTAATTGGACAGGTCCCTACCGTGTAATTGAAATCCTTTCAGGAGGAGCCGTCAGATTAATGGATATTGAAGGAGATGAAATTCGCCAATTAATAAATATTGATCGACTTAAAAATATTATATATGAACCCGGATAAACTCGTCCATTTATTAAATAAATCATTTTTTTAGCATTCAATCGAAAGATTCTAAGTGTTATGCACTTTAGCGAATAACACGGCAAAGCACATAACACTTAGGGGGTAATTTAAAATAATAGACAATTCTAAGTGTACAGATTTTTTCGAACATCACGAAAAACTCTTCACAGTTGGGGGGTAATAATGCAAAAAAAATTGTTTTAACACTCGTAGTACAGGTGTACTCGGAAAATAAAAAAAATTTAACTTTGATTTGAATGTTTTTTTTAAACAAAGTTTGATTAATTTTTTCATTTAATTTCTATTCAAGAGATTAAAGAAAAAAAAACTGAAAAATAATATATAATAAATAAAAAAAGAAGAACTACGCAAATACCTAATTTTTTTTATTACGAATACGTAGGAAATCTTTATGATTCGGTCATATAAAAATAAAAAATATAAAGCTCATTTTTATTTTATTCAAAATCCAAATGAGAGAGACATTATTGAATTAGATAGTAAATGGCAAAAGCAAAAAAAAAAAAAACATAGTAGTGATTACACTTTATTCAAGTTAAACTAATGATAAAATGGTGTAACACTCTAAGGTTTTACTATGTCCTCGATTGTCACGGATGATGGAGGAGTAGTTTCCATCACAGTATTTTCAGAAGCCTTGGAGATTTCCCCTACACTCTTCTTTTTCACCCAAACATTGTTCTTCAATTTAGGGATAGGAGCCTTTGCAACTTGTTTTCCTTTCCCTTTGACAATTAGAGCTTTCTTGCGAGTATTTGGTGAAGGTTCTTGGATTTTCACACCTTGTTGCGCGGGTTTTGAGGGAGCTTTCCTTTTTGTATCCTTAGAACGAGCCTTTGGGGATGAGAAGTCTAATTTTCTTCTCACTCTTTTGTTTTGGCCACTAGTTGGAGTAGTAGTGGCCGAATGCATCAAAGGCTTAGGTGGATTGCGAGCTGTGGCGGCTTGAAGTTGAGATCGAGCCTTGTTTAATTCGCCCTTATCCGCCGTATTCATCCAAGCTTTGTAAAAGGAAGATAATACAATACTCGCGGTAGGATTTTGTACTACTCATCTAGGAAGACTTGACCAATATTCCATCCAACAAGGAATTCTTTCGGGTTTAAAGATCACGTCTTTATGGGAATCACAATCTTGCGGAGGAATAATTTGTTTCATCCCGTATTGTCTCATTACCCTACAAGCAAAGATATAAGTAGTACTAGATAGGCCTCGAAGCCTAATATAAGGGCAATTAAAACTATTTCCAACCATACTACTTATGTTCCACTATGGAATCACAAAGCGTATGTTGGGAACCCCGTGATAGAAAAACGACGTCCATTCTTCTTCATTTTTATGCTTGTAAAGAATTTGACGTCCAAGGAATGTCCTTACCCCATTAACCTTAAGGTTTTGTGGCTGATCAACAATTCGCAAACGCTTCATGAGCCAAATCTATATAAAAAAAGGAAAAAAATTAGTTTGTGATTTTACACAAGCAGGTGGCGCGCGCATCAAAATCAGCTATGTGCGCCAATCGCGCGCAGCGCAAAAGATTGCGCTGGTCATGCAAGTGAAACTTCATGACTTGCGCTGAAATATGACGAAAAAAACGTACGTGTAATAGGAGTGGACTTCTCGTGAAACCATTTTTGTTAGGGTTTCCCCTAAGGCGATTCAAGCATAGAACGATTTCCATCAAAGCCAAGGGAGCGAGTCAATGACATCCCTCTATTTGCTCTACTATGGACTCCATGGAATAATCTCCATACTCTTTGCCTGTCCTAACCAAACAATTAACAACAAGAAAATAACATAAAGCATGAATTTTAAAGCGTTGTTTAGTTATGTTGTCACGAGGGGCGACGAAGTGTTCAATAAATTGGATCAAATTCACGCATTCTTCAGTTCCAATGTTAGTCATATCATTGTCAGACAGACGAAAAAATCTTTGGAATATAGGTTTGGGATCCAACAAACTCACCAGTTCCAAGGTAGGCGCATAGGTCATAGGGAGAGTATTTGTAGGGAAGCATAGAAAGGCCTCAAACTCACCAGAAAGTGGGACAATCTCGTCCCCTTTAAACAAGAAAAGATGATGGTTAGAGTCCCAATGGTTGACGGTGGGCATGAAGAAAATTAAAATTAATCACTAGTTGCATATAATTCAATAGAGGGTCAAGGTGGTAAATTTTGAAATCTAGTTTGTCCTAGGTTGAGAGGGACGTGACCCATAGCTTCAAACGTTGTTCAAAGGATTTCATCATTGTAAAAAAAAAAAGAGAGAATTTAGAGAGATTAATTCTTTTTAGTTCCTTATTATATTATTAACGACTGAATGCGAGATATTCAAAAGCCTACACGAAACCACGCTTAAATAAAGCCAAGAGGGGCAAAATTTCGACAATTTTCACTCGAAGGAAAGTTCACCAGAAGGTGGCGTGCGCGCAACCAATTCACATGCGCGCAACAGCCGCGCGCAACTCCTCTAGTTGCGCGCATCTGCTCTGTCCCGGCATGTGAGTTAGGATTATTTCCGTATTTTGGAATACATAATGACGGAATCCCAAGAGATCTTAAGACAAATCATACGCTTACCTTTAACTAACCCTTATATCCTTTTTTTGATATTTTCTTATTTTTCTTATTTTCTTTTTTATCTTCCTTTACTTTTTTTCTCTTTTCTTCTTTCCTTTTTTCCTTTCTTTTTTCCTATTCTCCTTCCTTTGTTTCTTTTTTTGTTATTTTTTTGAAGGGGGTAAGTCGGGAACCCTTCCCTCCCCCGGAAAATTTTTGCAAAATTTTATATATAAAAAAAATAATAAAATAAAATACAGTAAAAAAACAAAAAAATATATATAAAAAAATGTACACATGAAAACAAAAGAAAATGACAAATATATACAAAAAACGTGTCATATGTACAACAAAAAAAATATACGTTTGTTTCCTAATGAAAAAATGTGTGTACAAAGGAGGTCAGGATGCTCGGCAACTCCCAGACGACTGCTGCACATCATGCAAAATCCGAATGAAGATTAATACATAAAATGTGTGTTAACTTTGTTAAAAGAAAAATAAATATATAATAAACTGACCGCGACCATCCGATGATCACGGCATGACAAAGTGATGAGAGCTCTCCGATAAGCAGCTCGGAAAGCGCGCAAAGTCCTCACCATGCCGTTCACGATCTTTCGCGGAACCTGTTCCAAAAGACAAGGACAATTAGCAAAAAATGTAAATGAAAATATATATAAATACATATGCTTAAGGAAAATACCGACTCAACCTTCACAGGAACAAACGGTATCCCCTCCTCATCCTCCGCTGCAGGAAGGATCTCATGAATTACCGACCTAACGGCATCGGTAAACATGATCTCCATTGTAGGAGGCACCCAACCACCTAGCTCAACCCGCTAAAAAAAAAATACAATAAAAAGGGTCAAGGTTCCGAAAAAATAAATATTAATAACAAAAGAGAGTTAAAGTACTAACCGGAACAAAAGCTGGGAAAAGAGTCAGCCTGGATGCAATGAAAGTCGGATACGATGCGTCCGGCAGCACCAGCTGCTCCGCTGGATAACCTAGGATTGCATGAGCTCGATCCTCGGTAGACAACAAATCCGTATGTAACATCCGGATAGGAGGATCCACAAGAACCCTGGGCTCCTCAAATGCAGACTGTTAGAGAACACGCTTGCCTAAAAACCAAGTGTTTCTGCTCTAGAAGACTAGAAGTCCCTGGTAAAGGGCCCGGAAGCGGCAACAAATCATGCCAGCCCGGACAACCTCAGAAACTCCGACGATCATACTCTAAGGACGGAGATCAATCTATAAATACATTCACATGAAAAATCATCTGAAAATAAATAATAAAAAAAAACATCAAAAGATGCACATGTAGTTGGAATACTCACCGACGCACGAGTCGCCGAAAGGATCCTCTGGCGATAGTCGCCGGCTGAAGTTACTCGTCTCTTCTTAATCGTGACTGAAAGGAATGGTGTCCTTCAAACAACTGATCGGAATGCCTGGGTGGAGGCCGCTTCCGATCAGTAATATTAATGTATAATTAATATTACAGCTAAATCTTGACTGAACCCTTCGGGTCACACCCAAGAAAATATACAAACCGACTCGACGAATTAATTCGGAAGAAATTAATTCGTCGCCCGAGTGTTAAATATTTAGATGTCGGAAATTCGAGCTCAGAGCGTTGGAAGACGAGTCAAAAATAGTATAAGACGAGAAGACAAAATTAGTAATAAATCAACAATGACTAAAATACCCCTAGCATCGGAATCCCGAGTGCTAGGGGATTAGGCAAGCTAGCAGCCCGCACCATATGCAAGGCTTGCTAGCAACGCCAATCGGCAACAACAACCCGCACATATGTGCGTGGGCGTGCTGGGCCGAGAAGGCTGCAGCTAGCAGCCCTCGTGTACGGGGCTAGGATGGGCTGAGTGCTATGGTCGAGTATTTGAGGAAGCATGTGAAGGGAGTGTGTTTGTGTGAGGACAAGTGGCACAAGGAGGGGAAGGAGTGGGGAGCAAGTATGGTCCCCTCCTCTCCAAGTGGTCCTCACTTCTCTTTACATAAAACAAAGACACTTGTTGATTTATAACTTGCTTGCCTATTTAATTTATTTTAGCGTTAAATTAAATTGTGGAATTTCATGATCCCGCATTGATGGGATTGAAATTCTCACTCCCACTTTTCTCTACAAATACCCATCTTGGGATTTGGAGAAAAGTGCTTGAGTGGGAGTTAGAAAGAGCATTGCATTTTGGCAAAAAATCTTAAACTCCATTAACACTTGGGTTTTGGTCGGACCTTGCTAACTCCAAGGTAGCGGACCTAAAAAGTCGGTGTTCGTCCTTTGTGGGTGGATACCCTTGGAGGCTCGGTATTTTCGGAGCTAAAGCTTTCAAGTAAGAGCCTGACTTTGAGGGCGAAGCACGCGTCAAAGGTAAATTCCAATTTTATCCTTTTATGTTTATTTGTTATTCTTTATGGTTTTAATAATTGCGAGTGGTTCTTTGGGTCAGGGTTATTTCCGCGGTAAGTTGGACTTACCAAACCCCAACAGCGGTATCGGAGTCACGCTCTTTTATTTTTAAAATCATAATATTTTTCAAGGTGATTTTTATGGCTTAATTTTTCTGGTTTAAGTTGCTAATTAGATTAGTAGCTCTTATTATGTATTTTAACCTCGTATTTAAGCTACCTTCAGCCCCGAACCCAAATTTCAACCCAAAAATATTGAATTTTAGGTGGAAAATGTGTTGTGGAAATGGTTTTTCCTTCTAGGAAACGGTTTTTAGCCAAAAAGAGACCATAAATACTATATTCAAGGGTTTTTTCGTTTTTACGAAGAAAATTTTAAGTCTTCTTAACCTTGAAAATTAATTGCGTATATATGGTGGTTATGTAATTGGTTCAATACATATTTTATATGCAATTTTAAACCTCTTTAGGCATGATTACTTGGTAGTAATTTGTGCTCGAATGCTTGGTTTTATTTTTCACATAATTGCAAACTAATTGCATTAAGTGTGAAATTGTTGTTCTTTGAGGCTTCCAAGTATTAAAGTTTCAATCTTTAATTATGTTAAGTGATTGAAACTTTATATTACTAAATTCCATGAATATTTGTTAAACTTTGTTGATTTAATCATTTTTTAGTTGATTGGAATCATAAAGTTTGAAACTTTGTGATAGAAAAATTGTTTATCTTCATATTGGAAGATATAATTTTTCAAGGATTCACAAGTATTAAAGTTGGAATTTGTATTGAATTTATGTTCATTTTTCCATCTCCCTCTTATTTTGTCAAAAACTCAAGGTTAAATTAAATTAATTAAATTAATAGTGAGTAATTGTCCTATTATTTTTGTTGCACCAAGTTAAACCAATTTAATTAAAGAATGGTTCTTGGGAATTATTTTGGTTACATGTACTTTAAAAATTTTATTTAAGTTAGACTTGTTTAAATTTTTTATTTTTCCTCAAATGAATTAGTTCTAAAATTAATTTAGAATTAATAATTATGTCAAGAAAAATTCGATCAAAAATCTTGTGGCTATGGCACGCAAAACGAGGCAATACATCACTTGGCTAGCCGGGTTGCATAGTAGCCCGCATGTGGCTACCAAGGATGCAGCCCTAAGCTTGCGCGCGAGCCGATGCGTGGCTGCTGCTTGCTGCCAGCAGCATGGCGCGCCAGCAAGCACCAGCAGCAGCACAGCGCAACAACAACAAGGTGTTGTGCGCGCCTGTGCGTGCTGCCTTGCGTGGCTAACCGTAGTTGGTGCAAGCGCGAGCACATCGTGCATCGCTTGGGGACTTGGTGCATGCGTCGTGTAATTAGTGGTATGCGTAGACGTTGCTTGCGAAGCAATGTAGTGCAATGAATTCGTTCAACGTGGCCATCAAGGGCCACGTTATTTATGTGTGAAAGTTTGCTGATGTGGGCGGTAGCGCTTAGCGATATCGAGCCCACCCCCACGTTCATTGAGCATGAAACCGTTGTGCGTAATGTGAGCACTCCATGTCTTAGTGCTAGGCACTTAGAGACTTTGAACTACATATTTTTGCTTAAAAATTATCGTTTTAATTATTTTATTAATCTAATTTGTTTTAATTATTTTAATTAATTTTGGAGGCTAGGCCTCGGTTTTGAGCGGCATTGGCAAAATTTATTTTGACAAATTTTGGGAATTACCGGCTTAATTAATTGGATTAATTAAGTTGGATGTGGAATTTAGTGGGAGATTCAAATGTTAATTACGCTTATTTACATAACCGGTTAAAACAACTTTGACTAGTTTTAATTAGGCGTGTTAATTAGATTAACCACCTATATTAGTTCACGCGTGTTTATGCATTGTTACTTGTTTATCGTTGTAAAATGCATGGGCCATTCACAAATAGTGAATGGATGAATGGAATGTATATTCTCTCACAGGTTTTATGAAATGGCGACTAGTGGGCCCCGATTAGGATAGAAAATATGGACTGCGATCCGTGATGTATTTTTGTAAACCTAAATACGGTGTGCGTACCGTTGAGTATTTTTGTACCTTAATATTTAGATTAGTCCTAATCGTAGATACTAGTAGTTGCACTAATTATGGTCAAGTCTTGAAGATGGAGGTTCTTGGAAGACGTAGCCATGAAAGTTGCAATAAAGACCTTTTGAAGATTTGAAGATCTCAAGGGGTCATGCTAGTTGCCAAATGCATCTATATTTATGTTTTTCGCCCTAAATATTGAGTAAAAACTTGCCATTCCAAAAACAACACTTACCAACCAAACGAGGGTAATGGTGGGCTACGCCAAAGCGAGGCATCACTACCTCTCCTAGGAGCGTAAGACATACCGGGTATGCAAGTTGGTTTTGGTTTTACTCAACGATATGAGTAATGGAGTCCTAACATGCAATGTCGTGGCAAATTGAATAAATTGTTGAGAGAGCATTACATGTGACGATTTATTCAACCAAGAGTGGCTTGGAGCCATTATCAAAGAGTTTTTTACCTTAGGAGATTGAGTGTTAAGACAAACCAAAGCATGCTTAACCACTACTCTTTGTTTCTTCGGATCTTGGAATCGACTTATTCTCACCAAATTGGGGACAACTTTAAATGTGTGAATAAGACGTTTTAAATAAGTTTGATTAAAATGCATGAGTTCAATATTATTTAAATTTCATGAATGGTTTTACATTTCAAAATTCTTTCAAATGTAGAATCATGTCTTCAACTATCGACAACAATCTTATGTTCCCAGAACTTCTCGAGAAGTTATCATTTGGCTTGAACTTGGTAAACTTCAAGGAATGGGAAGAGGAACTATGTTTGACCCTCCGCAATTGCTACCTAGAGCATATCTTGGATACGACCATCCCGAGTTTCTACTCAAAAGGGATTATGTATGGCTCATGAGGAGTGGAGTTATGATTGCAAGAGAGTCTCTCGACTCATGGCAAACTCCATTCCGGAACAGTGGAAGAAGAAATTCTCCAACTACCTTCCGAATGTACTTCTCAAGGCTCTAGAAGATGTGGTCAATTTGAGGGTAACAAAGAGCGATAAGGGCAACTATGATGGACTCGTGGAAGAAGTGACTAGGTCATTGTCTAACATGAGGATCAAGCCACCTCAAGATGGATGTCTTAGCAAAGAAAGGCAAGAATTATGGGCTAGGGTCTATAGTGCAAGACTTAGACCCGGGATGCCACTTCAAGCCCATGTGCAAAATATGACAAGGTTATTTAACCATCTGGAACTGATTGGTAAACTGGTGGAGGATGAGCAAGCAGCTCATATGCTTTTAAGCTCACTCCACTCGGGGTATGTTGCAATTAAGATGCGACTTACCAACAATTGGAACAAACTATCCTACAAGGAAGTTGTCCAAGAGCTCCAGAAAACCTATTCTTGCCAGGCGGCTACGTTTGCTCTGAGGCTCAAGAAAAAAGGAGTTCAAAAACAAGGCAAAGATGCAATGCTTCTATTGGAGTAAGCAAGGCCACTACAAAAGAGAATGTAGCGAGTATCTGGAAGATGAGGCAAGAGGAAAGATAGCCTTAATATTAGGTATCATCCACACACTTGAAAATAAGCAATTTATAAGGTATTAGATACCGGAAAATTGACTCATTTTTTCTCTTATTTCAGGAACGAAATGAGCTTTGTTTTTCAAGTGGTCATGAGTACACAAGTGGAAGATGAAGAAAATCTATCCAAAGAAAGCTTGTAATCTCATGTATTTTGTCTAAATTCTAAAATTTGTTAAGTTTTATCTACCATACTTTGATCTTGCGACGTTGGACGTCATTTTAAACCTTGATCACAAGACCTTTTGTTTAAATGTCTTGTTTATATTTATGGAAATTACACCTTTTGTGTGTTTAGACAAAATTGTTTATGATAATACCGAAAGAGCTAAGACCATGGAGTTAAACCAAACTTACTTATGGCATTGTCGTCTTGGCCACATTAACATCAAACACATCAAGAGACTTCTACAAGAAGGTGTTCTTGACCCTTTCGATTTAGAATCCTTTGAGAACTGCGAGGGATGTTTATTAGGTAAGATGATTAAGCAACCATTCTCCAAGCTGGGAGAAAGGGAAGGTGACTTATTAGGTCTAATACACACTGATGTATGTGGACCAATAAGCTCAAACACAAGAAATGGACACCGATATTTTATCACCTTCACAGATGACTATAGTAGATATGGTTATGTCTACCTAATGTCACATAAATCTTAATCGTTTGAAAAGTTCAAAGAATTTCAGAGTGAAGATGAAAATCAACTTGGCAAGAAAATCAAAGCCCTTCGATCGGATCGAGGTGGTGAATACTTGAGCCAAGAATTCGATGACCATCTTAAAGAAAAGGGTATACTTTCAGAATTGACACCTCCAAGAACTCCTCAATGGAACGGAGTATCCGAAAGGAGAAATCGAACCTTATTAGACATGGTACAATCAACAATGGGTCTTAGTGATCTTCCTATCTCTTTCTGGGGACACGCACTTCTAACTGCGGCACTAACACTGAACCGTGCACAGTCAAAAGCTGTAGAAAATACTCCATATGAATTATGGACAAAGAAACCTCCTTGGTTGTATTTTCTAAAGATATGGGGATGCAAAGCATATGTCAAGAAATTGATTTATAACAAACTTCATCCCAAATCTGACAAGGTTTACTTTGTGGGATACCCAAAAGAAACCAAAGGGTATTACTTCTACAACAAATCGGAGAACAAAGTGTTTGTTGCTCGCGATGGTGTCTTTTTGGAGAAGAAACACCTTTTCAAAATGACAAGTGGGAGGAAAATCGAACTCAACGAAGTTCGTGAGGATGAGCAACAAAATCAGAATGACAGTCAAAGTGCTCAAACAGCATCTGTTGACGCATGTCAAAATGATCAAAATGTGCAAAGTCAAACCAACAATGCGAATGCTCAATCCATTACCCTACGTAGGTCTCAGAGGCCTAGATCTCAACCTAATAGATATCTTGGTTTAGTATTAACCGAGATCTCAAAGGACATCCTAATTATGGATGAAGATGAACCGGCAACCTATAAGCAAGCGATGGCAAGCACCGGCTCTGCTGAATGGCATGAGGCCATGAAATCTGAAATGGATTCCATGTTTGAAAATCAAGTCTGGGACTTGGTTGACTTACCCGAAGGATATACACCTATCTTATGTAAGTGGATTTTCAAGATGAAAACTGACAAAGATGGAAATGTATTCATTTACAAAGCTAGATTGGTGGCCAAAGGTTATAGACAAGTTCATGGTATTGATCACGATGAAACCTTTTAACCAATCGCAATGCTTAAATCCGTTCGGATCCTCCTAGCGATTGCTGCATATTATAACTATGAAATATGGCAGATGGACGTCAAAACCGCCTTCTTAAATGGTATTTTGGAAGAAATTGTTTACATGACACAGCCTGAAGGTCTTGTCGACCAAAACAATGCTGGGAAGGTTTGTAAGCTTAAGAAGTCCATTTATGGACTAAAGCAAGCTAGCAGAAGTTGGAATCTGCGATTCGATGAACAATCGGTAAGTTTGGTTTTATCAATAATCCAGATGAATCTTGTGTTTACAAGAAGGTCAGTGGGAGTGACATCGCCTTCTTAGTCTTATATGTCGATGACATATTGCTCATTGGAAACATCATTTCGTTGCTAGAGTCTGTAAAGGCCTGGCTTGGAAAATGTTTCTCAATGAAAGACTTAGGAGAGGCTTAGTACATACTAGGCATCATGATCTATAGGGATAGATCAAAAACGATGATTGGATTGAGTCAAAGTACTTATATTGATAAGATACTTGCTCGATTTAGCATGGAAAGGGACAAGAGAGGTCACCTGCCAATGTCACATGGCATAACCCTTAGCAAAAAGCAGTGTCCACAGACACCTAATGAACGGGAAAGAATGAATTTGATTCCATATGCTTCGCTTATTGGATCGATCATGTATGCCATGATGTGTACTAGGCCAGATGTATCGTATGCCTTGAGTGCTACGAGCCGTTACCAATCAGATCCAGGAGAGGCCCATTGGACTGCGGCCAAGAATATCCTAGAGTACCTGAAAAGGAACAAGGATAAATTCCTGGTGTATGGTGGTTCAGAGGAATTAGTTGTTGAAGGTTATACCGACGCAAGCTTCCAGACAGACAGAGACGTTTTCAAATCGCAATCTGGATATGTGTTCTGTCTAAATGGAGGAGCGTTCAGTTGGAAGAGTGCCAAGCAGAGTACAACAACAGATTCTACAACTGAAGCCGAGTACTTAGCAGCTGCTGAAGCGGCTAAGGAGGCTATTTGGATTCGTAAGTTCATTGGTGAACTTGATGGTGTACCCTCCATAAAGGTTCCAATAGCCCTCTATTGTGACAACAATGGAGCTATTTCTCAAGCCAGAGAGCCAAGGGAACATCAGAAAGTCAAACATGTCAAACAGCAGTTTCACATGATTCGAGAATGGAAATCAGAAGGTGAAATCAGAATTTGCAAAGTTGTAACGGATGACAATGTAGCCGATCCACTTACTAAACCTTTTCCTCAAGTGAAGCACAACAAGAACGTTGAGGCAATGGGAATCAAGCATGTAGGAGACTGGCTTTGATTTCCTTGTTTAGTGTTTTAGTTAAATTTTGAACATTTAATGTAAGAAACTAAGAAAAATCATTCAAGTTTTGGAGTAATATAAATTTCATGAAATATTTTATTACTCCGTTTGCTATTTAATTGTGGTTTAAGATTAAATAATGAGTTCATTAGATTCTTGGAATATTCAAAATAGGGTATCAAGACCAGTCTTGGTAAGGAAACACCTATTAAGTGAACATTGAATATTATAATCAAAAATTATCCCTAATCAAGTTCATTTAAACGATGGACGATTAATGACCAATTGAGATTAGTGTGTAGTCTGATTTGTAGCACTGTTTCTTGTGCTACGAGGACATGATTGTCATAAATCATTTGCACAGGTATTGGTTTAGAACCATACTGGATCGACCTGTGAGAATACTTTAAGAGATTAAAAATCGTCATAAATATACTTCTAATTATGGCTATCGGAACCTATTTACTTGACCATGAGTATTTTGAGTTCTCTTGTTTGAGTACTAGTCCGCTTTGATGTTGTCAAACGTTTGCCGTAATAGGAGATTATAACGGCAACACTCGAGCGGCTAGGTCCTCTCAGTAAGAGGAGCTACGTTACAAGACTGGGAATGTCCCCCTAATAAAATAGGGAAGATGTCTTTGTTGTATACAATGCCTCTCTTAGAGAGAGACTGTAAAAATGCATGGCCGTGCTCGGATGAATTTTAGAAATCATCTGTTTATTGACAGTTGGACTCGGAATCGAGAAACACTTCTGGACATAATAAGGATGACGAAATAATCTTACCTTATAATTCATGAAGTGACATAGGAAAGGGGCTATACAATAAATGCTCACTTGTCCGGAAGGACAAGTGGGAGATTGAAAGAAATGGTGTCCTTCGAACAAGTGTATTACTCTGATAGCGGGTTCAGAATTATTAGAAAGCTAATAAATTCAGTAAGGTCAAGTGATTGGAATGCTTGGTTGGAGGCCGCTTCCGATTAGTAATATTAATGTATAATTAATATTACTGCTTAATCTTGATTGAATCCCTTCGGGTCACACCCAAGCAAAATATACGAACCGACTCGACGAATTAATTCGAAAGAAATTAATTCGTCACCCGAGTGTTAAAAGAGCGTCAAAACCGAGCGTCGGAAGTAGAGTCAAAATAGTAAAAGACGAGACGGCAAAATTAGTAATAAATAAAAAATGACTAAAATACCCCTAGCATCGGAATCCCGAGTGCTAGAAAATTAAGCAAGCTAGCAGCCTGCACCATGTGCGAGGCTTGCTAGCAAGCTACGGCCAGTGGCCTGCAAGCATTGCGTGGCTTGCTGGCGCGCGCTACTGCTAGAAGCCCGTACATGTGCGTGGCTTGCTAGCAGCGCCAATCGGCAGCAGCAGCCCGCACATATGTGCATGGGCGTGCTGGGTCGAGAAGGCTGCAGCTAGCAGCCCGCGTGTGCGGGGCTAGGCTGGGCCGAGTGCTAGGGCCGAGTCTTTGAGGAAGCATGTGAAGGGAGTGTGTTTGTGTGAGGACAAGGGGCACAAGGAGAGGAAGGAGTGGGGAGCAAGTATGGTCCCCTCCTCTCCAAGTGGTCCTCACTTCTCTTTACATAAAATAAAGACACTTGTCGATTTATAACTTGCTTGCCTATTTAATTTATTTTAGCTTTAAATTAAATTTTGGAATTTCATGATCCCACATTGATGGGATTGAAATTCTCACTCCCACTTTTCTCTATAAATACCCATCATGGGATTTGGAGAAAAGTGCTTGAGTGGGAGTTAGAAAGAGCATTGCATTTTGGCAAAAACTCTTAAACTCTATTAACACTGGGGTTTTGGTCGGACCTTGCTAACTCCAAGGTAGCGGACCTAAAAAGTCGGTGTTCGTCCTTTTATGGTGGATACCGTTGGAGGCTCGGTAATTTCGGAGCTAAAGCTTTCAAGTCAGAGCCCGACTTTTAGGGCGAAGCACGCGTCAAAGGTAAATTCCGATTTTATCCTTCTATGTTTATTTGTTATTCTTTATGGTTTTATTAATTGCGAGTGGTTCTTTGGGTCGGGGTTGTTTCCGCGGTAAGTTGGACTTACCAAACCCTAACAGTGACCAATCGATGGAAGATAGGAAAACGAGCAACCCCAAGCATCCTGGGGGCTAAAAAAAGCAGGCACGAGTATCCCCAAGCCTAAAACCGAAAAAATGATTAGCTTAAAGGAGAAAAGAAAAAATAATAATTGAAAGAAGCTTAAAGTACATACTTCAAGGGTAGGATCGTGCCATGTAAGGGAGATCCGAGGCACCTCAGTAGCTGGCGCGGAATCCATTATCCGGATCGCCTTGCCCATAGCTGTAAGCATACGGGCATACGACACGTTCGCCCAACTCAGGTTACCTACTTGCCCCAAATCACTGAGAAAAATAAGTAACCCAATAGCGAAACGTTCTCCTCAATCACTGAAGATAGTGATGGAAAGAACGTGAGAAATGTATATCTGAGCCAGCTGCTCAGGTGTACACTATCGATCAAGCTCATCAGCCGATAACTCGTCGGTGAGAATCGAGTACGGACAAGACTGCGCATACACGTGAAGGCCCGCGGTGAGACGGTCCCCTACAAGGTCACGAAGTCTCTTGTCTGACCCCTTAACGATATCTATGGCTATGGGCTCGCCTCCAAAAGGAAAACCCGTAATCATAGAGAAATCTAAAGGGTAACTGTCATCTTTCCCCTTGGAAAGTGAAAAGTGTTGGTGGAATCCCACCAAAACTATAGCAATCCACGGAGGAAAGCTTACGATGCAGGCTGACTCAATAAATCCCGAAGAGTCGCCTCGGGCAAACTCGCAAAACGGGCTCGCAGGTCACCAGAGCCGTATAGACGCATTCTAGGCTCACACTAAGAAAATAAATAATAAAAAAAAAATAAATAAAAAAATTTAATTAAAAAACGGTTATGGTTTATAAAGGAGAAAAAACGAAGAAAAAAGAGAAAAACGAAGGTGCAAAGAACTCACGATGCCGCGCCACCCTCTGATCGAGACATGATGATCTGGGTCCCACTTAAGGGCCCTAGGGTCCCAGTTGGGAGGAGCCTCCAAAACCACATTATCTTGGCGACGTCGATCGACTGCGACACCTCGCTCCCGAACCTCCTCTCGAGGATGGGTCACCCTCTTTCGAGGGCGGACCGCCTCGTCAAGACCCTCTAGAATCTCCTCAGCATCGACAAATGGAGGCGAGTCCATGCTATGATGGATAAAGTTTCTTTATTAGTTTATTTTCTTTTCTAAACTAAGCTAATATACGTATTCTAGACCCATTTCGGTAGCATAACGGCTGCTGATAGGGAAAAACACAAAAATCGAATGCCACCCATACTTAGAGGCTACGATACTTACAGTTAAACTCTGTAAATGGGTCTTCTAACACCCACAAAAGCCATCCTATACCAGTTTCAACTAAGCATTCAAGGGATTGTATTTCAAAATCTCAAAGAATCAACTACTCCTAGACGAATAACAGTAATACTAACATGATTATCGTCTATCAAACAATTTTGAGGTTTAAAGATGGCAAAAAAAAATAAGCTAAGAGTATGCTTCGCGCCATTTTTCAACAATTCAAAATTCGCAAAATGTTAATTATGAAAGTAATACAAGTTCCATTACTATTATCTACTTTATAATCAGCAAATGTAACCAAGACGAGCAAGAAAAAGAAATAGATTCAAGCAAAATTCGAAGAAAAAGAGCAAGAACGAACTGAACAAAGAAATGCTCATATAAGGTTCGATACATAACCATTTTTCATGAAATTTGTTGCAAAAAACTCCTTAAAACATAGTATAACAACATGAAAAAAACAATTTCAAGAATAATGGACCAAATAAAAAACCCCCCAAATTCGAAATTTAGGGTTTAACGATTAGAAAATCGTCCCAACTAAGCCAAAATCAAACGAAATTTAACAAAAGACTTACATTGGATTATGGAAATTATGAATGAGGGACGAGATCTACTTCCTTTAGCTTCGAAAAACAAGAAAATCTGAGCTTCCTAGAGAGAGAAAGGAGCGAAAATGGCGAAGGAAGAAGAAAGATAGTGCGAAATGAAAATCGCGCTCACTGATTTCTTTTTGCAGCTATAAATGTCGCGCGAAACTTAATCTGTTGCGCGTGACAGACCACCGCAACTCAGAACGACGCATGCGCCTGGCCAACACGACCCACTGCATTGCGGGCAGATATTGTTCAATAAAATGACCGGAATCCAGATTTTGATCCGTTTGATCATATTTCAACGGTTTTTGCTCGTTATAAGACGTAATGGCGCACAAATTATCAAAATATTTTAAATTGCTTTGCCTTTTTTAGTTTGTTTTCTTCTTTGTTAGTTTTTTGCATCATTCTTGCATGCACACCATGCTTTGTGCCTTCCTTAAGCATACGTTTTGAACGTTTTTTGTAAGAGTGTCTTAAGACGTTCCGTGTTGGTGCTTTACTTAAAAGCACCCATAGACAGGTTTGTCATTTTACTGTACTGACTTTACAAATGTCCGACTTTTCTTCTTTTTTCACGTCCGAAGCAAAAAGGAAGGCGTTGTCATGCAGCGCAAAAATACAAAAGGCGTATTGTACAACGCAAAATTGTACAGCGTAGGTGTTATGTAAAATTTCACTTCAGCCCAAGCTTTGCGAGATCTACCTCTCGGAATTAAAAGGTAGAGGATTACTTTAGGCGTTAGCTCACGAGTCGACAGGCGCGCCGAACCATTAGGAACAGACACTTCTTGATTGGAAGCAAATACGGTAGTTGGAGAGCTTACTAGCTTACCGGACAGTTAGGGTGTCCATCCATCCTCTGTATAAAGAAGCGACGAGACGATGTCGCGCCTATGTAGTCACATGCCCCCATTCCTGAGACACGTGTACTCATCTTTTGGACAAAACTGCTGAGAGAGTTGTTGAGTTTCTTCCCTCTCACTGGTTTTGGATATATGCCTCCTGTCCTGAGACAAATAGTTTTATCTTGCGGACATCCGGCTCGAATACCAGACCATTTCGGCTCGAATACCGAAAACACCTTTTTTTTTTTATCTTTTTACTTTGTTAAAGTCAGGCTAAAGTTTCAATGACATATCGAGGGACTTTAGACCAACGATGACACGATTGAGAGGAATTCAAACCCTTTTATTCTTTTTTAAAACCGATCTCTTCTCATGACTTGACATCACCCAGAACACCTTTACTTGTAAAACCGTTCTATAATTGCAAAGGATCAATCTAAATTCTTTAGGGTGTTAATACTAGGAATAAACTTTTCCTAGCCTTAATAGCTACTTGTTTCAAACACTTAGCGAACCAAGGATCGTTTTTGCATCCTTAACGTTTCTAAAAGATTATCTATTCTTTGAGCACTTCGCAGAATGAGTCTCGGATTTATTTACTTGACAACTTTTATCATCGTCTATTATAGACTCGGTCAAAGTGGGGGCTAACTGTAGTCACCTACTTTTGGCTTCATGTCCCGACAAGAAGTGTAATGACGATAAATAACACTACAACAAAAAGAGAAAAAAGTAACGCATAATACAGAACTGTCAAGTTGGATAGGCGTTCTATAGAAGTATATGGAACGCATTTGTGCGACGACAGTTGTATAAACTAAAATATATAGAACGCCTCCATTTAATAACAGTTTTATTTGTTTTAATCAAATAAATAAAAATAATTTATGCAAAATCTAATTTGATAATATAGAACGCCTAGGTATGGTCACTGTTGTAAGGAGAGTTAAACAGAATGCCTCTATTAGAGAAACGTTCTATCTAATTTTAGGATTTTATATTAATTTAAATTTTTTTAAAAAAAATCTAGTATAAACCTCTTTCTTCTCTTTATGCGCCTCTTCTTCAGTTATTACCTCTAATCTCACCCCTCCATTTCCCTCCCTTGAGATCCCACGATCTGATTAATCCCTCTCGTTCTTTCTCTCAATTTAACCAAGCAGCTCTTCTTTTCTCTCAATTTCCTAGGGTTTCTAGGGTAGAAGTCTGTTCTTGAGTGTTCTTGTTTTTCTACATTAATTTCTTCCTTTCTTTCACTTTTAGGATCCCCTAGGCTACGTTTTTTTTATTAAATTTGTAGCCACGATCCTCTTTGTTGTCAGCCAATCAGGTTTTTTTTGTGTTTTTTTAAAATCTCAACTTCTAGTTTGTTGTGCTTGCTGCCAACGTTTGTGTTCTTCAGGCCACTTCATAAGCTTTAACCACTTATCATCCTTCCTTGTCTAACACGTGTAAGTGTACTTGGCTTGAGAGGGATTAGTGGCATTAGGTTTTTACAAGATTTTTTAAGGATTTTCCTTAAACTCCTCTATTTCTTACCTTCCTCAGTTTTACTCATTCACTGTTCTTTCAATAGCATTTACTCTCCTTCTCTTTAAACCTGCCTTTGTTGTCTTCTTCATTATGGCGCATAATAATTATTGGACGGTCTACCAATCGGGGGTATATTTAAATCAGCCACTGGGGAATTACTTAATAAACATCGAATGGAACAAAGCGGTGGTATGCCGATTCTTTGGGCCCTCCCCTCCATGTAGAGCGATCGTTCAACAGATGGTCGATACACAGTGGCTCACACGAGGTAACATTATCGTTCATCGCACTGGTTGTTATTATGTTTTTGCATGTTCACATGTGGCGGACGTAGAAGCTTTACTTGAGCAACACTCTTTCGTTTTGGATGGCCGTATTTGCAACGTTGGTAGGTGTAATAGGTTTACAATTCCTGCCAATGTGAATTTTGACATTACCAGACTTTGGGTTCGTGTGTATGGCCTTCCCTTTGGCCTCCTAGACCTGGAATGGGCTTTTGAAACGCTTAAACTGGTTGGAGTTGTTGAAACCCTTGATTATGATGGGGATGGATTGCCTGAGGAGCCGGAATTTAGGGGACAATTGTTGGTTGATTTGTCTAAGCCTTTAATTCCAGGGTGTTTTGTTCCCGGTGAATTCGACCCTCTTTGGGTTTATTTTAGATATGAAGGGGTTTTTTTGTTCTGTAAAAAATGTGGAGTTGTGGGTCATGATAAAGAGTTCTGTCATTTCTCGGACTATGTGGCTGCTAGAAGGGTTCATGCTCGATTGGAGGAGTTCGAGGCTCAAGGGTATACGGTGCTTTTTAATCCAAACAATAGACCGTTGTATACCAATATGATTGAGGGTACTCAGGAGGTTTTCTCAACCCGAAATACTAGGGTTAATCTTCTTGTTTTAGCACAAGATTTCGAGTACGAGGATAGTAGCTCGGGGAACGATACAACAACTATGGATGGTGATAATGATAATTCGGATAACAATGATGGGAATTCTGGTGAGAATGATGATGAGCAGGAACCTCCGGATGATAATGCTGAAGGGGACGAGAATCCAGATTCAGATGCGAGTGCAGAGCCCGATAACTCTGATGATTCAGACTCTAACTCTTCGGGGGCAGGGGATGATGATAACCAGGACGGTCAAGGGAATGATGTTGCTCCTAATGGCGATAATAATGATAATATTGAGCCGGAGTTCATTCCAATTAATGGGATTTATGAGAATGGGTATATGTCGCATCATCTTAATGGGACCTTTTCTTCTTCCTCGGAGCAGTTAGTGTACAAATCTGCTTCAGATCATGGTAATCCGAGTACCAATTCTTCAGAAACGGACCCTACTACTCCCGAATCCTATCATAATCCGCACTCACAGAGGTTTGCTGAAGAAAATCATGCTATTCAGGCTCAGAAACAACATCAGAGGGTAGCCATTCCTGTAGGGGATCCTTACGCTCCCTTTACAGCAAATCAATCTCAAGCTAGAGTAGGGGGAGGGTTTTGAATTTCTGCTGCACTAGAAGAGAGCTACTTATCAAAGGATTTTACCTCTGCTTCTCCCCTGCATCAAGCTAATAATGTGTCTGCTATATTTTCTGATGCTCCTTTTTCTGCTGTTCTTAATTCTGATTCTCCCTTTGATAATGTTATTAATTCTGATACTACTAATTATGTTGCTAATTTTTCTAATACCGTTGGGTATTCTTATGCTGCCGTGAATTCTGAGTATATGCAGGTCGGGGCTCATTCAACCCAGCTACCTGATACTTCCATTCCGATGGATATTGCTGTGCCTACCTTGTTTGCTTCTCTGTCATTGTCGGATAAGTCAGTGCCTGCTCCTGCTGCTCCTAATCCGCGTCGTTCTAATGGGATGCACAACAAGGGCAGGGTGTATTATGCTCAGTCTTCACCTGGGGCAGATGGTGGCTCACCAAAGAAGCGGAAGCACCATGCTCAGGCAGTCAGCTGCAGGTCTTGTGATCGGCCTCCCTTCTTGGGGTATTCAGGGTCTACCTGGTTCCAGAAGAGGCGCAAGATTCGAAACCTAAACTTATACAGGAAAGGGGGGTTCTCCTTTACATCTCCTTCGCCTACTGGGTTTTTCAGTCATCAAAAATGCTTCTCTGATGTTGACACGGCTGCTGACTTGGGCTTTAATGGCTCTTTATCGTCTACTTTCTTGAATGTGGAAGCAAGGAAGGCTCATTCTGGTCATGTTAAATACAAGAGGAAGCTAATAGATAGCTGGGTTTCTTCTTCTCTTAAATTGCAGAAAATTAATGATTCTGTTCATTGTGTTGGTGCAGGGAATAGTCCACGTTTGAATGCTACTAATGCTACCTTTGCTTCTGTTTTGCGTGCTACTGATGGTTTGGCGGCTGGCCCTTCACAACTCCCAAGGGATTCATGATTGTTACATCATGGAATTGTCGGGGTCTTAATGACGTTAACTCCCCCAAACTCCCTTATGTTTTTTGGTTACTTCACTCCTTTGTTCCAAATTTTTTGTTTCTTAGTGAAACTAAAGTTCCTGTCTCGGTAGTAACTAGCTTACTTTCTAGTTCTAATCCCTCCTCGGTTTTTGGGGTTGACTCGGTTGGTAGTAGCGGAGGTTTAGTGGTTTTTGGGTATGGATCGGACGATGTTTCTTGTGTTTTTTGTTGCTCCAATGTAGTACTTTGTAATATTAAAATTCCTATTAAAATAAGTAGGTGTGTGATGTTTGTTTACGGTGCTCCTGTGGTAGAGGATAGACCTCAAGCATGGGGTTTGATTTTAGATTTACTTGCCATTGCTCCTAATTGTTTGATAATTGGTGATATCAATCAAGTAGAGCGTAACTATGACAGGTTGGGGGGTTCAACTGTTATTAAGGGTTGGGAATCCTTTATTGATTTTAGTTTAAAAGCTAGCTTAATTTCAACCCCTTTCAAAGGTCCCCCCTACACCTGGACAAACAATCGACAGGCTCATAAACTCATTTTACAACGACTGGATCGCTCTTATATGACCTCAGATTGGTTTCATAACTATCCAGACAGCCGTTTGATTAATCAACCGATATTTATTTCTGACCATGCGGCTATTGTGTTTGATGACTCTCCCTTTCACCATGCGTCAAATAGGCCTTATCAATTGGACAATTGGTGCCTCAACTTCACCCAGGTACATGACTTTGTTAGGGATACATGGCAAAGGAACACTCTGGGCTCGCCAATGTTTATCCTCTCGACAAAGTTAGCCAATGTTAAGATTCTGATTCGGAGATGGTGTCTCAATAACAAGAAGTATTGGGGTGTGGATTGGAAGAATTTTTCAAAAGAACTCTCAGTTGAAGGGGAATCAATTCGCTCGGTCCCAGATGCGGCTCAGTATATGTCTAATATTGTTACTTCGAAGGAGAGTATCTTCCTACAGCTTCAATTTTGGAGACAACGTTGTAAGAAGAATTGGATTCTTCAGGGTGTCTGTCCCTCAAAGGTTTTGTTCTCTAAATTTAAAAGTCGCCAGAAGAAGAATCATATTACATCTCTTCTTGATGAACAGGGTGTTCTCCAGTTTGGTCAAACAAAGGTTCAGAATGTTGTACTGCATTCTCTCAAGAATACTTTCAAATCTGATGCCATCCCTTCTTATGATCCGGATATTTTGATACGGTTCTGAGAGAGCTTGATCTTCCTCGTTTCAATGCCTCCCAAATTGCTAATCTGGAGCGTCCCTTCACGGCTGCTGAGATTCGTCTTGCCATGTTCTCTTTAGGGAATAGTAAGTCTCCAGGTCCAGACGGAATCACAGTTGAGTTCTTTAAGTCTCACTGGGATGTCGTGGGAGATTCAGTAGTCCTTGGCATTCAAAGTTTCTTTCAATCAGGGTATCTCTTGAAGGAGTGGAATCAGTCCCTCCTTGTTATGATTCCTAAGATTGGTACCCCAACAGAGATGGGCCATTTAAGGCCGATTAGTCTTTGCAATACAATTTACAAATGTGAAATGTCTGGTGGCAAGATTACGCCAGTATCTCCCTATTCTCATCTCGGATTCTCAACATGCCTTTGTCCAAGGCCGTGTAATGACGGATAATATTCTTCTAAGCCATGAACTGATGGAGAAAATCAATGGCTCAAAAACAGGCACCAATTGGCTTGCTGCAATTAAAATTGATGTGAGCAAAGCTTATGATAGAATCCACTGGAGTTTTCTCCTGCAGGTCTTACAAGCCTATGGGTTTCCGGCTCGCTGGTTACAGATGATCCAACAATGCCTCGCCACGGTTACTTACAAATCCTTGGTTAACGGTACAACCTCGGACACCTTTAAGCCACAACGTGGCCTGCGCCAAGGTGATCCTCTCTCTCCGTACCTTTTCCTATTCTGCATGGATATTTTCTCTAGTATGCTGCATTTGGGCCAGGACTTGAAGCTTTTTCAGGGAATCAAGCTCTCTCGTACAAGTCCTACAATTTCCCATCTATTCTTTGCGGATGATGCCCTTATCTTCTTTCGGCCGTCAACTGTGTCCTGTACGAATATCATGCGGATTATTCAAAGGTTTACCAACATTTCGGGAGAAGAGCTAAACCTGTCAAAATCTTTGATCAAGTTCAGCCCGAACATTGGCTCGCCTGCTCAGATCGGGTTCAAGTATATATTCCAAATGAAACATGTTCAGGTGTTCGATCATCACCTGGGGGCTCCTATCGACTTCGTTGGGAAGAAGAAAGATCACTTCCAATTCATCATCGACAAAATTATTGGAATAATCCATTGTTTAAATGCTACTCGCATGTCACAATCGCAGAATTTAATTATCATTAACTCAATCCTCGTTGCAATGGCTTCCCATGTGCTAGCATGCTATGACCTGCCAATCTCGGTTACGGGGAAAATTGACTCCTTGCTTATGCGTTTCTTCTGGGCGCACTCGGAAAACAAAGGCTTGCATTGGGTTAATAAGGATACCATGCACCTTCCTCGTGGGATGGGTGGCTTGGGCATTCGCTGTTTGTCCTCCTTAAATAAGGCGTTGTTAATGAAACAGGTTTGGAGACTCTTTTCCAACCCGCAGCTGCAAGTCTCTAAAGTTTTTAGGGCTCGTACAACCTTTCTATCCAACAGCTCTAGTTCTCGGCCCCGTTACTTTGGACGACATTCCTATGGTCTTCGAGGGTTACTAAGGGCGAACACCCTTCTCAAACAAGGTTGCAGCTGGAAAATTGGAAACGGCCAGTCCACTCTAGCTGGTTCAGCTAAGTGGGTCAATGGGTGCATCCCGGAGTTCAAACCCGGAATTTCGGAGCCATCTTTAGCCCCTCATACTGTCAGCTTTTTCATCAATCATCAGGAAAACGGGTGGGATACTACCAAAGTTGTCAACTCGTTTATCCCTGCGGATGCTTCTACTATCCTGGCAATGGAGGCCCCTGATACAACTCAAGCTAATTTTTGTTACTGGGCGGGTACTCCATCTGGAAAATACTCGGTTAAAACTGGTTATGCTATGCTTCAACAACAGCTTTCCCCGGCTGCCATTCCTCTTCATACGAACTCTTTCTGGAAGATTCTCTAGTCTCTCCAGTTGCATTCTAAATGGAAGCTATTTTTATGGAAGCTGTTGCACCGCGCTCTTGCGGTCAAGGTGGAACTTCATCACAGAGGGGTTCCGATTCAAGACGTTTTTTGTGACCTGTGTAGTACGGAACCAGAGGATTTACAACACCTTTTCAGAATGTGCTGCAATGCGCGTTCGGTGTAGAGGGGTGGATGCCTTGGCATTCGCTCAGAATTCAATGGAGACCTTTCTCTCTCAGATTGGATCCAAGATTATATCCGACTTTTTATCAGTCAAGATGGACCATCAAGTGCTCGCTTGGGTACCTTTGTCGGTACGCTTTGGACCTTGTGGTTATGTCGAAACTCCAAAATCTTTAGGAATTCATCGGCGTCGCGACCTTTTGACTCTTTGTTTAGGGAGGTTATGGAGAATCATTCTATCTTTCTCTACTCAGATAGTAATTCTGTTGGCCAGGTGGCAGACGATTGTGCCTCTTCTCCGCCTGGCTTTCACATTGCTCAGCTTGGCCTGGAGCCCCATGGGAGTTCTTTACTTTCTCTTCAAATAGATGGTTCTTGGTTCAAAGATTCTCAACGAGCTGGAATGGGCTGGTGTATGGATAACGATGACCCACTGGATGAGCGAACCTCCGGTGGGAGTAACTACGGTGTTTGTTCCTCTCCTTTACATGCGGAGGCTTTGGCATGCTTGTATGGGCTTCAATGGGCTTTTGATTGCGGGTTTCACTCTATTACTGTTTGGACGGATTCTTATAATCTGGTCTCCTTGCTTCGCGGACTGGGCCAGGGCAGTGTCGGTTATATTTGGCTTATTCGGAGAATTTTACAGCTTGGCTCACGCTTCCAGGTGTGTAGTATTAATAAGGTGGATCGTCAGCGTGTCTACAGGGCTCATCTTATAGCAGGAGAAGCGGTGGCTCACTCTATTCGCTTTAATATTAATATGTAGTTGTTTGTATCCTTTGTCAAAAAAAAAATAAAAAAAAAAAAAAAAAAAAAAAAAAAAAAAAAAAAAAAAGATCCCACGATCTCAATCAATCTCCTCCCACAAACACTCTCTACCCTCCCACAAAGTGAAACTCAAACTTCAACTCCTACAAACGAAATAGATCATTAACAAGTAGTCTCTCCCATAAATCCAATTTCACCCATTTCAATTCCTTTTTAAGATTGAACCAAAGTTTCTCCAAACGGTCTTCCTCTTTCCCCTCTTTTTTGAGCTTTAAAATGTCACCACCGTTCTTCACGACTTCACCAAACGATGTAATCGCCAGCGGGGATTCGAGGCAACCTTCTGCTCCGATTTCGTTAATGGCAGCAGCATGTCTTTCGTTCGACCATTTCTTCATTGACTTTCTAATGTTTAATTTAATTTATCATCTCTGTTCTGGTATGAATATTTAATCTTCTGAAGTTTTATCTTGAAATTATTGATTTGCTAATATTGTTGAAATTATGGAAAATTTCTGTTAAATTTTTGTCTTATTTTGGATCAATTTTTTTTTTTTTTTTGTATTTAATCAATCGATGTTTAATTTGTTTTAATCAATTTAATTTTAGGAAAATTGTAATTGGATATTAGTTCGGTTTTGGCCTTGGTTCGATTTCTGAGTTTTTGGTGAAAATAATAAGGTTTTGCATACTTCTTTTTCGAAAAAAAAATTAAATTGATTTTTATCTTGATTATTTTTTTGTTTATTCTTGCAAATTAATGAAAATTCATGAATTTCCAACACTGATGTTTGTGCAATTTTTTGATGTTCAGCGACTAAATGTTGTAAAATCCAAGTTTAACTATTGTTGTAATTTATTCTTACATATATAGCAGGGTTCTTTTAGTTTTGATTATGTTATGAGTAATTATAATTTTTTTGATCCTAACTTTTTTTCATATCTTGTTTTCAATTTGATGAAAATTTATCAATGGAAGCTAGAATAGCTGATAATTAATTTGCTTTGTACTTTTTATTCATATATATTGTACGGAGAAGTTCAATAGATGTATTACAGAGTAATACTGTATTATTTTTTGAAAGAGTATTGGAGATGTATTATACGAAGTACAATATAAATTATAAATCTAGAATACGTATCATTTTGTAGCCTACTTTTACGGAATTGGAATGGTTAATACGATGAATTATATACCGGAAAATCATTTCAATATTTTCTATTTTTTTTTTTTGAAAAAATCGAAGAACAGAGGACTGTTATCAGAGATAGGCGTTCTCTTTTTATATAATTATAGAACGCCTAACATAAGATATGTATTCTCTTTTCCTTGTATTTTTCTTTCTTTGTTCATAGTATTGGAAGCGCCTATCTTGGTAAGGCGTTATGTATTGTATTGAATATAGAATGCCTCAAATAGGCGTCGTATATACCTTAAAAGGCACCCCACTTGAAGTACGCCTCTAAGGCGCTCTATATTGCCAATTCTAGACATTCTCTAAAGCCTTTTTTGTAGTAGTGTAAAACCATCTTCGTGTTAGATTGAAGTGGAGAATGCTTATGGATAACTAGTTAAGCCACAAAACACAAAAACTAGCCCAAACTAAAAAAACAAAGCTACACAAGGTCCAATTAACTAAATTCGATTAATATTAGGGTTAAGCCCGTGCTTAAAACCCAATAATGACGAATTAAGGAGCGCCTAGGTTAAATTTTAATGTTGCCGCAGGAAAATCCGCGTGCATATCAATCAGTCGCGTTGGGCAGGCGCGCACAACTATTTCAATTGCGCGCGACACTTAGTACAACCTCTAGAGATGTGCTCACGGAAGATTCGGAATTTTACGAAACTATAGAATCGAATCTTACTATAAAGCCGCGCGCAAGAAATTCAGATAGCAGCGCAACCCAATTGGGATGCCGCACGCAACTAATCCTGTTGCGTGCGACACCTGCTGCGACAGAATGTTCTAAACCCTAATCCTACCCATTCCCTATAAATAGAGGCTTTATCCGAGGGTTAAACACACAAAAAATAACCTAAAACTCTGACGAAATACTTGTGAACTTGTGCTACCTAACCCCTCAGCTCTTGTCCTAAACACTTACCCCTTGATATATTGTTACTACGATGGAGGTTCCCCAACAAGAAGGTGTCCATAAGTGTTCTAAACGAAAATCTAGCAAAGACAAATGGTAAATTCTCGAGCACTTAGATAAATCATATTAATTTTCTTGTTTTACAGAATCTTAATTAATTAATTAGTGTTGTTTGATCACCTTAAAAGGAATAATTAATTATTTCCACATAGTATCTTACGTCAAATAAAGGTTAGAATTGGATAATTAATTGTTGGTTGATCATTTAAGCCAGGGCAAATATTGTATATTTTCTTGTTCTTTTCACAAAATTGATTAAATAAAGAATAACGACGTTGCAATGTAATTCCTACGTGAATTAACGTGTGTAAATAAAATCAATTAACTTAGTTTTAGGTTTCGCGTTGCTGTAGGGAATATTTTCAAGCCTTTAAATCCCACTAGCTTGAACCCCACTGTGATCATACACTAAAGTACTGTGGCGTCCAAAAGGGAAGAAGATAGAGCAAAAGAGTCGCCAACAAGTTTTTACGGAACTTGTAAACCGTTCACGAGGTGAAGGTTACACCCCTTAACGATCCAAGAGATCGTCAACTCCATAAGGTCATGAACCAAAATAGGGTTCGGGGATGATGGTACAAATCCAACCTAAAAGAGATTGAACCTGCCCTAATAATAGGCCTCTATTTTATTCTGCTCGTTTTCATGTGCGCTTTCTGACTAACGTATCAATAGGATTAACCCTAAACCTGTTTATCTATATTAGTTGAATTTAATGCACAAACAAATCTATTATTGGCGATCACTTGAATTATAATCAAAGTTAACCTAACAAGATTATTAATTATCTTATTAAGCGTGATTACAAGTATCAATTCCCTTTAACATGCATAAAAGGCGTGATCAAGCAATTAAGAATAAATAATGTATCAAGCAAGATAATCAAAAATAATCAATATCATGAATAATAATTATAATAATGATAATATCATCATAAATAAAATAATCAACATCAAAATAATAATAATAATAATAATAATAATAATAATAATAATAATAATAATAATATTCATAATAATCATAAATTATAACAATTATAATCATAATCATGCTCATAATCATGTTCATGTTAATATTAAAGCATAATAAAAATAGCAAGATCCTAGGCATGATACTAACAAGATTAATAACAAATCCTAGCATGTCACTAAGCAATAAAAATCAAATCTTTAACCCTAACATGATACTAACATGAATAAATATTAGGAAGAAAATAGGAAGCATCCCAGGAATCATATTTAATATTAAAGTTACCCTAGACATGATACTAGGAATATCATAATAACGATATAAACATGATTTCTACATCATAATATCAATTAAAATCAATTAAAGTACTTACTTGGATGCCTCGTACCTCTTTCTAATAACAAAATACACACGTTAGTAACTTCAAGGAAAATAATAATCAAAACAATTAAATTAAATAATTGAAATAGAGATTTGGGACCAAACCCTCAGAAATTAAAACCTTTCACGTCTAGGACGAAGGCAACTTCGAATATGGCTAGGTGTTTCTAGATCTTGTGAATGCGGAATTTTGTATTAAAAAGAAAAGAAGAAAGAATGCATGAAGAGATGAAGAAATTATTGAAAATTGATGAATGAATGATGAAGATGATGAATGAAGAGAATTGATGAATGGTTTGTGAATGAAGAGAGTCGGTTATTGGTAATTGATAGATGTAGATGATCCCTGAAAACGGAGTTTTTGATACGATATTTATAGAGAAAATCATCCAAAAAAGATAATTTATCAAAACAGAGCCTGAAGACCACAAAAATGCATTGGCGCCAGGACCAGTGGCTAGCGCCAGGCGCCAATGGCTGGCGTCTGGCGCCAATCCTGATTCCAGGCGCCAAGGCCTGGGGTTGGACGCCAAATCGACTTTCAACGCGTTTTCGAAAAACTGATAAACTTACCGTACTGGAAGATATAATTTCAATCGAAAATGCTATTTGATCTAATTAAAACTCTGAAGAGTCCTAATTGAATTAAGAATGAAAAGAACCTTCTAGAATATTCTAGAAGACTAAAACCATTCCTAATTGCATTAGGAATGATAAATTATATTAGGCCCTCCCCTAGATCATAGGGCCGTACTTAAAACTCAAACCGGGCCCATTTTAGTAAATTGGCCATAATTTCCTCAATATTCATCGGAATTGGGCTTATAATATATCGTTGGAAAGGTCTTTGCAAGCCCCATCCAACTATACTACTATTGGACCCATATTATGGACCAACCAAACTGGATTGGCTGTTTTTTTAAAATAAAGTTTTCAAATACAGAGAGAAGAGAAAAGAAATAAAACTTTCCGCAACACTAGACCTTTTCACACTTTCGTTTCATTCGATTACGATTCGACGTGAAAGGCACTCATCACTGGGTTTGGTTTTGGGGAGACACAAATGGGTGTTTACAGTTGCATATATTGTTTGGTAATGAAATTGCAAAAAAGGAAGAGCTAGTAGAGGCCGTACTAGGTCTAGAATAGCGATTCCTCCCTAAAAGGAACATTATTTTAGTACCCTCGCTCCCGAACTCATTTCTGGTTTATGTAGACCAATTTGGGCATGGGTAAACTTACGATTCGTGCTAATTATTCCATGAACTCCACATTGAAAAAAGGCATGAAAGAGGTTTATGAGTTTTCCTAACACTCATTGGCGACTCCTACTTGTTCCTTACAAAAAAGCGTGATGAGAGTATCATTTCTAATTCAAGGTCTCCCAAACAGTCTAGAATTCAAATCCTAATACATCCTAACAAGTGTAAAGTCCTAGGCATTTAAATGGCCATGGGCATTTGAGGAAGGACCCCTTACGATGGGATCACCCTCCTTACAAAACCCAGAGATGAATATCTTTCATGTCATTTGTTATCAAACAAAGCGAAAGTGTGAAAAGTCTAGGTATGAGGATGTTTTTATTAAATATCTCTTCTTTATGTTTTTGAAAATATTTTTGTTCTTACCCTATTTATGAAAAACATGCATTCCTGTTTAGTTTGGTCCATGATATGGGTCTAATAAAGTTATAGTTGGATGGGGCTCAAAAAGAGCTTTTTAACGATATATTATAAGCCCAATTCCGATGAATAATGAGGAAGTTATGACCAAAATACTAAACTGGGCCCGATTTGGTTCTTATAGACGGTCCAATGATCTAGAGATGGGCCTATTATTAATTATCATTCCTAAAGCTATTAGGATTATTATAGTCTTCTAGAATTATCTAGAAGGTTCTCTTAAATCCTAATGGATTGATAATTATGTTTTAAGAGTTTTACTTGGAATAAAATAATTGTGTTTACGAAAATACGATTTTACCCTTTAAACACAGATTTTACGACTTAATTTTATCGAGAAGTGAATTCTGTGTACATAAGATGTATTTTCCTACGCATCGCCTTGTGTCGCAGTGCGTCGCCTGGCGACGGAGCCTGTCGCTTGGCGACGAGCTCTGTCGTAGGCAACATATGGCAGTTTTATTCCGTGTTGAACTCGAAGTATTTTCTATCATTTTCGGACTATTTTCTTATAAATAGGGTCCTTGGACCTCCGTTTTCAATCACCAATTCTCAACCAAAATTCTCTAATTCTTTTCTCTCTCTAAGCTAAATATTATTCTCTCTCTCCCTTTTTCTAACCTAACTTTTTACAAATAAAATTCCTCATACATTAGCACTAGACACACCTAGCCAAGTTCGAAGTTGCCTTCGTCCTAGACGTGAAAGGTTTGATATTTCTGAGGGTTTGGTCCCAAATCTCTATTTCAATTATTTAATTTAATGTTTGATTTTTATTATATTTTCCTTGAAGTTACTAGCTTGTGTATTTTGTTATTAGAAAGAGATACGAGGCATCCAAGTAAGTACTTTAATTGTTTAATTGATATTATGATATAGAAATCATGCTTAGATTATTTTATTGATTCCTAGTATCATGTTAGGATGTTTTGATTGATTCTTAGTATCATGCTTAGATTATTTTATTACTTCCTAGTATCATGTTTATTAGGGGTAACGAATAAATTTCTAATATCAAGTATGATTGTTATGATGCTTCCTATTTCTTTTTTAATATCATTTTTAGTATCATGTTAGGGCTAAAACTTTAATCTTTATATGTTTAGTGACATGCTTAGATTTATTAATTTTGTTAGTATCATGCCTAGGATCTTGCTAATATTATTATGCTTTAACATGATTATTTTAATTATAATTGTGATAATTATGATTATATTTATTATGTTGCTTGATGTTGATATATATTATTATTATTGCTTGATCACATCTTTTATACATATTTAAAGGGAATTTGTACTTGTAATCACGCTTAATAAGATAATTAATAATCTTGTTTAAGTTAATATGATTATAATTTAAGTGATCGCCAATAATAGATTTATTTGTGCATTAATATTTCAACTAACATAGATTAAACAGGTTTAGGGTATTGATTAGGGGATTTTTATCCACCAAGCGCCGTTTGACAAGTGGACCAACCAGGTTCCGCCACGCGTCCTCCACGGACCACTTAAGACACGCCACGTGTCCACCCATGCCAAATGGGACAACCGGCCATCAAGGCCCATTTCAGTCTAGAAGCCCGATCGGCCCTAGGTTTACCTTAAACCTAGAGAGTTGCACGCTTCCCAAGGCTATAAATACTCGATTAATCCTCATTAATCAAGGGACCGAATAATTAACGGAACGGAGGAGAAACATTACGGAACACACTAATAACCGGCTGATCTCGCTAGCAAAGCAGATTACCTACATTAAATACTCTCACCTAGAGAGACCTTATTACTTTAATTTCTGTATTAATTACTCCTTAATCAGGTACTAACTTGACCGTTGGAGGCGGAGCTCTCAGGAGTCTCCGTTATTTTGCAGGTACAGGCGTCCGGTTCCAGTCTCGGAATTGTAGCTCTCCCGCAGGACATCAGAAAACCCCAAAACATTTGGCGCCGTCTGTGGGGAGAGTACTTCAGAGATGGCATCCAAGTCTGTACCGACCCCAGAAGAGAGGCGTCCCCTAGACGACCCTCAAGTTCAGTCGGACCATGATACCGAAAGTGAATTTGAAGTTGAAACTCATACAGCTCCAGACGGGACCCTAAGGGCCCGCCGTACCCGTCATACTGAAATAAGGGAACGGGAGTATCTTCAAACAGGAAGCGAGCCAGCAGGCGCACCGCTTGCTCGGCAACAGCCGACTGATGGGTCTGCTCCGATCACAAGGAACGAACTCATGACCTTCATGAGGGGATTCAAGGGAGAGATCCAAGAGTTGATCAACAAAAAACCGCCTGCTTCAGTCAAAGAGCAGGCGGCCAAAAAACCTTCCACTTCACTGAAGAGGAAGCCAGTTCAAGGGCGAGAGGCGACTCCCCATCCTAAATCTAAGAAGCGGGAGCCGTCTGCTCTTGATTTCACAAAACTCCGTTATCCTACGGGAAATAGGAAACCGGTTCGTCATATTCAGGCGGACGGGTCAAAGCAAACGTTCACAGATGCTCGGCACCTGCTAGAGCAGAAGAAGAGTGACCGATTATCAGAGTCGGCTTCTACTTCAAATTTTCAGGACAGTTTGCGAAATGCCTCGATGAGGCCAACTCAGTCGTACCATGAGAGTCAGTCAGGCGGCACCTCCCGTCAGTCTGGCTTTCATAGTGTGCAGGCGGTACCAAATTTACCATTTGTGCCGCAACAACAATATTTTATGCAGCCACCTCCATTTGGTGGACCTGCAGCAAAAAACGTCCAACCTATGGACTGGCAGCTACGGCTGCTTAGACTTGGTGAACAGCCGTCGGCCTTCTCCAAGGAAATTACTGAAGCCGCTCAGCCGGCCAAAGTAAAAAATGTTTTAGTAGGCGCCTATGATGGCACTACTAACCCGGAAGACCATCTGATGGCATTCACCAACCTGATGTACCTTCAAGGGTTGGATGATCCCACTTGGTGCAAGTGTTTCCCAGCAACTCTCAAGGGAATTGCACAGCAATGGTTCGGCAACCTGCCGACTGGTTGTGTAAACAGTTTCAGGACGCTTGCTTACTTATTTGCCTCCAACTTTGCAATGAACATCCCTGCGAAGAAAACGACCCTTGATTTGGGAACAATTCAGCAGGGTGAAAAGGAGGGGCTTCGTTCCTACATCAGGCGGTTCAACCTGATGAGAATACAGATTCAAGGGTTACCGGATGAGGTAGCTTATACTGACTTTTTTAGAGGTCTCAAAGACGGGTCTACCTTCAAATTTGATTTAGTTCGAAAAAGGGTGGCGACTCTTCAAGAGGCCTTGATTGAAGCAGAAGCCTATATACAGGCGACTGATCTGTGTACAATGAAACAGTCGGACGGGAAGAGGTTCGACAATAGAGAAGGACGACAGAAACAGTCGTCCAACAAAGATGAAAAAAGAAAAGGGGTCTGGGCGGCTGATTCCTCTAAACAGCCGGCCAAGAAGAAAAAGGAATTCAAACCATACTCCCCAAAGTATGTGTTTAACAAGGATAACCAGTTTATCCTAAAAGAAATAAAGGGACGGCTCTCAATTGAGAAACCGCTCCCCATGAAGGGTTCTGCGAGCAACCGGAACCAAGACAAAATCTGTGCTTATCATGATGACATTGGTCATCACACCAACGACTGCATTAGTCTCATGCGGTACCTAGACCGCTTGGCTGATCAAGGTGATCTTGACACTTATGTCAAGAAATCTACGGGGAATACTTCCTCAAAAAAGCAGTCGGCCAAAAAGAATCAACAGGCCGACAGTTCCGATACAGATGATGCAGTCGTCTACACCATTGCAGGCGGCTTCTCAGGAGGCGGCCCCACTATTAGGGGCAACAAAGATAATATAAGGCGGTTAGATGTAAATTCCGTTCACCAAGAACGACCGTCCAAATATACATTTCCTGAGATTGTCATCACTGAAGAGGATCTAGGAGGAATAAGGGGGCCGCATGACGACCCTCTCGTTATTGAATGTAAAGTGGCCAACCAGAGAGTTGGTCGAATCCTCATAGATACTGGGAGCTCTTCAGATCTCATCAGCAGCAAATGTCTGTCAAAACTGAAATATCAGACGGACTGCATACATCCGGCCTCCCACCCTTTAATAGGGTTTGGAGGAGGAGTCGTCCACCCACTGGGACGAGTTGATCTACCCGTCCGCCTGGGCGAAAAAGGGGAAGGACGACACATGGTAGTCCGATTCCTAGTTGTAGAGGAACTCTCTGCCTACAACATGATTCTGGGTCGCCCAACCCTGAATAGTGCCAAGGCTGTTATAATCCCGTCACTTATGCTGCTTAAGTTTGAAAGGGACAATGGAACAGTCGGCTCCCTAAGGGGAGATCAGAGGATGGCCCGAGAGTGCTATCTCTCGGATGTCAAACCCACTGCTAAGGCCACTGGGTCAAGTGGAGAAAAAACAGACCTTGACAATGTCAAGGAAAGTGCGCCTGTTCAAGAAACAGGCGACAGAAAAAGAAAGGCGTCCCAGACAGAGTCCGCCAGAAAGGCAAGAAAATAGCAATCATTGGCAGAGGACCGGCCGGATGAGTTCCGCCCTCAGCCGGCTGGTGAGCATACGGACCTGATATTAGACGACTCCCGCCCTGACCGAACAGTCAAAGTTGGGACGACTGCTCTGAGAAACCTTGGTGATGACTTTCACAACCTGTTGAAAGAATACAAGGACATCTTTGCATTTGAAGTCCATGAAATGCCAGGCATTAGTCCTGATCTGGCAGTACACAAACTCGCTGTGGATCCGAAAAAGAAGCCGGTACGGCAAAAGAAGCGGAACCATGGTGAAGAAAGAGGTCAGGCGGCCGCCGCCGAAGTCAAAAAATTACTTGATGCAGGGTTCATTCGGCAATGTTACTTCCCAGATTGGGTTGCAAATGTGGTACTTGTTAAAAAGCCGAATGGCACCTGGCGAATGTGTGTAGACTACACAGACTTGAACAAGGCGTGCCCCAAAGACAGTTACCCTCTGCCCAAAATTGATAACCTGGTCGACTCAACAGCCGGCCATGCCTTGATGAGTTTTATGGACGCCTATTCTGGTTTTCATCAAATTCCTTTGTGGAAGAAAGATCAGGAGAAGACGGCCTTCGTCACTGATCAGGGATTATACTGTTATACGGTCATGCCGTTTGGTCTTAAGAATGCCCCGGCTACATTCCAACGAATGATAAACACAGTGTTCTTTGATCAGATTGGGAGAAACGTCGAGGCATACATTGATGATATGATTGTTAAGACTAAACTTCAGAAAGATCATCTGACGGATCTCCGAGAAACTTTCGCCACACTCAGGCGGCACCATGTCATGCTCAATCCCAAGAAATGTGTATTTGGAGTTGAGTCTGGGAAATTTCTCGGATTCCTTATCAACCAGAGAGGAATAGAGGCGAACCCTGAGAAGGTACAGGCGGTCATTGACATGCAGTCGCCTCGTACCGTCCGAGAGGTTCAGAAGTTAACAGGTTGTCTGGCGGCCTTGGGAAGATTTCTAAGCCGATCAGGCGACAAATGCCTATACTTTTTCCAGGCAATTAAGAAAAAGGCAAGGTTTGAATGGGGGCCGGATGCTGAGGCCGCCTTCCAGAAATTAAAGGTTCACTTGCATTCCTTGCCAAGGCTGGTCAGCCCTTTGCCCAAAGAAAATCTCTACATGTACCTGGCCGTCTCTGATCATGCGTTAAGCGCGGTGCTCCTTGCTGAAAGGGACGGCTGTCAACTTCCGGTCTACTTTGTCAGTCACGTACTGAAAAATGCCGAGTTGAGGTATCCCCTAGTGGAGAAATTTGGTCTTGCACTCTTCATGGCTGTTAAAAAATTGAAGCCCTACTTTCTGGCACATGCAGTCGTCGTGTATACCGACCAACCGATCAAACGGCCCCTTACCACCATGGAGTCCTCCGGACGAATGATCAAATGGGCCATAGAAATGCAGAGTCTCGAAGTTACTTTCGAGCCTAGAAAAGCAGTGAAGGGGCAAGCCTTTGCTGACTTTATTGTAGAGATGACTCGTCCTCCTGACTCTCAAGTTCCAGACCAAGTCTGGAAGGTATATGTGGACGGAAGCTCTACTATTCAATTTTGTATTACGAGGGGCATGCCGTCTGTACCTTTACAGTCGGCTACTCTCCATTGAGTTTCACTCTTTATCTTTACAGGGGCACGCCGTCTGTTCCATTACAGTCGGCTACTCTCCCTCGAGTATTTTACTCACAATACTTAGCTAAAAAGTTTAGGGCCTGGCCGATCCTGTAACTAACAGGCGGCTACCCTTCTTTTACTTAGCACATACGTTCACCAAGAACATACCAAGGCCACTGGCCGAATGATCAGACCAGGCGCCTAGTCAACTGATCTAACTTTTAAAAACTAATCCGACCTGTCCCAACATTATAGCAGGCGTCCGGCGGCATCCATTCGGATGAAATTCGTCGCAGAGAGCAGCTCCCTTTTGGGTGGAACATTGTTCTATAAACTAATTACACGGCACCTATACGACTGTCCCAAAGGGCAACCACGTAGCCGTTTTTGAGACAAGGATAACTCTATCACTAACCAAACCAGTGGTAGCAGTTGACATCTGAGTCAGATGACCGCCTGTATTACTTGGGATAAATGCAGGGGGTACCTATTGAGTTAATAGCCAACAAACATTGGCGAATCAAGGGGTCTAGCCGGCCTACGCCGCCTGGTACCTCTACTTCTCAAACAAAAGTGACGGCGACTGAGTAACTCCAAAGTTAACTCAGTCACTCCTTCAAATTTGGTATGGAACCTAAAAAGTTTGAGTCGTCCGCCTGTTTTATACAAACAAGGGCACTCGAACCCCTATTCCTACTGGATAACCTATTGAGTAAATAGCCAACAAACATTGGTAAATCAAGGGGTCTAGCCGGCCTACGCCGCCTGATACCTTTACTACTCAATCAAGATTGTGACGAAGACTAAGTAACTCCTATGTTAACTTAATAGTCACTCAAACTTAGTACTGAGCCTAAAAGGTACGAGTCGTCCACTTGTTTTTAATAAACAAAGGCTCTCAACCAATACTCTTGCTAGGTTAACAAATAACAAATTAGAGGCCAACATTGGCAATAAAGGGAAACAACCGGTACCCGCCGCTTGTTTTCCTACTTAAATTCCTTGGCTACTTGGTAATTCTATTTACTTGGTCAAATTGAATAAAGAGTTCGAATACCGATTGAGTAAATGGCCGACTGATCATCTATCCTGGAAACAGACAACCAGTCGTCCAGGGGCATAGGCGGCATACTTACTATTTGTACCGGTCTTAACGTTCGGCCATACACAACAGTCTGTCTAGTGAGCAAATTTCAAATACTTAGACAAATTTGAACAAAAACAAAAAATTTGATTAAAATGAGCCGGCCATAAAAGACCAGCAGAATATTCAAAACCCCGGCCCCCTGGCCGGGTAATTACAAAGCAAACGGCACGCAGGCCGTGAAAAGAAAAAATATACTTAAAGCTTAAGAAGGGGGCAGTTCAGTATCAGCAGCAGCCGCCTGGTCAGCACTCTTCTTGCTGGACTCGGCCTTCGCTGCATCATCTTTTGATGCCTTTCCCCCAAGTGGCACAAGCGCCACAACAGGCTCTTCCTCCTCCAACGCAACGTCCATCGCCTCTTCTTCAGCAGCCGCCAGGATCTGTTGATTATATATTTCCGAACACTGGCGGTACGTTCTTTCCCATGAGGCAAAGTCGGCACTGGGGAACAGTCGTTCCCAGGTCATGCGTTGGATTTGGGCGGAGTCTTCCACCATCTCCCGGACGAGCTCTTGTTTTTCTTGCTCGGCCTTGTCCGAGAGCTCTTGGGTAAGACTCTTCTCCTGGTTCACCAGGCGTTCTTTTACGTTAGCCAAAGATTTCTCCATGGCTTCGTAAGAGTGCATTTTCTGGCGAAGGGGTTTCAGCTCGGCTTTAAATTTGGTGACGGTCCCCTCCAGCTCGTCAACCTTCTTTTGGGCCGCCTCTAGCTGAGCCCGAACAGCGGCGGTCGCCTGCGCCTGATAATAAAGAAGATCAATGGTCAGTACTTCATTTTGGGCAATTTGAAACATTGCTTTATCACAGCTGGAGGCGGCCATAGCCTTTGCGGCCTTTACCTCTTTGTTTTTCCGATCAATCGGCTTGCGAAGGCTGTTGACTCGGAGCAGGGCCTAAGTACAAAGAAAAACAGGCGTCAGTTTCCAATCATAAGGGTTAACAGGCGTCCTGGAACTTCAAAAGGGTATACCTCAGCTAGGATCCCCGAAATTCCATCGAGGTCAAGGGTGCCGGCACCCTTGACCGCCTCCCTGTCAGAGGGAGGAACTACTTTAACCATTGACTTGGCTACCTCAACCAAGTCAAGTCCCTGGGGGCCGGCTGCATTAAGCAGAAGGAAAAACAAGTTAGACCTAATCAAGAAGGAAGCAAGAGTGAGTTTTTACAAGCAAGTGTCCATACATCTAGGCGGCCCCGCCTGGGTTTTTGAAGAAGTGGCCGGCTGCTTCTCAGCCGCCACTGTTTTCCTGGAAGACCCAGGAGAGCTTGCAACAGTCGTTCTCCGGGCCTTGGGGTCCGGCTGTTGCGAGGAAGAAGCCCTTGGAGTGCCAGACTGAAAACAAAAAGAGTTAGTATATGCATAATACAACTTAAAGGGGAAGAGTTTTCAAAGCTTACCAAGGGTGCCTCCTTGCTGGGGGAGTCGGCGTACGACTGCTTCATTAGCGAAACCCGCAGCATGGCCGCCGCAGTCTTAGATGCTGTTATTTTACTCATGGCGTCGGCTGAAAGAAATAAACAGCAAAGTTAGTAAAAATCCCAAGTAAACAAGGCGTGAGAAAACAGAGTATTCGTCAGGCCGGCTACCTCTAGAGCACCGACTGCCGAGGCCACAGGCGGCCAAGAAGTACTCATCATAGAGCCACTTGAAGCTCGGGACGCAGTGTAGGGGTACTTGCTCTCGTACCCCTGAAGTAGAGTTCACCCTAGTCTCTACTTTGAAGAGTCCTTTGTCTAGGATCTCTCTTTTAGCCTTTGGGGGAACAGGCGGCATGCTGCGGCCGCCTGCAAGAAGAGGCGGATCTCTGTTCCACTTGTTAAAACGTTTGTTCAGCTCCGTGTCTGAACTCTCGATAATAAGGAAGGTGTTCCGCCAATCCTTCCATTTGTTTGCCTTACCTCTCGTCATGAGGTAACCCCTGTGGCTTGTTAGTTGATACCAGCCGGTACCTCCCGACTTAGGGGTCCGGCTGAGATAGTTCATGTGGGCGAAAGCCTCAAAACTTGGCTCCACCCCGTTCAGTTCGCACCCGGCCACATAGCCGAGTACGTTTACCCAAGAGTTGGGGGCTAACTGCCATAACCCCAGATCATACCCATCTAAAATCCGCTGAACAGCCGGATGTAATGGGAAGCGCAGACCAGCTTTGATGGCCGCCACATAGCAGCCAAAACAGCCGTCACCATAGCTGGTACCAGCCGGCCAGACGACAGTATCTTCTGGATCCGGCACAAACAGTAAATACTCCGGGCTCATTTTGTGGTTAGCAATAAAGCTCGCCACGTTGTCTCGCATGGTTGCGATCCGGCCCCGGGGCACCCTGCAGTAGTAGGGGGTGTTTTCCTCTCTGTAAGAGGCGGACGGCTCTGCCCAATTATCCCCCTTCTCCACTGCATGGGAACTTCTCGCCTCTTGTAGGCGGTTATGTTTTTCTTCTGAGTCAGAAGAACTATGGTCAGAAGAACTATGGTCAGAAGAGCTGGAATCGGACTCGTCCCCTGACGAGTCCGAAGAGGACGACTCCTCCCCTCTCCTAGAGGGGCCCGCCTCCTCTCCCTTAGAAGGAGCAGAAGGTAAATTAGACATGTCCACGGTTAGATGAGAAGGGAACACCTTGGTCCCTCTCTCAGAACTGTCAGCTTGACAGTCGCCTCGTTCCACATCTGGCGCCTGGTCAGATGTTTCGCTAAGGAGTACCCTTTGGGAGGAGCCGTCTGAGTTTGATATTCTAGCAGTCTTTTTTGTTCTGGCCATCACGTTCTGCATAGACACAGATTCAGTCGGACTTTGTATAAAGGGCAAAGATGGGTCCAGAAAAGGGCAGGCGGCACTCCTAGTCCTAGATTCAGCCGTCCCCGGTGACCGGCTGATCACTAACTTAGGGCGTGTCGTGTGCTTCCATGGTGCCATTTCAAAAAATAAAAAGAAAATTAAGAGTAAGAGAACTGAGTTACCTGAACGGATGACAGTTGATGAAGTCCTGAAAGTTCGGGTCAGTCGGCTTGTCAGAACAGGCGGTAGGCAGAAAAAGTCCGAAAATGTCAGAGCAAGTTCAGGGGTCCGAATGTTCTCGCAAAAATTCTCAAATGTGAAAATGACCGAAGTCAGCACTTCCTTTTATAGGCAAAATGAGAAGGCGAAGGGTCGCTTCCGAATTCAAATTTGGGCGGGAGAGTCTCCCGGCCGTCTGCAAGGTGACACCTGTAACGGGCCGTCGCCTGTCACCGTGCGACGCCTGTCACAGGCGACACGTGACCAGTCGCGTGCCACCTGTGAGGGGCAAATGATTAGGGGATTTTTATCCACCAAGCGCCGTTTGACAAGTGGACCAACCAGGTTCCGCCACGCGTCCTCCACGGACCACTTAAGACACGCCACGTGTCCACCCATGCCAAATGGGACAACCGGCCATCAAGGCCCATTTCAGTCTAGAAGCCCGATCGGCCCTAGGTTTACCTTAAACCTAGAGAGTTGCACGCTTCCCAAGGCTATAAATACTCGATTAATCCTCATTAATCAAGGGACCGAATAATTAACGGAACGGAGGAGAAACATTACGGAACACACTAATAACCGGCTGATCTCGCTAGCAAAGCAGATTACCTACATTAAATACTCTCACCTAGAGAGACCTTATTACTTTAATTTCTGTATTAATTACTCCTTAATCAGGTACTAACTTGACCGTTGGAGGCGGAGCTCTCAGGAGTCTCCGTTATTTTGCAGGTACAGGCGTCCGGTTCCAGTCTCGGAATTGTAGCTCTCCCGCAGGACATCAGAAAACCCCAAAACAGGTATATCTATTGATTGTATGTTAGTCAGAAAGCGCACAAGAATACGGGTAGAATAAAGTATAGGCCTATTTTATAGGATGAGTTCTTTCTCTTTTAGATTGGATTTGTACCTTCATCCCTGAACTTCCAGTCTTGGTTCCATACCTATTGGAGTTAGAGATCTCCTGGATCGTTAAGGGGTGTAACCTTTGTGAATGGTTTACAAGTTCATAAACTTGTTGGCGACTCTTTTGCTCTAATATCCTTCACTTTGGACGCCACCATGTTTAAGTGTATGATCACAGTGGGGTTCAAGTTTGAGATAATGCTTGAAATATTCCCTACAGCGGGTATCAAAGAGACATGTTATGTTACATAAATTTATTATTAAAATTTACAAGTATTAAATTATTACATTAACATTTATAAGTATAGCTTGAAATATTCTACAACTAACTGAGTAAGTTTAAAAAATTTTACAAGCATACTCCACATCTCAATAGTATAACTTGTAGACGTCAAACACCTGTCCAATAATATAATTTATGCATAATGTTAGTCAATTAATAGCCAAAAACCAAGTCTCTGAAGAAATTTAATCAACTCATATAAGAAAATTGCAAAGAGTACCTCTACAACACTAACATATTTAAAAGTATAACATAAACCTGCAGATTCATGGGATGAAATTATAGATACAACAGCCCCTGAAATAGGGGAAAAATGAATAATCTGTATTTGCAAACAATATTTTTGACTCCTACCCAAATGTATAGTGCTAACAATTCAATAAATTTTTTAAATCCAATTTATTATAAACCATAGACAAATACTTTATTAACCGATTATGTTTCGGGGTTTTCTGATGTCCTGCGGGAGAGTTTCAATTCCGAGACTGGAACCGGACGCCTGTACCTGCAAAACAAACGGATGCTCCGGATGATTGGAGATCCGCCTCCGACGGTCAAGTTAGTACTTGATTAAGGAGTAATTAATGCGGAAATTAAAGTGATTGGGTCTCTCTAGGTGAGAGAGTTTAATGTGTGTAATCTGCGTAATCTCCCTTAATGAGGATTAAGGGAGGTATTTATAACCTCGGGAAACGTGCCAATCTAGGTTAGGTTAACCTTGGGCTGATTGGGCTTCCCTCGGAAGTTGGGCCTGGGTGGCCGACTTCTCCATTAGGCATGGAGTATGCCACGTGTCATGACATAATAGGTCCAAGGCGGACGAATAAGCGTGTGCCACGTGGCAAGCCCTGAGAGGTCCAACTGGGGAACACTTGGCAGGACCTGATTGGCCCACGTGGCGCATTTCGATTGGTGGGAGGAAAATCCCCTAATCATTTGCCCCTCACAGGTGGCACGTGACTGGTCACGTATTACCTGTGACAGGTAACGCCCTGTAACAGGCGACGGCCTGCTACAGGTGTCACTCGGCGAGAGGCCGAGAGATTCTCCCGCCAAAATTTTGAATTCTGGAAGTGACCCTTCGCCTTCTCACTTCGCCTATATAAAGGAGTGTTGACTTCGGTCATTTTCACACTTGAAAACTTTGTGAGAGAACATTCGGACCCCTGAACTTGCTCTGACATTTTGGACCCTTTCTGCCTACCGCCTGCTCTGACAAGCCGACTGCAAAGGATTTTCAGAACTTCATCAATTGTCACTCGTTCAGGTAACCGTCGGTTCTCTTACTCTTAATTTTCTCTTTACTTTATTCTTTTTTGAAATGGCACCACGGAAGCACACGACACGACCTAGGTTAGTGATCAGCCGGTCACCGGGGACGGCTGAATCTAGGACTAGGAGTGTCGCCTGCTCTTTTCTGGACCCATCTTTGCCCTTTATACAAAGTCCGACTGTATCTGTGTCTATGCAGAGCATGATGGCCAGAACAAAAAAGACTGCCAGGATCTCAAACTCAGACGGCTCCTCCCACAGGGTGCCGATTAGTGAAACATCTGACCAGGCGCTAGATGTGGAAGTGAAACAAAGCGGCTTGAAAGCCGGCAGTTCTGAGGGAGGAGTCAAAGTGACCCCTTCCCATTTTACAGTTGACAATTCTACATTCTCTCCTGCTCCTTTTAAAGGAGAGGAGGCGGGCCCCCCCGGGAGAGGGGAGGAGTCGTCCTCTTCGGACTCGTCAGAGGACGATTCCGAGTCTAGCTCTTCTGGCCATGCTTCTCTGGACACAGAAGAGAAAAACAGTCGCCTACAAGAGGCGAGGCTTTCTCACGCAGTTGAGAAGGGGGACGATTGGGCGGAGCCATCCGCCTCTCACCAAGAGCAAAATACCCCCTACTACTGCACGGTACATCGGGGCCGGATCACAGCCATGCAAGAGAAAGTGGAGAGCTTTATCGGAAACCACACAATGGGCCCCGGCTTTTTAGTGTTCGTGCCGGATCCAGAAGACACAGTCGTCTGGCCGGCTGGTACCAGTTATGATGGCGCCTGCTTTGGCTGCTACGAGGCGGCCATCAAGGTTGGGCTGCGCTTCCCACTACATCCGGCTGTTCAGCGGATCTTGGATGGGTTTGAGTTGGGGTTATGGCAGTTAGCCCCGAACTCTTGGGTCAACGTACTCGGCTATGTGGCCGGGTGCGAACTGCACGGGGTGGAGCCAAACTTCGAGGCTTTCGCCCACATGAACTACCTCAGCCGGACCCCTAAGGCAGGCGGTACCGGTTGGTATCAATTGACGAGCCACAGGGGCTACCTCATGACGAGAGGTAAATCAAACAAATGGAAGGACTGACGGAGCACCTTCCTTATCATTGAGAGTTCAGACACAGAGCTGAACAAGCGCTTCAATAGGTGGAACAGGAATCCGCCCCTTCTTGCAGGCGGCCGCAACATGCCACGTGTTCCCCCCAAGGCTAAGAAAGAGATCCTAGACAAAGGACTCTTCAAAGTAGAGTCGAAGGTGAACTCTACTTCAGGGGTACGAGAGCAAGTACCCCTGCACTGCGTCCCGAGCTTCAAATGGCTTTACGACGAGTACTTTTTGGCCGCCTGTGGCCTCAGTAGTCCGTGCTCAAGAGATAGCTGGCATGTCGAATACTCTGTTGTTCCATGCATTTCTTGTTAGGACTTTTATTAACTTTGGTATTTGTTTTTGCAGCGGACGCCATGAGCAAAATTACCGCCTCCAAGACTGCGGCGGCCATGTTGCGGGCCTCCATCATGCAACAGTCTTCAACCGACTCCCCCAACAAGGGGGCACCCTTGGTGGGCTTCGAACCTTTCACCCTCTTTTTGGAGTTGTGTTTATGCATATACTGACTCTTTTCTTCTTTTTTAGACGGGCGCTCCAAGAGCTTCTTCTTCCCAACAGCCGGACCCCAAGGCCCGGAGGACGACTGTTGCGAGCTCTCCTGGTTCTTCCTGGAAACATGCGGCGGCTGAGAAACAGCCGGCCACTTCTTCTAAAACTCCAGCTGGGTCACCTAGAAGTATGAAATTATCCTTGTAAATTTTAGACTTGCTCCCTTCTTTACTAGGTCTAATCCGTTTGTTTATACTTGATGCAACCGGCCCTCAGGAGCCTGACTTGGTCGAGGTGGCCAAGTCTATGATCAAGGTCGTTCCTCCAGCTAAAAGGGAGGCGGTCAGGGGTGTCGGCACCCTTGACCTAGACGGGATTGCAGTGGTCCTTGCTGAGGTATACTTAGCGTATTTTTGAGTATTTGAATTCCAGGACGCCTGTTTTTTTTTTGTTTGGAAACTGACGCCTGTTCCCCTTTTTACTTAGGCCCTGCTCCGAGTGAACGACCTTCGCAAGCCGCTTGACCGGAAGAACAAAGAGGTAAAGGCTGCAAAAGCTATGGCCGCCTCTGACTGTGATAAGGCAATGTTTCAAATTTCCCAAAATGAAGTTCTGACCATTGATATTCTTTATTATCAGGCGCAGGCTACCGCCGCTATCCGGGCTCAGTTAGAGGCGGCCCAGAAGAGGAATAGCGAGTTGGAGGCGACCATCAACAACCTCAAGGCCGAGCTGAGACCTCTTCGCCAAAAGATGTCCTCATACGAAACCTTGGAGAAATCCTTGGCGAGCGTAAAGGTACGCCTGGTGACCCAGGAGAAGAGTCTTACTCAGGAGCTCTCGGAAAAGGCCGAGCAAGAAAAGAAAGAACTGGTCCGGGAGATGATGGAAGACTCTGCTCAAATCCAGCGCATGACTTGGGGCCGCCTCTTCCCCAATGCCGACTTTGCCTCCTGGGAAAAAAACGTACCGCCAGTGTTCTGATAGATATAATCAAGAGATCCTGGCGGCTGCTGAGGAAGAGGCACTAGAGGAGGAGGAGCAGCCGGTGGTGGCGCTTGTGCCGCTTGGGGATAATACATCACAGAAGGATGCAGCTGAAGCCGAGTCCAGCAAAAAGAGTGCTGACCAGGCAGCAGCTGCTAATATTGAAGATCTTCCCCCTTCATAAGCTTTATGTCTTCTTTCCCCGGCCTGCGTGCCGTTTGTTTGTATTTACCCGGCCAGGGGGCCGGGGCTCTAAATATTTTGCCGGTCTTTAATGACCGACTTCTTTTTAATGAATATTTTTGTTTTGCTTCAAATTTGTTTAAGTATTTAATATTCTGATATCCAATTGTACACTATACCGACTGTTTTACATGGCCGATAGTTGCAGACAGGTATGGATAGTTAGTCACGCCGCCTATGCCCCTGGACGACTGGTTGTCTGTTTCCAGGCTAGACGATCAGTCGGCCATGTATCCAATCGGTATTCGAACCATTTTAAAGACTGGATCCTGTTTAGGCAGGCGGTCATGTCATTTGTAAAATTAACCAAGTAGGAAAGTTGTTTCCTACTTGTCATGCTTTTAGGCTAGAGACTTTAGGCCGTCTAGGCCGACTGTTTCCCGCCATATTTAATCTAGTGTGAACAGGTGCTGTATGAACACCTTTTTAGTTTCATACTAAATTTTTAAGGAGTGACCAAGTAAACATGATTGTTACCTAGTCGCCAAGTAACTGAGTAGTAGAGGTATCAAGCGGTGGGTACCGGTTGTTCCCCTTTATTCGCCAATGTTTGTTGGCTTTTAACTCATAGGTTGTTAACCTAGCAGGAGTAGTGGTTGAGAGCCCCTGTTTGGTAAAAACAGGCGGACGACTCATACCTTTTAGGCTCCATACTAAGTTTGAGAGAGTGACTATGAGTTAACTTTGGTGTTACTTAGTCGTCGTCACTCTTGCTTGAGTAGTAAAGGTACCAGGCGGCGGAGGCCGGCTGAACCTTTTGATTCGCCAATGTTTGTTGGCTATTAACTCAAGAGGTACCCCCTGCATTTATCCCAAGTAATACAGGCGGTCATCTGACTCAGATGCCAATTGCTACCACTGGTTTGGTTAGTGATAGAGTTATCCTTGTCTCAAAAACGGCTATGTGGTTGCCCTTGGGGACAGTCGTATAGGTGCCGTGTAATTAGTTTATAGAGCAATGTTCCACCCAAAAGGGAGCTTCTCTCTGCGACGAATTTCATCCGGAGGGATGCCGCCGGACGCCTGCTATGATGTTGGGACATGTCGTATTAGTTTAAAGATTGGATCAGTGGGCTTGGCGCCTGGACTGATCATTCGGCTTGTGGAATTGGTTAGTTCTTGGTGAACGTAGGTGCTAAGTAAGAGGAGGGTAGCCGCCTGTTTAGGCACAGGGTCGGCTAGGCCCTGATCATTGTTAGCTAAGTATAAGGGGGGTGGCTGTGTTCTTTGGAACCAGTCGGCCCTCTTCTATGGAGAGTAGCCGACTATATATCCAGACGGCATGCCCCTATGGTGATAGAGTAAAATATTCAATGGAGAGTAGCCGACTGTAAAGGTACAGGCGGCATGCCCCTCTGAAGATAGAGTAAAATACTCAATGGAGAGTAGCCGACTGTAAAGGTACAGACGGCATGCCCCTCTGAAGATAGAGTAAAATACTCAATGGAGAGTAGCCGACTGTTTATTAGTAGGCGTGCCCCTCTTAGTACAAAATTGAATATTAAGTATGAAAACTTTTATTAAGTAGCCCTTGACTATTTATATCATTCAAAAGAAATATTTCTTAAGATTATCTGCATTCCAAGTTCGAGGCAACGGTTGGCCGTCTGGTGTTTCCAGACGGTAGGTACCGTCCCTGACCTCTTCACAGATTCGGTAGGGTCCTTCCCAGTTGGGAGTTAGTTTGCCAGACTCATTAGCCCTTCCAACTGCTTCCATTTTTCTAAGTACAAAGTCCCCCACTTTGAGTGGACGCCTGTGTACTTTTTTGTTGTATGATCTAGTCATTCTCAGGCGGTAAATTTCATGGCGCAAGACAGCATTGCCCCTCCTTTCAGGAAGTGAGTCTAATGCCAGGCGCATGGCTTCCCAGTTTGCCTCTTCGTCATATAGCATTACTCGAAGAGTCGGCTCGTAGTGTTCTAATGGAAGAACAGCTTCCGCACCATAAGTTAGGAGGAATGGAGTTTCTCTAGTCGCCCCTTTTTCAGTCGTCCTAATGGCCCAGAGAACATGTGGTAGTTCATCCGCCCATAGGCCGCCTGCTCGTTCAATCTTTTTCTTGAGACCGTCCGAGATAATTTTATTAAAGGCTTCTACCTGGCCGTTTGCTTGTGGACGGCCGACAGATGCAAAGTAGTTTGCAATTCCTCGGTCACCCAACCAGCTTTTAAGAACAGGCGTCTCAAATTGGGGACCATTATCAAAAATCATAGACATGGGGACCCCGAACCGAGTGATGACATTTTTCCAAATGAATGAAATTACATCTTTCGTCTTGATTCCCTTTACAGCCTCCGCCTCTACCCATTTAGTGAAGTAGTCAACGGCAACAAGTATGTACCTCCTTCCGCCTGTAGCAGGCGTATATGGACCCAGAATATCCATGCCCCACTTAGCAAACGGTAGTGGGCTATGAATGGTAGTGAGGTCAGTAGCCGGACGGTGAATTAGCTTGCCAAACCTTTGGCACTTGTCACATTTTTTCACCATCTCCATTGCATCTGCTTCTAAAGTAGGCCAAAAGTAGCCCTGCCGCCTTGCCCGTTGAGCAAGCGTCCTACCGCCTATATGGGAAGCACAGTAACCAGAGTGAAGATCGTCCAGTATCTCTCGCCCCTTTTTTGGATTAACACACTTTAAGAAGGGTTGAAGGTACCCCCTTTTGTGAAGTTCTCCCTTTATTATTTCAAAACTGGTTGCTCGTTTTTTCAGTGCTGCCGCCTGTTGATGATCATCCGGCAGGGTACCATTTGTCAGATATGCCCTGATTGGATCCATCCAGGTTGAGCTTCTGTCTAAGATTCCAATAGGTTCTTCCTCAATGCTTCTCCTCTCCATTACTTCCCAAAAAACAGTTCGAGGAGTATCACAGGAGGCGGATGATGCTAATTTTGACAGTGCATCCGCCTGGTTGTTTTCTGATCTCGGCACTTGGGTCAGATGGAAATCCTCAAAGGAGCCGACTTCTTGTCGGACCGCCTGTAAATACTTGATCATGGCCGGATGGGTTGCTTCGTATTCGCCATTGTACTGACTCACTATCAATTGTGAATCGGAACAGGCGTCTATTTTTCTTGCTCCTGCCGCCTTGCACATGCGGATTCCGGCTAGTAAAGCTTCATATTCCGCCTCATTGTTTGAGGCCAGAAAACTAAAGCGTAAAGCATACTCGTACCTGTCGCCCTCTGGCGACTGACATATGACTCCTGCTCCACAACCATTTGAAGTAGAGCTTCCATCCACATATACCTTCCAGACTTTGTCTGTAACTTGAGAGTCAGGAGGACGAGTCATCACAACAATAAAGTCAGCAAAGGCTTGCCCCTTCACTGCTTTTCTAGGCTCGAAAGTAACTTCGAGGCTCTGTATTTCTATGGCCCATTTGATCATTCGGCCTGACGACTCCATGATGGTCAGTGGCCGCTTGATAGGTTGGTCTGTATACACGACGACTACATGTGCCAAAAAGTAGGGCTTCAATTTTTTAACAGCCATGAAGAGTGCAAGACCAAATTTCTCCACTAAGGGATACCTCAACTCGGCATTTTTCAGTACATGACTGACAAAGTAGGCCGGGAGCTGACAGCCGTCTCTTTCAGCAAGGAGAACAGCGCTTAACGCATGATCAGAGACGGCCAGATACATGTAGAGTACTTCTTTGGGCAAAGGGTTGACCAGCCTCGGCAAGGAATGCAAGTGAACTTTCAATTTCTGGAAGGCCGCCTCAGCATCCGGCCCCCATTCAAACCTTACCTTTTTCTTAATTGCCTGGAAAAAGTATAGGCATTTGTCGCCTGATCGGCTTAGAAATCTTCCCAAGGCCGCCAGACAACCTGTTAACTTCTGAACCTCTCGGATGGTACGAGGCGACTGCATGTCGATGACCGCCTGCACCTTCTCAGGGTTCGCCTCTATTCCTCTCTGATTGATAAGGAATCCGAGAAATTTCCCAGACTCAACTCCAAAGACACATTTCTTGGGATTGAGCATGACATGGTGCCGCCTGAGTGTGGCGAAAGTTTCTCGGAGGTCCGACAGATGATCTTTCTGAAGTTTAGACTTGACAATCATATCATTAATATATGCCTCGACATTTCTCCCAATCTGATCAAAGAACACAGTGTTTATCATTCGCTGGAAAGTGGCCGGGGCATTCTTAAGACCAAACGGCATGACCGTATAACAGTATAACCCCTGATCAGTGACGAAGGCCGTCTTCTCCTAATCTTTCTCCCATAAAGGAATTTGATGGAAACTAGAGTAGGCGTCCATAAAGCTCATCAAAACATGGCCGGCTGTTGAGTCGACCAGGTTATCAATTTTAGGCAGAGGGAAACTGTCTTTTGGGCACGCCTTGTTTAAGTCTGTGTAGTCTACACACATTCGCCAGGTGCCATTCGGCTTTTTAACAAGCACCACATTTGCAACCCAGTCTAGGAAGTAACATTGCCGAATGAACCCTGCATCAAGTAATTTTTTAACTTCGGCGGCTGCCGCCTGACTTCTTTCTTCGCCATGGTTCCGCTTCTTCTGCCGTACCGGCTTCTTTTTCGGATCCACGGCCAGTTTATGTACCGCCAGATCAAGACTAATGCCTTGCATTTCATGGACTTCGAATGCAAAGATGTCCTTGTATTCTGTCAATAGTTTGTGAAAGTCGTCACCCAGGTCCCTTAGAGCAGTCGTCCCAACCTTGATTGTTCTGTCAGGACGCGAGTCATCTAAGATCAGGTCCGTATGCTCACCAGTTGGCTGAGGGCGGAATTCATCCGACCGCTCCTCTGCCAATGATTGTTATTTTCTGTCTTTTCTTGCGGCCCCTGTCTGGGATGCCTTTCTCTTCTTGCCGCCTGCTTCTTGAACAGGCGCACTCTCCTTGACATTGTCAAGGTCTATTTTTCCACCGCTCGACCCAGTGGCCATAACAGTGGGCTTGACATCCGAGAGATAGCACTCACGGGCCATCCTCTGATCTCCCCTTAGGGACCCGACTGTTCCATTATCCCTCTCAAACTTGAGCAACATAAGAGATGGGATTATAACAGCCTTGGAATTATTCAGGGTTGGTCGTCCCAGAATCATGTTGTAGGCCGAGAGTTCTTCTACTACCAAGAACCGGACTACCATGTGTCGTCCTTCCCTTTTTTCGCCCAGGCGGATGGGTAAATCCACTCGTCCCACTAGGTGGACGACTCCTCCTCCAAACCCTACTAAAGGGTGGGATGCCGGATGTATGCAATCAGTCTGATATTTTAGTTTCGACAGACATTTGCTACTGATGAGATCTGAGGAGCTTCCGGTATCTATGAGGATTCGGCCAACTCTCTGGTTGTCCACTTTACATTCAATAACGATAGGGTCGTCATGCGGCCCTCTTACCCCTCCTAGATCTTCTTCAGTGATGACAATCTCAGGAAATGAATATTTGGAGGGTCGTTCTTGGTGAACGGAATTTACATCTAACCATCTGATATTGTCTTTGTTGCCCCTAATAGTGGGGCCGCCTCCTGAGAAGCCGCCTGCAATGGTGTAGACGACTGCATCATCTGTATCGGAGCTGTCGGCCTGTTGATTCTTCTTGGCCGACTGCTTTTTCGAGGAAGTGTTCCTCGTAGATTTCTTGACATAACTGTCAAGATCACCTTGCTCAGCCAGGCGGTCCAGATACTGCATGAGACTGATGCATTCATTGGTGTGATGACCAACATCTTCATGATAATCACATAATTTTTTTTGGTTCCGGTTGTTTGCAGAACCCTTCATGGGGACCGGCTTCTCAATTGAGATCCGTCCCTTGATTTCCTTTAGGATAAATTGGCTATCCTTGTTAAACGCATAATTTGGGGAGTATGGTTTGAATTCTTTTTTCTTTTTCTGGGCTGGGTGTTTAGAGGAATCAGCCGCCCAGACCTCTTTTCTCTTCTCGTCTTTGTTTGACGACTGTTTCTGTCGTCCTTCTCTTTTGTCGGACCTTCTCCCGTCTGACTGTTTTACCGTACTACAAAGATCAGTCGCCTGTATATAAGCTTCCGCTTCAATCAAGACCTCTTGAAGAGTCGCCACCCTCTTTCGGACCAAATCAAATTTGAAGGTCGACCCGTCTTTGAGACCTCTGAAAAAGTCAGTATAGGCTACTTCATCCGGTAACCCTTGAATCTGTATTCTCATCAGGTTTAACCGCCTGATGTAAGAACGAAGCCCCTCCTTCTCGCCCTGCTGAATTGTTCCTAAATCAAGGGTCGTCTTCTTCGCAGGGATGTTCATGGCGAAGTTGGAGGTGAATAAGTAAGCAAGCGTCTTGAAGTTATTTACACACAACCAGTCGGCAGGTTGCCGAACCATTGTTGTGCGATTCCTTTGAGAGTCGCTGGGAAACACTTGCACCAAGTGGGATCATCCAACCCTTGAAGGTACATCAGGTTGGTGAATGCCATCAGATGGTCTTCTGGGTTAGTAGTGCCGTCATAGGCGCCTACTAATACATTTTTCACTTTGGCCGGCTGAGCGGCTTCAGTAATTTCCTTGGAGAAGGCCGACGGCTGTTCACCAAGTCTAAGCAACCGTAGCTGCCAGTCCATAGGTTGGACATTTTTTGCTGCATGTCCACCAAACGGAGGTGGCTGTAAAAAATACTGTTGTTGCGGTACAAACGGTAAGTTTGGTACCGCCTGGTCGCTATGAAAGCCGGACTGACGGGAGATGCCGCCTGACTGACTCTCATGATACGACTGAGTATGCCTCATCGAGGTATTTCGCAGACTGTCTTGGAAGTTTGAAGTAGAGGCCGACTCTGACAATCGGTCACTCTTCTTCTGCTCTAGCAGTAGCCGAGCGTCTGTGTATGTTTTCCTCGACCCGTCCGCCTGAATATGACGAACGTGTTTCCTATTTCCTGGAGTAGGAAAACGGTATTTTGTGAAATCAAGGGCAGGTGGCTCCCACTTCCTAGATTTAGGATGAGGGGTCGCCTCTCGCCCTTGAACTGGCTTCCTCTTCCGTGAAGTGGAGGGTTTCTTAGCCGACTGCTCCTTGTCCAGAGCAGGCGGCTTCTTGTTGATCAACTCTTGAATTTCTCCCTTGAAGTCCCTCATGAAGGTCATGAGTTCGTTCCTTGTGATGGGAGCAGACCCATCAGTCGGCTGCTGCCGAACAGGCGGTGCGCCTGCTGGCTCGCTTCCAATTTGAAGATGTTCCCGTTCCCTCCTTTCGGTATGACGGGTACGTCGGGCCCTTAGGGTCCCGTCTGAAGCTGTGTGAGCTTCAACTTCAAATTCATTCTCAGTATCTTGGTCCGACTGAACTAGAGGGTCGTCCAAGGGACGTCTCTCTTCAGGAGCCGGTACAAACGTGGATGCCATCTCAGAAGTACTCTCCCCACACACGGCGCCAAAATGTTTCGGGGTTTTCTGATGTCCTGCGGGAGAGTTACAATTCCGAGACTGGAACCGGACACTTGTACCTGCAAAACAAACGGATGCTCCGGATGATTGGAGATCCGCCTCCGACGGTCAAGTTAGTACTTGATTAAGGAGTAATTAATGCGGAAATTAAAGTGATTGGGTCTCTCTAGGTGAGAGAGTTTAATGTGTGTAATCTGCGTAATCTCCCTTAATGAGGATTAAGGGAGGTATTTATAACCTCGGGAAACGTGCCAATCTAGGTTAGGTTAACCTTGGGCTGATTGGGCTTCCCTCGAAAGTTGGGCTTGGGTGGCCGACTTCTCCATTAGGCATGGAGTATGCCACGTGTCATGACATAATAGGTCCAAGGCGGACGAATAAGCGTGTGCCACGTGGCAAGCCTTGAGAGGTCCAACTGGGGAACACTTGGCAGGACCTGATTGGCCCACGTGGCGCATTCCGATTGGTGGGAGAAAAATCCCCTAATCAGATAATATTTACAAAAATGGTAATAAACATAAAATCAGAGTATAATAATGATGCAAAATTGACAACATTAACATGAGATAAAATCGACACTATGAACATGATATAAAATCGACACCATGAATATGAGATAAAAGTACCAAAATTCAATAGTAGATGATTTGGTAATAGTATTACCTTTGAATTGATTTGCAAAAAATAGGGTCACTTATTGACTTATTGTTGATGAAATTGAGAGATTTTCAAATTAGGGTTTCGTAGAAAACAAAAATAAGCCGAAAGGAGCATCGTTATCGTGGCCATCGATATTTTGACGAAGATGAATTTGAATCTCCTATACGCTTTTTTTTCCTGAAGCAACCTCTTGAAGGGCGGTGATGACTAGGAGAGAAATGTTGGGGTTTGGTGAGTCCGACTCACCACGGAAACAAACCCAAAAACAAGACCACACTCGCAATAAATAAAATCATAAACATAGTTAACTTAATCACAAGATTAAGATAATAAAATTACCTTTGAAGCGTACTTCGCCCGACTACTAGGGCTCTTACTTCAAAGCTAGCCTCGAAAATACAAAGGCCTCCAATGATGATCCACCTAAAACTCGAACACCGACTAGGTCCAATGTCTTGGAGTTAGCAAGGCCCGACCGAAACCCGAGTAATTGAGTTCAAAGGTTTTAACAAAGGTGATACCTTTTTCAACTCTTGAGTTCAAAGGTTTTCACTACTAGTGATGCCTTTACCAACTCTTACTCAAGTAAGTAATCCCAAGCCATGCCTTGGCTATTTATAAGGAAAGGTTCCTTTTGAATTCCACTCATCTTTCAATGTGGAACTTTTTCATAAAAAGATCCCACATGGAAAGATTGATGAATTCAACCCTTACATAAATAAACCAAGGAATAAGAAACATGTGTCACATGGTTAGGTGAGGACCACTTTCTTACTTGATTCTCAAGGCAACTCACATGCATTATGAGCCAACCATGCGTCACCCAACCTTGAGACCCCAAGTTGGGTTCGGTTAGGCCACTTTCTTTTGGCCTGTGTCCATGACCCGTCATCGGGGTCCACGACCCCTTTGTGCCACATGTGCTGCCACCATGGGGCGCTGCTAACGTGGCATGCTACCACATGTCGCGCTGCCAACGTGGCGTGCTGCCATATGGCACGCTGCTGCTTGGTGGCTGCCAACGTGGCTGCTACCACTTGGTGGCTGCCACGTGTGCTGCTACATGGCGTGCTGCCATGTGTGCTGCCACGTGGAATGCTCCTATTTGGCGCACTTCTCTTGTTTTTGCGTGGCTAGGGTTTTGCTTGTTACTTGAAGAATTTTTCCGTCTTGCCAATTCCTAAATTTTGGCTAGACATTTGATATTCTCCAACGCTCGGTTTCGACGCTCCAAGCTCGAATTTCCGACGTCTGGATATAAATTACTCGGTCGACTCATTAATTACTTCCGAATTATTTCGTCGCTTTGGCTCATTAGTTGCTTGGGTATGACCCGAAGGATTTAGTGAAGATTAAGTTGTAATATTAATTATGCCATTAATATTATTAATCGGAATCGGCCTCCACCTAGGCATTCCAATCACTTGACCTTACTGAATATATTAGCTTTCTAATAATTCTGAACCCACTATCAGAATAATACACTTGTTCGAAGGACACTATTCCTTTCAATCTCCTACTTGTCCTTCCGGACAAGTGAGCTTTTAGTGTATAGCCTTTTTCTTATGTCGCTTAATGCCTCTTCATGAACTTTAAGGTAAGATTTAGTTGTCATCATTATTACGTCCAGAAGTGTTTCTCGATTCCTAGTCCGACTGTCAATAAACATATGATTTCTAATATCCATCCGAGCACGACCATGCATTTTTACCGTCTCGCTCTACGAGAGGATTTGTAAACAACAAAGACATCTTCCTTATTTTAGTAAGGGGGACATTTCCAGTCTTGTACTGTAGCTTCTCTTACTAAGAGGACCTAGCCGCCCGAGTGATGCCGTTATAATCCCCTATTACGGCAGACGTTTGACAATCATCAAAGTGGACTAGTACTCAAACGAGAAAGCTCACAATACTCATTATCGATAAAAAAGGTTCCGATAGTAATAATGAGAAGTAAACTTATGACGATTTTTAATCTATTAAAGTATTCTCATAGGTCGATCCAGTATGGTTCTAAACCAATACTAGTGCAAAAGATTCATGACGATCATGTCCTTATAGCACAAGAAACAGTGCTATGAATCAAACTACACACTAATCTCAACTGGTCATTAATCGTCCATTGTTTAAATGACATTGATTAGGGATAATTTTCGATTATAATATCCAACGTTCACTTAATAGGTGTTTCCTTATCAAGACTGGTCTTGATACCCTATTTTGAATATTCCAAGAATCAAATGGACTCATTATTTAATTCTAAACCACAATTTAATAGCAAACAGAGTGATAAAAAATTGCATGAAATTTTAAATTACTCCAAAACCTAAATGGTTCATTTTTATGATAAATGGTTTTTCCGAATGTTTTAAGAGTAACACTCTTTATAAAACATCTATAGAAATCACACCCATATCTAATATGCTTGATTTCTTTCATGCAATTGTGAATGTTGACGTTCACTTATTGCATAGGTTTAGTTATAATTACTTTGCTAAGCTTAGCATCTTCATTACTGATCACTTTCATAATAAGATGATAAAATTTGAGAGTTCCATGGATTATATGTGATTTTAGGATTTATTGTCCGCGTGATGGCTCCCACTCATTTTCATGATTGAGATCTTCAACTTGACAACCTACAATCATTAACGTTCAACAACGAACTTTCCATAGAAAATCTTTTTCATTATCGCCTGTAAGGAAACAATATTCTCAACATATATTTTAGTAGACTTCCTGATGATGCTTTGCGTAGGTTCACTCCAAACGGCTCACAATGATTTGAGATACCCTAATCACTTGTGATAATGGAAATTTACTTTAAATTCCCACACATTACACATAGTTGTACGTCCATGTTACCATTCTCAAGCCACGACTCATTTTTAGCTCGTGCTTATAAGCGGTTTCCTTGTTGAGGATCCAATCCTTGTTAAGGTTTGGCTTGCAACATCAATTCTCAAATTGTATTTGTTTCCACAAGTCAAGAACTCATCATGTTACTTATCCAAGTACAGGATGTTCTTGGCCATAATATAACAATCTATTACATATATTCAGGTTGATTGGTACTACATACATACTTCACATACTCTAAGCAAGTAAGTTGTGCGATGATTCCATATCATAGCGTACATGATGGATTAAGTTCCAAAGTAATTCTCAATCTTATTCCATCCATGTGACATTTTTGCTCATTCAGTTTCACTGAGTCTTGCTCAAATTGTCCGCTTATGATACGATTGAAAGTCTCTTACTAGAGTCTTCCTTGTTCAACTTAGTATTTAGCCTAGCTTATACTTAGTTCAAACATTTACTTAGTTTTATACATAAGGGTTAAAAGTCTTTCAAAGTCCTTCAATTCATGTTTAAATGGTAAATTCCTTCACACGTTCTAACATTTTATTAAGTCTATACAATAGATCTTAATACCCAATATGTACTAAGTATCATCTTTTGACTTGGTCCATTGTCGAAAATACTTTCAAATCTAACCATTTAGCATCTGATAGTTGTTTCACAACAGAGTTCGTAAACTTTTCGTTGGACCTTTATATATAATTGACTTTTGCTCCTACTAAACTTCTTATTCATAAGAATTTCTATGTTTCTCCATAAGTCAATCCTCTTATTAACTTCAAGAGAAAACATGTTCGAATTCCTATATGCAATGCTTCCTTAAATCCCATAATGGATTCCTTGAGCTTGCTTTCAAATATAGTTTTTATTTAGATTTTAAAAACCCTTAGACTATTTTCATAGTCACATCCAAAATCCTATTTTAGGAAGGCGGTTTTGGTATCTAATTTGTCATATTTCATATGTGCAATTTTGCTAGAACAATCACGAAATGACTTTAGCATTCCGATTGGTTAATAGGTTTTTATTAAAATCAACTCCGTGAATTTAATTGTATCTTTTTCAACCAATATAGCTATGTATACATATACATTTCCACATTTGTTAGTTTTCTCCTTGAAAACTTATTTTAAATCGATGGGTCATTCACCCTTTATGCAAATTAATCAAGTTTTAAAACATGATTTTCAAACATGTAGTCTATTTCGAATTTTTATGGCTTCTAACCATTATTCGGAATTTGGATTTGTCGTAGCTATTTTACAAGACATTATTCCCTTACTATCTAATAGTAAATAGTATGCTTCTAAGTCTTAGGTTTATTTCTAACTTAATAGAAAATTTATAGGATTCAATCCAAGCCTTTGGTGAATTTCATACCTATAAGGGGTTATTGCATCAAACACTGAGTTTCAAGGCGCTTCGAAAGGCCTTTGATTTTCTTCATCTTACTCCAACTTTTAAAAAGTTCTGTGAGAAATGAATTCTCTTTTAAGGCACTTATAAAGTTCTTTTGAGTATTCTTGATCAAGTATTCTCATGAAACCCTTTTAAGGTCTTCCGAGATTCTAAGTTCTAGTTTGTTGCTAAGCTCGATTGTAATCGAGTTCATTTTCTTCCCACTTGTCGTTTTGGAAATGTGTTACTTTCCAGAAAGACACCACGTAGAGCAAAAAACACTATGTTCTCAATTAGGTTGTGGAGGTAATGCCCGTGGTCTCACTTGAATGCTTACAAAGAGACATGTATATTGTCTTTGGGTAAAATTTCGTTGTAAAACAAATAGTTAGCTCCCACTTGAGCTATCTTAGCCTTTAATGAGCCATTAAGCTCCCACTCAACCACCTAACTCTTGCTAAGCCGGTGAGCTCCCGTTGAGTTACTTAGCTCCCACTGTGGCTAAGAGTTTTAGACATATACTTGAAAAGTCATTTAGAAGTTAATTCTATCCATAACTGAATATGGCGTCCTTTCTTAGCTTCGACATTTTATTTAGTGTAACATTAGTCCTTCGTGCAAATCTTAAGAACTTTATAGGAAGGGATGTGATCCATCATTGTTCGAGTCATTTTTAAATGGCATCGAGGTCTCCGTGAAGACACACTATGTTCTTTGTGGATTTATTTATGAAAATTTCAATTTCATAACTTTGTGATGGTCACGCTTGGCTCAAGAAAACATCGCTTGATCTAATCTAGACGTTTTGATATCGTGCCAAGTCGATTATGTACTTCACTAAACTATTGAACTATTCAAGGTAAAGTTTGTTCACATTTGATGAATATAGCCATATTCTTTCAAATTCTTTTTGAAACATTGAAGTAAATTAATCCTTTTTAGCTTTCAGAGTCAATTGTCTATACCAAGAAAAGTAGCTCTTTACATTGTCGGTTTCAACAAGTAAGACTTGCATGTCTTAGAACGATTTGGAATCGATCAACTACGAAGATCCTATCTAATAGAGCCTTGAGTACGTTCTTGTCGATGTGACATTGCTAAAGATGTTCAGAACGCAAATCATGCCCATGACTTTGAACTTTTGCCAGTTTATCATGTTAAGAAAATGTTTGTTTATAATCAAGCATTCTTGTCTAAGGGTTTAGATAACCATACCATTCAAATAAATTTGCAACTATTGCTCATAACTTTAAATGTGAGTCTTTCCCTGTGTAAACGGATCAATTGGTAATTATGGAACACAATAACCATTTATTTGTTCCAGCCTTAGCTTAAAGGTCTCTAAATAAAGCATACGACCTTACAACTTATGTAGCACCACTTGCTTCATTCTAAGCTTGTAAGTCGATAACTTAGTTTATCTTCAATAGTTTGAGGTCACTTTCAAAGTGGAACACTCAAGCAGTATCCGATACATTGTGAAGATAATGAGTTGCTAAGTTAATTTCAATAACATGAATTCTTTAGTAAAATGGAATCTCATTCCTTTTCTTTGTTCCTTGTTTCCTATATTTTTTATCATACTTTATCTCATAATCTTTAAGAACCATTTCTTTAAGAGTCTTTGACTTTTATACTTTGTTAGGCATAATTAAGCATCTAATGCACCGTAAAACAAAGTTCCATCTTTTCCTTTAATTCACACTTGAATTACTACATCAATGAGTCCTACTCATCTATGTATAAAGCGAAAAGATATGTTAGTTGTCAATATTGACAATTTGAGTTTCCAACTCAATACTTCATGTTTTATCAAAACTACCTAGTTTTCTGAATATATGATGTCCAACCTCCTTTTCGGACTTTGTTATAAAAGTCATTTTATGAGAATTGTATTTTAGAAATGCTTTACTTTTCTTTGAGAACCATTTCTTTATGATTTCCTTTACTAATCATGGAAAACAATATAGTTTGATTTGGAGCTCTACAAATATAAGTGCAAAGTATAACCATTTATCAAGTAAATAACATAATAAGTTTGAAAATTAAAAGGTATTCATGCCAATTTTCAATCTTATTAAACGTCTTATCCACACATTAAAATTGTCCCCATTTGGCGAGAATAAGTCGATTCCAAGATCAAAAGAAACAAAGAGTGACTATGCATGCTTTGGCTTGTCTTGGCACTCAATCTCCCACGATAAGCAATGCTTTGCTAATGGCTCCAAGTCATTCTTGGTTGAATAAATCGTCCCATCTAATACTTTCTCAACAATTTATTCACTTAGCCACGACATGTTAGGACTTCATCACTCATATCGTTGAGTACAACCAAAACCAACTTGTATGTGATGTCTTGCTTTGGCAAACCCATCCACAAACCTTATGTATCCTAGGGAATAATAGTGATGCCTCACTTTGGCGTAGCCTATCACTACTCTCAATAGGTCGATAAGTGTTGTTTTGGAATGCCAATTTTACTCAATATTTAGGGACCTAGGGTTTCTATGTTGGTTGATTTTAGTGAACTTAATTAATCATCGCAACATTTGAAATCCTAAAAATGTATCTAACATATAATTCATATATTAATGATCATAAATATGTAAAGCATAAGCATTTTGATACATATTGGCAGCTAGCATGACCCCTTGAATTCTTCAAGTCTTCAAAAGGTCTTCTTTTGCAACTTCATGGCTTTGTCTTCCAAGGACCTCCGTCTTCAAGACTTGACCAAAATTATGCAACTACTAGTATCTACGATTAGGACTAATCTAAATATTAAGGTACAAAAATACTCAACGATACGCAGATCGTATTTAGATTTATAAAAATACATCACAAATCGCAGTCCGTATTTTCTATCCTAATCGGGCCCCACTAGATGCCATTTTTATAAAACCTATGAGAGAATATACATTCCATTAATCCATTCACTATTTATGAATGGCCCATGCATTTTACAATGGTAAAACAAGTAACAATGCATAAACACGCGATAACTAGTAACTAATTTAGGTGGTTAATCCAATTAACACGCCTAATTAAAACTAGTCAAAGTTTTTTTAACTGATTATATAAATAAGCGCAATTAATATTTGAAGGTCCCACTAAATTCAGCATCCAACTCAATTAATCCAATTAATTAACCCGGTAAAACCCAATTATGTGCCAAAATTTTTTTTTGCAAATGTCGCTCAAAAACCCAAAGGCTAGCCTCCAAATTTTTAATTAAATAAAACAAAATAATTAAAATAATTAAAATATCCAAGTGCTTAGAACTAAGACTTAGAGTGCTCACAACTCGCACGATCTCATTGCACCATATTGCTTTACAAGCAATGTCTAAGCATATTACCCTTAATTATGTACCAAGCTACGCACACATACACGCTCAATGCAAGCCCCACGCTCGGCTTACCCACGACCAGCCATAAGGCGGCTGCCATGGTGCTGCACAACAGCTCCCCCGCACACACGCACCACTTCGAGGCGCCCAGCAGCCTTGGCAGCCCCCATGTGGGTTGTGTGAGCAACCCGGCTGGCCGAGAGCATGCTTGGGGCTCTTAGGCCTTGATTTAGTGCTCATGCCTCGGTAAAATTCCCGATTTTGTGGGACATATTTAATTAATTCTAAATTAATTTTAGAATCAATTAATTTTGAGGAAAAATGAAAATATAACAAGTCCAACTTAAATAAATTCATCCAAGTGCATAAAACCAAAATTATTCCAAGAACCATTCTTTAATAAAATTGGTTTAACTTAGTGCAACCAAAATAAGAGGGCAATTACTCACTATTAATTTAATCAATTTAAATTAATCTTGTAATTTTGACAAAATAAAAGGGAGTTGTAAAAATGAGCATAAGTTCAATAAAAATTCCAACTTTAATACTTGTGAATGCTTGGAAAATTATATCTTCCAATATGAAGATAAACAAATTTCTATCACAAGTTTCAAACTTTATGATTCCAATCAACTAAGTACCACCAAGAACAACAATTTTAAGGTTAGAACAACAATTTCACACTAAATGCATTGCAATTATGTGAAAAATAAAACCAAGCTTTCAAACACAAATTACCACCAAGTAATCATGCCTAAAGAGGTTTAAAATTGCATATAAAATATGCAATTAATTTTCAAGGTTAGAAAGACTTAAAAATTTTCGTAAAAATGAAAAACCCCTCAAAAATTGCATTTCCGGTCGTTTTTTGGCTAAAAATCGAAACCTAAAAGGATAAAACCATTTCCAAAACGCCTTTTCCACCCAAATATCACTATTTTTGGGTCGAAATCTAGGTAAATCTAGGTTCAGGAGCTGCAGTCAGCTCTAATACGAGGTTAAAATGGATAAAACGAGCTACTAATCTAATTAGCAGCTTAAAACCAGAAAAATTAAGCCATAAAAACACCTTGAAAAATATCAGATTTTAAAAATAACGCGAGGCTCCGATACCGCTATTGGGGTTTGGTGAGTCCGACTTGATTGAGGGTTAGATAGGCCGTTAAAGTACTACCCTAATCAAATTAATCATTTATATTCCTAAACTACCCTAATACAAGTATAGGGGCATGTAAAGGGTCGAACCACTAAGGAAGCTCACTCATTCAACATCAATTTTAACTAATGCAAGAGTAAAAAAGGGGAATGTTTTTCTTGGTTTCTGAATAAAGAGCACTAAAACTACAAATAAGCAAAGAAAATGATGATTAAAATCAAGAGAGAACAACGCTAGGGATACGGGGTGTCAAATATGATTAGAAAGAGGAAAACAATAATGGTTATCATGAAGAACGTGCCAAAGAACACAAGATTCTACCTAAACAATTCATTCTCATGCAATAGTCTAGGCAAATCAATGAAAAAGGTCTATACTAATAAGGATCATTCTTAGGGGTGTAAATGAACCGAGCCGACCAATAAACTACTCGGGCTCGAGCTCGGTTAGAGCTTGTTCATGTTCGTTCATTTAATAATTGAGCCGAGCTTGAACAAAATTTGAAGCTCATGTAATAAATGAGCTTGAACATGAACATATATATGCTCGTTCAGGTAAGTTCATGAACAACTCGTTTATTTATGTTCACGAACTACTCGTTTATTTACGTTCACGAACTACTCGTTTATTTACGTTCACGAACTACTCGTTTCTTTACGTTCACGAACTACTCGTTTATTATTGAATAATATAGTATCTTAATATATGATTACCAATTTACTGTATATAATTCAAGAAAAATATTCAAATTATATCTTTGACTTTTATTACTCGTATAATCTAAGAAACTTTCCAAACAAACAAAGCCTAAAATAAATAATCTTTTATAACAAGAAAAAAAATCCCTAATTTAAGTGGTTATTCCAAATTTAGCTAGTGACTAAAGATTCACAGTCTAAATACATCGACCATGTATTTTGCATTTTTCCTTAAAGTGCTTGTAATACTCTAAACTCCAAACTTCAAAGAATATTGTTAAGCATAATTGAAAGACAAAGAATTTTATACGCCATTACTGTTGCCGTCTTGCCGATTACTGAAAATAATTTTGTGAAGGTATGTTGTATATAATTCTTTAATTTGTCAACCATGTGTCTTAAATTCTTTAATTTGTTCTTATAATTAATAGATTTGTCTTATTTCCTTGAACATAACACGTTAGGATGGAGAATGATCCTTTGTTTACTGGAATAGAGCGTGTGGTTGAAGATGTAATTGATGAACAAGTAAGAGAGGATGAAATAGAGGAATTAAATCCTTTTGCAAAGAGACAAAGGAAGAAGACTTCATGGGTATGGAGACATCTTGAATTTGTGACATATTCAACTGGAATTATAAAGGTAAAGTGCAAAAATTGTAGTACTCTTTTTAAGTACACCGAGGGTGGTCCAACAACTCAATATAGGAGGCATTTGATGTCTTGTTCTATGGGTAAATCAAATGGGAAACAACAATTAGGTTTCCAAATTTCTACTCCTCAATCTGAAAATAATAAGGGTCTTGAAAACTGGAAATATGACCATGCTAAGATTAGAGAGCTTATGGCTCACATGATTATTGTTCATGAGCTACCATTTATGTTTGCAGAATATGAGGTCTTTAACATGTTAATGAAAGCCTCTGCCCCAGAATATGAAAAAGTTTCACGTGTGACTGCGAAAAATATTTGTATGACTAGTTATGACATTGAAAAGAAGAGAACTAAGGGATTGTTAAAACAAGCAAATCGGGTTTGCATTACTACTGACATATGGAGGTCGGATTCACAAAAGATAGAGTATATGGCAATAACTTGTCATTTTGTCATTGACTTTCAATTACACAAGAGTCATTAATTTTGTGAATATTCCACCACCTCACTCTAGAGTTGATGTTCATGATGCTTTATATAAATGTTAAGTTGAGTGGGAAATTGAGAGTAAATTGGCTTGCATAACAGTGGATAATGCAACTTACAATGATGTAGTTGTAAGGACATTGAAAGATAGCATATCTTGCCAAGCTATTTTACCTTATGGTGGAAAGTTATTTCATGTCCGTTGTTGTGCTAATATACTTAACATTTTGGTGCATGACGGGTTAGAAGAGATCAAGGATGTAATATATAAGGTGAGGGAAAGTGTGAAGCATGTCATAACATCCATAGCTCGACTTAACATCTTTAGTGAAATATGTAAACAACTAAAGTTACCTGGTAGAAGGTTGGTTCTTGATTGTTGTACTAGGTGGAATGCAACCTACCATATGTTATCTGTTGCATTCGAGTTTAGGGGTGTGTTTCCAAGGTACAAGAATAGAGAGCCAAGTTACAATCTCTTCCCATCAGATGAAGAGTGGAAGAAAGTTGAAGTTGTTTGCACTTTCTTATCACTATTTAACCAAGCTACTGAAATAATTTCTGGTAATTCAAATTTTCTTTCTTTTTTTTTAACACATAATTATATCAAAGCTATAACATATTGATTAACATTACATTTAAATGCAGGAAGTGAGTATCCAACTTCAAACATATTTTTGCCAGAACTTACCAACATTAAGTAAGCTTTGGAGAGTTGAGTTGAAAGAGATTATGATTTTATGAGGGCAATGGCTCACAGGATGAAGGTTAAATTTGATAAATATTGGGGAAATTGTAATTTGCTTATATCTGTTGCAGCTGCATTAGATACTAGAAATAAATTAAAATTAAGTGAGTTGTCTTTTTCTACACTTTACTCGGAGGATGAAATGGCAACACATACAAAATATCTGCGGGACACTTTGTATGATATCTACTTGGAGTATGTTGAAGCTCATTCCTTAAATAATGCTCAAAAAACTGCTCATGAGAGTGATTAGAATTATAGTGCTGCTGTAAATGTGGGCCCTAGTAATACTGGAAAAAAATAAGATTTTCCAAAAGGGTAGGAAGAGATTTGATAGCTTTATTAGGAGTGGCTACAACACATTTGAGAGCATAAAATCAGAGATTGATGTCTATTTAGAAGGTGTTGTCATTTGTGATGAAGAGTCTGATGAATTTGATACACTACAATGGTAGAAGGCTAACAACTTGAAGTTTCGTATTTTATCAAAGATGGCATGTGACATCCTTGCTATTGTAACTTCAGTTGCTTCAGAATCCACCTTTAGTGCTGGTGGTATAGTCATAGATTCTTATAGGGCATCCTTAGGAACATCTACTATCCAAATGCTAATGTGCACTGAGGATTGGCTAAGAAGCTTTTATGGAATCAAGAGGAAACAAAAGGTACGGAAACATCTATATACTAAATTACTATACGTATGTATAGAATTCTTTTAGGTGAATAAATTTAAAAGGTTGAAAACTAGAAATGAATTAATGCTAATTATTTTGCAGGTTATTGAAGAGTTCAAGATTATCGATTTACCATGAAAGTGATTAATTTTTACATAAGAGGTATTAAATAGTTTGAGTAGTATATATACTACTGAGTATTATATATTAGTTTCTAACTAACTAAATGATGTTTTATTCTAACATCTATTTTTTTTTGTTTCTCTTAGTGTGCATGTATTTTTCTCCAAACCATAAGAGGACAAGAAATCAAGGAAGTAGAAAATCACAAGCAAAAGTGAATAAGATGCGATATCTCAAAGACGCAAAGTGTTTTTAAGTGAAATATAGCTTGATCATATAAATTGATCATTAATAACTTTTTTATTAATTATTGATGTTACAATTGTTCATTTAATTTTTATGATTATAATTAGGATTTCATTTTTATGCTAATTTTGAGATTTTCGAATGTCAAAAGTACAAAGCTCGTTTATTATTAAGCTCGTTTAAAAAATTGCTCATTTATGAAAAATACTCGTTTAATAAACGAGTCGTTCACGAACCGTTTGCGAACATATAGTTTACTAAATGAGCCGAGCTTGAACAGAATTTTGAGCTCGCTTGAAAGCTCGGGCTCGTGCTCGGGCTCGCCTAAATTAAATGAGCTTGAACATGAACAAGGTAGTACTCGGCTCGGCTCGGCTCATTTACACCCCTAATCATTCTCATGAATCCTATTAGTTACAATCAAATCAAGAGAATAAAGTAGCACAATCCATACAACTCCACTTTAATAACTCATTCTCATGCAATCATTAAAATATAGATAATCTTAATCTAGTTCAAATCACTTTCATGCATTTGAACTAGAAAACATCAAATAAAGTGCCACGATAATCAGCTATCAAAAATCATTTCTTTCATCAATTTATGGCATGAGTTCAATCCAATCATCATCATTCAACCAATATCAACACATATTTTCCACCCCCTTCCCCTAGCTAAGAAATTATCCTAGAGAAGGGAGATTAAACATAATATCAAAACTAGAAATAAACTCAAGAAACACAAAACAAAACATGATTAAGAATAATGAAATCAATAATAACTAGATGAACTAATAAGATTAATGAAAATAAGCAACAATAAAGCAAATATATAAAGCTAAAAGAAAGGAATAGAGATTACTAAAGAGAGGAATAATGAAAGATGAAAACTTTAAATGTTGCTTGATTGAATATTAAACTTGACCAAAGTTGAATACAATAAAGGAAACTTGAGTAATAATCCACTTTCTCTCTCTAGATTAAGCTAAAATTAAGAAATTAGAACTAAGTTAATCTCCTTCCCCCAAAACGTTCTAAAACAGGGCTTATATAGTCTGCACACAGTTGGTTGAAATCGGCAAAAGGTTCGACCGAACATAGGGTAGGTTCGGTCAAACATCAGGGTAGGTTCGGCCGAACCATGGGTAGGTTTGGTCGAACCTCCCTGCTCCTGGTTCGGTCGAACTTATGGGGTTCGACCGCTTCTAAAAATGATGAAATCTAAAAAGTACCTGCTTCCAAAGTTCGGTCAAACCTTGTGCAGGTTCGGTCACACCCAAGGTTCGACCGAACCTTTCAGAGAGTTCGACAACACCTCCTCTAGAACTTGCTTTCTTCAACTCCATTTTGACTTAAGCCTTCTCCTCTTTGAAGACCCCGGTTCCTACAAAACACAAACATTTTTATCAACATGCATCACATCTATACAATGTCTCACTAATAGATTTTTCCAATACGGCAAGATCCAAAATGTAGACATCTTTTTGTAGCAAACATTGTCACCCGAAGCCTTGTAAGGTTTGCCAAAAACAAAATTGATGTCCTTAACCCGCTCATAAACTTGTTTCCCTGATAGAGGAATAGGAGCATTTCCATGCTCAGGTTTTCCATCAAATGCCTTTCGAAGTTTTCTAAACATTTTATACAACAACTTCTTACTTTTCGGTAGATGAATAGCTTCTGTATCATCTTCACAAATTGGACATGCTTTATATCCCTTATTCATGTGACCAGACAGACTGGAAAATCATTAATTGTGCAATAAATCATGGCACGTAACGTAAAAGACTCATTTCGATAAGCATCAAACATAGGCATGCCTTCATCCCACAACATTTTTAAATCATCAATCAATGGTGCTAAGTATACATCTATGCAGTCCCTGGCTGCTTAGGTCCTGAAATCAATAATGACAACATAATGTACTTACGCTTCATAATTAGCCAAGGTGGTGAATTATAAATCACCAACAAAACTGGCGAGGTGCTGTGTTGGCTACTCTTGTTACCAAATAGGTTTATTCCATCAGTACATAAGCCTAGCCTTAAATTCCTTGCTTCACAACCAAATTCTTTAAATTCATCATCAATATGTTTCCATTGTGGGGAATCTACTGCATGTGGAAGCGATCCGCCTATTTTGCGCTCATCAGCATGCCATGTTAGATTATTTGCATCATTAACATTAGCGAATAAACGTTTAAACCTTGGCACAATAGGGAAATACCAAAGCACTTTTGCAGGAGCCCCTCCTTTGACAATTTCACCATCATTGCTCACCTTATATCGTGATGTCCCACATTTTGGATATTCATGCAAGTCACTGTACTCTTTTCGGTACAACACACAATCATTTGGGCAAGCGTGTATCTTCTCAGCATCTAAACCCATTGGACACAACATTTTCTTTTCTTGGTATGTAGAACTTGGAAGCTCATTACCTTCGGGAAGCATATCTATTAATGATTCCAACAAATCTGTGAAACCCTTATCACTCCACCCATGTTTTGCTTTTATTTTGAACAACTTTAGTACACAAGAAAGTCTAGTATACTTAGAGCAGCCAGCATACAAAGGCTTATTAGCATCACTTAAAAAACTATGTAAAACATGTCCCCTCTCATCCATATTTTCCTCCCTATCAAGTAACATCTCCTCAAGCTGATCATCTTCATAATCATCATCAACATTATTTAAGCCCACTACATTATCATCATAGTTAATATCATCATCTACTATTCCCTCACCATGACAAACCCATTCATCATAATTCTTCAAAAACCCATTACAAAAAATATGATCTCGTAGTTCATTTTCATTAGACACCGTACCCATATTTCCACAAGTTTTATACGGACAACATATTTTCTCCCCTTTTACTTTATGTTTCAAGGCAATTTGAATAAAAACTTCAACCCCTTGATGAAATTCAGGCGTAGTACGCTTTCGTGTAATCCAAGTTTTGTCCTTTTGATCTCTAACAAATACATGTCCCACATATATTTAATTAATAAACATTAAATCTCATAAACCAATATACAAGAATTTAATAATATATGAGTTTTTGACAGTGTCCTTATCACTCTGGGTGAACTCATTCTAGATTTGTTTTATTAGTAGTAGCAGAGTACGTAATAGCATAAGATCACATCGTAGTGTCTACCGTATATGCATCAGAATAAAAATAGTTTTATCAATAAATTATATAATTAATACGAGAGCATCTATATAGTCAATATTCACATGACTAATAAATTAATTGAAAAATCAATTTTAAAAGATGTCATACTGATACGGGATGCATAATCTTCATATTTCTTAATTATATAAGTTTCTAGTTGAATACAAAAAGTAAATTAAGTCCATGATTAACAAATCACATCAATAATCAACATGCAATGGTCCAACATTTGAACATAACCGTACTTTATGAAAAAAACCCCCAAAAATGTAGAAATTCAATTAAGCATAAGATCCCAAAAAAAACAAATTCAGCCTAATTAAATAACAAGTCAATGAAAGACAATGAATTTTGATCAACTAAAACACCAAATTTATAATAGCCCATGTATAAATAGATGAATTTATGGTTTATCAGATGCTTACCTTCGAATTCGAAGCTTCTACAAAATATTAGGTGAGACCCACCGCCAAAATTATCACAATTAAGCCGGAAAATTTAGTTGCTGGGGTTGAGACGCAATATTAGATGCTCCGTCGCTTCAAATTGCAAGGGAATATACTGGTGTTTGATTGGGTTTCAAGTTTTAGGGGTTTGGTTTGCGTGGGAAATCATAGTATTGTTAAAGAAGATGAATATGGATGGTTTAGTTTTCAAGGGTTTTTAACTTTCTTTATTTTATTTTTTGATTAAAAAAAAATGCAGTACTCTTTTACCTTCTTTTTTTTTTCTTTCTTTTTATTAAAAAAACGTACTACTCTTTCTTTGTTTTTTTTCTTTTTTTTTTTAATTAAAAAAACGTAGTACTCATTATCTTTCTTTTTTTTCTTTTCTTTTTTTTTTTTTTTTTTTTTTTTTAAGACATAGTACTCTTTCTTTTAGTAGTATATGGTTTTAGTTAGTTTAATTTTTTTTTTTTCTATATAAGATTCTAATGACTTTTTTTTTAATTACAATTGTATTACTTAATCTCTTAGTAGTATAAGATTTTAATGTAGCAATTGGGCAAAAATAAGTGACGGACGGAGTACTCAATATTAGATAACTTAAAATGTTACTCCGTATTATATGACTCAAAATGTTAATTGGTCGCACGTTACACACCCCGTTCATAAATAATTAACACTTTTGACTTTTTTCACAATACATATACTAAGTTTTACCATTGTTTTTTAATTAAGTGTAAAAAAACAAATATTTTTATGAAATATATTGTGAAATAGTTATTAATATAAACTTTCATAATATCAACTTTTTTTATTATAGATATAAGATCAAATCAACATGTATTGACAATCAAGTTTGATAGTTTCAATTATCTAAAAACAGAGGAAGTGACATCCAATAACAATTTTACTATTCAAATATAAGATGAAACCTTACGCATTGATTTATGGCACTCATATATACAATACAAGTAACTCTTAAAATATGTAAGTAGTATTACTAGTATCATATACTAATTAAGGTACGAGTTAATAAAATATTTAGATAAATTCATATTCAAACCTTACGAATCACGTTATATATAAGAGGCAACTCCAAATGTTTACGAGTCACATATCAAGAATATGCCCTTTAGACTTATTTTCATCATTTCTAATACGACCTGATGTGTCGCCTAATTTATAGCGAGTGACTCTTAAAGCTTATGAGTTAGGTTTTAATTTCAGGCGATGTATTAGACTTAATAGCTATATTTATACAACAACCTTACGCATTACTTAATTTATATGAGGCGACTCCAAACATTTATGAGTCATACTATAATAATCAAGTGACAATTTACATTTTTTCTGAACTTATTATACTACCTACAGTGTCGCCTCATCTATAAGGGGTGACTCCAAAGGCTAATGTGTCACATATTTTTAATATGTGACTCTAAAAGGGCGACTTTTAAAGGTAATTTTGTAGTAATGCATGAGAAAAATTCATCAAAGGGGAGGCTTAGGATCTAAAGGATCAAGCATTAGACATTCAATGAGACCAACTTCTTCCTTGCAAAAGTAATGCTTCAAACGATGACTATTGACCATAAACTTGTTACTATTCACATCTAACTCAAAAGAACCATAAGGAGTAGTCTTCAATACCACAAAAGGACCCGACCACTTGAATTTCAGTTTACTCGGAAACAAACGAAGCCTTGAGTTGAAAAGCAAAACCTTATCTCCAACCTTAAAGCTCTTGTTTCGTATATGTTTGTCATGCCACTTTTTGGTCTTCTCCTTATACAATCTTGAGCTCTCATAAGCATCATTTCTAAGCTCTTCAAGTTCATTGAGCTTAAGCAACCTCTTCTCACCGGCCAACGATAAATCCATATTGAGTTTTTTGATGTCCCACTAAGCCTTGTATTCTAACTCAACCGGCAAGTGACAAGCCTCTCCGTAGACCAACCTATAGGGGGTCGTGCGGATCGGAGTCTTGTACGCCATTTTAAGAGCCCATAGTGTGTCATCGAGCTTGAGAGACCAATCTTTCCTTGATTTGTTCACCATCCTTTCAAGTATATTCTTGATTTCACGATTTGAGACCTCCACTTGTCCTTGAGTTTGAGGGTGGTAAGGTAGTCCAACCTTGTGATGAACGCCATATTTCTTGAGAAGAGCTTCAAATTGCTTTTTGGCAAAATGGGAGCCTCCATCACTAATTAACACCCTTGGAACCCCAAATCTAGGAAAAATGATCTTCTTTAGAAGATTAAGCATAACTTTGTGATCATTGGTAGGAGAGGATATGGCTTCAATCCATTTTGTCACATAGTCAACCGCTACCAAGATATATATATTTCCACAAGAAGAAACAAAAGGCCCCATAAAGTCCACCCCCCAAACATCAAAGGGCTCAACTTCCAAGACACTTTGTTGAGGCATTTCATCCCTTTTGGTTATGCCACCACTTCTTTGACACCTATCACATTGTGAAACGACCTTGTGGGCATCCTTATGCATCGTTGGCCACCACAATAAAGATTGAGAAATTTTTGCCACCATCTTATCAACACCCCCATGTCCTCCACATGGTAATGAATGGCAATGCTCAAGAACTCCTTCGATTTCATGATCCGGAACACATTTTTGAAAAAGTCCATCTCCACATTGTTTGAACAATTATGGGTCATTCCAAAAGTACCTCCTCACTTCCTTGAAAAACCTCTTCTTTTGTTGAGAAGAAAACTCCGGGGGAATGACTCCACAAGCAAGATAATTGGCGATGTCCGCATACCAAGGGCTAGATGTTGAAGCTATAGCCATGAGTGTTTCAAATCCTATCTCATCATTCATTGGTACATCACTTTTGTTCTCAAAAGGTAGCCTAGACAAATGATCTGCAACATAGTTCTCCGCTCCCTTTTTGTCCCTCATTTCCATGTGAAAATCTTGAACCGAGAGAACCCAACGGATAAGGCGAGGCTTTGCTTCCTTCTTAGTCATGAGATGTCGCACCGTAATATGATCCGTATACACAATCACCTGAGAGCAAATAAGATAGGACCTAAACTTATCAAAGGCAAACACAACCGCTAGCGTTTCCTTCTCCGTTGTTGTATAGTTCTTTTGAGATTCATCAAGAGTCCTACTTGCATAGTAGATCACACATGATTTTCCTTCTTTCTTTTTCCCAAGCATGGAACCCACTGCAAAATCACTCGCATCGCATATTAGTTCAAAAGGCAAGCTCCAATCCGGAGCTTGCATAACGGGAGAGGAGATGAGAGCTTCCTTGAGCTTATGAAATGCCTCAAGACAAGCCTCATTGAAGTTAAAATCAACATCCTTTTTGAGTAATTCGGTAAAAGGTTTGGCTATTGACGAAAAATCTTTGATAAATCTCCGGTAGAAACCGGCATGCCAAAGAAAAGCTCGACTCCCGTGATAGAAGTAGGTGGGGGGAATTTCTCAATCACCGAAACTTTGGCCGGATCAACTTCAATGCCATTTTTTGAAACTTTATGGTCGAGGACAATACTCTCCTCGACCATGAAGGGGCACTTTTCCCAATTTATAACTAAACTCGTCTCTTGACACTTTTTCAAAACTTTTTCGAGGTTAAAAAGACAAGTGTCAAAAGACGAGCCACCAACACTAAAATCATCCATGAAAACTTCATTTTCTTTTTCAAGCATCTCAGACAAAATGGAGGTCATGCATCTTTGAAAGGTAGAAGGAGCATTGCATAAGCCGAATGACATTCTTCGGTATGCAAATGTCCCATGTGGACATGGGGATTTGGAAAAATCCGGAGTACCCATCCCATAAACAAAAGAAAACATGGTGAGAGAGTCTCTCAAGCATTTGGTCCATGAATGGGAGAGGAAAATTATTTTTTTTGGTATTTTTGTTCAACCTCCTATAATCAATACACATTCTCCACTCGGTCACCATCCGGGTGGAGATTTCCTCTCCTCCTTCAACCTTGATTAAGGTCATCCCACCTATTTTTGGAACCACATGAACCGAGCTAACCCACTTGTTATCGGAGATAGCATAGATGATGCCCGCCTCGCGTTGTTTTAAAATTTCTTTCTAGACAACCTCTTGGAGGTTGGGGTCAACCTCCTTTGAGGTTCAATGGTGGTGGAATGATCATCTTCAAGATGAATACGATGCATGCATAAAGAAGGGCAAATACCTTTGATATCATCAATGCTATACCCTATCACATCCTTGTATTTTCTCAAAACATCAAGTAGTTTTTCCACATTAAGACCATCTAGGGTAGCATTGACTATAATAGGGTATTTTCCCTATTTATCAAGATAAGAATATTTCAAAGAAGGGGGAAGGGGCTTGAGTTCTACCTTGGGAGGAGGCTTAAAAATCTCCTCCGTTATCTCCTCCTTAGACTCAAGCTCGATCTCAACTTGTTGTTCAACCTCCTCCTTTGAGGATTCCTCCATTTCCATGACAAACTCTTTTGCCTCTTGAGAGTGGAACTCTTCCTTGCATGATAGAGCTTCTACCATTGGATGTTGAGGCTTCATCATGACCCTCCCCAAGCGATCTAACTCCTCACTCATAGCATCAACTTTATAGCATTTTTCAACCATGGGGGTCTTGAGCAACTTAGAAAACTCAAAGACAATCTTCTCATCGGCCGCCTTACACGTGATGGTGTTGTTCTTGCAATTGATGACCGCCCCCAAAACGTTAAGAGCTTCATATCCCAAAATCAAAGGAGTGTTAACATCTTCCTCCATATCCATCACTACAAAGTCACAAGGCACGTAGATGTGTCCCACTTGAATTGGATTATCCTCAAGCTCTCCACAAGGTAACTTCACCAACCGATCAGCCAATTGAATTGTCTTCCTTGTAGGGATCATCTCTATATTGAGTTTTTGAGCAATGGATAGAGGGATTAAACTAACACTTGCTCAAAGATCGGCTAAGGCGCCCCTAGCATCCATGTTCCCGATTTTCACCGGCAAAGTGAAGCTTCCTAGGTCTTTTTCCTTCTTGGGCATCTTATGTTGGACAAGAGCACTCACTTGATGTGGAAGGGTGATAAGCTCATCATTGAGCTTCCTCTTTTTGGTGAGAATATATTTGAGGAATTTGGAGTAAGATGGCATTTGTGTCACAACTTCAAGGAAATGGAGGTTGATGTGCAAATTCTTCATCACACGAAGGAATTTTGCAAACTTTCATTCAACTTCCTTTCCGCAAGTTGACCGGGAAAAGGAACTAGTCCATCAAGATTCCTAGCCTCACTAGGAATTGAAGTTATCTTCTCATTGTGAAGCTTCTTCTTCTCCGAACCTCCTTCTATCTCATCAACTTTTTCTTTCTCAGCTCTCTTATCCTCGTTCACACTCTCTTCTCCTCCCTTATTTTCCTCATTACTCCCCTCATTTGGCCCTTCATAGGAGGTTCCCGACCTCAATGTAATCGCCTAGCATGTATTGAGTTTTGAGTTATGAGAAGGGTTAGGTTGTGGTTGTCCGGGTAGAGTAGATGGTGAATTGAAAGGAGTTCTCTCGACCAATTGCGCCAGTTGTGAATTGACCATCTTGTTGTGAGCTCTTATTTCTTGCATTTTTTGCCCAAAAGTTTGCATTTGTGCATGCATGGCTTGAAGGAGTTGAGTTTGTGTTAGCTCCACTTGAGGTGCTTGTTCTTGATTTCTTTGAGGTTCTTGGGTTTGATTGTTATATTGGTTGTTCCTTGGGTAGCTTCCTCTTGGATTTTGGTGTTGAGATGGAGGTGGATTTTGATATTGTGGGTTGGAATTGTAGGAAGGTTGTGCTTAATGGTTCAATTTTTGAGGTTGAGATGCAAACCCGGGTGGTGGTTGTCTCTAAGCTACTTCACCCCCGCTTCCTCTAAGTCCTTCTTGCCTTGTGTTGTATGCCGCTACATGCTCGGGGCTTAAACCTCCACAATAAGATGTATCATGGTTCGTTCCTCTACAATTTTTACTAGAGAAAGAGTTAACTTGAGAGGAGCTTGCTCCACCGCTTGCACTTGCACTCACACTCGTGTTCAACTTGGAAAACCCTTTTGTTAGTTGATCAATTTGATGTTGGAATTGATCAAATTTCTCTAATTCATAAATCCCACCTCTCTTTGGAGCATTCCTTCTTTGGCCCCCCAAGAGTAGTTCTTTGCTACCTGTAGACACCCATTTGTGTCTCCCCAAAACCAAACCCAGTGATGAGTACCTTTCGCGTCGAATCATAATCGAATGAAGCGAAAGTGTGGAAAGTCTAGTGTTGCGGATAATTTTAATTTCTTTTCTATTCTCACTGTTTTTGAAAACTTATTTTAAGAAAACAGCCAATCTATTTTGGTTGGTCCATGATATGGGTCCAATAGTAGTGTAGTTGGATGGGGCTTGACAAGAGCTTTCCAACGATATATTATAAGCCCAATTCCGATGAATATTGAGAAAGTTATGACCAATTTACTAAACGGGGCCCGGTTTAAGTCTTATATGCGGCCCAATGATCTAGGGGAGGGCCTAATATGATTTATCATTCCTAATGCAATTAGGAATGGTTTTAGTCTTCTAGATTCTTCTAGAAGGTTCTTTTCATTCCTAATTCAATTAGCATTGATAAATTGACTTTTGTTGACTTTTCAGAGTTTTAATTAAGATCAAAGAGCATTTATGAGGAAAATATATGATTTTATCCTCCTGTACGACAAAACTTATCTGATTTTCGAAAACGCGTCAAAAACAGGCTTGACGCCTGACCCCAGGCATTGGCGCCTGGAGCTAGGCCTGGCGCCTAGCGCTAATGTTGGCGCCTGGCGCCAGTTAGCCAGCGTTGGCGCCAGCTCTGTTTCAGTGGCGTTAGGATTCTGTTCTGTTAATTTATCTTTTTGGCTGATTTTCTCTATAAATAACGTATTAAAAACTCCGTTTTCATTCACCTACAATCAGTTTTCAATTTTCATTCTCTTCTAATTCATTCATCCTTTCCTCTCTCTTTCTTTTTCTAAACTTGCTTTTAAATACAAAATTCCGCATTCACAAGATCTAGAAACACCTAGCCATATTCGACGTTGTCTTCGCCCTAGACGTGAAAGGTTTAATTTCTGAGGGTTTGGTCCCAAATCTCTATTTCAATTATTTAATTTAATTTGTTTGATTATTATTTTCCTTAAAATTACTAACGTGTGTATTTTGTTATTAGAAAGAGGTACGAGGCATCAAAGTAAGTGCTTTAATGGCTTTTATTGATGTTATGATGTAGAAATCATGTTTAGATTGTTATTATGATATTCCTAGTATCATGTCTAGGGTAATTTTAATATCAAGTATTATTAAAAGTACGATGCTTTCTATGTTCTTCCTAATATTTATGATTGTTAGTATCATGTTAGGGTTAAAGATTTGATTTTTATTGCTTAGTGACATGCTAGGATTTGTTATTAATCTTGTTAGTATCATGCCTAGGATCTTGCTATTTTTATTATGCTTTAATATTAACATGAACATGATTATGAATATTATTATTGTTATTATAATGATTATATTTATGATTTATGATTATAATTGTTATAATTGTTATGATGATTATTTTTATGATTGATGATTATTATTTATTATGTTGCTTGATATTTATTGTTATTGCTTGATCACGCCTTTATGCATGTTTAAGGGAATTTTGTACATGTAAACACGCTTAATAAGATAATTAATAATCTTGTTAGGGTTAATTGTGATTATAATTTCAAGTGATCGTCAATAATAGTTTATTTCTGCATTAATATTAAACCAACATAGATAAACAGGTTTAGGGTTAATCCTATTGATTGCATGTTAATTAGAAAGCTCACATGAATACGATCAGAATAAAGTAGAGGCCTATTATTAGGGCAGGTTCAATCTCTTTTAGGTTGGATTTGTACCTTCATCCCCGAACCCTTATTTGGTTCAAGACCTATTGGAGTTGACGATCTCCTGGATCGTTAAAGGGTGTAACCTTCACCTCGTGAACGGTTTACAAGTTCCTAAAACTTGTGGGCAACTCTTTTGCTCTATCTTCTTCCCTTTTGGACGCCACCGTACTTTAGTGTATGATCACAGTGGGGTTCAAGCAAGGGGGTAAACGCTTGAAATTATTCCCTACAGTTTTTGGCGACTCCGCTGGGGAGGATTTCTATTTTAATTCCTGAATTTGTTTCGGCAATGATTTAGAATGAGTGGATGAGACTCGAAACGTTCTAAGTATTTCATGTGCGTAATTTTGATTAACATTATTGTCATATGCATAAAAAAGATCTCATTGGAAAGACCATCCGTAATGAGTTAAAAACATAAGATTTTACACGTAGGAAATTTGAGAAATATCTTTCACAACTAGGACCGAAATAACACCGCGCGAAACTGGAAAATTTTATCGAGCACAGAAAGCTGTTGAGGCATGTGAGAAGTAGCGCCAGGTGCCAGAGTATTGGCGCCAGCATTTTAACCGTAGCGCTAGAGGCCATCATTGGCGCCAGGCGCTACAGCTAAAAGCTGGCGCCAGTCTCTGGTTGCTGGCGCCAACCTCCCCCAATACCGAGCCAGAAATATGCGTTCTAATTTCGACCGGTTTTTCGTATTGTTTGCTCGATCCTACTTCCTGATTGAATTTTTTCTCACTTTTTTGAAACCCATATGTGTTCTACATATGGACATAACCCTCTGGGAATTCATGCTCCATCTACCCGATTGAACGCTCTGTGCAACAAAGGGTACATCCGAGAATGTTGAATTCACCAAACCATGTAAGCGAGTTTTTTTTCTAAAGCTCGCGGTGTCCCATCCACTCGCGCCAACCCTTCACGGTTAGGCTTCCGCGCGGTGCATCCGGACAATTAACCATGGACCTTCTATTGACTAAACCATATCCCGAACTTTAGAGATAGAGCCATGGGTAGGTTGCGAACTCATTGCATCATATTGTACCTACTTGACTAATTGTGCATTATTTGTTGTGCATATATTCTATGTTTCTCTTAACCGTTTGTTTGACTTGTGTTGAGATTAAATAAATTAATGACTTAAAGAACTTTGCCTAATTAATTAACTAATTAATTTGAGTAAATAAAGTCTAATATTTTAATAAAATTGACCTAGTACGACTTTAGGCATACCCCAGTTGATTAATAACACCGAAAACAGTCCCAGACTAAAGTTCCAATATTGGCGCCAAAGTCTGAGCTGTAGCGCCACACTGTGGAGTGTGGCGCCTAGCGACAACTCTGTCGTCTGGCGCCAAGCTACACAGTGTGACGCCAGTTTTGTCGTTTGGCTGACAGTTGGGATTATTGGTCGAGTCATCACCTAGTATATAATTAATCAGTTTGCTAATTAATTTGGTTAATTTTTGCTGTCAATAGTACTTGTTTGTGTCGTTAATCGAGTTTAGGCACTAAGTCCCATGGTCTTACACAAGAGTCCAAACATGTCACTTACAATCAACGCACACACCAATACACATACTTTGACCATGTCTAAGAGAGTCTTGCGTGCGCGTTTTTTCCGTCATTTTTTTAGGGGGGTAAGTTGGATATTAATCCTCCAATTTTTTTTTTAAAAAACTATACTTAGTTCCCTAAAAATATATACATTATTTTTTCCAAAAATATGCACCCATTTTTTATTTTTATTTTTTTATCTTTTCTTCCTTAAAATAAACCGTAAAGGCAAGTTGATTTGAGTCAAGTAATTAAAACGCAAAATGGTTTAAATTACAGCGCGTGGACAAGAAAGGAAGGACGGTTAATCAAAGACAACCTCTTCGTACAAGTCCAACTTTTCGACAAACCCATAGCTCGTAAGAGGAAATCTAAGACCATAATGGCAACACAAGAAGAAGTCAATGAGCTTAGGAACCAACTAGTTACCGTGACTGAGACATTGAAGCTCCTAGCACTCAAGATCGATGATCCGTGAAGCAACAACAGATGGACCTCATGCAAGAGAGTCTAAGCAAGCTATCTAGTGACTACAAGTTTCAAGGGCTTACATCACAAGGGGTCTCGGTAGACAAAGATCTTCTTCCGTAGAAGTTCAATGCCAACGACATCCCAAAATTCAGAGCAACTGATAACCCTTATTTTCACTTAAGAGCATTCGAAACAATAATGAGTATTAAGGGTGTCGATAAGAAAGTTTTCCCCTCTCTGTTCTCACTATCTCTCGAGACCGTTTGCCAACAATGGTTCTTTTCTCTCGAGAAAGAAAAGACCTCTACCTGGGAGTCCATAGTAAACGCTTTCGTTGATAGGTACAAGTGCAACATTCAGGTTGAGACTGGCCATAGGGAACTTGAAATCCTCAAACAGAAAGAGAACGAAGGCTTAACCTCTTTCTTTAACAAATGGAGAGAAACCTCAGCTAAGATGATTGAGGTGACAAGTGAAAAAGAGTCCGTGAGGTTGTTCATCAAGAACCTTCAATAAAAATATTCCAAGAATCTCAAGTATCAAAATAATCTCCATACCTTCAAGGTCGTCTATGACATTGGGATCAATATTGAAGACGACCTGGCTAAGTTAAAAGCTGCCAACAATAACTCCAACAGTGGCTGGAAAGGAAAGAAGAACGACAATCCTTCTTCTTCCAAAACCACCCACTCAAACCATGTTAGCACTTTTAATTTAGGAGAAGTCCTTGCTATGAACAATCAAGGACAAAAGAAACCATTTAGGAGGAACTTTACTCCTATTGGCATGAGTTATGACACCGCATTTGATCGATTAAATGCAAAAGGTCTTATAACTCCTATTGGACCATTTGGGGACCCACCAGTTGAAAAGAGGTCGGCTAATTGGAACCCCAATGCACACTATAAGTATCACCAAGGTAGGGGCCATCTCACCGAAAACTGTTAGAAGCTTAAGGAAGCTATCCAAGACTTAATCGACAACAACAAGCTACCGTTGCCCCCTGCCAGTAAGAAGCCAAGCATTGATAATGCACCTCTTGCTCATGCCTTGGCTATATCTGACGAAGAAAATGAGGTTGACCCCTCGTCTCTCATTAGACCTGTCGAAGAAATCTATGCCACAGAAAAAGAGGAGGAAACCTTTTTTGATGTCAAGGATAACCTTCCAGAACCAGCAAGTAAAGAAGATATACAATTGCTCACACTGTCTATGATGGAGGTATCGCATTTACTACGTGAAGCTCTCAAGGCTATAAAGGAACCCCAAAAGAAGTATGACGAGGTTCCACTTCTGAAAGATAAACCTAAAAGAGAATTCACACCCATAGGAATGACCTATGATGCTACTTTTGATCATCTCTATGATCAAGGACTAATCAAACCTATTGGTCCGACAGAGGATCCAACACCAGAAAAGAGATCCCCAAGGTGGGATCCCAAATCCTACTGCAAGTACCATCAAGGAAACGGTCATACCACAAATGAATGCTATAGGTTTCAAAACCTCATCCAAGATCTTGTGGAAGCTAATAAGATCTCTTTACCTCTAGCTAGCAAGGGAACGACTTATGAGGCAAAGCATTTTTCCTTACAAGTCACTGAAAAACCTAAGAAGAGTAATATAATCTACACTCCAATTGGGATCCCATATGCACAAATGTTCGAAATGCTCCACGAGAGTGGCGAGATCAAACCTCTCGAACCAAGACCATTAGAATAATTGAAAAGGACAGATAGGTATTACTGTCAGTATCATCAATCAGAGGGTCACACTATAGAAAACTGTTTCAAATTCAAGGATTTGGTTCAGAAAATGATTGATGAAAAGAAACTAGTCCAAGTGCAACAAGAAGATGATGCAACCATCAATGGAGTTTGGGACAGTGATGAAGAAGATGTCTATCTAAAAGACATAATAGGATCGCCACCTTCTGTATCGTACACCATAGATGACGTTTGGGCTGAAGAAGACTCATCGATAGACGTCCTCACAAGATCCGGGAGAATGCAACCTCCCGTTTCAACACAACCTATGCCAACCACACAACAAGTTCCCATACCTATCATTGAAGACAATGATATTGTTAAGCAGTTTAAGTAGACAAAAGTTGAGATGAATGTGTGGAAACGCTTGGCAACGTCTCGAGAACATAGGTTGGCTGTAATGAATGCCTTGGACAAAATTGGGATAGATTCTGACACTACCCCTGAGGGATTAGCCAACTTCCTCACAAGTGATCTTCCTAGTCCAATTAATTTGATCAGCTTTTCTGACAAGGATTTACCCCCAGAAGGCGACAAACATTACAAGGCATTAAACCTCACAGTAGTTTGCAAGAGGATGAATGTTCCTATGACTCTTGTAGACAATGGATCTGCCATCAACGTCTGTCCACTTAGAATTGCAAAGATTCTAGGCATAAGGGACGAAGATTTAACTCCGTCTACGCAAGGAATAAGGGCCTATGACAACACTCATCGTTAAGCTCTCGGAAAAATTACTCTGAATGTAACGGCGGGAGCAATAGAACATGCTACTACTTTCCAAGTAGTAGACATTAAAGCTTCGTTCAATTTGCTGTTGGGACGCCCTTGGCTTCATGACCTAAAGGTCGTCCCCTCATCTCTCCACCAACAAGTAAAAGCTATAGTTGGGGGAATTCCTATAACCATCGATGCTTCGCCTATGAGGATCAAATCTATAGAGAATCCAATCATTAATGTGGAGCACGACGAGGATGATGAAGATTTATGGGGCTTTAACGAAGAAGTCTCCTTAATCCAGGAGGATGAAAGGACCCCTCTTTGCCATGACCCCCATTCCAACATGATTGTAAATGCCATGTTGAAGTAACAAGGACCTTTTCCTGGGATGACCCTAGGAAAGAAGAAAGGGATGGAAAAACCACTAGAGTCACCTAGCCTCCCTAAGTTAGACACTTTCGGACTTGGTTTCGAACCGACTCGGAAAGATCTCAAGCGAGCCTAGGAAAAGTCAAAGGCACGTAGGGACGCTCGCATTCAAAAGAAAGCAATCCCAATGGATCAGTACCCTCTTACACTTAATGGTCAATTTATAAAAGAAGGAGAGGACTATCCATGCCATGAATTTCCCGAGCCATTTGTTGTAAACGGCATAAGACAACCGGGATTTGAGATTTTCTTGGATTGCTACTTCACTGACGAAATCCTAACTCTTGTCCACAAGGAGAAAGCACCCCCATGCTTTGACTTTAACGTCATGGGATTACTGTTTGGGCGAGAAAAGAATAAGCCACTTATAAAGAGGATAACTCCTCACTCATTCAAACAGTCCTACAAAGCGAAAGCTTCGATCCCTCGAAGCTAATCACTCCAGCTGAAGGATCACTACAAGGGTGGCGCAAAACTATCAAAGTGACTACTCAAAGTGGAAGGAAGATATCCATCACAACAGGGCAAGGACCGATGTTTGAAGAGTCGTCTGAGTCAGAGTCGGAGTCAGAGTCTTTCTCCCTAGAGTCTTCTAAGTCCTTAGTAGTAGCACCTTCCCCTCCTATTTCTTTTCCTAGAATAGTTAGTGATCAAGTCCCTGAGGACATATCACTCTTTGATGTAATGATCTCAGAGTATAATAATATTTCTTCTTCCCCTTATTTCTCGTGATCTTCTCTAACCCAAGATGACGAGCATTGCTTAACTAACAATGAAAAAGATAAAGAAATTATTAAAGCAATGGAAACACTCGAAAAGAAAACACTGGTAATTGAAGAAATTGAAACGGTTGACATCTCAAATGATTCAACCCATAAAAGATAAGTTAAAATCGGATTAACACTGAATAAACAAGAATGAACCGATTTAATTAACTTAATTAAAGAATTTATCGATGTATTCGCTTGGTCATACGAAGATATGCTAGGCATTAATAGAGAAATAGCTCAACACACTATACCACTAATTCTAGGAATGAAACCCGTAAAACAAAAGTTACGTCGAATGAAACACGACGTAGCTCTTAAAATAAAAGAAGAACTTCAAAAACAAATAACTGCAGGTTTCATCAAGGTAATCAAATACCCCGAATGGGTCGCCAACGTCGTCCTAGTTCCGAAGAAAGACGGAAGGGTAAGAATGTGTGTCGACTACCGAGATATAAATAAGGCAAGTCCAAAGGACGACTTCCCTTTGCCACACATCGATATTCTGGTGGATAACACGGCAAATCATGTGCTTCTCTCATTCATGGATGGGTACGCAGTTTACAACCAGATTCTCATGGCAGAAGAAGACATGGAGAAAACAACTTTTACAACACCATGGGGCACTTACTGCTACACGGTAATGCCATTCGGGTTGAAAAATGCGGGTGCTACTTACCAACGTGCAGCAACTGCCTTACTCCATGACATGATGCATAAAGAAGTCGAGGTATATGTCAACGACATGATTGTAAAATTAAAAGACCGTCTAGGCCATCAAGTAGCCTTAAGAAAATTTTTCGAAAGGCTAAGAAAATATAATATGAGGTTAAATCCAGCTAAGTGTGCTTTTGGAGTCACCTCAGGCAAGCTTTTGGGATATGTCGTAAGCTCTAGAGGAATAGAGGTAGACCCAACCAAGATCAAAGAAATCATGTCAATTCCACCGCCCAAGACTGAGAAACAGATTCGAGGATTTATTGGCCGGTTGCAATACATAAGTAGGTTCATATCAAAATTGACGACAATATGTGAACCAATCTTCAAAAAACTCAAGAAGAATGTACCAGTGATATGGGATGACGACTGTCAAAAAGCCTTTTAAAAGATCAAAGCCTATCTCACAAATCCTCCGGTATTAGCACCAGCACTTCCCGGAATGCCTCTTAGGTTATATTTGACTATTACCAAAGAGACAATGGGAGCTATGCTAGCACAAGAAGTAGAAGGAAAAGAGAATGCAATCTACTACCTAAGCAAGAAGATGCTCGAATATGAAGAACGCTATACGCCACTCGAGAAGTTGTGCCTCGCCTTGGTGTGGGCCACAACCAAGTTAAGACATTACATGCTAGTGCATACCGTCTTCGTAGTCTCCCGATTAGATCCACTCAAGTATCTATTTGAGAAATCTACACTCAATGGACGCATATCGAGATGGATAGTTAATCTAGCCCAGTTTGATGTGAGGTTCATGCCACAAAAAGCTATCAAAGGATCCGTGGTGTGAGACTTTCTAGTAGACTTCCCAATAGAAGACTCGACGCCAATACAAGACAATGAATTTCCAGACGAAGACCTAATGGTTACTGAAGACGATACTTGGACTTTATACTTCGACGGAGCCTCAAACCAAAAGGGATGTGGCGTTGGAGTATTACTAGTATCACCTAAAGAAGAGCTTGTTCCAATCTCCATAAAGCTTGATTTCGACGTTACCAACAATGCTGCTGAATATGAAGCATGCGTGGTAGGCCTTGAAACAGCTTTGGCATTAGGAGTAAAAAAGTTAAGGATATTCGGAGACTCTTCTCTGATTATCAATCAAATATCTAAAAGGTGGAAAGTAAGGAGTGAAAGCCTAGCCCCTTACCAAACCTATCTGGAAACTCTCACCGATCAGTTAGAGAAGGTAGAATACACATATCTACCTAGAGAAGAAAACCAATTTGCCTATGCTTTGGCAAGACTAGCCTCAATGGTTAGGATTCCCACGGAAATCGAGAAAATGCCTCTAACCATAGAAAAAAGGCACAAACCGGCATACATCCAGGCTATAGAAGACGACGAAGTAGTCCAAGGCGAAGAAGAAGAGGAAGAAGAACCACGGTACACGGATATACTCAATTATGTCACTAAAGGAGAATACCCTCTCCATGCTGACAAGAGAGCAAAACGAGCATTAAGGCTTTTGACTTCCCAATATGTACTCATAGACAACGAGCTACTTAAAAGGGTACCTAAGGGTCGAGCTCTCTTATGCGTAGGAAAGAAGGATGCACAAAGAGCAATGAGGATAGTCCACGAAGGAATCTGTGGCACTCGTATAAACGGTAAAATGTTAGTCCAAAAAATAATGCGAGAAGGATATTATTGGACTACAATGAATAGGGATTGCCATCAATATGTAAAAAGATGCCCTAAATGCCAAATTTATGCCAATTTACAACATGTTCCTCCATCCTTGCTCTACACCTACACATCACCATGGCCATTCTCTACATGGGGAATCGACATCATTGGCAAAATCACTCCCCCAGGAACAGGAGGCCACGAATATATCTTAGTAGCGATTGATTACTTCACAAAGTGGGTCGAAACGCAATCATACGCTAAACTCACTGCAAAACATGTAGCACTCTTTATCGAAAGAAATATTATTTGTCGATACGGAGTCCCACATGAAATGATAATTGACAATGGAACTCACTTTCAAGCCGAATGTGAAGAATTGCTACAAAAATACGGCATTCATCATCATCATTCTTCCCCTTATAGGCCTCAAGCAAATGGAGCAGTCGAGGCAGGTAATAAAAACCTAAAGACTATCATCGAGAAAATGAAGAAAAATTATAAGGATTGGCCTGACAAACTTCACTTCGCATTGTGGGGTTACCGCACGTCAATTCGCACATCAACAGGAAATATGCCATTTTCCTTGGTATATGGAATGGATGACGTACAACCTATCGAACTAGAAATACCATCTCTACGCATTGCGTTAGAGAGTAAACTTTATAAGGGTTAATGGACTAAGGCAAGATATGAAGAATTAATTCTACTCGATGAGAAACGACTAGAAGCTCTACATCACACTCAGTGTTATCAAACTCGTATGGCTAGGCATTTTAATAAGAAGGTCAAGACAAGAAACATTAAAGTAGGAGACTTGGTGTTAAAAGCATTAAGGAAAAATGTTTTAGATCCAAGGGGAAAATTCAAACCTAATTGGTCTGGACCCTACATTGTCAAAACTAACTGATATGGATGGCAACGAGTTCTCAAACATGACAAATCTTGACCAACTTAAGAAGTACTACCCATAATTACTTGAGTAGGATACTCAAGAGAGCTACGTTTGGCCTGATTCCTTAAGAAAGGATACGTAGGCGACCCTTTACGGGTGCGACCACCTTATTTTTTGACATTCTCGCATCCCAGAATTAATTAAAAATTCGACAGAAGATCGGCGAAATATCGGCGTCGCAGAGTAAGCTCTGCCACCAGCCAACAACCATTAGCGCCAGCCGATGGAGTTGGCGCCTGGCGCCAGACTTCCCTGGCAGGCGCCAATTGCAAATAAGCGGCGCCAATTCATAGACAAATTCAGGGCAAATTTCGGTGTTTTTTAGAAAATTTTCGACTTCCGTACTCGAAGAATTTCTGGAAAATTAATTTTTTCGATTTTCATTGCTTTAATAAAATAAATTTAAAGTAAATAATTTAATTAAAAGCTAAAATTTCATTAATAAAATAAAATTACATTATTGATGGAATTTTAATAAAGCTGAAATAAATTAACTTTAAATAAAAATATGAACTAAGTCTAATAAATTGAAATTAAGCAATGCTCCTAATCTTTCTTTTCTTTCCTAGCCCTTTTCCAATTTTTGTCTGCTTCCTCCTCTTCATCCATAACCTTAGCTAGTAGGCATCCTTTAGAGGACCTACATTTAATTTTAGAGTAGATGGTCTCCCCTTCGGCTAGGACTCCATGCTTCTTTTCTACCCAAGCTTTTTTCTCTATGGTGTCTGCTTTCCTTTTTCCTTTATCTTTGGTAGTACTTTTCTTCCTAGGCATTGCAGGTGTTTTGAATTCAACTCTTTCACCTAAGCGTTCCTTGGCAGGAATCACCCTGTCACCTAGACGACTTTTCACGTCAGTTCTACCCTGATTTTCCTTCAAATCCTTCGAAGGTTTCTTCAGCAACCACTTCTTCACATCATTGGGCAAAGAAGGAGGAACCTTTTGGGCAATCACTTCCCATAAAGGTCTAGCACTCTAATAAGCATCAAATCTGTCTACTTCCTGAGAGACAGGGTACTTATAGGGAGGACGAAGATCCCCGGAAGGAATATTCTAAAGCAAGTCGTATTGTCTTTTTACCCTGCAAGGATAATAATAAGTCATACGAGACAAACTTGGAAGACGGCAGAAAGGTTGCTTGTTGACACCAACCATCCTTTCTATTTTCCACCATGGGACGACCCACTTGATAGCAAAATTGCGAGATTCAAAGACCTTTCTCCACCCATGGCGCCCAATTTTAGGGAAGCATTTCTTCCTTCTCACGAAACAATTTGGAGTGTACTTCTCAATATTGTCCGGAGGGCTAATTAATCCTAGCCTTTCCATTAGCCACATCTGTAAAAATTGCAATGCAAATAAATTATTATTACAATACAAAAAAATATTTTTTGATTTCTGTAATTAAAAATATTATTTTTCTACCTGTAATAAAATTGGAGAGCAGCGAAAAGGTGCTTTTGGGTTCCTTTTCAATTCATCAAGACTAATCATAGTCTCTCCAACTATCAATGGCATTGGATTTCTCCCTGATTCAATTTGTTCTAGTACGGTGGTTATAATTGATTGACCTTCATTATTTTTACCACTACTAAGAAAAAATTGATTAAGCATGCAAAATAAGAAAGCCCTTCTTCTATATATATGAAAAGATTCAGAAAGAGGCTTATCAAAATAATGGCGTGCAAATTCTTTCAAATTAACCATGTTGACATCTAATATTTTTGATAAATCCCTTTCTTTTAAATTGAAGAAGCGCTCAAAATCCTTGTAATAATATGCATCAACTCTAGGGATTACTATGAGGTCTATTGCAGGGAAGCCTAAAATAGCACCAAATTCTTCTGGCAAAGGGCTAATCTCATCATACCCTATTCTAAAGCAATGAGTATCAACATTCAAAAATTCTACAGCGGTATGAATGAAATCTAAGTCAAGATTTACCCCTTTTATGCCATAAATTCCCCCCAAGTGAAACAAATCTAATTCTTTTCTGTCTCTAGCATTAAGAGATCGACACCATTCATGGGTGTATTGGGTGAAAGTTTTGGTGACTAGAGACATGATATAATTTTTCTAAGGTCAAGAATTATTTTATTAGCTGGAATTATGAAAGATTTGGCTGAGGCAGGGGGCTATTTATGCACGATTTACGAGCAGTTTTAATCAGGATGAAATACGGAAATAGCGCCGATTGGCGTCAGACTCCGCGAATGGCGCCAGACGCCAAGGCTTGGCGCCACATGCCAAGTGTAGCGCCTGGCGCTACACCCAATTGCGTGGCGCCAACTGGCACCAATATGCCACGTCATCCGCTCTTTCTTAAATTGCGTTTTTACCTTAATCCGAGTCGACTAATGACTTTACGGCCCCGATTATCTTTTCTAAACTTCGTTTAATTAATATAGCTATTATATTATTATTATCTTATTCTTTTTGGATTTTATTTAGATTAATTTCCAAAATTTGTTATACACACAAGCTTTTATTTGACTTTTCCTTTTTTCATTTTTCTTTTTTTGGGGAAGAGAGTCGGATACCCTCCATCAATAATAAAAATGACGGAATTTTTGCGCAAAATTGTTTGTCACACTTTTCTTGCACACACAAACATGCACATAATAATAGAAAACATAAATAATAAGTATGTATATACAAAATATGTCTAAAAATGAGTTTAACTAAAAGGAAAAGTTCTATACAAAGTCAAATAATAAAAAGCACAGGTACAAATCACTTCGCGCAAGAGCTGACAAAGAAATAAGTTAGTAAACATGCATAATATATGTGGACAAATTTTGCAAATAAATGAGCTTAATCGAGTCTGGTGGCGAGATATCGACCGCTCTATGAAGCGCGGCTGAGGAAATCATCTCCCCAATCGGCCTATATGTCCCTTGGTAGTGGATAGACATACGAGGTGGCACGAACTCAGCAATATCGTCCTGATAAAGCAAAACCAAGTCTGTGAAGCATTACTTGGGGGCTACTTAAAGATAAGAGCCGAAAAGGCGTACCGTCACATTCTCAGCCGGTACAGGAACTGGAGCTAGGAGATAACAACAGCAGTAGCTCCTCTACAAAGCATCGACCAGGGGTCGTGCAAGATCACCAAAGGGGACTAGTTCTCTCTGACATGCTCAAACAACCTCGCAGCACCAGAACACTCAACCACTCGCTGGGTTTGTTCTATCTTCTTGCAACATGTTTTCGAGTTCCTTGGTACGCTAGTTAGCCCCTCTAAGCAATTTGACATGATTTTTAGTAATCGGCTTGATTGCATAAAGTAATCGACCTGATGAAAGATCGTCTCACTTAGCTTAAAGTGCCTAAGCATTGGCTCATTGACAAAAGGCACCGACATACTGGTTCATTCGCAGAAGGCACCGATATAGTGATTCATACGCAAAAGGCACCAGCATACTAGTTCATTCGCAAAAGAGCACCAACGTACAGGTTCAAAGCAACGAAAGCGCTGACGTACAAGCATAGCGAGAGCAAAGTTCAAGAGAGATTTTAAAGATCAACAAGCGGAGATCTTCGGTAATTTCCTTTGGAAAATTATCGCATCAAATGAGGATGGCTTCAAGCGAGGATATCTTCGACGGCATTCCCTAGCTTGCGGAAAGTTGTCACAAACAACTGAAGGTAATTTCAGGCGAAGTTGTCTTCGATCGTGTTCCCTTAGACGTGGAAGATGGTCATAATGCGGAAAGAGATTGTTTTGAGAGAAATAATATTCGTTAGTATTCCCTTGGACGTGGAATATTATCAATGCGGATGAGGATTGTTTCAAGAGAAGCAATCTTCGATAGTATTCCCTTGGACGTGGAATATTATCAATGCGGATCAGGATTGTTTCAAGAGAAATAATCTTCGATAGTATTCCCTTGGACGTGGAATATTATCAATGCAAAGAGGATAGTTTCAGGCAAAGCAATCTTCTATATTGGAAGCAGTTATGGGCGTAGCGGTTTTCAAGCGGGATGGTATTCTCTAGCTTGTAGGAGGTCATCACAACAACAGTGAAGCGGCAATAATCGGTTACTTTCAGAGACGTGTGCTCGACGGTGCAAGATACGCGTTTCTTAACTCTTTTATCTTTTTAACTAAAGCTAGTTTGCAGGTACCGGAGTTACAAGAGTGATTTAGGATCATAGAACGTTCTGAATCATTCTCCGTCCTTATCGATATTTTTACTTTCGTTTTCGAAACTTGCGTTTCTCCAAACTCAGTCAAAGTGGGGGCTTCTGTAGACACCCATTTGTGTCTCCCCAAAACCAAACCAAGTAATGAGTACCTTTCACGTCGAATCATAATCGAATGAAGCGAAAGTGTGGAAAGTCTAGTGTTGCGGATAGTTTTAATTTCTTTTCTCTTCTCTCTGTTTTTGAACACTTATTTTAAGAAAACAGCCAATACAGTTTGGTTGGTCCATAATACGGGTCCAATAGTAGTGTAGTTGGATGAGGCTTGACAAGAGCTTTCCAACGATATATTATAAGCCCAATTCCGATGAATATTGAGGAAGTTATGGCCAATTTACTAAACGAGGCCCGGTTTGAGTCTTATATGCGGCCCAATGATCTAGGGGAGGGCCTAATATGATTTATCATTCCTAATGCAATTAGGAATGGTTTTAGTCTTCTAGATTCTTCTAGAATGTTCTTTTCATTCCTAATACAATTAGCATTGATAAATTGACTTTTGTTGACTTTTCAGAGTTTTAATTAAGATCAAAGAGCATTTTTGAGGAAAATATACGATTTTATCCTCCTGTACGGCAAAACTTATCTGATTTTTGAAAATGCGTCAAAAACAGGCCTGGAGCCTTACTCCAGGCATTGGCGCCTGGAGCTAGGCCTGGCGCCAGCCATTGGCGCCTGGGGCTAATGTTGGTGCCTGGCGCCAGTTAGCCAGCGTTGGCGCCAGCTCTGTTTCAGTTGCGCCAGGACTCTGTTCTGTTAATTTATCTTTTTGGGTGATTTTCTCTATAAATAACGTATTAAAAACTCCGTTTTCATTCACCTACAATCAGTTTTCAATTTTCATTCTCTTCTAATTCATTCATCCTTTCCTCTCTCTTTCTATTTCTAAACTTGCTTTTAAATACAAAATTCCGCATTCACAAGATCTAGAAACACCTAGCCATATTCGAAGTTGTCTTCGCCCTAGACGTGAAAGGTTTAATTTTTGAGGGTTTGGTCCCAAATCTCTATTTCAATTATTTAATTTAATTTGTTTGATTATTATTTTCCTTAAAATTACTAACGTGTGTATTTTGTTATTAGAAAGAGGTACGAGGCATCAAAGTAAGTGCTTTAATGGTTTTTATTGATGTTATGATGTAGAAATCATGTTTAGATTGTTATTATGATATTCCTAGTATCATGTCTAGGGTAATTTTAATATCAACTATGATTAAAAGTACGATGCTTTCTATGTTCTTCCTAATATTTATGATTGTTAGTATCATGTTAGGGTTAAAGATTTGATTTTTATTGCTTAGTGACATGCTAGGATTTGTTATTAATCTTGTTAGTATCATGCCTAGGATCTTGCTATTTTTATTATGCTTTAATATTAACATGAACATGATTATGAATATTATTATTGTTATTATAATGATTATTTTTATGATTTATGATTATAATTGTTATAATTGTTATGATGATTATTTTTATGATTGATGATTATTATTTATTATGTTGCTTGATATTTATTGTTATTGCTTGATCACGCCTTTATGCATGTTTAAGGGAATTTTGTACATGTAAACACGCTTAATAAGATAATTAATAATCTTGTTAGGGTTAATTGTGATTATAATTTCAAGTGATCGTCAATAATAGTTTATTTCTGCATTAATATTAAACCAACATAGATAAACAGGTTTAGGGTTAATCTTATTGATTGCATGTTAATTAGAAAGCGCACATGAATACGATCAGAATAAAGTAGAGGCCTATTATTAGGGCAGGTTCAATCTCTTTTAGGTTGGATTTGTACCTTCATCCCCGAACCCTTATTTGGTTCAAGACCTATTGGAGTTGACGATCTCCTGGATCGTTAAGGGGTGTAACCTTCACCTCGTGAACGGTTTACAAGTTCCTAAAACTGGTGGGCGACTCTTTTTCTCTATCTTCTTCCCTTTTGGACGCCACCGTACTTTAGTGTATGATCACAGTGGGGTTCAAGCAAGGGGGTTAACGCTTGAAATTATTCCCTACACTACCTCTTCTATTGTTGCTTCAACTTGATTTTGGGGGATTTTTTTTAATTGACCACCCGCCCCTGCATTCAAGTTGGGTCTTGACATGGGTTCCAATCCGTCGTAGAAAAATCGCATGAGCAACCCTTGATTGTACTCATGGCGAGCGCATGCTTGCACCAACTCTTTGAATCTCTCCCAAGCTTCACCAAGACTTTCATCGGCTTCTTGCTCAAAGGATGTGATTTTCCTTCTCATTTCGGCGGTCTTTTCCTCGGAGATAAATCGCTTCAAGAACGCCTTTACCACCTCCCTCCATGTTGTGAGAGAGTTAGGCTTTACTTGCTTTAGCCATTTCTTTGCTCTTCCGGTGAGAGATTGCCGGAAGAGATGCATACAAATGTAGTCTTGGCTCACTTTATTGGTTTGCATCATCGCGCGCAACTCAACGAATCAGTCCAAATGTTAAATGGGGTCCTCACTTGCACTTCCGGCAAATTTCTACGATTGGACCATTCTAGTATATTGGGGATGGATTGAGAAGTTGGTTTCCGTGACGGGTAGAAAAACCCCTCCCGTGAGCTCATAATCTTCCAGATTTCCAAACTCACGAAACAAAACATCATCTTCTTTTCCCGCCATTGATTCACTTTGTGACCTTGAAGAGTAAGAATCACTCTCACTATCAACTATAGCACCAAGACCTTTTCCAACTTTTTGATAAATCCTATGGACTTGTCTCAAAGTTCGGTCGATCTCGTGGTCAATTTGATGTGTGGGTGGTCCTTGAGACCTCCTAAACATTCACCAAAGCTAAGAAAACATCTAGCAATGACAAGGATGATAAAACAAACAAAACAAAAAGAAAAGCAAGAAAAATGACTCTAACAAAAGCAAAAGTAGACGCTAAATAAGCCGCTTCCCCGGCAACGGCGCCAAAATTTGATCGAGGGTTAGATAGGTCGTAAAACTACTACCCTAATCAAGTTAATCATTTATATTCCTAAACTACCCTATTACAAGTATAGGGGCATGTAAAGGGTCGAACCACTAAGGAGCTCACTCATTCAACATCAATTTTAACTAATGTAAGAGTAAAAAAGGGGAATGTTTTTGTTGGTTTTTGAATAAAGAGCACTAAAACTACAAATAAGCAAAGAAAATGATGATTAAAATCAAGAGTGAACGACGCTAGGGATACGGGGTGTCAATTATGATTAGAAAGAGGGGAACAATAATGGTTATCATGAAGAACATGCCAAAGAACACAAGATTCTACCTAAACAATTCATTCTCATGCAATAGTCTAGGCAAATCAATGAAAAAGGTCTATACTGATAAGGATCATTCTCATGAATCCTATTAGTTACAATCAAACCAAGAGAATAAAGAAGCACAATCCATAAAACTCCACTACAATAACTCATTCTCATGCAATCATTAAAATAGAGATGATCTTAATCTAGTTCAAATCACTTTCATGCATTTAAACTAGAAAACATCAAATAAAGTGCCACAATAATCTCAAGATATCAAAAATCATGTCTTTCATCAATTTATGGCATGTGTTCAATCCAACCATCATCACTCATCCAATATCAAGACATATTTTCCACACCCTTTCCCTAGCAAAGAAATTAGGCTAGAGAAGGGAGATTAAACATAATATCAAAACTAGAAATAAACTCAAGAAACAAAAAAAAAACATGATTAAGAATAATGAAATCAATAATAACTAGATGAACTAATAAGATTAATGAAAATAAGCAACAATAAAGCAAATAAATAAAGCTAAAAGAAAGGATTAGATATTACTAAAGAGAGGATTAATGAAAGATGAAAACTTGAAATGTTGCTTGATTGAAGATTAAACTTGACAAAAGTTGAATACAATAAAGGAAACTTGAGTAATAATCCACTTTATTTCTCTAGATTAAGCTAAAATTCAGAAATTAGAACTAAGTTAATCTCCTTCCCCCAAAACGTTTTAAAACGGGGCTTATATAGTCTGTACATAGCTGGTTGAAGTCGGCAAAAGGTTCGAACGAACATAGGGAAGGTTCGGTCGAACATCGGGGTAGGTTCGGCTGAACCATGGGTAGGTTTGGTCGAACCTCCTTGCTCCTGGTTCGGTCAAAATTTTGGGGTTCGACCGCTTCTGCAAAATGTTGAAATATGAAAAGTTTCATCTTCCAAAGTTCAGTCAAACCTTGTGCAGGTTCGGTCACACCCAAGGTTCGACCGAACCTTTCGGAGAGTTCGACCACACCTCCTCTAGAACTTGCTTTCTTCAGCTCCAATTTGACTTAAGCCTTCTCCTCTTTGAAGACCCCGACTCCTACAAAACACAAGCAGGGGAATCAAAGTAAAGAGTAGGCAAAATCTAGGAAAAAGGAAGATAAAATAGATGGGAACTAAATGCAAGGAAAATGATGCAAACAAGCCGCAAATGTAGGAATTAAAATGAACCTTAATCGTGGCATAAATGCCACTCATCACAACTCACCATAGAAACAAACCCCAAAACAAGACCGCACTCGCAATAAATAAAACCATAAACATAATTAACTGAATGACATGATTAAGATAATAAAATTACCTTTGAAGTGTGCTTTGCCCGACTACTAGGGCTCTTACTTGAAAGCTAGACTCGAAAATAGGAAGGCCTCCAACGATGATCCACCCACAACTCAAACTCCGACTAGGACCAATGCCTTAGAGTTAGCAAGGCCCGACCGAAACCCGAGTAATTGAGTTCAAAGGTTTTCACAAAGGTGATACCTTTTTCAACTCTTGAGTTCAAAGGTTTTCACTACTAGTGATCCTTTTCCAACTCTTACACAAGTAAGTAATCCCAAGCCATGCCTTGGCTATTTATAAGGAAAGCTTCCTTGTGAATTTCACTCTTCTTTCAATGTGAGAATTTTTTCCACATGGAAAGATTGATGAATTCAACCCTTAGTTAAACAAACCAAGGAATAAGTAACAAGTGTCACATGGTTAGGTGAGGACCTCCTTCTCACTTGGTCCCCAAGGAAACTCACATGCATTGTGAGCTAACCATGTGTCACCCAACCTTGAGCCCCCAAGTTAGGTTCGGTAGGGCCACTTTCTTTTTGCCCGTGTCCATGATCCGTCACCCAGGTCCACGGCCCCCTTGTGCCACATGCGCTGCCACCACGGCGCGCTGCCAACGTGGCACGCTGCCATGTGGCATGCTCCTATTTGGCGTGCTTCCCTTATTTTTGTGTGGCTAGGGTTTTTGCTTGTTACTTGAAGCATTTTCCCGTCTCGTCAATTCCTAAACTTTGGCTTGACATTTGAGATTCTCCAACGCTCGGTTTCGACGCTCCAATGTCGAATTATTGAGGTCTAAATATAAATTACTCAGTCGACTCATTAATTACTTCTGAATTAATTCGTCGCTTCGGCTCGTTAGTTGCTTGAGTATGACCCGAAGGGTTAAGACAAAATTAAGTTGTAATATTAATTATGCATTAATGTTACTAATCGAAAGCGACCTCCACCCAGGCATTCCGATCACTTGACCTTACTTAATATATTAGCTTTTTTATAATTCTGAACCCACTACCAGAATAATACACTTGTTCGAAGGACACTATTCCTTTCAAGAAAAAGCACCCTCTTGAATTGCGACTGAGTTCCAGATCTGATGAAAAGCGACGATTATGGGTTGGAAGTGATGGGGCTTCTTAACTACGGCCATGACTAGATTGACCTTGGTGCTTCTTGCATAGCATTATTGGAGGAAGAAAGTGGAAGAGGAAGATAGAGATAGGAGCTAACAAACGAATTAACGGGGAGATAGGAAATTGGGCGGTTTAATTAAGGTGAGAAGAGGAAAGAGAAACCGGTTGTGAAAGAATGAATGGTGGAAAGGCGATGGTCGGTCTATGATTGACGAGATAGTGGGCCCATACAAACATAATAGACCTGTTATGATGAACAACAAGTCTCTTATTTCCTTCTCTCTATATCTTGATAGACTTTTTGACATATAAGAGACCCGTTATCTCTAATACACTAGTAGAATAAATGTGATGGGAAGCTATAATTGGCAAGCGGTTTTAATAATCCGCTTCCCATTACTAAATAAAAAAAAACCAATGAAATTGCAAGCGGTTTTGGCGCGAACCGCTTGCTATTTAACTAATGGCAAGCGGTTTAGGGTTGAACCGCTTACCATTAGTTAAATTGGCAAGCGGTTCAACCCCAAACCGCTTCCCAATTAAAAAAAAAAAAGCGGGTTGTCTCTTACCCTTTCTTCTGACTTCATCACTTATTCATTTTTCCCAAAATTTCAACTCCCGCCTTCACTGTACACTCCTCCTCTATGTCTCTCCTTACCCTCTCTTCTCACTTCATCTAGCTTTTCCGGCCACCACCACCACCACTCTATTCACTTGCTTTTGAGGGTGATTGTGGGTGTTGCGGGCTCGCGCGTGGGGGCTATTTTCAGAGTGTTTGGGTTGCTACTCGAGTGTGGGTTCTTGGGTTGTGGGTGTTGCTCGAGGCTGCTCGTGGATGGGTTAGTTGCATGTGGTGGTTGTTGCTCCTAGTTGCTGGCGGTGTTCTTGGATTGATTGCATTGGGTGGTGGTGTTCGTGGGTGGTGGTGAACCGAGCCCAACACTCACCACTACTCTTCCTCATCCCTCAATCTTTCTCTTTCTCACTCTCAAATTAGGGTAAGTTTTGCTAAATTTAAGTTTCATATGTATTAATTTGTATTAATTGTTTGTTTATTCCAAAATTTCAAGTTAGGGTTTCAAGTAGTTAACTCAATTTTATTTTAACTGTTTTATAATTTGTTTGTATATTAGATAATGTTATTGTTACTTTAATAGTTTAAATGTTATATATATTTATATATATATTGTTTGAATTTGAGTAGTTTTAAAGTGAATTTTTTTAATAGAATATATATTAGTTAAAATTTTAGTTTGTTAAATTAAATGTGGTTAGTAAATTGCAATCTACGAATATAATGAATTGCTATATTAATTGTATGTACGTTAATTTAATTGTTAGAACTATTTAAATGAATGAACTTGTTTATTGTTGAATGTCAAATAAATGCAAATAATTGAATGCTTGCATCATCATTTGCCTAGATACCCATTTGAGTCTTTCTCAATAGGAGAAATTCTTGAATAGTCCCCAGTTGGGACTGTTCTTGGATGTTTAATCTCACTTAGGTAGTGAATGTATGTCTCTTTTTCGATTTTAAGGAATATCCGGGCTTCTCATTTTCTCACCATGTTCTCTGGGTACATATGTAGGTAAGTTATTACCTACATCGTGTACTTGGAGAATTGGGGGGAAATGCTGCCGGATTATCCTTAAAATTGAAAACTTGACATACATTCACTAGTGTAGGCGTCGTTCGAAGTGCGCCTATGTTAAAGCATGTGTAAATATGCTTGGAACTCATAGGAAGTGGGAATTGACATTACGATTAGGGACAACGATTAGGGACAAATAAAGTAGGGAGCCGCCAACAAGTTTTTAAGGAACTTGTAAACCGTTCACGGATCATAAAAGGCAACCACGAATAAGGGACAACGATAGGCAACAACGATTGACCCATGAAGGTTACACCCCATTCATAATCCATGAGATTACTAACTCCATATGGTTCAGAACCATGAAAGGAGGATCGGGGATGATGGTACGAAGTGAGTCATGGAGTCACATTCGCCCGTATTGGCCTCTACTCGATTCTTATAGTGAAAAGCATTCTTGCGATCTCAAAGGCATACAAACTGAATATTCAATTTGCTCCAAACTATTATTATGCTAAATTGGTTTAATATTAATGCAACACATAATTCTAAAATATTGTGATCACTTGAATTAATAACAAGATTAAAAAGGAACCTAAATCGGTTTGTCCAAATTATCTTATTAGGCGTGATTTTCAATTACATATTCCCTTAAAACATGCAATATGGTGATCAATAAATATAAATATAATAGACATTAATATTGGAAGAAATTCAACAATAATAGCGTTAGTCAAATCAAATAATAATAATAACAACCCTAATCATGATAATAGCAATATTAAAAATAAAATAAGAGTAATTAAATTAATTAATTACTCACATTCTGCGCGTTCCTTTAAATTGCTACATCATGAATAAACTGTTAGTAACTTCAATTAATAATATAAATTAAATGAAAATTAAATTAAAGTAGAGTTTATTTAGTCCAAACCCTCAGTTAATTCTTCCTTTTCACACCTTGGTTTTAAGTATAGAATTTTTGGTATTGTATGAACTCCTTGGAGTGCTTAATTAGGGAAAGTATTTTGAGAAAATAGGATGGCTAGTATTTAGGCTAAAAAGGGAGAAAAGAATTATTTGATGATCAAGCTTGATGATTATGTGAAAAGGGGGTGATATGACCTCTATTTATAGAGAAAAAAGAAGGGTCGAAAAAACAAGATAAGATCCGAATTAAATCGGAATAAAACTCGATAGACTGCAGTTTTTGCGGGTTTTGTTTTTATCACATCTTTTGATCCAGAAATCGGAATAAGATGAATAAGCTATGTTTGAAAAGCTCTTGAAGTATAATTTCCAACCCAATTAGAATCAGATTAAAATATTTTGTAGAACAAAAGATATATCCGAAATAGTGAGACGGTGTCAGTTTTGGATAGAGTTTGACATTTTATTCATATCTTTTCCGTTATAGCTCGGAATTGATATTATAATATATAATTGGAAATAAAATTTCAAGGTCTATCCAATAATATAAAATTCAGATAAAAAATATGAGGCACGAAATTCATATCTGTCTATCTTTGAACGTCTTTCAATTCGGATAAAATAGGACTTTAAAAAAGAGGAGTTTTATTCAATTTCGAACTCTTTAATCTTTTCTTTTTAAAAAGGATAATTAAGATAGTTTAGAAACTTATAGAAGCTTCCAATTAATCCTAAGTGGTTTAGGAATGGGATTAAATAATTTGGACCCTCCACATGATCATTGGGTCGTAGGTAAGGTGGGCTTAGGTTCGGTTTGGGCTCAGTTTAATATTTTGGCCATAACTTATTCATTATAACTCGGATTTGGGCTTATAATATATCGTTGGAAAGATATTTTCAAGACCCATCCAATATTTAATCATTGGACCCATATTATGGACCAAAATAAAATGGATCAAACGTTTTTATAAAAGGGACACTAAATGAATGATTTTAAAGGACATGAAATGAATTATTTTGGGTTTAAAGGCACGAAAAGAGGAAAATAAGTTATGGTTTGGGGAAATGGGATAGGAATTGGGTTGGTTTATGAAATGGAAATATGGATTTAAGCACTCCAAAAATTAAATACTCAACCCGACCAATAATGGCGGTGAAAGGTTGTTCATCATCGGGTTTGGATTTGGGGAGACATTTTTAGGTGTCTACAACTAGTGAGATTAGACGTTCAAGGATGGGTTAGGTTGGAGTGATAAGGACCTTTTGGGAGCATTCATTTTTACGATATATGGATGATATATATGCTATGTACTTTGATTGACATAATATATGTTACATTTCTCGATGTGATGCATATAAGGAAGAATGTTTGTGATGCAATTATTCGGAAAATTATGAACATTCTTGGAAAAACGAAGGATGGAAAGAGTGCGCGGTCAGATTTGCAAGCGTGGGGTGTTCGTCCGGAGTTGTGGGTTCAAGCTAAGGTAAGGATGGAAAAGTTTAAGGAAAAGAGAAACGAAGATGGTGGTCAAAACCGTAAGGCCGGGGAAGCGCAAGGAAAAGGCCACGGGTATCGCAAAGAAGAAAGGTGATGGAAAAGGAAAGAACCAAAAGGTGTATTTACCTCCGGCTTGCTACACATTGTCAAAGGAAGAAAAACGAAAGTTTTGTGCTTGTTTGTATGATATTAAGCTTCCATCTGGATTCTCGTCAAACATGAAAAGGTTTGTTTCCTTAAATGGAGAATTGAAGTTGACAAGTATGATATCCCATGATTGTCACATGATGATGCAAGTATTCCTACCGATTGCAATTTGTGGTATTTTACCAAAGCACGTGAGAGAAGTTATTACAAGCCTCTGTAGGTTTTTCAATACTATTTGCAGCAAAGTTCTTAATCCCTTTACACTTGATGCTCTCCAGGCGAATGTTGTGGTAACTTTGTGCAAATTTGAGATGTTTTTCCTACCGTCACTTTTTTACATAATGGTGCATTTGATTCGGCATTTGGTTTGTGAGATTAAGTTGTGCGGTCCAGTATTTATGAGGTGGTGCTACCCGTTTGAACGACACATGGGTACACTGCAAGATAAAGTAAGAAATCCAGCCCATCCGGAAGGCAGTATGATACAAGGAATTGTGTCCGAGGAGATTGGGAATTTCGTGGCAGAGTATGTTGCCGTTGCCGAACCTATTGGGCTTCCCACTTCCCGACATGAAGGGAGACTTGATGGTCATGGCACAATTGGGTCAAAAAGGATCTAGGCTGCTCGAGATCAAATCATGCAAGCTCACCTATTTGTGCTTCATCATATTGAGGAGGTTCACCCATATTTAGAAGAGCACATGGATAGTTTGCGTGTTGAATATCCATCAAAAGGGGAAAGAGCACTAATGCAGTTGCATAATAAGATGTTTGTGAAGTGGTTCCATGACCGTGTGATGCGTCAATTGGATGAGACTGTGTCTGATACAATAAAGTGGCTAGCTTATGGTCAGAAGGAAGATGTTCATTCAGTTGAGGGATATGACATAAATGGGTACACATTTTGGACTGAAAGTCGGGATCAAAAATCCTCATCGACTCAAAATAGTGGTGTCACTCTTGTGGCTTCATCAAGAGAGTTTGCAAGTGCGAAGGATACATCACCAGTTGACGCACTATTATCTTACTATGGACGAATTTAGGAAATATGGGAACTAGATTACCGTGACTTCAAGGTAGGTCTATTCAAGTGTAAATGGGTCGATAATAATAGGCGCAACGTGAGAAATGATGAATTCCCTCTTGTAGATCTTGGCCACTTGCGGGATAGTCTTGAACCATTCATCCTTGCATCTCAAGCTAAGCAAGTGTTCTATGTAACTGACCCGTCCGATCCAAAATGGTCCATCGTCCTTGCTGGAAAAAGGAGAATTTTAGGGGTTGGAGAGGTTGAGGACGAGGAAGAATATGATGCATTTGATGATTCTCCCCCTTTCACAGCTCCTACACTTGATGTAGCAACTAATGTAGATGATGATGTTATTTATATTCGATCTGACCACAATGAGGGAATACACGAATGAGGTACTTTTATTGATGCATGTTTTATTTACTAAATATATTATGCTCCGACAACCTTGTTTATTTTAGGAAGTTGTAGGGAATAATTTCAAGCCTTTAAATCCCATTAGCTCGAACCCCACTGTGATCATACACTAAAGTACGGTGGCGTCCAAAAGGGAAGAAGATAGAGCAAAAGAGTCGCCAACAAGTTTTTTAGGAACTTGTAAACCGTTCACGAGGTGAAGGTTACACCCCTTAACGATCCAAGAGATCGTCAACTCCATAAGGTCTTGAACCAAATAAGGGTTCGGGGATGATGGTACAAATCCAACCTAAAAGAGATTAAACCTGCCCTAATAATAGGCCTCTACTTTATTCTGATCGTATTCATGTGCGCTTTCTGACTAACATGCAATCAATAGGATTACCCCTAAACCTGTTTAATCTATGTTGATTGAATATTAATGCACAAATAAATCTATTATTGGCTGGGTTTGAGGACTTACCATTACCGGTGCCTAGAGAGGAATATGATTTTTTTAAGCTGTGTGGCGCGACCGGTAGCTTTGTGCAATGGCCACGTGATCGGTTGAGGTTGGTAGGAGAGGTAAGTAAACACTACTTGTATGTAGCTAGATTAACATGTGCTTTGTGCAATGACCATGTTCTTTTATGTTACTAGATTACTATGGAAAATCAATTCGCTAAAAGGAAGAAGTGGAGAAGCCAAAATCCAAGGAAGAAGGTCCTCCGAACATGGAACAAGGATAAGTGTCGAAGAAGATTTCGTGAGCTTCTTGTACTCCACTAGTAGAAGCCGATGTCCTTAAGTCGCTTTCGAAAGTATGTACTTTTCTTCACAACCGTGTTAGTGAGTTCCCTACGGGTACACATATTCAAGTGAAGTTTCCTAAGGCATTGTTCCACTATGATGAGGATGCGATCGCATACATTTCTAGAGAGGATGTGCCGGAATTTCTAACTGGTTCCATGCTTAACATTTCCATCATTCAAACTTTCATGAGGTAAATTAACGAGACTATTTCTAAACATATTGTATTTTTGATATTTTCGTACCAAAACAATGCAACTAGTAATTACTTGCACACATTACTTTCTTGAAGGTCACTACAGGAGCTCCTAAGTAGTAAACCCGATGGTGAAGCAGCAGTTGGGTGGTTATGCCCCGAGCAGACCTCCGTAACCAAATGCTTGCATAACCCTCATGATGTGATAGGTTACCTTGAGCGGGATATTAGAGAATCAATGCGTGCGGGAAACAAGTTCATATTAGCCCCTTGCTTTGAGGAGTAAGTTTAAATATGTCACTCTTAAGTTGTTTGTTAAGTATAGATGTTGACGTATAACACTTGATGGATTGATATTTGCTTTAATATATATGTAGTCTACATTGGATCCTTATGGTGATTTGTGTTTCCAATAACACAATCTACTACTTTGACTCGGCTCGTATATGGCCACCAAGGAAGTTGCTAGTGAATAACCTATTGAATAAGTACATACCGCTTCCTATATATTGTTTTGTATCATCACCTAAGTCATTGAGTGGCTATGTTCCTAAATTTATGCTTTTTTTTGAAGTGTTATGAAGAATTTGAACTGTCATTCGGTTGCGGGTCCTACGTGGAAATATTCGAAGGTAAAGCCTTGATATATTGATTTATTTAATAAAATTGCCTTGAGTTATGGCTATGCATGACTAGTTTAACTTTGTGTCATTTTAGTGTGCGCAACAAGACAACGACGTTAATTGTGCCCTGTACGTGATGAGGTTTATGCTTGACATAGTCAATTGGTGCACTCAAGCCCGACACATTGAGGAGGTACCTATATATTTTTACTTTTTTTCCGTTCGATTTTGGATAAAAGCCATCCTAAAACTAAGTAGAATGCTAATGTGCTATGATTTCAAAAATTAGACACCTAAGACTAGTTGTAATTGACATGTTATGATGAATAAATAGCTCATTAGATAAGAAATGTGGAAATCAGGCAAAGTAGTAGTGAAATAGACGATTTTGGGTACAAGCCGGCCAAATACTTAGTAAAATGATCTTTTGATATGATTTCAAAAATTAGACAACTAAGACTAGATAATAATGACATGTCATGACAAAGAAATAGTTCATTAGATAAGAAATGTAGAAATCGGGCAAAGTAGAAGTGAAATAGGCAATTTTGGGTAAAAGCCGTCCTAAAACTTGGTAGAATGCTAATTTGTTATGATTTCAAACATTCGACACCTAAGACTAGTTATAATTGACATGTTATGATAAAGAAATAGTTCATTAGGTAAGAAATGTATAAATCGGGCAAAGTAGAAGTCAAACAGGCGATTTTAGGTAAAAGCCGTCCTAAAACTTAGTAGAGTGCTAATTTTCTATGATTTAAAACATTAGACACCTAAGACTAGTTATAATTGACATTTTATGATAAAGAAATAGTTCATTAGGTAAGAAATGTATAAATCAGGCAAAGTAGAAGTCAAACAGGCGATTTTGGGTAAAAGTCGTCCTAAAACTTAGTAGAGTGCTAATTTGCTATGATTTCAAACATTAGACACCTAAGACTAGTTATAATTGACATGTTATGATAAAGAAATAGTTCATTAGGTAAGAAATGTATAAATCGGGCAAAATAGAAGTCAAACAGGCGATTTTGGGTAAAAGCCGTCCTAAAATTTAGTAAAACCTTCTTTTGATGCAATTATAGACCTTAGACACCCAAGACTAGTTAATATGGGTCTGCTCTGAGGAAAAATTAGGTCATTTGAAATAAAATGCAGAAAATGGGAAAGTGACCACCCGAGGAAACTACAGCACCCGAGGCAACAAACTCGGGTCATGCCAAGCAGTTGCAAGCAGCCACTAGGAAACTGCCCAGGCAACTGCAACAGCTGCCAGGCAACAGCCCAGTCAACCGCAGCAGCAGCCAGGTAACAGCCCAGGCAGCCGCAGCCGAAGCAGCGGCCTAGGCAGCTGCAGCAGCAGCCACGCCGCTGCACAGGCCACTGCAGCAGCACCCTAGGCAGCTGCATAGGCAGCCCAGGCAGCTGCAGCAGCCGTGCAAGCAACCGAGAAGCTGCATCAGCCATGGGAAGCACCCTGGGGATTAATTTTTTGTCCTTGTCATTGGCACCTCATGCAATTTTGTGTAATTTTTGCGTACTTGTTAGGGAATAAGCTAAATAAGTCACTTACGCCGATTTTTGTTAAAAATCGTACTAAAACTTAGTTAGGTGGTCATTTGATGTGATATCATAAATTACATGCCTAAGACTAGGTAATATGGGTGTGGTATGAGAAAAAAAAGTTCAAACGAAATAGAATGTAAAAAATGGGCAAGTAATAGTGGAATAGGCGATTTTGGGTAAAAGCCGTCCTAAAACTTAGTAAAATGATCTTTTGCTATGATTTCAAACAATAGACACCTAATACTATTTAATAATGATAAGTTATGATAAATACATAGTTCATTAGATAAGAAATGTAAAAATTGGGCAAGTAGAAGTGGAATAGGCAATTTTGGGTAAAAGTCGTCCTAACACTAAGTAGAATGCGTAAAAGCCGTCCTAACACTAAGTAGAATGCTAATTTGCTATGGTTTCAAACATTAGACACCTAAGACTAGTTATAATTGACATGTTATGATAAAGAAATAGTTCATTAGATAAGAAATGTAGAAATCGGGCAAAGTAGAAGTGAAATAGGCGATTTTGGGTAAAAGTCGTCCTAAAACTTGGTAGAATGCTAATTTGTTATGATTTCAAACATTAGACGCCTAAGACTAGTTATAATTGACATGTTATGATAAAGAAATAGTTCATTAGGTAAGAAATGTATAAATCGGGCAAAGTAGAAGTCATATAGGGCTTATTTGGGAGATTTTGGATAAAAATCGTCCTATAAATTACAAAACCCTCTTTTGATGTGATTTCAAACCTTACACACCTAATACAGTGATGTAATATGAATATGAATGATGTTTGAAATATTTAACATATACATTATTATTTAATTATTAGTTTGAATTTTATATATGAATGATGTTTAATGTTAATTGCTATTTTTTTAAAAAGTAAGATTCAAAGGGAATGCCCTTTAACCAGGGAAGAAGTTGATGAAATTCGGGACATGTGGGATTTTTTTGTGACATTTGATGGCATCTAGGTAGAATATATAATATATGTGTGTTAGTTATATTAATTAGTTAGATAATCAGATTGAGTTTTTTTTTTATTTTGAACAATTAATATTTAGTTACTATATTTTTTTTTAAATATGTACATTACTTATTTGTAATTAGTACTATATATTATTTATGAGTTTTATATATGTTATTATTATTATGCATTTTATTGTTATTGAATTATTATTCTTAAATTTGTAATATTTTAATGTAATTATTATTAATTATTAATATTAATTAATAATAATATTAATAATATTAATAATTTATAAAATTACAGATTAATGTGCATATCAAAACAGGTCACTAGTACTATTATTATTAATTAATATATAATAAAAAAAATTAAAAAAATAATAAAAAAATTAATAAATGGCAAGCGGTTTGGCGCCAAAACCGCTCGCCATTTGCACTGGACATATTAGTATGTCATGTGCAATTGGCAAGCGGTTTTGGCGCCAAATCGCTTCCTTTTCTCCCCTAATGGGAAGCGGTTCTGAACCTCTTGCCATTTACATGGCTATTGGCAAGCCACCTAAACCCATGCGGATCAGAACCGCTTCCCATTAAGGGGTTTGAACCGCTTGCCATTATGTTTTTTCTACTAGTGATAATAGGTCTCTTATATCAAAGAGACCTGTTATATCAACCGACAGGTCTTGTATAACAGATTGTTTTGCCTATTTTTGTAGTAGTAATTGTTTTATCACAACATGTTGGTTGGTTTATTTCCGAATTTCGGACTACCAAATAACGAAATGTCAACGAAATCTTATGGAAATTTAATACGCTTGACTTTGTTAGTTTAGTTTCCTTTCTTCATTATTTTTATTTTTTTTTCTTTTTCTTTTTTGCTTTGAGCTTCCTTTTTATTTTCTATTCTTTTTTTATTTTTATTATTGTTGTTATGTTCTTTTTTTTCCTTTTACCTTCTTTTTTTTCTCTTTTTCCTTTGGTTTTCTTTTCGTTTTTTCTTTCCTTTTCTTTTCTTTTTGGTTATTTTTCGAGGGGGGTAAGTTGGGAACCCTTTCTCTCCCTTGAAATTTTTTTTCTTCGCTTTTTAAACATTTATGGAAATAAAAAATGATACATACAAAATGTGTGTCTTATATGTACAAAAGTAAAATAAAAAAATGAGTATATGTATATTTTCCATAACCAAAAAAAAAATATAATAAAAGAGGAAGTCAGGATGCTCGGCGACTCCCGGAAGGCTGTTGTACATCCTGAGAAATCTAAAACAAATATTAATACACTAAATATGTAATAACTTTGAACAAAAAAGCAAACAAACTTACCGCAATCATCCGATGATCATGACATGACAAAGCCACGAGGGCTCTCCGATAAGCAGCTCGGAAAGCATGCTTAGAACTCACCATGTCAATCACAGTCTCCCGCGAAACTTGTTCCAAAAAATAAATATATAGGACAGATAAAAAAGAAATGTATATGATATATGAAAAAAAGAAAATATATACATGTAAAGAATAAACATACCGACTCAACCGTCTCTAGCACAAACGGTATGTCCACATTCTCTGCCGCTGGAAGAATCTCACAAATTACCAACCCAAAAGCATCGTTATACGTGACCTCTGCCGTGGGAGGCACCCAAACACCCACTAGACTCGCTGAAAATACGACAATAAAGGAGTCAAGATTAGGAAAAATAAACAAAAGAAAAAAATAAAAGAATAGAGAAATACTAAATGGAACGAAAGCTGGAAAAGAAGTTAGCCTAGATGCGACAAACGTCGGGTAAGATGCACCTGACAGCACTAGCTGCTCCGCTAGATAACCAAGGGTCATCTGAGCTCAATCCTCGGTAGACACAGGTCCAGAAGCAGCATCCGGATCGGAGGGTCCCTAAGAACCAAAGGCTTCTCAGATTAAAACTGCTAGAGAACACGCACGCCTTAGAGCCAAGCGTCCATCCTCTAGAGCACAGAGTGTCCCTGATAAAGGGCCCGAAAACAGCAGCGAACCATGCCTGCCCGGAAAGCCTCAGAGACCCCGAGGATCAAACTCCAAGGACAGAGATCGATCTACAAAAGACAACCACGTGAGAAAATCATTCCAAAAAATTATATATATATGAACATATGTTGTCAAAATCATACTCACTGATGAGTGTCATTTATGGCACTCAATTGGTCTCTTTTATGATGATTTTTACTTGATTTTTGTATCTCTTTTGCTTCCTTTTCTCTAGTTTTGCTTATATTTTCCTTACTTTGCATTTTCCTTAGATGTTTTCTAATTTTCTTGCTTTTCTAGTGTATTTTGCTTTTTCTTCTTTACTTGTTTGATATTCTTTGATTATAATAAGTTGGCGATGTTCGAGAGCCTCAAGTGTGTCCTTCTCGGAGTTTTCAAGCCAAAGAGAATGGAGTCCAAGAGCAAGTTCTTCATTGTTGCTCCCTCATACCTTGTGGGCATGAAAAAGTCATTTTAAACCAACCAAAAGCGCTCTGACATACTGTCTATTTCATCGAGGCTCATTCGAGCTCACGAGGACATTCAGGGCCGCACTAGGAGGGCTCCCATGCTCCCATAGAATAGGCACGCGTGAGAGAAGAGGGACCGCGCCATGCAGCAAAAGGCCGCGAGCGAACCTGGAGCGGCTGCGCCTCCTTCTTCTCCATGTTTCGTTCCCTTTTTGTAGCGGCCGCGCACATGAGTGAGGGGTCGCGCTGTTGGAGGTTTTAAAAGGGGAAAATTAGGTCGTTATCTAATCTTCCCTCGCTCAAAATAAATTTATAAGCACTTAACACACCTAAATACGAGTATAGAGGCAAGTCAAGGGTCGAACCCAAAGGAACAATAATGTTAAAGCACTCTCAATTATGTCAATAGCAACAACTTGGGAAGATCATGTCAATCAAAGGTTGTGAAGAATAATGATAAGAGCAATCAATTGGAATAAAAGAGCTATCTCCTAATTGTTAAGCTAGGGTTCACTATGAATAACAAACTAAGAGAATCGCAATCCAAACCAATCAATCATGCAATTCCTAAATCAATTGGTCGTGTCATTAGCAATTACAATGCAATCTAGCATAATTCTCAAGGCCTAATTGAATTACACACATGTAAACCTTCATTAATCACTTTAATCTTAACAATCAATCAACACAATTCCCAAATTAATCACAATCAATCAATCATACAAGTTTCACCCAATTACTAGCCAAACAACTATTCAAAAATCATCATCTATCAACTACCAACTATGGAAATCAAGAATAAAAAATATATCAAGAACAATTACACTATCAAGATTCAAACATCAAAATTAAACCAAACAAACATGAAATTAAACAAAGCAATAAGGTGAGATAGATCAGAGTTAAGAATGCTCATTGATAATAGAGAAGATCTTCAACACAATTGTCACCCTTATATCTTCAATCTCTCAATCACCATTGAAACCCCTCATTTTCTTTCTCAAAAACTACTCCTAATCTAGAGAGAGACTCCTTAACTAACTTAATTCTCATTAGAGGAGAGAGAAACTATTGTAAACTAAAGAATTTCATGTACGAAGACTAAAGAAAACCTTACAATATGTAAACAAACTGAGAAAATAAATGAAATCGCAAATTAAACCTAGAAAGTCGTGCCCGCGGAGAAATCGGCCGCGCCCTTGGAGGAGAAAAGCTGGAACAGAGCAGCCTAAGGCCACCCCCGCAGCTGAAACCCATGCCCGCGGGGCTAGGACCCACACCCGCGGCCATACCGCAGCTGCTTACTGCACGAAATCGACTGATTTAGGCTGCAACAACCCTGTGCCCGCGGCTACTGGCTGGGTTGCTATGCATTGGCTGCTTGGTGGTGCGGCCTTGGTGCGTGGTTGCTGAAGCGTATGGCTGCTAGGGGCAGCATACTCAGGGCTGCTCCTTGCTGCCCAGGGCGGCTTGCTTGGGCTTTTAACTTGGCCTAGCTTGCTTGCTTGCTTGGCTTCAATCCCCAAACTTGGCTCCGTTGACTTCTTTGGATGCGCTTGAGCTTCCTCCTTGATGATTAAATCTCGGGAAACTCAACACACCTACAAAATAAGTCAAAGAAACGGAGAAGCTAGAGAAATAACCGAGAAATGAATAAATTAATAAGAAAATCATTAAAATCACGCATTTCTCTAAACTCACACACAATCACGCAAATCATGCATTATTCCCTAAAAACATGACATATAAGACTAAAAACGAGCATAAAAATATGAAGAAAACCTAGCCTAAGAGTGCCATAAATGGAACGCATCAAATTCCCCAAAGTTAAATTTTTGCTTGTCCTCGAGCAAAACAAAATCCATCCCAAGGGAAAAATGATGAAATTATTCAAGCAAAGAAGGAAACAAGAAAACTAGAGAGGATGGGAATATACACTAACTCACTTTCGTAGGAATCATGGTCAATTTTAGCAACTAAAGACAAGCCAGTTAAACCCCTAGATCGGCCTAGAGGACGAGTGATGCTATTGTAAAGGTTTTCTAAGAGATTAACCTATAACTCTAATAATAATAAAAATAAGGCAAAGCATGAGAAGGAAATCAAAAGAAAAGAAAAGCAAACACATGTTCATGAAAGGAATTTTTCAAATGTACAAGCACAAATGAATGCAAATCTTTCTAAACAACCAAGAGAGTGCACGTTCCAAGATACCGGAGGTTGATTGAAACATAAATATGCTAAGCATAGGAACTAGTTTTCGCAATCCACTTTCATCCCAAACGGTCTTACCGCGTTCTCCCTACTAGTCTCAAATCTTCCCCTAGTGAGCATTTCAAAAGTTCCACGAAGGAACCGGAAAAAGAGAAAATATTTGGGCTACTCGACGTCTTGGCTTTGCATCCCCTCTCCTTACGCTTTAACTCATAATGCCCTCCCCTAATATGTGACTCAACCTCTAGGTCAAAAGGACTTTCAAAGGTTGTAATGTAAGGCAAAAAGGGTGAAGGGTAGGCTAAAATTTAGTGGTTTCCTAATTAGTGAAGCAAAGGGTGATCAATCCTCAACACCATAATCAAGTAAGCACTAAACAAAAAGAGACCAACACCCCCAAGCTTATTCAAAGCTATACTCACAAACGTATACACAAAAAGCGTGAGAATGCTTCCCCCCAAGCTTAAATGGAGCATTGTCCTCAAGCTCTAAATAGGGAGAAGGATACTCACATCAAAATATTTTTGCATTTTTTCATTTTTCAATTTTTTTTTTCCTTTTTTTTTTCTATTTATTAGTGCTTTGTCCTCACCTCTTTTTACTTTGGACGACTTTTTCAACTTTGCACTTACTTTGTCCTTGTTTTTTTAATTTTGGACGGATTTTTCATTTATTCATTTGCCATTATTCACACTAATATACAAAACACAAGTTGTCTTACAAATATGAACCAATATCCAAACTCATATACCACAAACTCCAATAAAATGATTATTTGCTTCACAAAAACAAAAAATGGAACAAAAATTAAACAAAGGCTAAAAATTCTAAAGATGTGGCTTGAAAAGAAGGGAAAAGGTTCAAATGGTTAGCAAGAAGGCAAATGTAAACCTGAAAACAAAAAATAAGAAAAGTATCCTAGAAAAGAAAAATTACCACCCCGAAAAGATGTCGTTGTCCTCCTCTATGGTTCGGTCTCGAGTTTGAGAATTATGATTCAAAATTCTAGATTAGGTCCGCAATAGTAAAGGATCCATGCCGCTCATGCAAATATAAGTTGAAGGCTTGAAAAATAATCAACCTCACATGGATGTAGTGAAAACTCACTATTGGTATCAAATCGACTATAAGAAGCAACTACCATCATGCCACAAACAAGTAGAATCTGATTTCATGGGTCCCACTAGTTCTAACCAACTACCTTAGCATGCTTTATCCAAGAATCAACCAAGCATACTCTCATACCGTGCACACCGTTACCACTTAGGAAGAAAAGCATTCAATTATACATGTCCAAATTTTTTTATGTCCAAAGCTAGAACAAAACAAAAACGCATTGCAAATTTTCCTTGACAGAAACAAAAATCTTTTTGGGATTTTTCAAAATAAAGAACATGGAAATGCATATACAAATGTGCATGGCATATATGAATCAAAATCCCACCAAACATGTTAGAATACCCTCCCCCAAGCTTGAATGAGACAACATGCTAAAACAAAAATCAAATATTCCACGGGAGGGGAAAATAAAGAGATTAAGGTGGGTGCATATATGAATCAAAATCCCACCACCACATGTCCAACAAGGCATCAACCATTAGAGAGAGAGAGAGAGCAAGGAAAGATATTACCGGATTTAGGTGGGTGTAAATACCCGAAAATGACCCAATTAAACTTTTCAAAGCCAATTTCCTCAAGAATAGAAACTTTCTTTCCACATGCTAGCAAAATAGGAATCAATCCTCCTTAATTCTTGATTCAAACCAATGCACCAAAGCATATCTTCAAGTCATGTACCTAGCTAAAGTCACACAAACATTTCCATGAGAGAAAATCTATTCTAAAAAGAAAAGAAAATGAAAGAAATAAAACACGGGTTACTTCCCGAGAAAGGCTTGTTTAAGGTCCAAGCTTAACCGCTCTAGAAAATAATAATTCAACGCACGCAAGAGCTTGTCAAATGCACTACTAATCATTTCATATGATAAACGGTAGGCAAATGACGGGAAAAGAATGTGCAACAAGATTATTGCACGCAAGTGAGAAGGGAGATGCCAAAAGAAAGAAGACATCAAAAGGAAAAAGAAGAAAATAAGAAGAAGAACGGGGAATAAAAGAATGGAAAGAAAAATAAAAAGGCAAATCCTCCTCACTAAAATATTTTTGGGTGGCAACATCACCCTTTTCCTAAACAATAGACGAATGAGGGACATTAAGATCGTCATAGACAAGGGGACCCCAATAGGCTCATCGACAAAGGAAGGGAGGGAGGGATATAGGGGTGTAGGGGATGTGGTTCAAATTGCTTAAAAAAGGGACATGAGAGGAGGAAATAGTTGATATGGTCTCACAAATGAACTCTTCCTCACCACCATGCCTCAAATCACCAATAAGAGCACCAAAATCAATCATAGAATCCTCAAAAGAAGAACACTCATGATCATCATCTCCCTCAAAATCCAACTTCCAAGAGGAACTACATAATCCCCTTCACTACAATCATGAACAACAACTCCCTCAACTTCCTTAAAGCCTAAAGTCTCAAAGCCATGCATGAATGGATGTAAATTCATTTCAAACTCATTTCACTCCCATTAAGAATTCTTAATGAACTCACTCAAAAGGCTATGGGTTTTCATTTGACAATCAAAGAACACATTGGTAATAACCCCAATCGAGTCTAAATACTCATGGATAGAAGAATCACAATCATGCATAATAGACTCGTCAAGATGGAAAGTAGGGTTGAGGTTACCAAAATCAACACTCTCTTCATTCTCAACTCCTTCACCATCACTCAAATGCTCACCAATGGGATCCTCACACTCTCTTGGTTGCTCAAAATCATCATCATCATCCTCAACACACACATTAAATTGGGATTTTTCACATACAAGCATCAAGGGTGACAATTGGCTTTCTAACTCTTCTTTTCTTCTCCTTCCCTCCTCAAGACACTCCTCATTCTTTTTATTATCTTTAATTGACCTCTCATAGATTAAAGAATCATCTCCTTACTAGGCTTAAGGTCGTTATCAAGCTCAATGCGCCTAATTTGAGACTCAAATATATCAACAAGAAATTCAAAAGATGTAGAAGGTTGAGGCTCAACAAGAGAAGAAGAAGTACAACCAAGATTGGAAGAATCAACATTTTGATCATGAGCATATACATCACATTGGGGAGTGGGGGCACAATATAACACATGAGATTCATCATTAAGGGAATGATGCACATCACAAGAAGGCATGGTAAATAATGAAGAATATTAAAACAGACTATTATCATCAACTTGAGCATGCACCTCATCATCATGAACAAAAGGGGAAATAGAGTTGAAATCATTTGTTCTAGGTACAGTTAAGGGATCATGTAACAAATCATGGGAAATCATGCAAATATTAGAAGATTCAACACATTGTGCATCAATATTAGAATCATGATTAACCCTATTATAAACATCCCTAGAAAACCAAACATAAAAATCCCAAGCATCATCAATTGACAATGCTCTAAATTCACCATCATACATGCATTCAACTTCATTCCTAGTTTTCTCATTCAAACTAAAATAACAAATCTCACAAGCCTTCCAAATATTACAACAATTTTAGTCCAAAAATAATCCTTCAAGTCTATTGAAATATTCAACAAAAAGGCTCATTGTCATATTGAGGAAATGATAGGCATTCCATTTTTTTTTTTCACAAAACAAACAAAAATCAAATAAAAGAAAAGTATATACAAAGACCTAGACTCAAGATATAAAAAACGCTCCAACATACACACCGTTCCTCGGCAACGGCGGTATTTTGACGAGGGTAAAACTAGGTCGTCATCTAATCTTCCCTCGATCAAACTAAGTTTATAAACACTTAACAAACCTAAATACGATTGTAGAGGCAGTTCAAGGGTCGAACCCAAAGGAACGGTAATGTTCAAGCACTCTTAATTATGTGTCTAAGCTAGATCAAAATCGAAGGTAAGATGTAACACTAACAACTAACAAAACAAGCAACCAAACAAATAAAACACTAGGAACAGGGATCAACAAGTAATCATGTCAATAGCAACAACTTGGAAAGATCATGCCAATAAATGGTTATGAAGACTAATGATAAGAGCAATCAATTGGAATAAAAGTGCTATCTCCTAATTGTTAAGCTAGGGTTCACAATGAATAACAAACTAAGAGAATCACAATCCAAACCAATCAATCATTGCAATTCCTAAATCAATTGGTCGTATCATTAGCAATTACAATGCAATCTAGCATAATTCTCAATGCCTAATCGAATTACACACATACAATCCTTCATTAATCACTTTAAACTCAAAAATCAATCAACACAATTCCCAAGTTAATCACAATCCATCAATCATACAAGTTTGACCCAATTCCTAGCGAAACAACTATTCAAGAATAATCATATATCAACTAACAACTATGGAAATCAAGAATAGAAAATATATTAAGAACAATTACACTATCACTATACCCAAAATTAGAATAAGAAACGCTAAATACAAAACGGTTAACAAAGACAGGCGTTCTCTGCAACAATATAGAACGTACTTGTGGTAGAGGCGTTATATGAGTTGATGAATATAGAACGGTTGTTATAGTTGAACGTTCTCTGTTAATTTTTCGCAAAAATAATATATAATGAAACTATAATGGTAAACAATATACAACGGTGCACTTGACAACTGTTTTATGAATTTTTATTCCTATTTTTAATTAAGTTTAATTTTTGGAGGGATTAGATCTTTGCCCTTAAAAATGCAACTGAAATTCTTCATATAAGCCGATACTGCTAATTTGCTATACATCACTGTCACATCTTTTAATTTCAATCTGAAATTTTTTAATTTTTTTGTACTCCATAAATGAACTTTGGGTATCGTTCTTCTCGAATTTATAAAGCTATTGCAATATTGAGGTGTTACCTCCGCAAGCACCGCCGCGCCAACACTGCACCTCCGCAAGCACCACCGCGATTGTACCTCGCAGCACCACCGTGTTACCTTCGCATTCCACACGCACCACCGCACAACCACTGCAATATTAAGGTAGGCTTTCGAATTTTTCTTCTCCTTGAACTGTAGAAATTTGATAAAAAAATTATAGATCTATTTGAAGTATTTATTTAATCGAATTATTTAATTGGTTTGTAATGATAATTTGGTCATAGTATCCATCAAATTGTCGTAATTTTATTCCCTTTTTAGGTGATAAAAAGCTCTAATTTTAGGAAAATAATTCAATCAGGCTTTTGCGAACGAAAAATTGCAGTAACTTCAATCAAATTACGCTTAGTTTTTTAATCATCCAATTTATTTCAGAATCAATCAAACTGATCTAAGCAAAATTGATCCAACCTAGGTCAAATTTACACCCCCTGATTGAATTAATTCTCGGATTTTCTGGGATATAAATGGACGGCTAAATGAGTTCTCACAATTGAAATGAGTTTGTTCTTATCTATGTTGATTAAATTATGATATTGGCAGCTTCTTAATCTATTCCGAGCTTTGATTTGATTACAAATGGGTGTTCGTAGAATTAGAAATATAAATACTTCGTATATTTCGACACCTCTTAACATGAATAGTACTTGTATACATTATGTTCACTTTTTTATTATATTTGTTTTGTAGATTTACAACTATGGAAGAAAGTCGAAAAGAAGAAATAAGAACAGTTGAAGGATGAATGACTAATTTTTTTGTATAATCAGTTGAATGATGAATGACCAATTTTTTTTGTATAATTTGTAATTCTTGTTACTCTGTATGTTTTTTATAATACTCTGTATGATTCTTAATGTTCATTATTTTCATGCTACATTTCTTGTAAATATTGGTTTGATTTTTAATGTATTCAATTATTATTTTTAAATTTCAAATTCAAAATTTTTTTTCACTATAATTCTTGTAGATATACTGTATTTTTCGTTACAGTATTAATTTTTCCTAATTACTCGTATTATAGCAAGAGATTAAAATACTGTATTTTCTATATAAAATACCATATATCAGCATATTTTTTTAATATAAAAGAAGGATTAGAGAACGGTTATCTAACTTGACCGTTTTCTTTAGTAATGTTTATAGAACGTTTAAGTAGACTAACCATTATTTATTACTTCTTTATTTTCTGATTTTAGTTAGGGAATAGAGAACGGTTGTGTCTGACAACCGTTCTCTATTGTTGAATTAATAGAACGCCTACAAGAACCGTTCTTTATACTTTAAGCATCGCTTAACAGAAGAATGGTCCTGTGGCGTTCTATAAAGCCTATTTTAGACGTTCTATAAAGCCTTTTTTGTAATAGTGTATAAAGAATCAAACATCAAAATTAAACCAAACAAACATGAAATTAAACAAAGCAATAAGGTGAGATAGAGTTAAGAATGCTCATTGATAATAGAGAAGATCTTCAACACAATTGTCACCCTTTTATCTTCAATCTCTCAATCACCATTGAAATCCCTCACTTTCTCTCCCTAAAACTACTCCTAATCTAGAGAGAGATACTCATAAACTAACCTAATCCTCATTAGAGGAGAGAGAAACTATTCTAAACTAAAGAATTTCATGTATGAAGACTAAATAAAATCGTACAATATATAAACAAACCGAGAAAATAAATGAAATCGCAAATAAAACCCGGAAAACCGCGCCCGCAAAGAAATCAGCCGCGCTCGCGGAGGAGAAAAGCTAGAACAGAGCAGCCTGAGGTCGCGCCCGCGGCTGAAACCTGCGCCTGCGAGGCTAGGGCCCGCGCCCGCGGCTGCTTACTGCTCGAAATCGGCTGATTTTGGCAGCAGCAACCCCGTGCCCGCGGCTAGCCCGTGGCTGCTGGCTGGGCTGCTGTGCACTGGCTGCTTGGTGGTGCGGCTATAGTGCGTGGCAGGTGAAGCGTATGGATGCTAGGGGAAGAATGCTTGGGGCTTCTCCTTGCTGCCCGGGGCAGCTTGCTTGGGCTTCTAACTTGGCCGATCTTACTTTCTTGCTTGGCTTTTGTAACACCCCCAATATTCGAGTCTTTAAAAAACAATAAGAGTACCCTTTAACTTTCAAAAACCCAACAATCAAACTCTGGTAGTGTTACTGCTACACTTATTTTCCGTAGAAAATAAATGCAAAGCAAAAATAACATAATATTTAAATAACTAAGTGGTCTAAGTTGTGACAAAATAAAATAGTCATTACATCAAAATTTCAATTATTTTGAAACCAATAATTGAGAGGAAATAATTAAATTCGAGAATAACTAAATTGTCTTAGCTACATGATTATTCTAACGTCTCCTCACACGTAACCGAGTACCCTTTTTACCAACCTGCAAAATAAATCAGAAACAAGAAAAGAGAGAAAACTTCCAAAAATCAGATAAAATGAGTAATTCCAACTCCATCCCGTAAAATAAATAATTTTACTTCAAAACATTTTATGCATAATATAGTCTCATAAATATTTTAATACTCAACCAAGTTCAAATAGTCACATAACATACTATTTCTTTATTTAAGGAAGGGAAAGAGAACGCCAGTAAGCCGGGACTAGTCCCTGTCACCACATACTTTACAGAGAGTCGCGCGTAACCCCAATTGGCCATAAAATAAAACAAAATGTCCCTAGTGTGCACACCCCTCACTAATACCCAGTGATTAGGAGGAAGACTAACAACATATAAAATAATTTAAACCAACTAGTAGCAACCATCACTACTAGTGGGAAACCTATTCTTCACCCTTTCGGGTTTCATTTCCCTTCTTAAATTAAATTTCACTGTACATTTTATTAGATTATATCATCCAATTACACTGTACACAAGTATTGCACAAATTAATTAAATTTCAAGTAACCATACTTCAATTTCAGTATTATTAGACCATAGTCATCCTACATGACATATAGACCATCAATCACGTATAATCAATCATCCAATACCCAAGATTATATTTAAAAAAAAAAACTCAACGATAACAAATAATCATATTTTTTTTTAGAAATTACATATACTAGAACACAAAATAGAAAACTCATATATAATATATGATTCCATAATATCATACGATAACACACTCATCACATATAATTACATAAGCACGTATTTGACACATAATATTCCAAAACAATTTCCTAACGGGATTCTAAAGATGATGGACATTGAAAATTACCTTGATCATGCGTAAAACTCAAGGTAATTAACCTCCGGAACGGTCACCTAGTAGCCTTCGTCTACAAATAAACGATTCTAAGTTAGATAATTATACGACTATATAAAAAAAATTGAGCGTGTGATTAATTTATCAAAACCCGTAATCCAGTCACCCCAAAAACAAAATATAAACAACTAATTAAATGGTGCCCTCATCATTATCACCGACATCCATCATCATCATCACTGACATTCTTCCATCATCATTCGTCCATAAATAGTTAAGAGGTACCAACAGCAGTGAAAATCTTGTCAAAGATCACGTACCCAGTTCTCAACCAACATGGGATCTTCCTTCCCCATAAATAGTGGAGGTTTCAAAGCAGCAAGTTTCTTAGCCATAGTAGCTTGAGGGTTGTTGTCATTATTGTTGTGGTTGTTGTTGTTATTCAGCTGGTTTTGCAACAACATTCCAAGGTTCTGGTTCATTTGCTCAAGATCTCTTAACCTAGCAGCAAGTTGTTCAGGAGTCTCAGCCATTTGTGCAATTCTTCTCCAACGAGACCTGGTGTAAACGTGGTAATTTTGCATACACAGTCTACACAATTTCAACACTGGTGTTACCACCATACACATTTTAACACGAGTTATTTAGATCGTGTGAATTGCAATTAAATCATCAATCACGACATGCTTTCATGTAACACATCAGCACATATAGAGACAAGAATTAAGCGATTTATTAAATCTCAATAGCATTCAAAAAGTCGGCCAAATTCCAAACCAAATAATGCATCAACTTAGCATTAGACTATAAATTCCCGCATTGCTTTGTGATTTCACTATTACCAGAGCAAGTCATTACTAGCCTTGACTAAAGTAAGCATAAGAAAATAAGAGCTTTGTTCTATGTAAATACAATAGATAGAAAAAAAAATGAATTGATTTTTATTAATAATCATAAAATAGCAAGGTATAATTATATTAATCAAAATTATTTTATTGCAAAACCAGAAGAGAATGAAAATCATCTTTGAAATAAAATACTATTACTAAATAGCTCAATAAACTACTAGTTACAAATAAACCAAAACTATAGTTTCTAGTCATAAGAAACTAGAATATAAAAATTTTAACCAAATAAACTAAACGTAGCTTTAAAAAAATAATAATTCAATTACTATTTTCCCCTTGACTCTCACGAGCTTCACCTTCCTGGGGCTCATCCTCCTCCTCATCATCCAGCTTATAGTCAAAGTCTCGCTTGGCTTCCATCATTGCCTTCTCAAGGTAGTCCAATGTAGGGATCCATTGTTCATCATAATAATACTTATCATTCGGTTTACCATTAATGTATAAGTCAACGTACTTCTTTGTAAGTCGAGCAAAAGGTCCCTTCCCAATTAACGTGTGTAGAAGGATTTGAGATCGCCTTTCTAGAGTGAGATAATCAGATTGGCCCCCAAGTATATTGTAATGAAAGTGCTCAATGTCGAGATTTAAGCGGTGCACGTAATGTCGAATATTTTCATTATAATTCATTCGAATCCCGTAAGGAGAATCAGGTAATAAATGTGTACTCTTCCTAGCACTCGACTTTCTCACAGTTTTAAGTACTCGTACCATCTAATAAAAGAAAGTAAATAATCACATAATAAGTATTAAATAAAAGTACTATAAAACACATAAATCCCTTATCGTGATTCCCACACTCACGGCTTTCCTAAGCTTAAATCAATTTTAAACTTATGTACAAATTTTAATCCTAAAACTTTAATTTAATTCATTTTAGTCCCTAAATTTTGAAAAACCTGGCTCTGATACCAATTTGTAATACCCCCAAAATTCGAGTCTTTAAAAAACAATAAGAGTAACCTTTAACTTTCAAAACCCAACCATCGAACTTTGGGAGTGTCAATGCTACACTTATTTTCCGTAGAAAATAAATGCAAAGCAAAAATAACATAATATTTAAATAACAAAGTGGTCTAAGTTATGGCAAAATAAAATAGTCATTGCATCAAAATTTCAATTATTTTGAAACCAATAATTGAGAGGAAATAATTAAATTCGGGAATAACTAAATTATCTTAGTTACGTGATTATTCTAACGTCTCCTCACACGTAACCGAGTACCCTTTTTACCAACCTGCAAAATAAATCAGAAACAAGAAAAGAGAGAAAACTCCCAAAAATCAGATAAACTGAGTAATTCCAACTCCATCCCGTAAAATAAATAATTTTACTTCAAAACATTTTATACATAATATAGTCTCATAAATATTTTAATACTCAACCAAGTTCAAATAGTCACATAACATACTATTTCTTTATTTAAGGAAGGGAAAGAGAATTCCAGTAAGCCGGGACTAGTCCCTGTCACCACCTACTTTACAAAGGATCGCGCGTAACCCCAATTGGCCATAAAATAAAACAGAATGTCCCTACTGTGCACACCCCTCACTAATACCCAGTGATTAGGAGGAAGACTAACAACAATATACAATAATTTAAACCAACTAGTAGCAACCATCACTACTAGTGGGCAACCTGTTTTTCACCCTTTCGGGTTTCATTTCCCTTCTTAAATTAAATTTCACTGTACATTTTATTAGATTATATCATCGAATTACACTGTGCACAAGTATTGCACAAATCAATTTAATTTCAAGTAACCATACTTCAATTTCAGTATTATTAGACCATAGTCATCCTACATGACATATAGACCATCAATCACGTATAATCAATCATCCAATACCCAAGATTATATTTTAAAAAAAAAACTCATACTATAACAAATAATCATATTTTTTCTCGAAATTACATATACTAGTACACAAAATAGAAAACTCATATATAATATATGATTCCATAATATCATACGATAACACACTCATCACATATAATTTCATAAGCACGTATTTGACACATAATATTTCAAAACAATTTCCTAACGGGATTCTAAAGATGATGGACATTGAAAATTACCTTGATCGTGCGTAAAACTCAAGGTAATTAACCTCCGGAAGGGTCACCTAGTAGCCTTCGTCTACAAATAAACGATTCTAAGTTAGATAATTATACGACTATATAAAAAAATTTAGCATGTGATTAATTTATCATAACCTGTAATCTAGTCACCCCAAAAACAAAATATAAACAACTAATTAAATGGTGCCCTCATCATCATCACCGACATCCATCATCATCATCACCGACATTCTTCCATCATCATTCGTCCATCATCATCACCAAAATCCCGAAATTCCACTAAAACCCAAATCCCAAATTCCACTGAAACGAAATTCGTTTTTTTTAGTAGAAGAGATAGTTTACCTGAGAAAAGATTGAAAGTACGGTATTGAAATTTGAGGTTAAGGGGGCTTTATATAATTTGAGTTGTTTAGCATTCTAGAAATTTCACAAGATAAGGGTCAAACTTATCTTGAGTTTGTTACATAAACTCAGTAAACATATTTTCAAAATTCCTTTTTATCAGCTTTCAAACCAATCTCTGTATGTTATCCAAAATCAGTTTTTTTTAATCAAATCCGAAAATAATAATAATAATAATTTTTACAATTTGAAAATAATAATAATTAGTTTTAAAGTTTATTTATTTATTTTTGAAAAGAAATCGTTGACTAAAAATACTCCAAAATTAATACTCCAAAATTTGGGGTATTACAACTTCACTTCTCGAACTTGGCTTTGTTGAATTTTTTAGATGCGCTTGAGCTTCCTCCTTGATGATTAAATCTTGGGAAACTCGACACGCCTACAAAACAAGTCAAAGAAACGGAGAAGCTAGAGAAATAGCCGAGAAATGAATAAAATAATAAGAAAACCATTAAAAGCACACATTTCTCTAAACTTACACGCAAATCATGCATTATTCCCTAAAAACACGACATAAAAGACTAAAAATGAGCATAAAAATATGAAGAAAACCTAGCCTAAGAGTGCCATAAATGGCATGCATCAAGGTTCCTTTTTGAACGACTAACTAACTTCCCTTTAGTTAATTGTACTATATAGAGTTTTCCTTAATTTTTTGAGAAAATAATGAGAAAATAGAATTAGATTTAGGTTTTTGATGAAGTTATAGAGGGAGAAACTTTAGATTTTGAAGATTGTTCTTATATTTTTGAGAGAGAAACTTGATTATGATAATGAATGATACTTCCAATCTTCTACCTCTTTGATTTTGATCAACGTTTTGTAAGAATTCTTTACTTTTAATGCAATTTGATGTTTGATTCTTGAATTTAGTTGAATTACTAGTTGTTTGGTTAATTTGATTTTGATAAGTTTAAGCATATTTTTATTATTTTGATGATGATGAAATTTGTGATTGAATTAACTTTGTTGTTTCGATTTGAAATGAGTAGTGAGTAGTTTACTTGTTAGGGATAGGGTGAAGCATGAACAAGTGATAATTCATGATTAATTAGGGGAATTTGATTAATGATCATTGTGATTAAATTAGTTAGTGAAATTTGTGCATGTGTTTGATAACTTGAGGAGTGATCAACCTCAACTATCGTGCTAGATTGCATATTAGGTTTCAATGACACGCACAACTGATTTGGAATCTATTATTATCGATTGAGCTTAATTTGTGATTTTTCTATTGGAGTCATTTGTAGAGACATCTGGCTTAACCCTATGGAAATATCCTATTGAGTGATTTTGATTGCATTTCATGCTTTCCTTCGCGTTGTATGATTAACGATTTCCTTCCCAATTAGTGTGTTTGTAAAGAGTTTATGTGAATCCCGATTCCCTAGCATCCTTTATACTTTTGTAGTAGTTGTTTGATTGAATTGAACCCAATAAGGTAGACCAACCCAATTCCTTAGTTTTTGGAATAGCTTAGCATCAACCTTAGTACTCCCGCCTTCCCTTGGGATTTGACCTAGACTTACCCTACACCTTAGTTTGATTTAGCTTTATAAATATTTTATTGTCCGGGTTATCTAGCTTTCAACGACCTAGGTTTAACCGCTAGTAAAAAATGGCGACATTGCGTGGGAAGGCATGTTGATTGCTCTTGTTGTTTGAGTCTATTTCATTTATTTGAAAAATACAAAAAGATTTTCTTTCTTTTAGGTAGCCGTGCTACTAATTGTTTATTTTTCGATTATGTACATAGAGCACGTGGTCGTTCTCTATTGTCATTTGAGGCATGGGAGAAAATTCAAGAGTGGCATTGAAGGAACTAGGAGTTCCGGGAGCCTATAGATATGAGAGCCGAATTTCTCTACCTACAATACCGGCAACTGATTTCGAGATAAGAACAGGAATGATTACTTTGATAGTGAGGTGTAAATATAGTGGTGCAAAGCATGAGAACCCTCTCAATCACCTTAAGGAATTCCTGAAACATTGCAATACAATCAAGGTAAATGGGGTTTCTCAAGAATTCATCCGCCTTAAGCTTTTCCCTTTCTCTCTTGTAGGGCGTGCTTTGGAGTTGTTAGACAAGAAGGTGAAGCCTAATTCTTTGACAACGTGGGATCAAGTTACTAAGGAATTTCTATTCCGTTTTTATCCATAAAATAAGACGACCAAAGCAAGAGCCCTTATTCAAAGTTTCAAGTAAGGGCTTAATGAAAGTCTTTATGAGGCATGGGAAAGGTATAAGGGGTACAAAATAGAGTGCCCACACCATGGGATTCCTACCTATCAAATCATTCAAATTTTCTATGGAGGATTGAGTCCTCAAGGCAAGTCTTGCTTGGATGCCGGTGCCGGAGGCCCTATCATGAACAATACGAAAGAGGAAGTGGTGGATGTCATTAAAGATGTGGTGAGACACTACATGGATTGGAAAAGGTGGTGCTTCAGTGTATTCGATTGATCACATCAATGCCAACAATATCTTGTCTTCGCAAATCTCGAAATTAGGAAAGAAAAAGATCACAATCAAGGCCAAGCTTTATAGTGCTTCTTCTATTGTACTGGTTCATCCCTCCCAAAAAAATGGAGAGGTAATTTTCCTAACTCAAATCCCATTCCCTTTTCTAGCAACATGTGTAGTGGTTGCATGTATTGTGATTTGTGTGAGTCATCTAACCATGATTCTATAAATTTTCCTAATGCTTCTTTTGATGGATGTGGTGATTATGTTCGAAATGAGAATGAACTTGTAAACTATAATTTGTGTCTAATAACAATGTTGGACCTAGATTTGATGGTCAAAGATACAATGGGAATAGGAAATAATAGGAATTTTGACAATTTTAACCACAATGGGGGTTAGAGAAACCAAGGTTTTCAAGGGAACAATAACTACCAAGGTTATGGTAGTCAAAACCAAGGACAAGGATATGGGAACCATAATCAAAATTATTGTCATCATAACCAAGGTGGCTAAAATCAAGGTAGGGGAAATTGGATTAATAATTAAAATAGGGGCAATTTTAAAAACAAAAATCTAAGGGGTCCCCCACCCGGTTTTACTCCAAAGGATGATGGTCAATATGATAGTTCTTATACCCAATAATCTCCTTCAAGAGGTATTTGTAGTTTGGAGGATGTCTTTGAGAATCAAATCAAGGTGTTGAATACTTACATATCATCTAGTGATAAGAAGTTTAATGACATGATGGCTCATAGTAAGATGTTAGAGAACCAAATCTCTCGATTGACAAATGCTTTGAAAGTGCATGCTAGCCCTTCTTTCCTATCATATCAAGGTGTAGATCCTAAAAGACCAATTAATTCCACAGTGACAAGGAGTGGTAGGATTCTTGAGAGTGTAGAGCTTAGGAAGAGTGAGGCTAATGAGAGTCCTAAGGAGGTTTTGGTTGAAGATGAAGAAGGAAAAAGCTCTTTGAAAGAGGATGAGGTTGAAAAACCAATTGAGAAAGAAAAAGAGAAAGTGAGAGAAGTTATCAAGCCTAAGCTCCCATACCCCCAAAAGTTTAATAGGCACAAATTACATGAAAAATTTGGAAAATTCATAGAGATGATTAGGCAACTTCATCTTACCCTTCCATTCACCGATGTCATTAACCAAATGCCGAATTACACAAAATTCCTTAAGGATATCTTGAGTGGAAAGAGAACTTGTGACTTGGCGGAAACGGTTAGTTTTACCGAGAATTGTAGTGCCATCATTATGAACAAGATGCTACCTAAGTTGAGGGACCCCGGGAACTTTTCAATTTGATAATGCCTTATGTGACCTAGGAGCTAGTGTTAGCCTTATGCCATACTCAATTTATCAATGACCTGAGCTAAGAGAACTTTCACCTACCAACATTACCTTACAATTAGTCGATAGGTCCATTAAGATCTCCAAAGATAAGGTAGAGGATGTTCCCTTGAGGGTAGGTAAATTCGTGATCCAAGTAGATTTTGTAGTGCTTGAGATGGATGAAGATTCCAATATCCCCATCATTCTAGGTAGACCCTTTCTTGCAACATCGGGTGCCATGATTAATGTCAAAAGTTCTACAATTTCTCTCAAGGTTGGAGAAGAAGAGATTGAGTTTGATTTGAATGAAAGCATGCAATATCCTTCTTCTTCATTCGAGAATTGTATGAGAGTCAAAATTTTAGATGATATTGTGAATTCCATGCATGAGAAATTGCTCACCTCTAATGATCCTCTTGAGTGTGTTTTGTTAAACAAATAAAAGATAGGAGAGCATGGCAAGGAAATGGCTTTCTTTGAAATATTCATTGATGAGTGCGTGGAGGAAAGAGATGATCACATTTGCATGGGAATTTCAAGTCAAGATGGATTGCAAGTAGCCTCAACCAAGGAAGGTAAAGGTGTGTCGATTGTAGAGCTCAAACCTCTACCATCACACCTTAGGTATAAATTCTTAGGCCCTAATTCTACTTATCTCGTCATTGTTAGATCCTCTTTGAGTGAAAGTCAAGCTCAAAAGTTATGTGGTGTATTGAGAAATCACCAAGGTACTTTGGGCTATACAATTAGTGACCTCAAAGGTATAAGCCCGGCTTTATGTTCACACTACATTACTCTTGAGGAGGGCGCCTCACCTAGCATTGAAAGACAACGGAAGCTACACCCTTAAGTGGGGGAGGTAGTTAAGAAGGAAATCACTAAGCTATTAAATGCGGGAATCATATTCCCCATCTCTAGCTCTATATGGGTTTCCTCGGTTCATGTTGTCCCAAAGAAAGGAGGAATGACCGTTGTAGAGAATGAGAAAGGTAAACTCATCCCTACAAGGACGGTCACGGGATGACGAATGTGTATAGACTATCGATGTCTAAGCAGATCCACCAAAAAGGATCATTTTCCCCTTCCCTTTATTGATCAAATTCTTGAAAGACTAACAAGGCACAAGTATGATTGCTTTCTTGATGGATATTCCGAGTTTTTCCAAATTCCTATTCACTCGGATGAACAAGAGAAAACAACTTTTACTTGTCCATATGGAACTTTTGCCTATAATAGAATGCCATTTGGGCATTGCAACGCCCCCGATTCTTTCCAACGATGTATGATGAGCGTATTTAGAGATATGTTGGAAGAATAAATGGAGGTGTTTATGGATGTCTTTTCGGTGGGTGGAGTTTCATTTGAGGCATGCATTGAGAATCTTGAGAAATTCGTGTCTAGTTGTGAGAAGGTGAATTTAGTTTTAAATTGGGTGAAATGTCATTTCATGGTTGAGGAGGGTATTTTTCTTGGTCACAAGATCTCTCACAAAGGCACAGAAGTGGACAAGGAAAAGATTGAAGTGATTGAGAAGCTGCTACCTCCGATTAATGTGAAAGGGGTGAGATCTTTCTTAGGACATGCCGGGTTTTATAGAAGGTTCATCAAATATTTCTCTCTTATTGCAAAACCTCTCAATGATCTTCTTCAAAAAGATGCCATGTTTGTGTTTGATGATAGATGCTTGAAAGCTTTTAACAAGTTGAAAAAAGCTTTGATCTCTACTCCCATTGTCCAAGCACCGAGGTGGGATTTGCCTTTTGAATTTGATGTGTATGTGATGCACGTGACACAAACATTGGAGGATTCGTAGGTGAAAGGGTGGATAAAAAACTTCATGCAATATACTATATGTTAAAGACCCTTAATGGAGCTCAAAGGAACTATACAACAACGGAGAAGGAGTACTTGGCAATAGTGTATGCTTTTGAGAAGTTCCGTTGTTATCTATTGGGTTCTAAGACTATTGTTTTCACAATCATGCAGCTCTCAAATATCTGTTTGCCAAGAAGGAATCAAATCCAAGGTTGTTCTGTTGGGTGCTCGAGCTTCAAACTTTTGACATTGAGATTAGAGATAAAAAAAAAAGGAGCGGAAAATGTCGTGGTGGATCATCTTTAATTTCTCACCTTGATGATTCCCAAGTTAAAGATGATGGTACCCCAATTAAATATAGGATGCTCGATGAATCCTTGTATGCCGTTAATGTGAAAGGACTCCCATGGTTTGCCGACTTGGTGAACTATCTTGCATGCGGGGAGTTCCCGCCTTCATTCTCCAAAAATAAAAAGAAGAAACTCAGGAGAGAGGCCAGGCATTATTTGTAGGATGATCCCATCATGTACTAAAGAGGCATTGATGGTTTTCTTAGACGTTGTGTTCCAAATGAGGAGGTGCCAATTGTGTTTGAAAATGTGTCATTAGGATTCTAGGTGGTGGTCATAGAGTTGTTTCTAAAACTGCTACTAAGATTCTTCAAAGTGGTTTATGGTGGGATCATCTCTGTAAGGACACGTGGGGTTTTGTTAAGACATGTGATCGATGTCTACGCACCGGGAAAATCTCAAAGCACAATGAAATGCCTCAACAACCAATCCTTGAGTTGGAAGTATTCGATGTTTTGGGAATTGATTTTATAGGACCATTCTCATCTTCCTATGAGAACCAATACATCCTTGTGGAGGTGGATTATGTGTGAAAATGGGCTGAGGCCATTGCCTCCCAAACAAATGACCACAAGGTGGTGAGGAAATTGATTAAGAAGATCATTTTCCCAAGGTTCGGTGTTCCCAAGGCGGTGATTAGTGATTATGGCTCACATATTGTGCCTAATGCTTTTCGAAAAATGTTGAAGAAGCATGTAGTTCATCAACGTTTTGGCCTCCCTTATAATCATCAAACAAGCAATCAAGTTAAGGTGACAAATCGTGAAATCAAGTTGATTCTTGAGAATACGGTTTCTAGGAATAGAAAGGATTGAGCGGACAAACTTGATGATGCTTTGTGGGCATATCAAACGACATTTATGACCTCTATTAGCACCACCCCATATCGTCTTGTTTATGGAAAATCTTGCCATCTTTTGATGGAACTCGAACATCGTGCTCTTTGGATAATTAAGAAAATCAACTTTAATTTGGCAAGTGTGGGAGAGAAACGGTGGTTAGATCTTAATGAGTTGGATGAGCTTCTTCTTGATGCATATGATTGTGCTAGCACCTACAAAGAACTTTCTAAGGAAGATCATGACAAGCTTATAGAGAAAAAGGAGTTTTGTGTTGGTGAAAAGGTACTCCTCTACAATTCCAAGATGAAGATGTTCTCCAGAAAGCTTATGTCTAGATGGAGTGGTCCTTTCATGGTGAAAGATGTGTTTCCCAATGGAGTTGTGGAAATTTCTTCAATGGATTCATCACCCTCTTTCAAAGTGAATGGCCATCGGCTTAAGAAGTATTTAGATGGTGTTTTTGTTGGCCTTATTCATAGCATGAATCTTTTTAACCCCCTTGAGAAGGGGTGGAGAATGTTAAGCTAATGACGTTAAAAAGCATTTTTCGGGAGGCAACCCGACTTTCTAACTTTCTTTCCATTTCCCTTTTGATTTTATATAACTTCTTGATACTCTTGAAATTACTTCTTGATACTCTTGAACTAACCTCTTTTCTTTTTTAATTGAGATCTTAGGTAGCTTTGAGAATATGGAGGATGGTTTCCAATCAATCTTGGTAGCAAATTTTTAAAATTGAATTATCCTAAACTTGTTGGTAGGTTAGAGAAAGATTGAGTTATTGTGGGTTCAAGTTGGTGGGAACATGTTTTTTTGATGTTGAACCCACTGAAAATGGGTTTAGTTACTTCCCAAGTTAGTGTTGATCATCATCATGGGTATTGTGTGCACCAAATTTTGATTGAGCTCAAGGCAACCAAGAAGGGCGCAGACGTCCGCGCGACTGGCACAGGCGCACATGAGGCTGGCGTGGGCGCACTACCCTACTGCGTTCCCCTTAAGCACACTCCTTTTTCTCTCTCCTATTTCATTTTGCTTCAAATTCTCTTAGTAGTGTTCAAGCATTCTCCATTTTGGTTACTATATTTTATCATTTAATCATCATTTTTTAATTTTCTTTGTTGATAATTACTTCAAATTCTCACTTTTATGCTTTGAAATTATTTTCTCTCTCCAAAGTTGAGAATTTGGGTATTATTGATTGGGGTTTTTTAGCCTTTCAAGTTTGGGGTTGTTTGCTTGAAATTTTTCTTTGTTCTCCATTTCTTTTAAATTAAAGCTTCACTCAAGGTATGAATTATCTATTTTTATCGAACTTCATGTTAAATTTCACACCTTGTTTTGTGTGGTTGAATTTGAATGTCATGAAGTACTCTTAATGGTGGTTCAATTCTTCCTATTATATATTCCCATATTTTGCATTCATGAGGATTATTGGTGAAATTTTAAACCTGTGATGTTATAATTTTTCTTGATATTCCTACTGTTTTTGCTATCACCATTGTTAGTCTTCACCCTCCTTGATGTGGTCATAGGGCTCATGAATGTTGAGTGTCCTCTTTGTATGATGTTGATGCCTACTCTTTGTTCTTAATTGATTAATGAATTCTTGCTTACATTATGCTTTGAATGTGTTTATATCATTGATTTGTGACTTATTTTTCATTCTTTGTGGTGGATTCATTGATTTAGTTTATGTAACTTGTTGTCAGGACTATCTCTTTTCTACCTTTGACATATTGTCTTGGTTTGTGTAGATGGCTCCCCTTCGTCATCCCAAGCGGGTCCGTGGCTCTAATTCACGTTCGGTGATGCCTCCACCACTGAATGTGAGTGAAACCTACGGCATTGAATTTGCAAAGGAAGAGCATTGGGATAATTTTGTTCGTCTCTCTTCCCGAAAGCTTCTTTCAACTATATTATATGATCGTTCAACGACCTCACTTCTCGGCATCGATGAAGATGTAAGGAGATTGGCTAGAAATCTTTGGTTGGATGAGTTTATTAGCTTGAATGCTTCGACCTATGCTGGTCTCACCTTCGAGTTTCTTGCTTCTCTTGAATTACATAAAGAAGAGGTGGATGGTGAGACTATTAATACTTTGACAACAATAATCATTCCATTCCTTTCTCCTTCTTCAATGAGGTTTTCAAGCTTCCCTCTCCTTTTGATGGTAATGACTATATTTATCCGGCTTTTGAGGAGTTGCAAGACAATCATGGCTACAATGAGGCTCAATGGTGGCGGGAGGTCTATTTTGAGGATTCTTACCAACCTCAATACTCCAAGGCGGCCTTGACAATTCATCCGGCTTTGAGATACTTTAATTGATTTCTCACATATGCCTTTTTCTGTAAGGAGTCACTTGATGCTATTTCGAAAGAAGAACTTAGTTAGTTATGGCTAGTGATTCATCCAATTGATAGATCAGTTCATCGATATTCATGATGATGTTTTCCTCTTGGGAATCATCCAATTGGGTGGTTTAATCACCATCATTGCCTTTTCTCTCAACAAGAAGTATGAGAAGTTGATCTTGTCCCTTGAGCCTATTAGGGACTGTAGGCGTCGCTCGAAAGGCGCCTACGTAAAAAGCATGTGTGAATATGCTTGGCACTCATAGGAAGTGGGAATTGACATTACGATTAGGGACAACGATTAGGGACAACGATTAGGGACAAATAAAGTAGGGAGCCGCCAACAAGTTTTTAAGGAACTTGTAAACCGTTCACGGATCATAAAAGGCAACCACGATTAAGGGACAACGATAGGTAACTACGATTGAATCGTGAAGGTTATACCCCATTCATAATCCATGATATTACTAACTCCATATGGTTCGGAACCATGAAAGGTCGATCGGGGATGATGGTACGAAGTGATTCATGGAGTCACATTCGCCCGTATTGGCCTCTACTCGATTCTTATAGTGAAAAGCATTCCTGCAATCTCAAAGGCATACAAACAAAAATTCAATTTGCTCCAAACTATTATTATGCTAAATTGGTTTAATATTAATGCAACACATTATTCTAAAATATTTGTGATCACTTGATTAAACATCAATATTAAAAAGGAACCTAAACCGATTGTCCAAATTATCTTATTAGGCGTGATTTTCAATTACATATTCCTTTTAAACATGCAATATGGTGATCATAATAACAATAGAATAAACATTAATATTGGAAGCAATTCAACAATAATAACGTTAGTCAAATCAAATATAAAATAACCCTAATCATGATACTAACAATATTAAATTAAAATAAGAGTAATTAAATTAATTAATTACTTACATTCCGCGCGTTCCTTTAAATTGCTACATCATGAATAAATTTTTAGTAACTTCAATAAAAATATAAAGCAAATGAAAATTAAATTAAATAAATATAGATTTGATTTGGTCCAAACCCTCAGTCAATTATACTTTTCACGCCTTGGTTTAAGTATAGAACTTCAGGTATTGTATGGAGTCCTTGGAGTGCTTAAAGGAATAAATAGTGAAAGAATGGGGAGGCTAGTGTTTAGCCTAAAGAGGGAGAAGAGAATTATTTTATGATCAAGCTTATTAATCTCGGAAAAAGGGAGATATGACTCTATTTATAGAGAAAAAAGAAGGTCAAAGAATCAAGAAAAGATAAGAATTCGAATCGGATAAAACTCTTGAGATACACATCAGTTTTTGCGATTTTTGTTATTATCATATCTGTTGATCCAGAAATAGAAATAAGATGAATAAGATATCGTTAGAAAGTTCTTGAAGTCTACTTTCTAACCCAATTATAATCAGATTAAAATATTTTATATAATAAAAGACATGGTCGAAATAGTGAGACGGTGTCAATTTTGGATAGAGTTTGACATTTTATTCATATCTTTTCCGTTATAGCTCGGAATTGATATTATAATATATCATTGGAAATATAATTTCAAGGGCTATCCAGCCATATAAAATTTGGATAAAAAATATAAGGCACAAAAATAATATCTTTCAATCTTTGAATGTCTTTCAATTCGAATAAAATTAGAACTTTCAAAAAAGGAGTTTTATTCAATCTCAAACTCTTTAATCTTATCTTTTCAAAAAGGATAATCACAATCTTTTAGAAACTTATAGAAGATTCTAATTAATCCTAATTGGTTTAGGAATTGAATTAAATAATTTGGACCCTCTACATGATCATTGGGTCGTAGGTAAGGTGGGCTTAGGTTTGGTTTGGGCTCACTTAAATATTTTGGCCATAACTTATTCGTTATAACTCGGATTTGGGCTTATAATATATCGTTGGAAAGCTCTTTTAAAGCCCCATCCAAATATTCAATCATTAGACCCAGATTATGGACCGAAATAAACAGAAATAAACGTTTTTATAAAAAGGACACGAAATGATTGATTTTAAAGGACACGAAATGAATTGTTTTGGGTTTAAAGGCTCGAAAAGAGGAAAATAAGTTATGGTTTGGGGAAATGGGCTAGGAATTGGGTTGGTTTATGAAATTGAAATATGGATTTAAGTACTCTAAAAATTAAATACTCAACCCGACCAATAATGGCAGTGAAAGGTTGTTCATCATCGGGTTTGGTTTTGGGGAGACATTTTTAGGTGTCTACAGAAGCCCCCACTTAGACTGAGTTTGTAGAAACGCTAGTTTCGAAAACGATAATCAAAGTAGTCGATAGGGACGGAGAATGATTTAAGACGTTCTGCGATCCTAAAGCACTCTGTATACGCCGATACCTGCAGAAAAATGTTAGTTCCACAGATAAAAGAGTAAAGGAATAGAATGCTTATCTGAAACCAGTGTATCAGTGACAAATGAGTTTGGTAGCTTCCTATGCTTGAAGGAATCAACCGAATGACGTTTGTTGAAATGCTTTCCATGCTTGAGGAAAGCCGACATATGAGTTTGGTAGCTTTCTAAGCCTCAAGAAACCTACCGGATGGCACTTTCCATGCTTGAGGAAAGTCGACCTATGATTTTGGCATTTTTCTATGCTTGAAGAAATCCTCCGATAATGCTTTCCATGCTTGAGGAAAGCCGACAAAGGAATTTGGCGGTTTTCTATGCTTGAAGACATACTTTCCATGCTTGAGGAAAGTCGACAGATGATGAGATTGCAAGTCTCTGTGTATCGAGAACCTTGCGTCATGAAATGATGGTGGTTCGATTGTCCCCGAACGTGGGCTGTAGATGGTCCGCTTGTCCCCGGACGTGGGCTGTGGTTGGTTCGCTTGTCCCCGAACGTGGGTTGTAGATGGTCCGCTTGTCCCCGGACGTGGGTTGTAGATGGTCCGTTTATCCTCGAACGTGGGTTATAGATGGTCCGCTTGTCCCCGGACGTGGGCTGTAGATGGTCCGCTTGTCCCCGGACGTGGGCTGTAGATGGTCCGCTTGTCCCCGGACGTGGGCTGTAAATGGTCCGCTTGTCCCCGGACGTGGGATGTAGATAAGACCTGTTTGCCAAGGGACTCGTATATACTGTGATTGACTTGACCAAGTTTGACTTGACATGACATGACATGTGTATGACTTGTGATTGTGTGTGTCTTGAGTGAGTGTGTGCACTAACACAAGCAATTAAAAATGCAAAAGCAAAAGACTTGACATGACATGACATGACATATGTATGACTTGTGTGTGTGGGTGTCTTGAGTGAGTGTGTGCACTGACACAAGCAACCAAAAATGCAAAAACAAAAAATTTTCCGTCATTTTTGTCATGAGAGTGGAGGGTACCGACTTTCTCCCGAAAAAAAAAGATGTAAAAAAAAAGTTTTATTTTTGAACATCCCCAAAGAGAGAAGTTATGAAAAAGATAACAAGTTTTGAACTTTCACATTGAGCAAGACGAAATGAATCGTATGGCTTGAATTGCTTGTCTTGTAAATAATGTGTGCATAATGCATGTTCTTAGGCCATGAGGCTAAGGACAATTACATCATGTGTCATGATAGATTAATGAACTTAAGTCATGGAGTTAAGCATCATATATGGTGTAAAGAAGCGATCTTGAACGTCACTTAGGTCTGGAAGCTAAGCATGTATGCGGATGAAGTGATTATTGCATAATGAACGTTGCTTAGGTCAAGGAGCTAAGCACGATATGATTTGTATGATTAAAAATCATTGATATATAAATCTTTCTCAGCACATTATGCGATGCATGAAACAATGAATATTGCTCAGGTTAGGAAGCTAAGCAAGTATACAATGTTTCTTCTAATGAATGTTGTCTTTAAATATGATGAAACATGCACAATAGGGAAACAAGATTTCATGATAAAGGGTTCCTAAGGGAAAGACGATATGGATATGTATGTGTGAAAGAAGTGTGTGAAAGTGATACTAAGGTGCGGCTGCAAAGGTTATGGTGATGGAAATATATGTGTAAAGAGTCAAAGGTGATGACTCTTTAGACCGGGTAAGCTAATGTGATGTGGGTTCAAGCCCCCAAGTCTAGCTCTAAATGGGTAGGGATATAGATATAAGCATTGGATATTCTTCGACTCGATCATGCATATGAATCTGGCCGCACCTCGATGTGAGGTTGCCTACGTATCTGTTAGGAATAAGGCCGAACGTAGCTCTAACCGAAATTTGCACAAGTGTGTGTACACCAAGAAGTCTTTCAAGGGTTGTAATATGGTTAAGCTGAAGGTTTAAAGAAGAAAGGGGTAAAAGGCTCAAGATCCGAGAGAAGCCCCCAAGATATGCAATTATGTATTAGACTTTGCAAGTTTTATTTTTCATATATTTTTTTTGTTTTGAATTTTTGTTCTTTTTTCCATTCTTGTGAATCAATGTAGGCAATCTCAGATCATGTGGTCCATCACTCACTTAGCATTCATGTTTCTCAAGCATGGTACCAAACACTCGATGAGAGACGCAATTTGAGACATGTTCATGTCGGAGACATTGGAACACTTGCCTTTAGACATTGTTTTTTTTTTATTAACTTATTCTTTTCCCCTTTTTTTTTTTAAAAAAAAATTGAACTTGCTTTCTGATTGTTACACAAATTGCACACCTTCCCATCCCAGGGTTAAGTGAATGTGGGTTGAATAAATAAGGTCAATCGTTAGACGAGGCTCAAAGTGGTTGACGAAGAAATGGATATGTGATTAAATGGTTAATAGGGAATGACAGGGTTCCAAAGGTGCCTCAAGTCATTGGTGTTCCTTGAATTTAGTTCGGCAATTTTTTTTATTTTTGCTAATTACGTGATCGAATGTAAGAAAGAGATGCTCATTTATGAAGAAGGTAATAAATGTGACACATAGACACATGGATAAGGAGAGCCTATGCTAGACTTTTTAAGGGGAGGGTTTGAAACATAAGAAGAAGAAAACATGAAATCTTGGTGAGAAGCTTGCATCGTACTTTGTCTTCATGATTGTTTATGAGTTACTTTTTGCCGCCTGGTGAGGAAAAAAGTTTGTTGTTGTTGATGCTTTGATTGGAAGGAAAGAAGGAATGAGTGACGTTCCTTATTCTTCCAACTATTGCCTAGTGATTTTAGACTCAAGTACTTTGTAAGGATGAACTCACTTAATGCATTCACTCAATACTCAAATTGGAAAGGAAGAGTGTAAGAAACAATTTTGAAATCTGATGAGAAAAACTTCACTCATTCCTATTACAACGGTAAACGGCGCATGCATGGTCTTAATATACGATCATAAACAATATAGTGCATTACTCGAAGACAAAGTGTGTACAATGACTCAACATGTGTGATTAGATGAGTTTATTAAGGCTCGTGGTATGATCGCATGGCTAGACATGAAGACGTTGTGAAAAACAAAGGACCCAATGACCAAGTAGCACGGAAGACTAAAAGACAAACTAACTTGATTAATTTTGTCCAATTTTAATGTTTATGCTATTTACTAGGTGAAAACGGTCCATTGACAATCATTAGTCATAAATAAGATCAACCACAATCAAATACAAAGAACACATGTTAAGGTTAGCACAAAAAAACACAAGAAACTAATATAAAAAGAGGACTAGAATTCTAGAAGAACTAGGACTCATGGATATAAAAAATAAATAAAAAAATAAAAAATCTATAATCCTATGTTATACGAGTTTACACGGATTAAAGGACTTGGCTAAGACTAGCTTGACACGATTTTTTTTATAAATAAAATAAAAAAGGTAACGTTAAAAAGACACCTAAACCGGACAAGCTGTAGTATATCGGTTATAAATTTTGATCTGTGACTTTGATTAGGACTAAACCAGCTCCAAGTGAAAGATAAAACTCGGGGCTACAGATCCATAGGTTACACGACACGTAACTCTTTCTAGAACTCCGGATATGACCAAAACAAGTTGACACTTGTGCAGGATACGGGAATAAAAATCCGGGTTGACTCAAATTTTAAAAAAAAATCTATGACTCGACTCTAAAAAAAAAAGGGGTTGATAAGAGAAAAAAAAAATAATTAAAAAAAAATTCAATAAAAAAATGCACATATAAGCACATCGTCAAGCATGATGCAATGAAGTTCGCAACCCAAAGTCAAGATCTATGTTCCACTATGGTCAAGCTTTTGGGTGTCAAAGGGTACCATGGTTAAGAGTTTGGATGCGTTAGCAAGACAACCTCCCTTGAGGGTGTATGCCAACGGGCGGCTCCGCGAGTTCGTGATGAAATCAAACTCGACTCCATGGTTTGGGTTGATTTAAAAACTCGGATGAACCCTTATTGCCATGAGCGTTTTCGGGTTGATAGAGCTTAAATCCCCCGAGCTAGCCACATACGTAGAACACGTACTATTGTGGCAAAATAGGTAACCTAAAATGCATATGCATATGTGACAATGCCAATTAAATCGCAGGAATACGATTCAAGAATCTTTCAAGTCTCATCCACTCATCTTAATTAAATACCGATCACTCAAATCGATAAATAACCAAGAATCCTCCCCAGTGGAGTCGCCAAATTGTAGGCGTCGCTCGAAGTGCGCCTACGTAAAAAGAATGTGTGAATATGCTTGGCACTCATAGGAAGTGGGAATTGACATTACGATTAGGGACAAATAAAGTAGGGAGCCGCCAACAAGTTTTTAAGGAACTTGTAAACCGCTCACGGATCATAAAAGGCAACCACGATTAAGGGACAACGATAGGTAACAACGATTGTCCCGTGAAGGTTACACCCCATTCATAATCCATGAGATTACTAACTCCATATTGTTTAGAAAACAACGAAAGGTGGATCGGGGATGATGGTACAAAGTGAGTCATGGAGTCACATTCGCCCGTATTGGCCTCTACTCGATTCTTATAGTGAAAAGCATTCCTGCAATCTCAAAGGCATACAAACAAAAATTCAATTTGCTCCAAACTATTATTATGCTAAATTGGTTTAATATTAGTGCAACACATTATTCTAAAATATTACTGATCACTTGATTAAACAACAAGATTAAAAAGGAACTTAAACCGATTGTCCAAATTATCTTATTAGGCGTGATTTTCAATTACATGTTCCCTTTAAACATGCAATATGGTGATCATAATAACAATAGAATAAACATTAATATTGGAAGCAATTCAACAATAATAACGTTAATCAAATAAAATATAAAATAACCCTAATCATGATACTAGCAATATTAAAATAAAATAAGAGTAATTAAATTAATTAATTACTCACATTCCGCGCGTCCCTTTTAATTGCTACATCATGAATAAATTGTTAGTAACTTCAATAAAAATATAAAGCAAATGAAAATTAAATTAAATAAATATAGATTTGATTTGGTCCAAACCCTCAGTCAATTATACCTTTCACGCCTTGGTTTAAGTATAGAACTTCAGGTATTGTATGGATTCCTTGGAGTGCTTAAAGGAATAAATAGTGAAAGAATGGGAAGGCTAGTGTTTAGGCTAAAGAGGGAGAAGAGAATTATTTTATGATCAAGCTTATTGATCTCGGAAGAGGGGAGATATGACCTCTATTTATAGAGAAAAAAGAAGGTCGAAAAATCAAGAAATGATAAGAATTCGAATCGGATAAAACTCTTGCGATAGACAACAGTTTTTGCGGTTTTTGTTCTTATCATATCTTTTGATCCATAAATCGAAATAAGATGAATAAGATATCGTTAGAAAGCTCTTGAAGTCTCTTTCTAACCCAATTAGAATCAGATTAAAATATTTTATTTAATAAAAGATATGGTCGAAATAGTGAGACGGTGTCAATTTTGGATAAAGTTTGACATTTTATTCATATCTTTTCCGTTATAGCTCGGAATTGATATTATAATATATCATTGAAAAGATAATTTCAAGGGCTATCCAACCATATAAAATTTGGATAAAAAATATGAGGCACGAAAATAATATCTGTCCATCTTTGAATGTCTTTCAATTCGGATAGAATTAGGACTTTCAAAAAAGGAGTTTTATTCAATTTCAAACTCTTTAATTTTATCTTTTCAAAAAGGATAATCAAGATCTTTTAGAAACTTATAGAAGCTTCTAATTAATCCTAAATGGTTTAGGAATTGGATTAAATAATTTGGACCCTCTACATGATCATTGGGTCGTAGGTAAGGTGGGCTTAGGTTCGGTTTGGGCTCAGTTTAATATTTTGGCCATAACTTATTCGTTATAACTCGGATTTGGGCTTATAATATATCGTTGGAAAGCTCTTTTAAATCCCCATCCAAATATTCAATCGTTAGACCCATATTATGGACCAAAAAAAACAAAAATAAACGTCTTTTTAAAAAGGACACGAAATGAATGATTTTAAAGGACACGAAATGAATTATTTTGGGTTTAAAGGCACGAAAAGAGGAAAATAAGTTATGGTTTGGGGAAATGGGCTAGGAATTGGGTTGGTTTATGAAATGGAAATATGAATTTAAGCACTCCAAAAATTAAATACTCAACCCGACCAATAATGACAGTGAAAGGTTGTTCATCATCGGATTGTGTTTTGGGGAGACATTTTTAGGTGTCTACAGGGACCAAAGAGAGAAGTCCCCTTTCGACCTCCTCAACATCTGTACTTTAATCAATCAAAAGTTCTTAGAGTGGACTACTAAGGACAACTTGTTTAATTTGAAGGTTTCTCGGACAGCCGATTGGTGCTCCACACCTGGAGGCCTTCGCTACATGCTCCGCCTTTCTCCCTTGGCGGCCTAGAAAATGGCCCATTGACCCCGCTCTCAAGCGAGCTCCTCGACCTAATCTCTGAGCTAATTCTTGTGTTCCTCTCCATACTCTCCCTCTAAATTTGCCCTCGGAATCAATCAAAAGTTCTTAGAGTGGACTACTAAGGACAACTTGTTTAATTTGAAGGTTTCTCGGACAGCCGATTGGTGCTCCATACCTCACCTGGAGGCCTTCGCTACATGCTCCGCCTTTCTCCCTTGGCGGCCTAGAAAATGGCCCATTGACCCCGCTCTCAAGCGAGCTCCTCGACCTAATCTCTGAGCTAATTCTTGTGTTCCTCTCCATACTCTCCCTCTAGAGTTGCCCTCGGTTTCCCGGGGAGGTACACCTTTGATTACTTTCTCTTTATCTTCTTTATCTAACTGTGACTTATCTATTTTGCATTCAAAGATCGATTCCATTGCTAATATCTTAAATTGTTTGCCTCTATAGAATGACTTTGTTTTAGGCTATGATTACCATGTTAGACAAGTGTATGATATGCATGTGATGAGGGGTAGATTGAGCATTATGTTAACTATCCTTACCTCCCGGTTCAACAGGGAGCTATACCTCAATGGGCCCTATATAACCCGGCCTTTGGACCTAGATTGTGTTATCTCTATTGGGAGGGGCCCCATGTGCCCCCCAAAGCAATTCAGGGGACCTCTCAGACCTCTTACGACTATAGGAGGCGTGGAGGATGTGACTTTTCTTATGACCCGACTAACCCAAACTCATTCCCTAATCTTGAGACTTTTGATCGATTGGGGCTCTCGGGTGAACCGGTTCTAGATGATTGGTCCCACTATTTTGCTAGGGATAAGGACATGAGGGAGAGAGGTTGAAGGGTAAGGGTCCAATGGAGGTTTATGATGTCGTTAGCCATGTTTCTTCTGAGGTTGGTGAGGGGAGTACCCATTCTACCCCTTACCACAGAGTGATGCCATTTTGGCTACCGTCCCTTTTATGCTTGTTTGCATTAGTGTTGTTCTTTTTCCTGCTTGTTGCTAGGTTTAATCTTAGGGGGTAGCTCATTCTAGGCTTGGGGAGTATTCTTATGTTTGTGGTGATGCTTTGTTTTCCCCCTTGCGTTTATGGTTCACTACAGCTTTGTCTTCAATTTTGTGTCTCTTTCTGCTGATGATTTTTGTGTGCTGTCATTGTTTTCTGATGATGATGATATGATGTTGGTTTGTCATTTTATCCTTGTTTCCTTGTTGGTTGATTGCTTTCTTGACGGACGAGTTTTCTCTCTGGTATATGATTTCACTTCTCTGGTTCTATATATGATCATGTTCTTCTTTTATTTGTTTCGAGTTTTTGTCTTGAAGTTACTAACAATTTCTTTTTATAAAAAGATTTTCATCTTTCACTTAGGTTTTTATCCTTGCTTTTGCTTATGAGGTATCTTGACGGTTTATGCTTTTTCTCTTCTCTCCTCTTTAGCTTAGCTTGGAGTACCCGGTGAGATCTTTCTATTTCTTCTAAATCTATTTCTTTCCTAATTGCTTAAAATAGTTTTATTCTAGGAATAGTTGATTGTTCGAGGTTGTTTGACTTGTAACACCTTAATTAGCCTGTTTAGGGTCATTGGCGATGTAAGCGAATGACCACTTGTATGACGATTGGGTTTTACTTGTCTTGCTAGTATTCTTGTGGTTTTCTTTTCCTTTTCCTTTCTTTTCTTTTTCTTTCTTTTCTTTTTCCTTTTTTCTTACATCTATAAAAAAACAAAACAAAAATATTTTGAGGCTTTATTTTCTTTTTACTTGCTTAGCTTTTTGTATTTGGACATAATACCATCCGAGCTTTTGCATTTGAATGAATGACTTCCTATGTCTTATCGGCATGCATGCTTTGAGAGTATCCATGGTTTACTCTAGGATAGGGTATTCTAAGGTAGTGGTTTAGACCTTTTGGGGCCTTAAAGTAAGCCGGATTCTATTGGTTTGTGGTAAGATGGAGTTACTTCCTTTGGTGGATTTATGGCACTCATTTGGCAACTTTTAGGATTATTTTTACATAATTTTTGTATCTTTTTTACTTCCTTTTCTCTAGTTTTGCTTACATTTTCCTTTGCATTTTCCTTAGTTGTTTTCTTATTTTCTTGCTTTTCTAGTGTATTTTGCTTTTTCTTCTTTACTTGTTTGATTTTCTTTGATTATAGGAAGTTAGTGATGTTCAAGAGCCTCAAACGTGTCCTTCTCAGAGTTTTCAAGACAAAGAGATGTCCCGATTTCTCCATTTGATGCCTACGAGCAAGGAGTCCAAGAGAAAGTTCTTATATAGTTACACCCACATACCGTGTGGGAATGAAAGAGCGGTTTCGAGCCCACCAAAGCGCTCTAACATACTGCCTATTTCATCGGAGCTCATCCGGAGCTCACGAGGACATTCTGGGCCACACTAGGAGGGCTCTCCTACTCCCATGGCACGAGAGAAGAGCGGCCACGCCAGGCAAACGCGCGACTGCGCGCAACTTTGGAGAGGTCGTGCCTCCTTCTTCTCCCTGTTCCTTACCCTTATTGTAACGGCCGCGAACATGAGTGAGCGGTCGCGCTCTTTGAGGTTCCTTTTTGGACGACTAACTAACTTTCCTTTAGTTAGTTTTACTATATATAGTTTTCCTTAATTTTTAGAGAAAATAATGAGAAGATAGAATTCGAATTAGATTTTTTGATGAAGTTTTAGAGGGAGAAACTCTAGATTTTGATGATTTTCTTATATTTTAGAGAGAGAAACCTGATGATGTTATTGAATGCTGCTTCCAATATTATACCTCTTTGATTTTGATCAAAGTTTTGTAAGAATTCTTTTCTTTTAATGCAATTTGATGTTTGATTCTTGAATTTAGTTGAATTACTTGTTGTTTGGTTAATTTGATTTTGATAAGTTTCAGCATATTTTGATTACTTGTTGTTTGGATTTGCAATGAGTAGTGAGTAGTTAACTTGTTAGGGATAGGGTGAAGCAAGAACAAGTGATAATTCATGATTAATTAGGGGAATTTGATTAATGATTATTGTGATTAAATTGGTTAGTGAAATTTGTGCATGTGTTTGATAACTTGAGGAGTGATCAACCTCAACTATCGTGCTAGATTGCATATTAGGTTTCAATGACACGAACAAATTGATTTGGAATCTATTATTATCGATTAAGCTTAATTTGTGATTTCCTATTGGAGTCATTTGTAGAGACATCTAGCTTGACCGTATGGAAATATCCTATTGAGTGATTTTGATTGCATTTCATGCTTTCCTTCGCGTTGTATGATTAACGATTTCCTTCCCAATTAACGTGTATATCAAGAGTTTATGTGAATCCCGATTCCCTAGCATCCTTTTATACTTTTCTTGTAGTTGTTTGATTGAATTAATCCCTATAGTGTAGACTAACCCAATTCCTTAGTTTTCAAAATAGCTTAGCATCAACCTTAGTACTCCCGCCATCCCTTGGGATTCAACCTAGACTTTCCCTATACCTTGGGCTGGTTTAGCATTATAAATATTGTTTTTGCCGGAAAATCTAGCTTCCAATGACCTAGGTTTAACCGCTAGTAAAAAGTAGGTGCCGCTGAATCTATCACTCGTGTCACCTTGCCCAAAGCTATAAGCATACGGGCATACAACACCTCTTCCCAACTCAAGTTACCGATTTCCCTAAATCACTAAGGCAAATGAGTATCCCGATAGAGAAATGTTCTCCCCGTTCACTCAGAATAGTGACGGAAATAACGTGGGCAATGTATATCCGAGACAGCTTCTCATGTGTACACTATTAATCAACCTCGTCAGCAGACAGCTCGTCGGCAAGAACCGAGTATGGACAAGACTGCGTGGACACATGAAGGGCCGCCGTAAGACAGTCCCCCATAAGGTCACGCAACCTTTCATCTGACCCCTTCACGGCCTCCAAAACCACACGCTTACCTCTGAAAGGAAAACCCGTGATCATAGAAAGTTGAAAGGGGTAACCGTCATCACTCCCATGGGAAGTGAAAAGTGTTGGTGGAATCCAACCAAAACTCCAGCAACCCACGAAGGAAAGATGACGATGTTGGCTGACTCAATAAATCTCGAAGAGTCGCCAGCTGGGGGCTAATCCCCAAAAGCTTCACCACCTCATTTACCTCGTCAGGTTAACTCTCGAAGCGGCTTCCAAGTCACCCGAGCCGTACAAACGCATGCTAGGCTCGCTCTAAAAAGAAATATACAAAAATACAGTTATGGCTTTTCAAAAAAGAGAGAAGCAATGATATAAAAAAGACATAGACGTAAAATAACTCACTATTTCGCGCCAACTCCAAATCAAAACGTGATGGTCTGGCACTTAAGGACCTGAGGGTCCCAGTTGGGAGGAGCCTCCCAAACCACATCCTCATGGCAACGTCAATTAGCTTCAACGCGTCGCTCTCGAACCTCCTCACGAGGACATGTCACCCTCTTTCAAGGGCAAACTGCCTCATTAATCATGGGTCCTCTTAGGTCCTCCTCAACATCGAAGAATAGAGGTGAATCCATGCTATAACGGATAAAATTCCTTAGTATTTTTTTTTCTAAAAAGACTAGTATACGTATTCTAGACTCATTTAGGCAGCATAACGGCTACCGAAAGGGCAAAACACGAAAATCGAATGCCACCCACAGTTGGGGGCTACGATGCCTACAGTGAAACTCTGTAAATGGGGGTTTTAACACCAACAAAAGCAATCCTATATCAGTTTCAACTAATATTCTAGAGATTACGTTCCTAAATCTCAAAGAATCAACTAATTTTAGGCGAATAATGATAACATAAGTATAATTATCGTCTACCAAACAATCTTGAGGTTCGAGCATGGCAAAAACAAGCAAAATATATACTTCACGCCAGTTTTCGAATTCAAAATTTTTAAACATGATTCATGAAAGTAATTGTAGTTCTAATACTATGACTCACTTCATAATCAACAAGTATAATCAAAATGAGCAAGCAAAACAAAAAATTCGAGCCAAAATTTGAAGAAATAAGCCAAGAACGAACTTAAACAAAGAAATGTGAAATTTGTTGGAACACACTCCTTAAACATAGCATGAAAACATGGAATAAACAACTTTAAGAACAATGGACCGAATAAAAAAAAACCCTAAATTCGAAAATTGGGGTTTTTCGGTTCAAACATTCCCCAAATTCAACCAAAAAATGAAGGAAAATGGCAAAAACAAATTACATTAAATTATGGAAAATATGAATAAGGGATGAGATCTACTTCATTTATTTTCTTTTAAGCTCTTTTAGAGAGAGAAAGAAGCGAAAATGGCGAAGGAAGAAAAGAGAGAGCGAAATGAAAATCGCGCTTAGCGATTTTCTTTTTGCTGATTTAAATGTCGCGCGCAACTCAATCATTTAAAAGTGACAGTCCACCGCAACTCAGAATAATGCACGCGCCTAGCCAACGCGACCCACTGAGTTGCGTGTAGATACTAGTCACTAAAAGACCGGTACTTTGATTTTGATCCGTTTGATTTATTTCTAACTGCTTTTGCTCGTTGTTAGATCTAATGGAGCACAAATTATTGAATCTTTTATTTGCTTTGCATCTTGTAGGTTATTTTCTTTTTTGATAGTTTTTTGCATCATCCTGCACGCACACAGTGCTTTGTGCCTTCCCCAAGCATACGTTTTGGATGTTTTTCGTAAGCGTGTCTAAAATGTTCTGTAGTGGTGCTTTACGTAAGAGCTCCCATCGATAGATTTGTCATTTTAATATACTGACTTTATAAATGTCACGTTCTTTTCTTTCTTTTTGGCGTCTGCAGCAAAAAGGATGGTGTATCGTGTAGTCTAAAATTGCATGGCATACCGTAAAACGTAAAATTGTATGGCGTAGGTGGGTGTTGCGCAAAATTTTACCTCTTCCCAGCAAAACATGATCTACCTCTCGTAACTAAAACGGTTGAGATTTTGTCTTTAGGCGTTAGCTAAACTAGTCGGCTGGCGCGCCAAACCATCGAGGACAAGGCACATTCTCGATTGGAAGCAAATACGGCAGTTAGTGAGCTTACTGGCTTACCGGACAATTAGGGTGTCCGTCCACCCCTGTATAAAAAAGCGACGTGCGATGTCACTTTTGTTTAGACACGTGCCCCAAGTCCTGAAACACGTGTTCTCATCTTGTGGACAAAACTGCTTAGAGAGTTGCCGATTTTCTTCTCTCTCACCGGATTTGGATATATGCCTCCTGTAGACACCCAAATGTATCTTCCCAAAACCAAACCCGGTGATGAATACCTTTCATGTCATTTGATTATCGAACGAAGCGAAAGTGTGAAAAGTCTAGTGATGAGGATGTTTTTATTAAAATATCTCTTCTTTCTGTTTTTGAAAATATTTCTTATCTTACCCTATTTATGAAAATATCCAATCCAGTTTATTTTGGTCCACGATAAGGATCCAATAATAGTGCAGTTGGATAGGGCTCAAAAAGACCTTTCCAACGATATATTAAAAGCCCAATTCCGATGAATAATGAGGAAGTTATGGCCAAAATACTAAATTGGGCCCAGTTTTGTTCTTATATGAGGCCGAATGATCTAGAGGAGGGCCTATTATTAATTATCATTCCTAAAGCTATTGGGATTGATTAATAATCTAGAAGGTTCTCTTAAATCCTAATGGAGTTAGGATTGATAATTATGTTTCGAAGAGTTTGAAATTGAATAAAACTACTCCGTTTGAGAATCCTTGTTTTGTACGAAATGAAATATATTCAGATATTATTTTTGTATCTCATAATCTTTATCCAAGTTTTATATGGTTAGATATATATTGAAATTATCTTTCCAATGATATATTATAATATTATTTCCAAGCTATAACGAAAAAGATATGAATGAGATAAGAAACTCTATCTAAAACTGACACCCTTCCACTATTTCAACCATATCTTTTAATCTACAAAATATTTTAATCTGATTATTATTATGTTGGAAAGTAGACTTCATGAGCTTTCGAAAGACATATTATATGCCTTATTTGGACTTCTGGATCAATATATATGATAAAAACAACGTCCGTAAAAACTGTCTTGCAGCGCCAAACGACAGTCGCCTGGCTACAAACCCTGTCGCCTGGCGACAAGCCCCTGTCGTTGGCGACAGAAGAGAGTTTTATTCCTTTTTGAAATCTGATTTGTTTCTATGAATTTCGGACTATTTTATTATAATTAGGGTCCCAAGACCTCCGTTTTCAATCATCAACTCTTACGCAGAATTCTCTAATTCTTCTCTTCTCTCTCTTAAGCAATATAGCTTATTCTTTCTCCCTCTATCTTTTCGAAACTAGCCTTTTACAAAACACTATACCGCATTCACAAGATCTAGACACACCTAGCAAAGTTCGAAGTTGCCTTTTCCCTAGACGACGTGAAATGTTTGATATTTCTGAGGGTTTGGTCCCAAATCCCTATTTCAATTATTTTATTTAGTTCTTTGGTTTTGTTATTTTCCTTGAAGTTACTAACGTGTGTATTTTGTTATTAGAAAGAGATACGAGGCATCCAAGTAAGCACTTTAATTGTTTTCTTTATATTATGATATAGAAATCATGTTAAGGTTGTTATTTTGATTCCTAATATCATGATAGGATGCTTTTCTTAGTATGATGTTTAGGGTAAGAATAAGTCCATTATATCAATAATGATTTCTGTGATGCTTCCTATTTTCTTTATTAATAGCATGTCAGTATCATGTTAGGGCTAAAGCTTTGATATTTAATGTTTAGTGACATGATAGGATTTGTTATTAATCTTGTTAGTATCATGCCTAGGATCTTGCTATAATTATTATGTTTTAACATGATTGTTTTTATATTTGTTATTATTACAATTATGATGATTATTATTTTTGTTTCGAATTATATAATTTAGCGTAATTTGTTAATTAGCGAATTGTTTCACCTAATTTGCTAATTTACGAATTATTTTAAGTAATTTGTTAATTATTGAATTATTTCATGTTATTTGTTAATTGACAAATAACTTATATATAATTTGATTATTATGTTGCTTGATATATATTTATTTTTATTGCTTGATCACACCTTTTATGCATGTTTAAAGGGTATTTCATACATATAATCACGCTTAATAAGATAATTAATAATCTTGTTTAAGGTTAATTTGATTATAATTCAAGTGATCTCCAATAATAGTTTTGTTTGTGCATTAATATTCAATCAACATAGATTAAACAGGTTTAGGATAAACCTATTGATTGCATGTTATTCAGAAAGCGCACATGAATACGAGTAGTATAAAGTAGAGGCATATATTATAGGGCAAGTTCTTTCTCTTTTAGATTGGATTCGTACCTTCATCCCTCAATACCAGTCATGGTTGAAGAGCTACTGGAGTTAACGATCTCTTGGATCTTTAAGGGGTGTAAACTTCACCCTGTGAACGGTTTACAAGTTCCTAAAACTTGTTGGCGACTCTTTTGCTCTAGCTTCTTTCCCTTTGGACGCCACCATACTTAAGTGTATGATCACAGTGAGGTTCAAGTTTGGGGTAATGCTTGAAATATTCCCTACCGTTTTTGGAAACTCAAATGAGGAGGATTTCTATTTTAATTCCTAAAATTTATTTTGGCAATTATTTAGAATGAGTGGATAAGACTCAAAAAGTTCTAAGTATTTCATGTGCATAATTTTGATTAACATTATTGTCAAATGCATAAAAAAGGTTCTCATTGGAAAGACCATCCGTAATGAGTCAAATACTTATGATTTTTACATGTAGGAAATTTGAGGAATATCTTTCACAACTAGGATCAAAATAATACTGCGAAAACTAGAAAATTCTAAGAACACAAAAAACTGCTGAGGCATGTAGGAACTGGCGACTAGAAAACAAAGCATGTCACCAATGATATGGCTCTGTCGCCTAACGACAACATTTTCGTCTGGCGACAGGACTATATCCTGGCGACGGACTCTGTTGTCTGGCGCCGTGTTCTTCCAATACTGAGCCTGAAATCTTGCTTCTTGCTTCGACTAGTTCTAGCACTGTTGGCTCAATTCTACTACCGAATTGAGTTTTTCTCTCTTTTTTAAAACCCATATGTGTTCTACATATGGACATAACCCTCAAGGAATTCATGCTCCATCTACCCGATTGAACGCTAAGAGAAACAAAGGGTACATTCGAGAATGTTGAATTCACCAAACCATGAAAGCGAGTTTAACTCGCGGGGTCCCATCCACACGTGCGAACCCTTCCAAAGGTAAGGCTTCCGCGCGGTGCATCCGGAATCATAACCATGGAATCTCTTTGACTAACCCATATCCCAAACTTTATAGAACTAGAGCCATGGTTAGGTTGCAAACTCATTACATCATATTGTGACTACTTGACTACTTGTGCATCTCTTACTTGTGGATACTTATTATGTGACTAAACTAACCGTTTGGTTTGACTTGTGTCAGTAAATAAGTCTTAATAAACTAAAAAAGGACTAAAGGACTTTGCTTAATTAATTGATTAATTAATTTGAACTAATAAATATGTCTAAAATCGAGTCATAGTTCCTTTAAACCAACCCGAATTTTTATTCTCGTATACTGCACAAACGTCAATTTTTATTGGTCATAGCCGGATTTCTAGGAAGAAATACGAGTTGTATAGCCTATGGATCTGTATCCCTGAGATTTATCTTTAATTTGGAGTTGGTTTCGTCCCAATCAGAGTCACAAATAAAAAGATATGACTAAAATACCACAGCCTGTCCAGTTTAATGCATATACATGAAGTCTTAACTTAGTCTTTGCTTGAGTCTAGTCACATATTCTAGCCATATGGTCATGACACGAGTCTTAACATGTCACCTACACTTAATAGTTGTAGCACACACTTTGTATATGTCACCATGACCATGTCTTAGGTTCATGCATGAGTCGTTTTCCGTCATTTGAGTGGGGGGTCCAATCTATTCCCATTCTCTTCCACTTTCTCTTCCATGTTGAATAGAGCTTGAGTCAAAATAAATAATAAAAAACTTATCCCTAATTTCCCTTTTCGCAGTACTTGGTCAAGGAGAGAAGGGCGATTAATCAAGGACAACACTTTCGTCCAAGTTTAACTTTTTGATAAACCAGTCGGTCGAAAAAGAAAAGCTAATATAATGGCAAGTCAAGAAGAAGTCAATGAGCTTAAGAAGCAAATGGCTGACGTGACTGAGGTGTTGAAGGCTTTAAGCCTTCAAATAAATGACCCTGTGAAACAACAAAAAATAGAGCTCATGCAAGAAAGCTTGAGAAAAATATCCAATAATGACTATAGATTCCAGGGCATTAGCTCACAAGGGGTCTCAGTGGACAAGGAGCTTTTTCCGCAGAAGTTTGAAAGGAGGGTGATCCCATCGTAAGGGGGTCCTTCCTTAGATTCCCATTGGCCCTTTAGAAGCCTAGGACTTTACACTTGTTAGGGTGTATTAGGTTTTTAAATTCATGACTGTTTGGGAGACCTTGAATTAGAAATGATACCCTCATCACGCTTTTTGGTAAGAAACAAATAGGAGTAGCCAATGAGTTTTAGGAAAACTCATAGACCTCGTTTGTGCCTTTCTTCCATGTGGAGTTCATGGAATAATTAGCATGAATCATAAGTTTACTCATGCCCAAATTGGTCTATATAAACCAGAAATGAGTTCGGGAGCGAGGGTACTAAAATAACGTTCCTTTTAAGGAGGAATCACTATTCTAGTCCTAGTACGACCTCTACTAGCTCTTCCTTTTTCACAATTTCATTACCAAACAATATATGCAACGTGATACCTAAAGACTAAGTTAGTTGATTTTATTTACAAGCATTGATCACGTAGGAATTACATTGCAAAAGTCGTTATTCTTTGTTTAATCAATATTCGTGAAAAGAACAAAATAAACATTATTCGCCTTGTCTTAAGTAATAAAACAACAAGTAATTATCAAATTCTATTCTTGATTAACAAAAGAATACTATTTGAATTAATTAATTAAAATTTCGTTTAAAGTGATATAACAACACTATTTACTCAATTAAAGTTGTTTAAACAATAAAGGAAAAGTGATTTATCTAAGTGCTCGGGAAACTAATCGTTCTTCTTTTATGCTAAATCTCCGTTTAATGTGTTTATGGACATTCTTTCTTATTTGTACCTTCAAGATCTTCAATGGGGGGATAAGGGTTGAAGAGTAGTTTGGAAGAAGGAGGGAAAAGCATTATGATAGTTAGAGAAGTAGAGAGATTAGGGTTTTGAGAATAATAGGGTTTTAATTCTGATTTTTCCGATCCTCGTAATACTGAACGAAGACCCCTATTTATGGGAGTAGGGACCTAGATTTAGGGTTTTAGAGTCGCGCCGTCAGGTGGCGCGCACAACTCTCTGAATCACGCTAGGTGCCGCGCGCATCTCAATGAGTCATGCGCGCCAGGCGCGCGCAATTGATTGAGTTGCGCTGGTTTGCGGTTTGCCTTTTGCCTTATATGAAAGGGCATTTTTAAAACTTCCATAACTTTTGATTGCGGAGTCGAATTAAGGCGTGTGAGATATCATTGGAAAGCTATGAATGTATACTTTCTAATTCCATTAAAATTAGGTTTAATTATGTTTTAGATCAAAAGTAATGACCATTGGAGTGCAAGGGTATCGATTTTGGGCCAGGTTTAGTGTTTTGATCATAACTTCTTCGTTTTGGCTCGGAATTAGGCTTATAATATACCTTTGAAAATATCTTTTAAAGGGATATCAATTTGTATAGGCCTTGCATGGGAATTTTATGGTTGGTTTATCTGTTTGGCTCGGTTTTCAACAATGTAGGTTTCATTGGATCCAATCCTTGCATTTGACGCATTTGGGTCCGTTATTAATCAAGTTTAAACATGTATGAACATGTTTTAAGCCTAATTATAATCAGACAAGGCTCTAAGATAACTTGGTCTCAAATATTGGTTTCAACTTAATTCATAATTCTTTTCATAGTCCATAAACATTTCAACTTTGATCTAACATGAAAAACGGATTTTTTGTAACATCATCACACTTCCTTTCGGGACAAGAGGCCAAAAGTAGGTGTCTATAGTTATCCCCAACTTTGATCAAATCTAGAACCGACGATGATCAAAGTAGTCAAGGAAAGAAATCTGAGACTCATTCTGTGAAGTTCCCTAAGAATAGAAAATCTTTCAAAAATATTAAGGATGTCGAAAAGATCCTTGGTTCGCTAAGTGTTTGAAACAATTAGCTATTAAGGCTAGAAAAAGTTATCTCTAGTCTCAACGCGCTAAAGAATCTAGATTGATCCTTTGCATTTGTAGAACACTTTTACAAGTAAAGGTGTTCTGGGTGATGTCAAGTCATGAGAAGACATCGGTTTTAAAAAAGAATAAAAGGGGATGATTTCCTCTCAATCGTGTCATCGTTGGGTCTAAAGTCCCTTGATATGTCATTGAAACTTTAGCCTGACTTTAACAAAGTAAAAAAGATGAAAAAGGGTTTTCGGTTTCAAATATGGGTTTCAACTTAATTCATAATTCTTTTCATAGTCCATAAACATTTCAACTTTGATCTAACATGAAGAACGGATTTTTTGTAACATCATCACACTTCCTTTCGGGACAAGTAGGTGTCTACAAAGTTCAATGCCAACGATATCCCTAGGTTCAAGGCAACAGACAATCCTTATTTCCCCTTAAGAGCTTTCAAGACCATAATGAACATTAAGGGGATTGATAGGAAAGTTTTTCATTCTTTGTTTTCTTTATCTCTCGAAACTGTTTGTCAACAATGGTTCTTTTCCCTTGAAAAAGAGAAAACCTCTACTTGGGATGCCATTGTAAACGCTTTCATTGATAGATATAAGTGTAATATTCAAGTTGAAACCGACTATAGACAACTTGAGATTCTAAGACAAAAAGAGAAGGAAGGCTTTACTTCTTTCTTTAATAAGTGGAGGGAAACTTCCGCTAAGATGATTGAGGTACCTAGTGAAAAGGAGTCTGTAAGGATGTTTATCAAGAATCTCTAAGAGAAGTATTTGAAGCATTTAAAATATCAACATAATTTGAATACTCTCAAGGTCGTCTATGACATCAATATCCAAATCGAAGATGACCTCGCAAAGCAAAAAGCTACTAACAATAATAACCACAGTGGCTGGAAAGGAAAGAAGAACGACAATCCTTCTTCTTTCGAAAACGCCCACTCTAGTAACAATGCTAGTACCTTTGTCCATAACAGTGTCTTAGGTATGGATAATTAAGGATCTAAAAAGAAACCCAAAAGAGAGTTCACACCCATTAGAATGACCTATGATGTTGCTTTCTATCGTCTCTATGACCGAGGATTAATCAAACCTATTGGCCCTACCGAGGATCCAACGCCAGAAAAGCGATCTTCAACATGGGATCCCAATTCTTATTGCAAGTACCATCAAGGAAATGGTCACACCACCGATGAATGCTCTAGGTTTCAAAATCTCATTCAAGATCTCATCGAAGCAAACAAGTTTCCATTTCCTCTAGCTAGCAAGAAGACTGGGTGATGATAAAGCAAAAGATATAAGGTGGGCTTCAACGACAAGACTTTGTGATCTCTTTTTCTATTTTTCTTTTATTCTTCCTTTCTCCAATAAGTCTAGCATAGGCACCTTTCACTTTCCTTAGATTTATTTTGTAGAATCATTCTTTCTTTTCCTTTAATGAAATGAGCATTCTATATCTGGCATATGATCATTGCATCGCATTAAAAATAATCGTCAAATTAAGCACAAGGTATATTAATGATTTGAGGCACCTCTTGTAGCCCTATCATATCTCCTTTCACCTTGCAAATATACAATCCTTTTTTAATAAACCACTTTGAGCCTCGTCTAACGATTGACCTTTCTTTCTTCAACCCACATCTACATATCCTTAGGATGGGATGGTGTGTAACTTATGAAATTTTCAAAAAAAAAAAAACAAAAGCTTGAGTGTATCAAAGATTAAAATAGAAAAAATAGAAGTAAAAAGTGTACAAAAGGGAAAGTGTTCCAATGTCTTTGACATGAACATGTATTTGATATGAACACGTCTCAGATTGCGTCTCTTATCGAGTTCTCGGTACAGTGCCTGAGAAACACAAATCCCAAGTGAGTGATAGACCACATGATTGGGATTTCCCATACTTATAAAAATAAAATAAATGCAAAAACAAAGGAGAGAGCAAAATATGAATGGAAAAAAGAAAAGAGAGCTAAAAAGAGTTGAAAGCCTCAAGCATAAAAATTAAAAGATTCAAAAGCAGGGTTGCACACCTTGGGGGCTTATCGAGGGTCTTGAGCCTTTATCCCCTTCTTCTTCAAAACTTTAGCCTAACCACATTACAACCCTTGAAATACCTCTTTGAGGTATACACATAATTGTGCGAGGTTCGGCTAGAGCTACGTTCGGCCTTATTCCTAACGGATACGTAGGAAACCTCACATTGTGGTGCGGCTGTAATAAAATGCATTCATATTAACACTCACACACTCACACCATGATCGTATCAAGGGATCTCCAATGCTCATCCCTATCTACTTAGAGCTAGACTTGGGGGCTTGATCCTACATCATAAGCTTACCTAGCCTAAGAGTCACCATTATTTGACTCTTCTAAAAATAATATTTTTCCATACACTTAGTCTTTGTAGCCAAACCTTAGTGCCACTTTCACACACTGCACAGATACATGACCAAATAGTCCTTCGCTTAGGAACCCTTTGTCATGAAATCTTAACACAACGTTGAAGCATTCTTTGTCATATCAAAATCACCCAATAAATCAGTCATCATTGCATAACGAAGTATGAAGTGCTTAGCCTCCCTGCCTAAGTTACCTAAATATTTTCATCAAAGATAGCCTAGGATAAATTAATCTTTGTATCTTGAGAGATAGTATCAATTAACATTTGACTAAGCTCATTCAACATGCACCATCAAACATCTTCCCTTTTGTGTCTTTCTTTTTCGGGAGAAAGCCGGTACCCTCCAAAAAAATGACGGAAAATTTTTCAATTTTTGCTTTTTTGCATTTTAACTCAAGCACATCACAATACAATGCACACACGAGTCATGAGTCACACGTGTCAACTCACCTTGGGTCAACCTCAAGTCAGTCAATCACATTGAGCCAACCTCAAGTCAGTCAATCACCTTAGGTCAACCCTAATTACAAGAACAAAGTCTTATAGTCCAAAATATAAATACGGGTACATTCCAGTGAGCAAGAACATTCCCGGATTTTTTCGAAAAAGCCGCGAATGAAAACCTGACTCCAGCATTAGACGACAAGGTTGTCGCTTGGCGACAAAATCTGTCGCCTAGCGACAGAGCGAGAACGCGGCGACAGAGTCTTCTAGCAAACGCTGGTGCAGCGACGAGATTCGTGGCCCCATATTGGATTATGCGGACCTCATACACCAATTTGGGGTTCCTTAGTGCACCAGTTAGCCCCTATAAGCAAATTGACATGATAGTAGTCGGCTCGATTACAATCGCAGTAAGTGATTGACCTGACGACGATCGTCTCACTTAGCTTAAGCGCCTAAGCATTGGCTCATTACAAGCACCAAGGCATCGGTTCAAAAGTAAGCACTTATACGACAATTTTTCCAAGATTGGATTGTCAATCCCAACTGACAATATTTACAAATATGGATTGACGCGCATCTTCTTCAACGACTATTTTTCCAAGATTGGATTGTCATCTCTAGCAAAGTTTCCAAGCGTGGATTGTAGTGCTCCTTCTCTGTTTGGCAATTTTTTCCAAATTCAGATTGTAGTCTCTAGCAAGTTTTCCGAGATTGGATTGTCATACACATAGTTCCCTACGGAAAAATTTCCCAAAGGATTTTTGCAGGTCTTTATTCATCCTAATATTTTAGCAAAGACTCCTCAACCTGGATTGTCATTCATTTCAGTAAGTTGAAAATTTTCCTAAAGTGGACTGTCGATCGACTCTTTTTTGTAAATTTTCCAAGATGTGGATTGTCAATTGTGGAAATATTTTCCTAAATGGATTGTGGCATAGCATTGGCAAATTTCCAAGGTGGATTGCTTTCAAGTGTAATATTCCAAGATGTGGATTGTCGATCGTAGCAAAGTTCTTATGCCAGATTGTTACGAAGCATTGGCAACTATTCCCAAAATTGTATTTTGGCAAATTTTCCAAGATTCATCGTGGAAACATTTCCAAGGATTGATTGTTACGAAGCATTGACAAATTTCCCTAAATCAGATTGTCATACATCATACAAGAGTTTTGTTGGAAACTGTTCCTGAAAAAAAGAGGATTGTCATCACCCAAAGTATCGCAACAACAAAGTTCAAGTGAGCTTTAAGGATCAATAGATGTTGGTCTTTGGTAATTTTCTTTGAATATTATCGCAACAACTGAGGATGACTTCAAGCGAAGATATCTTCGACAGCGTTCCCTAGCTTGCGGAGGGTTGTCATAAACATCTAAGGATCGTGTTGGGCGAAACAATCTCCGATCATATTCCCTGGCTTGCGGAAGATGGTCATAAGGCGGTAGAAGATCGTTTCAAGCAAAACAATCTTGATAGTGTTCTCTGGCTTGTAGAAGAATATCACAGCGGAAATTGGAGGCAGTTATAGGCGTAGCAGTCTTCAGGCGGTATCCCCTAGTTTGAGGAGGATCGTCAGACAAAAAGAAGTTCTTTGTTTAGAGACGCGTGGACATTTAAAAAAAGCTCTTTTTTAAGATACGAGTGAACATCAAAACAGAAAGATGAAATTCCCTAGCTTGTGGAAGGTTGTCACAACAGCAAATGCAACACAAATTGGTTACCTTCAAAGACGTGTGCTCGACGGTGCACGATATGCGTTTCTTAACTCTCTTATCTGTTTTAACTAACGCTATTTTTCATGTAAAGCGTTACAAGGATGATTTAGGATCGCAAAATTTTCTGAATCATTCTCCGTCCCTATCGATACTTTGACTTTTGTTTTCAAAACTTGCGTTTCTCCAAAGTAGGTCAAAGTAGGGGCTTCTGTAAACAACCAAATGTGTCTCCCCAAAATCAAACCAAGTGATGAATACCTTTCATGTAATTTGAGTAAAGAACGAAGCGAAAGTGTGAAAAGTCTAGTGATGAGGATGTTTTTATTAAAATATCTCTTCTTTCTGTTTTTGAAAATATTTCTTTTTTTACACTATTTATGAAAATATCCAATCCTGTTTATTTTGGTCCATGATAAGGGTCCAATAATAGTGTAGTTGGATAGGGCTCGGAAATACCTTTCCAACAATATATTATAAGCCTAATTCCGATGAATAATGAGGAAACTATGGCCAAAATACTAAATTGGGCCCGGTTTGGTTCTTCTAGACACCTAAAAATGTCTCCCCAAAACCAAGCCCGATGATGAACAACCTTTCACCGCCACTATTGGTCAGGTTCAATATTTAATCCCGAGAGTGCTTAAAAAAATCGTATTTGATTAAATTCGTATTTTTGAATAGTCCATGGATTAGTCTTGATGTTTGGTAAAAGCATAGTTTTAATTTCAACCCAAACTTAAAATTTAATTTTAGCCCAAACCTTTTTTATTTTATTGTTTTATTATTTATTTTTGGCCCAAACCTTTTATTTATTTTATTTGCTTATTTTCTTATTTTAGCCCAAATAATAATAAATTAGAAAAAAAGGCCCGAAATTATCAATCGACACTTAAAATGCTGAATTAAATTAGGGTTAAAAATGTATTTAGACGGAAAATTCCCACGCCACGACAGGAGTCCACTGTGTCACGATAATCATCCGTGACACGGGAAACCTGCTGTAACACGGGAATTTCCGTGTCCTTTCCGCGTAATCCCTTAACGCGTTTTCTTCCCCGTTTACCAAATATTTCCCGTGTCACTCAAAAATTGCACAGTGTCACGGGAATGTTTCCCGTCTGACGGTGGGATTTCCCGTGTCACGGTATAGTTTGTCGTGTCGCGGGATACGTTTTTAGGGTTTTTATCATTTTAGGGTTCCGTGTGTTCCTTAGCACATTTTCTCTATAAATACCCCCTCATTTCTGATGTACGGGGCATCAATTAATTCTCTATTTTCTCTCTTCTATGCTCTAGCCTAAACACTAGCTTACCCTTCTTATTTCAAAATTCCTTCTTCAAGCACTCCAAGGAGCCCATACTTTACTCGTGGTTCTATCCTTAAGCCAAGGCGTGAAAGGTAGAACTGTTTGAGGGTTTGGCCCCAAATCAACTCTACTTTATTTAGTTTAATTTAATTATTGTTTTATTATTATTTCCTTGAAGTTACTAACTCGTTTATTATTTTTTAGTTGCAAACAAACAGAATCAAAGTAAGAATTATGTTCCTCTTATTTCTATTATTTTTCTAACGATTTTATATGGTTGGAATTATTGCTAAATTGCTTCCAATATGGATGTTATTCTATTATATATTTTTTTATGATCACCATGTTGCATGTTTAAAGGGAATATGTAATTTAAAATCAGGCCTAATAAGATAATTTGGACAACCGGTTTAGGTTCCTATTTAATCTTGTTGTTAATTAAAGTGATCACTAATTTTTTAGAATTATATGTTGCATTAATATTAAACCAATTTAGCTTAATAATAGATTGGAGCAAATTGAATCTTTGTTTGTATGCCTTTGAGATCGCAGGAATGCTTTTAATTATAAGAATCGAGTAGAGGCCAATACGGGCGAATGTGAGTCCATGACTCACTTCGTACCATCATCCCCGATCCTCCTTTCGTGGTTCCAAACCATAGGAGTTAGTAATCTCATGGATTATGAATGGGGTGTAACCTTCACGGGTCAATCGTTGTTGCCTTCGTTGTCCCTTATCGTGGTTGCCTTTATATGCTGCGTGAACGGTTTACAAGTTCCTTATAAACTTGTTGGCGGCTCCCTACTTTCCTTGTCCCTAATCGTATTATGTCAATTCCCACTTCCTATGAGTGTCAAGAATATTCACACATGCTTTTACGTAGGCGCACTTCGAGCGACGTCTACAGTTCTTATATGCAACCCGATGATCTAGAGGAGGGCCTATTATTAATTATCATTCCTAAATCTATTGGGATTGATTATAGTCTTCTAGAATATTCTAGAAGGTTCTCTTAAATACTAATAGAGTTAGGATTGATAATTATGTTTCAAAGTGTTTTAAATTGAATAAAACTACTCCTTTTGATAATCCTTGTTTTGTACGAAATAGAATATATTCAGATATTATTTTTGTGCCTTATAATCTTTATCCAAATTTTATATGGTTGGATATATATTGATATTATCTTTCCAATGATATATTATAATATTAATTCCGAGGTATAACAAAAAGATATGAATGAGATACGAAACTCTATACAATATTAACACCATTCCACTATTTCGGCCATATTTTTTTATCTACAAAACATTTTAATCTGATTCTAATTGGTTTGGAAATTAGACTTCAACAGCTTTCCAACAACATATTATACGCCTTTTTTGGACTTCTGGATAAAAAAATTTGATAAAAACAAAATCCGCAAAAACTGTCTTGCAGAGCTAAACGACAGCTTTGTCGCCTGGCGAAAAACCCTGTCGCCTGGAGACAAGCCCCTGTCATTGGCGACAGAAGAGAGTTTTATTTCTTTTCAAACTCTGATTCGTTTTTATCAATTCCGGACTATTTTATTATAAATAGGGTCCCTGGACCTCCATTTTCAATCATCAACTCTTACCCAGAATTCTCTAATTATTCTCTTCTCTCTCTTAAGCAATATAGCTTATTCTTTCCCCTTCTAGATTTTCTAAAGTAGCCGTTTAAAAAACAACATACCGCATTCACAAGATCTAGACACACCTAGCCAAGTTCGAATTTGCTTTCGCCCTAGATGTGAAAGGTTTGATATTTCTGAGGGTTTGGTCCCAAATCCCTATTTCAATTATTTAATTTAATTCTTTAGTTTTATTATTTTCTTTGAAGTTAATAACGTGTGTATTTTGTTATTAGAAAGAGATACGAGACATCCAAGTAAGTACTTTAATTGTTTCATTGATATTATGATATAGAAATTATGTTTAGGTTGTTATTTTGATTCCTAATATCATGATAGGATGTTTTTCTTAGTATGATGTTTAGGGTAAGAATACGTTCCTTATATCAATTATGATTTCTTTGATGCTTCTTATTTTCTTTCTTAATAGCATGTGAGTATCATGTTAGGGCTAAAGCTTTTATCTTTAATGTTTAGTGACATGCTAGGGTTTATTATTAATCTTGTTAGTATCATGCCTAAGATCTTGCTATAATTATTATGTTTTAACATAATTATTTTATAATTGTTATGATTACGATTATGATGATGATTATTGTTGTGTCGAATTATATAATTCAGCGTAATTTGTTAATTAGCGAGTTTTTTCACGTAATTTGTTTATTTACAAATTGTTTTACGTAATTTGTTTATTTACAAATTGTTTTACGTAATTTGTTAATTTATGAATTATTCATGTAATTTGTTATTTGACGGATATCTTATATACAATTTGATTATTATGTATTTATTGTTATTCCTTGATCACACCTTTTATGCATGTTTAAAGGGAATTTCGTACTTGTAATCACGCTTAATAGGATAATTAATAATCTTGTTTAAGGTTAATTTGATTATAATTCAAGTGTTCGCCGATAATAGTTTTGTTTGTGCATTAATATTCAACCAATATAGATTAAACAAGTTTAGGGTAATTCTATTGATTGCAAGTTAGTCAAAAAGCGCACATGAATACAAGTAGAATAAAGTAGAGGCCTATTTTATAGGGCGAGTTCCTTCTCTTTTAGATTGAATTCGTACCTTCATCCTCGAACACCAGTCATGCTACCAACCTATTGGAGTTAACGATCTCCTAGATCGTTAAGTGGTGTAACCTTCACCCTGTGAACGGTTTACAAATTCCTAAAATTTGTTGGTGACTCTTTTTCTCTAGCTTTTTTCCCTTTGGACGCCACCATACTTAAGTGTATGATCACATTGGGGTTCAAGTTGTGGGTAATGCTTGAAATATTCCCTACACCTCCAATCCTAAGTCATATATTTCAAGCTTGTGGACCCCGAATACTGCATTTTGGCAAGCGAGTGTCAAGAACTTTATTCATGTGTAAGGTTACGAATGCCAAAACACTTCTATTTTTATCATCTTTTAATTTGTTAAAATCATAGACTAAAGTTTCAATGGCATATCGAGGGAATTTAGATCAGCGATGCCATAATTGAGAGGATATCATCCTCTTTACTCTTTTTTTAAAACCGATATCTTCTCATGACATGACATCACCTAGGACAGCCTTTACTTGTAATATCATTCTACATTTGCAAAGGATCAATCTAGATTCTTTAGCGCATTAAGACTAGAATATACTTTTTCTAACCTTAATAGATACTTGTCTTAAATACTTAGCGAACCAAGGATCGTTTCGACATCCTTAACACTATTGAAAGACTCTCTATTCTTAGGGAACTTCGAAGAATGAGTTTTGGATTTATTTCCTTGGTTACTTTGATCCTTGTCTATTCTAGACTTAATCAAAGTGGGGGCTAAATGTAGACATCTACTTTTGTCCTCTTGTCCCAACAAGAAGGTCTATGACAATAAATAAAACCATCTTTGTGTTGGATCAACGTGAGGAATGCTTATGGACAACGGATTAAGTCACAAAAATGCAAAATGACTAGCCAAACCCAAAACAAAAATAATTAAGGTCCAATCTAACGAAGCCCAATCATAATTAGGCTTAAGCCCGAGGTTAAAACCTGATTATGACCGATTTAGAGGCTCTTAGGTTAAAAACCAGTGTTGCCACAAAAAAATTCACGCGCATCTCAATGAGTCGCGCTAGTATGGCACGCGCAACTCACATGGTTGCGCGTGACACCCAACGCAACGTCTAGTGGCATCTGAATTTCATAAAAATATAAAATCGAATATTACCATAACACCGCGCACAAGACACTTAGAGCAGCGCATCTAAATCACTTGTGTTGAGCTGTTGCGCGCCACCCATTCTGATGCAAGCGACACCTGCTGCGGCAGAATACTCGAAACCCTAAATGCATCCATTCCCAATAAATATAGGCTTAATACGAGGCTGAAACAGACAAAAATAACCTAAAACTCTGGAAAAAAAACTTTGTGAACTTGTGTACTCTTAACCTTCTTGTCCTAAACACTCACCCCCTCAATACTTGTTACTACGGTGGAGGTTCCCGAACAACAAGGAATCCATAAGTGTTCTAAATGAAGACCTAGGAAGGAGAAGTGGTAAATTCTCGAGTACTTCGATCAATCACCTTTGTTTTCTTGTTTAAATAACTTTTAATTAATTAACTATTGTTGTTTTATCACTTCAAACGAACTTTTAAATAAACATTGTATCTTGTGTTAAATAAATAATAGAATTAAATAATTAATTGTTGACTGATCACTTAGTCAATCTTATTTATTTATTTTTATTTTCATGAATATTGATTAAATAAAAATAATGACCTTCACAATGTAAATCTTATGTGATTGATGCTTGTAAATAAAATCAACTAACTTAATTTTTAGGTATCGCGTTGCATATATTGTTTGGTGATGAAATTGTGAAAAGGGATGAGCTAGTAGAGGTCGTACTAGGGGTAGGATAGCGATTCCCCCTAAATGGAACGTTATTTTAGTACCCTTGCTCCGTAACTCATTTCTGGTACATGTAGACCAATTTGGGCATGGGTAAACTTACGAGTCGTACTAAATATCCCTTGAACTCTACTTGGGAGAAAGGCATGAATGAGGTTTATGAGTTTTCCTAAAACTCATTGGCGACTTCTAGTTGTTTCTTCCAATAAAGCATAATGATAGAATCAATTCTAATTCAAGGTCCCTCAAACAGTCAGGAATTCAAATCCTAATACACTCTAAAAAGTGTAAAGTCCTAGGCTTTTAAAGGGCTGTGGGCATTTAATGAGAAGGATCCCCTACGATGGGCACACCCTCCTTACAGATCCAATCTCATATTGTATTTGTGGAGTTGTTCAAAGAACTTACGGAGTGTAAAGATGTGGCCTGGTCTATCTTTTGACTTGACGATCATATCATCATCATAGACCTCCACTTCTTTTTGCATTATGTCGTGTAACAATGTTGTTGCTGCTCTTTGGTAGGTGGCACCTACATTTTTCAACCCGAATGGCATTACCGTATAGCAATATGTACCCTATTGTGTAATGAATGTGGTTTTCTCCATTTCTTCCTCGACCATCAATACTTGATTATATCCAACATATATAGTCAGCCATGAAGGAGAGGAGTGCATGGATTGATGTGTTTTCAACCAGAATGTCGATGTGAGGTAGAGGGAACCCATCCTTTGGGCTTTCCTTGTTGAGATCCCTGTAATCAACACACATTCTGACCCTTCCATATTACTTTGGAAGTGGAACCACATTAGCTATCCATTCTGGATACTTAGACACTTTGATGAAACCTGCAGCTGGTTGTTTTCTAATTTCTTCCTTGATTTTGAGACCCGCATCCAGTTTCATGCACCATAGATTTTGCTTGATATGCTTCATACCTGGAATGAGAGGTATCGTGTGTTGAGATATATCCCTGTCAATACCTGGCATATCTTGATAGAAACAAGAGAATACATCAAAAAATTCACTAACCAAGTTAATTAGCTCTTTGCGTTCGTCTTGACTTAGTGTTAATCCAATTTTAACTTCTTTGATAGTCGTACATACATTGGAAATATTAAATATTTTTGTATCTTCAATGATTGTCGTTTTTTCATGTTCTTCCTTTGATTTTATTATTTCTTTGTCATTTTTTCATTAGCAAAGCAATATTGATCAGGGATAGGGGAATGACTCGCATCGTAAGCAAAGGTGTTCATCTTATTGAATTCTTAAAACATTACTTCAAAGAGGGCGAGGGCAGCTGCGACCTCACTGGAATTATTAGGGATAGATGGGGGAGACTTGACAAGAGACTCGACACTAGGAGGAACTACAGAAATAGACTCAATAGCAGAAAGAGGGCCAGCCTTAGATCTTACAGACTCATAAACAGACTCAAACTCGGACTCAAACTCAGACGATTCAAATTCATCAAACATGAGGCCTTCGCCAGTGTTCACTTCCAGCTTTTCTCCACTCGGCGTAGTTATCTTCACCATTTTGCACCAACCCTTTAGGACACCATCAGCTGGGACAATCAACTCAGAGGGGTCGAAGTCTTTGCTTGACACGATAGCTTGAATAAGCGCAGAGTTATCATTGTCGATGTGCATAGGTTCATTCTTTTCTAGCTCGAAAAGAATATTAATATTCATATTATCTTTGCCTGGACTAGTTAGTTCCCGAGCTCTTGCAAACACATCACCTTCATCGATAAAATCACAATCCATGAATACCTCTAACTCTAGCTCACATTTCCCATTGTACACAAAAGTTTAAAGAAATTCCTAGCATAGAAAGTCATCCCCTTCTTTGATATATTGGCCATTAAGAGTGAGGGGATAAGGACTCATAGCCATATCTTTATTTGTATTACGAGTTGTGTTGCGAGCAACCATCTTGATCACATCTTCTTTCATGTCTTCTTTTGTCGGCTTGAATCCCAAGCCAAATGTGTCCTTTTTGGGTGCACCAAGATAGCCCCAAACTTCAGCCATTTTCTTTTTAAGTCCAAAGGTCATTCTAGGGAAATGCCCTTGCTTCTTCATAATTGCGTTGACGTTGACATTTGAATAGGGATCGAAGTCAGGATGACACTTCTCCTCTTCTTCAATCATGAGAATGTATTCTAGAGATAAACCTTAGAGATCATTGTCTTCCTCATCATGCTAGAATGGACAATGGGAGTGTCAATTACATGGACAATGGCATCAATGGTGATTGTAACCACTCCGACTATAGCTTTGACCTTTTGGTGCAGCAATGATAGAATCGCCTTTAGCTCATGAAGCCAAGGGCGCCCTAACAACATATTGAAATAAGCCTTAATTTCTACCACTTGAAACTTGGTGCGACATTCGATTTCTCTAGTAGCGATATCCAATGTGATAGTTTCCACGGCTTGACGGCGAGTATTATCAAAAGCACGAATCCCTTGAGTAGAGGGAATCAATTCTTCATCTTTTATGCCCAACTTCTTTGCAGTGCGCAGCGGGCGTACATTGATTGTTGAGCCATTATCAACTAGGATCATAGGCACATTCATTTGCCTACACACCACAGTAAGGTGTAAGGCCTTGTTATGTTGATCCCCTTTCGGGGGTAGATCCTTATCAGAAAAAGGAAATAAAATTGTTGTACTTGGTAATTAAATAGTAAGAAAACTAACTAGCCCTTGAAGAGTCATATAACTATCAACTCCTATCTTTACCAGAGCATTCATAACAGCCTTTCAATGCTCGTGGAGGTAGGAAGAAGCTTCCATACATTCATTTCCACCTTAGTTTTTTACAGTTGTATGATCACATTCTTGCTTAATGGATCAATGGGATCAACTATCGGTTGTACTTGTGGTGGAGGAGGAGGTTGAGGTTGATTAGGTTGCTATAACCTTCCATTCCTGGTGAGAGCCTTGACCTCAAGGTCCCCCCAATCATCTTCTCTATCTTCATGATCGACAGCGCCAAGAGATGAACATGCTATGTCTTTGATATAGACGTCTTCGTTGTCACTATCCCAAATTCCATTCACTTCTTCATAGTTTGAAACAAAAACAACTTCTAGTAGAGGTTCATCCACAGATTGGATGAGTAGTGACAGATCAAAGGAGACTTCATCTCTAGTGATAGCCAAAGCATTAGAAAGATAACCTGTTTGGATATTAGGCTTCTTGGCCCCTAGAGGGACAAGAAGCTGATTAATATCAATCATGTCTTGGATTGCATCCTTTAACTTCCAATATCGCTAAGTCTTATGACCGTTTCCTTGGTGAAACTTGCAATGAGTGTTGGGGTCATATCTAGCAAATTTGTTCTCAAGTCTAGGCTTTGGAAACGGCCCAATAGGCATGATCAATCCTTGACTTTGCAAGCGAGCAAAAGCAGTATCATAGCTCATTCCCAAAGGTGTATAAACCCTCCTTTTCCTCTAGATTACTGAGTAGGAGCATTGAGAGCCAACACATCATTGAGGTTGATGTTGTTTGTAGCATTGTTGGGCTTGGAAGACGAAGAAGAAGGATTGTCGTTCTTCTTGTTTTTCCAAGTGTTAATGTTTTTTTTGCTACATGTAATCTTAATCAACTCGTCCTCAATGTTGATCCCAATATCGTACACGGCTTCAAAAGTGCTCAAAGGCAGAAACTTCAAATGCTTCTTGTACTTATCAGTCGGATTCTAAATAAAGAGGCGAACCATCTTGTAGGCGTCGCTCGAAGTGCGCCTACGTGAAAGCATGTGGTGAATATGCTTGGCACTCATAGGAAGTGGGAATTGACATAATATGATTAGGGACAAGAAAAGTAGGGAGCTGCCAACAAGTTTTTAAGGAACTTGTAAACCGTTCACGGATCATAAAAGGCAACCACAATAAAGGGACAGCGATAGGCAACAACGATTGACCCGTGAAGGTTACACCCCATTCATAATCCACGATATTACAAATTCCATATGGTTCGGAACCACGAAAGGAGGATCGGGGATGATGGTACGAAGTGAGTCATGGAGTCACATTCGCCCGTATTGGCCTCTACTCGATTCTTATAGTGAAAAGTGATTCTCGCAATCTCAAAGGCATACAAACCCTCAGTCAATTATACTTTTCACGCCTTAGTTTAAGTATAGAACTTCAGGTATTGTATGGACTCCTTGGAGTGCTTAAATGAAAAAATAGTGAAAGAATGGGGAGGCTAGTGTTTAGGGAAAATGAGAAGAGGGAACACACGGAACCCTAATAAGATAAAAACCCTAAAAAATAACACCGCGACACGGCAGAGAACACCGTGACACGGTGCCAGGCACCGTCGGACGAGGGAAGGCACCGTCATATGGGGGGGAAATCCCATGATGTGGCGGACAACTAGAGTGACGCGGGAAATATTTGATCTACGGGAAGTGAAAACGCGTGAAGGATTTAAGCGGAAAAGACACAAGAAAATTTCATGACACGGAACACGTACCGTGACACGGGAGTTTCCACCATGGCACAGTATAGTACACCGTGTCACGGTATGGGAAAACGCGGAAATTACATGGAAAAAGCACCGTGACACGGTGGGATATACCGTGTCACGGCAGCAGGTACCGTGCCATGGTGGAATTTGACGCAAAAGAGCTTCAAAATTGGCATCGTGACATGATGTACAGTACCGTGTCATGGCACAAGGCCTCGTCAGATGGGGAAAACTCCCGTGACACGGTGCTTTTGCGCTGTGCGCGATGATTTCATTTTTTTACCCGTTTTTAAAATCATCATAACTTTTGATCCGTAACTTGGAATAAGGCATATAATATATCATTAGAAATCTTATCAAGTTTAATTTCCAAAATAATTAGAATCAGGTCAAAATTATTTTTATATTTTATGATATTTCCGTTTTAGTGGAAGGGGTCGGTTTTAGGCCGAGTTTAGTGTTTTGCTCATATCTTTTTCGTTATAGCTCGGAATAGGGCTTATGATATATGGTTGGAAAGCTTGTTTGAAGTCATATCTATCAAAATAAAAATTGGATCAAAATTGTATAGACATAAAATCATTTTCTCTCGATTTTGCGTTGTGGACACGAAAAGTGGAAAATAGGTTTTGGTTTAGGGAAATGAGCTAGAAATTGGATTGGTTCATGAAATATATTGGATAGAACATAGATTTAAGAACTCCAAATATTAAATACTCAACGCGAACAATAATGGCGGTGAAAGGTGTTCATCAACGGGTTTGGTTTTGGGGAGGCATTTTTAGGTGTCTTTAGAAGCCCCCACTTTGACTGAGTTTGTAGAAACGTTGGTTTCGAAAACGTTATTCAAAGTAGTTGTTTCGGGGTTTTCTGATGTCCTGCGGGAGAGTTACAATTCCGAGACTGGAACCGGACGCCTGTACCTGCAAAACAAACGGATGCTCCAGATGATTGGAGATCCGCCTCCGACGGTCAAGTTAGTACTTGATTAAGGAGTAATTAATGCGGAAATTAAAGTGATTGGGTCTCTCTAGGTGAGAGTGTTTAATGTGTGTAATCTGCGTTTTTAGCGTAATCTCCCTTAATGAGGATTAAGGGAGGTATTTATAACCTCGGGAAACGTGTCAATCTAGGTTTAGGTTAACCTTGGGCTGATTGGGCTTCCCTCGGAAGTTGGGCCTAGGTGACCGGTTATCCCAGGTGTCATGGGAAGGACACGTGTCGTGTCGTAATTGGTCCATAGTGGACGGATCATTGCTTAACACGTGGCAGGCTCCTATTGGCCCATGTGACGGACACATGGCGGAACCTGATTGGTCCACTTGTCAGATGGTGATTGGTGGGGAAAAATCCCCTAATCAGTAGTCAATAGGGATGGAGAATGATTTAAGACGTTCTGTGATCCTAAATCACTCTGTATACGCCGATACCTGCAGAAAATTGTTAGTTCTACAGATAAAAGAGTAAAGGGATATAATGCTTATCTAACACCAGTGTATCGGTGGCAAATGATCTTGGTATTTTCCTATGCTTGAAGGAATCCACCGAATGACGTTCTGTTGAAATACTTTCCATGCTTGAGGAAAGTCGACTGACGAGTTTGGTAGCTTTCTATGCTTGAAGAATCTACCAGATGATACTTTCCATGCTTGAGGAAAGCCGACATATGAATTTGGCGGTTTTCTATGCTTGAAGAAATCCACCGGATAATACTTTCCATGCTTGAGGAAAGTCGACAGATGATGAGATTACAAGTCTCTGTGTATCGAGAACATTGCGCTGTGAAATGATAGTGGTTCGATTGTCCCCGAACGTGGGTTGTAGTTGGTTCGCTTGTCCCCGAACGTGGGTTGTAGATGGTTCGCTTGTCCCCGGACGTGGGCTGTAAATGGTTCGTTTGTCCCCGGACGTGGGCTGTAGATGGTCCGCTTGTCCCCGGACGTGGGCTGGTTGTAAATGGTCCGCTTGTCCCCGGACGTGGGCTGTAGATGGTCCGCTTGTCCACGGACATGGGTTGTAGATGGTCCGCTTGTCCCCGGACGTGGGCTGTAGATGGTCCGCTTGTCCCCGGACGTGGGCTGTAGATGGTCCGCTTGTCCCTGGACGTGGGCTGGCTGTAAATGGTCCGCTTGTCCCTGGACGTGGGCTGTAGATGGTCCGCTTGTCCCCGGACGTGGGTTGTAAATGGTCCGCTTGTCCCCGGACATGGGCAGGTTGTAAATGGTCTGCTTATCCCCGGACGTGGGCTGTAGATGCTCCCGCTTATCCCCGGACGTGGGCTGTAATTTAGACCTGCAAAATAAAATTTTCCAGGGGACTCGTATAGACTATGATTGACTTGACCAACTGACTTGACCAAGTTTAACTTGACACGACATGACATGACATGAGTATGACTTGTGATTGTGTGTGTATAGTTTTAGTGTGTGTGTGCAAACACAAGCAACCGAAAATGCAAAAGCAAAAATTTTCCATCATTTTTGTCATGAGACGAGTGGAGGGTACCGACTTTCTCCCGAAAAAGAAAGACGTGAAAAATGAATTTTTTTTTTCGAACTTCCCTCGATAAAAATTTTGAAAAAGTTTTTGAACTTCCCCAAAATAAAATAATGAAAAAGCGAAGAAGTTTTGAATTTCTTCCTTGAGCAAGACGAAATGAATTGTATGGATTGAATTGCTTGTTTTGAAAATAATGTATACATGATGCATGTTCTTAGGCAAGAAGGCTAAGGACAATTACATCATGTGACACGATAGATGAATGAATTTAAGTCATGGAGCTAAGCATCATATATGGTGTAAAGAAGCGATCTTGAACGTCACTTAGGTTTGGAAGCTAAGCACGTATATAGATGAAGTGTTTATGAACGTTGCTTAGGTCAAGGAGCTAAGAACGATATTCTTTGTATTATTACAAATCATTGATATAGAAATGTTACTCAGCACATTATGCGATGCATGAAACAATGAATATTGCTCAGGTCAAGAAGCTAAGCAAGTATACAACGTTTCTTCTGATGAATGTTGTCTTGAAAGATGATGAAGCATGTGCGGTAGGGAAACAAGATTTCATGATAAAGGGTTCCTAAGGGAAAGATGATATGGATATGTATGTGTGAAAGAAGTGTGTGAAAGTGATACTAAGGTGAGGCTGCAAAGGTTATGGTGATGGAAATATATGTGTGAAGAGTCAAAGATGATGACTCTTTAGTCTGGGTAAGCTAATATGATGTGGGTTCAAACCACCAAGTCTAGCTCTAAATGGGTAGGGATATAGAGATAAGCATTGGATATTCTTTGACTCGATCATGCATAGATATGAATATGAATGTGGCCGCACCTCAATGTAAGGTTGCCTACGTATCTATTAGGAATCAGGCCGAACGTAGCTCTAACTGAACTTTGCACAAGTGTATGTAAACCTCAAAGAGGTCTTTCAAGGGTTGTAATGTGGTTAAGTTGATGTTTTAAGGAAGAAAAGGGTAAAAGGCTCAAAACCCGATATAAGCCCCCAAGATGTGTAAATGTGAATTTGAAAATTTTGAATTTTGCAAGATTATTTTCAACAATTTTTTTTTGCTTTGATTTTTTTTTTTCATTCTTTTGAATCAATGTAGGCAATCTTAGATCATGCGGTCCATCACTCACTTAGCATTCATATTTCTCAGGAACGGTACCAAGCACTCGATAAGAGACGCAATTCGATACATGTTCGTATCAAAGACATTGGAACACTTGCCTTTAGACATTGTTTTATTGTTGCTTTGCTGCCTTTTTTTTTTACTTGCTTTTTGAATGTTATACAATTACACATCTTCCAATCCCAGGGTTAAGTGAATGTAGGTTGAAGAAATGAAGGTCAAACGTTAGACGAGGATCAAAGTGGTAGATGAAGAAATGGAATGTGATTGAACGGTTAACATGGAATGACAGGGTTGCAGAGGTGCCTCAAGTCATTGGTGTACCTTGTGTTTAGTTCGGTAATTGATTATTTTTTTTTTTTGAATGAGTGAATGAAAAATGTTATGATCGAGATGTAACGGAAATTTCTTATTTTTTTAATGGAATAAAGGTTAATGAAACACATGGAACACATAAAATTTGAAATGGAAAACCTATGCTAGACATGAATGGGGGAATGGAGATGAATGATAATAAATAAATAAAAATAAATAAATAAATAAATAAAATAAAAAAAACATGAAATCTTACATAAAGGATCTGCTGTGCGCCTTGTGTTCATTACTTCTTGCCGCCTGGAGGGACAGGAAGTTTGTTTGCATCCACCAAGTCTTGAATGACGTCCTTCAAATTCAAACATTGCCTCGTAGTGTGGCCCCTTCCTTGATGGTACTTGCAATGGGCATTGGGATTCCATTTGGCGCTCCTTTCTTCAAGTTTTGGCTCTGGAAATGGCCGAATAGATGTGATCAAGCCTTGACTGTAAAGGCGATCAAAGGCCGCATCATAAGTCATTCCTAAAGAAGTGTAAGTTATTTTCTTCTTGGGCAATGGAGCATCAAGAGCTAACACTTCATTGAGATCAACTTGGCTTATATTGTTGGTAGTATTTTCGTGCTTAGAAGACGAAGAAGAAGGATGGTACGTTCTTCTTGATTTTTCAAGTGTTATTATTGTTACTACCAACAGTCTTTATTAGCTCATCCTCGATATTGATGTCGATGTCGTATACAGCTTCGAAAGTGTTCAGTGGAAGAAATTTGTGATGTTCCCTATATTTATGAGTCAGATTTTGAATAAAGAGGCGAACCATCTCTCTTTCTTTGGGAGGATCTACCAAGAGTGAAGTTGTTTCCCTCCACCTGTTCAGGTAAGCGGTGAAGCCTTCATTCTCTTTCTGTTTGAGAATGGAGAGTTCACGTTCAAAAGTTTTAGTTTGAATGTTACACTTGTAACGATTCATGAAACTATCGGTGACATCTTGCCAAGTCGCAGTATGCTTGGCATCTAGGGAATAAAACCATTGTTGGCAAGCATGTTCTAAGGAGAGAGGGAACACCGTAGGGGAGAGTGTTACGTCCAATCCCTTAAGAGCCATGGTTGCAGAGAACGCCTTCAAATGGAATATTGGATTGTCAGTAGGCTTGAACTTTGGAATATCAGCAGTGGAGAACTTTTCAGGGAGTCTGTCCTTCACATCCAAAGGAGTGGGAGGCCGTTCCACATAAGTGAAATCCTCAGAAATCTTACTCATTTGTTCCTTGAGTTTGTCAAGGGTGGAAACAGTTACCTTGTTTTGTTCCATGGTAGTGACCCTAGTGGTAAGGGTTTGCATCATGGAAGACAGTGCCTCGATGGATTTGTTGATGTTCTCAATATCTTCTTTAGTGGCCATTGAAAGGTGATAAGTAATATGGAGATGGCAAAGTTCACTTTGAACGCCTATTAGATCTGAGAGATTGTTGCGGTAATGACTCGAACCGTATTAATCTATCCATGTTCCTTGACCAAGTACTGTGAAATAAAATAATTCACTTAATTGTTTGACTCATTGCTCAAGATAGGAAAGGAAGGAAAAATTAGACATTTGAAAACAGGTGAGAAAACTCCACTCATTTTTTTATTATGACGAAAAAAAGGTGCATGAACCTAGTATACGATCATAAACGACCTAGTGCACGACTTAAGTCGGAACATAAAGAAAGTGTGTGGATTATACTTGACTCGTGAGTGACTAAATGATGTTATAAGACTCGTAGTATGATCGTATGGCTAGACATGTGAACAATAACCAAAATGACTGACGCGAGGACCAAATTAACATGGAAGACTAAAAAAAAAAAAAGCTAACTGGACTTATTTCAAGGGCACCGTGACACGGAAAACTTTACCGTGTCACGGTATAAGCTGTCGTGCCACGGTGGAAATTGCCGTGACATGGTGAACTTTCCCATGACACAGTGGATGCTGACGTGGCACATGAATCTTTTTTTTTACTGGAAATCCACCGTGCCACGGTGGAAATTGCCGTGACACGGTGAACTTTCCCGTGACACGGTGGATGCTGACGTGGCACGAGAATTTTTTTTTTTTTTGGAAATCCACCGTGCCACGGTGGAAATTGCCGTGACACGGTGGATGCTGACGTGGCACGGGAATTTTTTTTTTGCGCTAATTACTAAGTGAGTACGGTCCTTTGGCAATCGTTAGTTATAAAATACTCCACCAGAGACAAAGAAAGATCGTTAAGGTTAGGATCAAAACGACTAAACATAAAACACGTAGGCACAATGATGCAACGAATAGTTCGCAACCTAAGGTCAAGTTCTATGTTCGACTATGGTCAAGTTTATTTGGTGTCAATAGGGTACCATGGTTAAGAGTTTGGACGTGTTAGCAAGGTAGCCTCCCTTGAAGGCGTACGCTAACGGGCGGCTCCGTGATTTCGTGATGAAATTGAACTCAACTCCATGGTTTGGGTGGATTTAATAACTTGGATGAACCCTTATTGCCATGAGCGTTTTTGGGTTGATAGAGCTTAAATCCCCCGGGGCTAAGACGCATGTAGAACACACACGTTTTTTCAGAAAAATCGAAGGAAGTTGACTGTGAGAAGATAAAACAAGCCACCGGACTGATTTTAGGACTCCCGTGACACGGCAAAGAGAACCGTGCCACGGTGCTGCACACCGTCAATCGGTGTACTCCACCGTGACACGGCCGATTCTGCCGTGGCACGGTAGTCAGCTAATCTGACTGGTGCCCTGTTTTCCTTCGGACGCAATCAAGTTATTCAATTTTTCCTACGGGACAGACCTAAATGCGACGTTAAAACGTCTATGCTTATGCAACAATGCCAAATTAATCACAGGAATTTTTTCAAGAATCTTTCAAGTCTCATCCACTCATCTTAATTAAATACCGATCACTCAAATCGATAAATAACCAAGAATCCTCCCCAGTGGAGTCGCCAAATTGTAGGCGTCGCTCGAAGTGCGCCTACGTGAAAGCATGTGGTGAATATGCTTGGCACTCATAGGAAGTGGGAATTGACATAATACGATTAGGGACAAGAGAAGTAGGGAGTCGCCAACAAGTTTTTAAGGAACTTGTAAACCGTTCACGGATCATAAAAGGCAACCACAATAAAGGGACAGCGATAGGCAACAACGATTGACCCGTGAAGGTTACACCCCATTCATAATCCACGATATTACAAATTCCATATGGTTCGGAACCATGAAAGGAGGATCGGGGATGATGGTACGAAGTGAGTCATGGAGTCACATTCGCCTGTATTGGCCTCTACTCGATTCTTATAGTGAAAAGTGATTCCCGCGATCTCAAAGGCATCAAACGGGGCAAACTCCCGTGACACGGTGCTTTTGCACTGTGCGCGGTGATTCCAGTTTTTTACCCGTTTTTAAAATCATCATAACTTTTGATTCGTAACTCGGAATAAGGCATATAATATATCATTGGAAATCTTATCCAGTCTACTTTCCAACCCAATTAGAATAAGGTCGAAATAAATTTATATTTTAAGATATGACTGTTTTAGTGTAAGGGTGTCGGTTTTAGGCCGAGTTTAGTGTTTTGCTCATATCTTTTTCGTTATAGCTCGGAATTGGGATTATGATATATGGTTGGAAAGCTTGTTTAAAGCTCTATCCAAAAAAATAATAATTGGATTTTATAGCCATAAAATAATTTTCTATCGGTCTTGCGATGTGGACACGAAAAGTGGAAAATAGGTTATGGTTTAGGGAAATGAGCTAGAAATTGGATTGGTTCATGAAATATATTGGATAGAACATGGATTTAAGCACTCCAAAGATTAAATACTCAACCCGACCAATAATGGCAGTGAAAGGTGTTCTTCAACGGGTTTGGTTTTGGGGAGACATTTTTAGGTGTCTACACATCTCCTTCTTCTTAGGAGGATCCACCAAGAGTGCAGCTGTTTCTCTCCACTTGTTCAGATATGTAGTGAAGCCTTCATTCTCTTTCTGTTTGAGAATGGAGAGTTCACGTTCAGAAGTCTTGGCTTGGATGTTACACTTGTAACGACTCATGAAGCTTTCATTATCATCCTCCCAAGTCATAGTATGCTTTGAATCCAGAGAATAAAATCATTATTGAAAAGCGTGCTCCAAGTAAAGAGGGAACTCAATAGGAAAGAGTGATACGTCTAATCCTTTGAGAGCCATAGTTGCAGAAAAAGCTTTCAAGTGAAACATAGGGTTATCAGTAGGCTTGAAATTTGGGATATCACCAGTAGAAAACTTCTTAGGAAGCTTGTCCTTGACAGTTAGAGAAGTGGCAGATTGCTCCATATAGGTGATGTCCTCACAAATCTTACTCACTTGTTCTTTGGTCTTGCCCATTGCAGCCACAGTGACATTAGTTTGTTTCATGTTGGAGACCTTAGTAGTGAGCATTTGCACCATGGAAGTGAGCGCCTCAATGGACTTATTGATGTTCTCGATGTGTTCCCTAGTAGCCATAGGAATGAACTCAAAATGAACTGGAGACGAAGGTGGATTCTGTGGAGATGATTATGGAGGTATCCTTGTACACTGATGAGTCTATTATATATATATATATATTTATTCCCCGTCCCACGGTCATATTTGTGCTTATTTGAGCTCCATGGAGCTATTTTTATTACTAATATACGTTTTCTAGTGTTTTTGTAGAGTTGGTATTATTTTGTAGGAATTTGCAGAATTATGATAATTCCCAGGCTTATTGAGCCACTACAGAAATATTAAAGAAGGAGCGTATTTTATGACCGTATATTTTAATCCCAAGGCCATGTTAGAGAAATTTAATCCGGTGATTAAGGGCTCGAAACGAGAAAAGGTCCAAGATTTTACAAATTATTATATCACGGACCAAACAAGTGAATGAATTTGGGCTAATGAACTCTAAAAGACCAAGTCCAAGAACAAAAGGGAGGTAGAGCTTTGAAGCCCAACTCGCAGCTCAAGCTAACCGGCCCGATCGGGCGAGGCCTAGCCCGGTCAGGCGGACCTCTTCAGCATCAAGCTATTCAGTTAGTGGGCCTGCGAATTATTGGGCTTGCTTACTCAGTTTTCATCAATTAGTCTAAGGTGCACCTTAGATAGGTGTAACAAGTAGCCCAGAAGCCCAATTACACACAACTCAATTAAAAAAAAGCCCAAAAACTAAAAAACACATAAACTGCAATACACCCAATACACCCACCCTCACCCAATAAATATAACGTCACCTCTAAACTCAAAACTCTTTTTCTTATATGATTTTCTCTCTCTTTTTCAATTTTTTTTCCTCTATTTCATTTTCTCTCACTAAAAAACTGCAAAAAAAAACATCAATGGACATTAGAGAAGAGATGCAAAATCAAAAAGATCCTCCCTAAAAGAAAGACAATTTTATGTAAATTTCACTTAATTTTGTTTGAATTTATATGATTATCACTTAGTTTTGTTTGAATATTATTCGATAATCTCTATTGTTCGAAATTTTTTATTGGAATTGTCAAAAAAATTAGTAAAATCAAACGGATACCTTATGTTCACGTTTTAAATGCATATGTTCATATTTTTAATTCTTATGTTCATATTTTGAATCCTTTTGTAAGCTTTATGAAACGCTTATATTCACTTTCTAAATTCATATGTTCATATTTTTTATGTATATGTTCACCTTCTGTAATGCTTAATTATGTTCATACGTATTCAAAAATAAACCAATGCATATGTTTTTATTTTGAATGCATATGTTCATATTTTTTAATACTTATGATGCATATGTTTCATAATCATATTTTTTTTTTCTTCAATTTTTTATATTCATAATTAAATGCCTTATATTCATAATAATATTTTATATGTTCATAATATAAATATTCATAGTAAATTTATGTTGTTCATAAGTATTCTCATTAAGTCTGTTTATGCACATGTTCTCTTTCTTAAATGCATATGTTCATATTTTTTACGCATATGTTCACCTTTTAAATGGTTATTATATTCACTTTTATGGAAACCAATGCTTACATTCATATTTTGAATTGTTATGTTTACTTTCTGAAGTGCATATGTTCATATGTTTTATGCCTATGTTCACTTTCTAAAAAACTAATGTTCACATTTAAGGGAACCTATGCATATGTTCATATTTTGCATGATTATGTTCATTGATAAAAAAAAATGCAGAAAATCAGATGAAATTGATCGACGCTAAAAACATTCTATTCATTTGAATTCAAAAAATCAGATAAACAACCAATTCCATATTGTAAGTAATAGATTCAATTGTTAAATCGAAAAAACAAGAAAATAGAAGAAAAAAATAGAGGAAAAAGGAATCAAAGAAGGAAGGAGAAAAAAAAAAGTATAAAATTTTGAATTCAAAGATTCATATAAACCTTAATCAATTGAAATTAAAGCACAAAATCGAAATTCACACAAAAATTCATACTTAATAACTACTTTCATGTTGTAAGAAATAAATTCAATCAAAAAAGTGTAAAAAAGGGGAAAATTAAAAAAAAAACAGAGGAAAGAGAAAATAAAAAACGAAGGAGAAAAATAGAGGAGAAGAAAGCTAATGTTCACTTTCTCAAAAGCTAATGTTCATATTGTGTTGTTGTTACACCTATTTCTAGGTACATGAGTATGCATCTAAGAATATGCGGTTTTCATTAATCAGAGGAGTAGTAGCTTTAGTTTTTGTGAGGCGGTTAGCTGTTAGACTTTACCTAGGATTTAGTTAATAAAAGTTCTATTATTAGTGGGATTGATGGCCCATTAGCTTTTCTTTTTTTAAGGAGGAGTAGTAGTTTAACGGAGGTAACTTCTTAGGAAGTCATTAGCTTAGTTTTAGTTTTTTTAGTTTCTTTTAGTTTAGTTTTCTTTTCTTCTCTATTTTTCACATTAAGATTTATTATTTTGTTTTCTTATTACTTTAATACTATTATTCTCTTTCTCTTAATTCTTGCTCTTTATCATGTTTCCTTTAATTGCTTTATTTAGTTTATGTTCAATTATGTCTAGTAGTTTCCTTTCTAGGGTTTATGGAGAACCATAAATAATTTGAAGGTGTAATTTATTATTGTTGTTTGTCAATGCTTGATTAATTTCCTATTGATTGATTTAATGCTATGCAACTAGATTAGCGCTGGTCTTTTATGTATGAGTTTAGCAATATTGATTCAAGATTCGAGAGATGAGAATTGATATTTAAGCCTAGTTTCAATAGGCAGGTTAATTTATAAATGGTTAAGTCGAGATTCGAGAGATGAGATTTAATACCGGTAGATTAATTATGTGATTGTAATACGTAGCGAAAGCCTTTTATGATCTGGTTTTGATGCATTGATGATTGACTACTATGTTTTACCCTGAAATATTATTTATTGGTGAACATATGCCCTAGGTTTTTTATTCATTGATTTTCTCTATTCTTACTCTTCCCTACTTTACTCTCCTTAGCTACAATAATAATTTAGTTACTTAATAATTTAGATTATAATAATTAATTAGGAATAGAAAGACTAGTTTTCCTGTGGATTCGACCCTACTTCCCTATCTACATTAGTTAGAGGATTTAGGAATTACTTTTGATTGGCTGATACGACTTTAGCCTGTCATACACCTCTTAAGTTTAAGAGGTTGTTGAGGTAACGATTCGAACTGTAACAATCTACCTCTGCTGCTCGACCAAGCGTTGCGATACTAAAAATAACCACAACTTTAATGACTAGACTCAGCCTTGACCTATCCGGAAAAGGAAAAAGGCAAGAAATTTTTTGAATTTTTTTTGTAGAAAATAAATGTATGTATGGGAGGATTCCATCTGACTTACTCCCTAAAAAAATGGAAAACGCAAGACCCTCCTAATGTACGGTCATAAACGAAATGGTGCACGGCTAAAAAAAAGTGTGTAAACTTGACATGACTTGTGAGTGATTAAGTGAGGTTATGGAAGCATGTTATGACACTAAACCGGACTTACAAACCACATAAGTACGCACAAAACCAAAAGAAAGACTTACAGGGCACTTTTCCTGGGCACCGTGTCACAGTGCTAATTATCGTGACACGGTGCTGAATACCATTAGACGGTACAAAACGCCGTGCCACGACACTGCAAACCGTGGTGCGGCATATTATAGGGAATATTTCAAGCATCCCACACTTGAGCCCCACTGTGATCATACACTTAAGCATGGTGGCGTCCAAAGGGAAGGAATCTAGAGTAAAAGAGTCGCCAAAAAGTTGTAGGAACTTGTAAAACGTTCACAGGGTGAAGGTTAAACCCCTTAATGATCCAGGAGATCGTTAACTCCAATAGATCTGGAACCATAACTGGAAGTTTGCGGATAGAGGTACAAATCCAACCTAAAAGAGGTTGAACTTATTGCCCTAAAAATAGGCCGCCTCTACTTTATTCTTCTCATATTCATGTGTGCTTTCTAACTAACATACAATCAATAGGTTAACCCCTAAACTTGTTTAATCTATGTTGGTTGAATATTAATGCATAAACAAATCTATTATTGGCGATCACTTTAATTATAATCATATTAGCCTAAACAAGATTATTAATTATCTTATTAAGCGTGATTACAAGTACAAATTCCCTTTAAGCATACATAAAAGGCGTGATCAAGCAACAACAATAATAAATATCAAGCAACATAATATAATAAATCATCATCATAATAACCATGTTAACAATAAAGCATAATATTAATAACAAGATCCTAGGCATGATACTAACAAGATTAATAACAAATCATGACATGTCACTAAACAATAAAAATCAAATCTTTAGCCTTAACATGATACTAACATGATATTAGGAAAGAAATAGGAAGCATCATAATATATAATATCATAAATATTAGTTAATCCTAAACATGATACTAGGAAGCAATAAAACATCCTAACATGAACTAGGAATCAACAAATAATCTAAGCATAATTTATATATCAAAAGATCAATAAAACAACTTACTTGGATGCCTCGTATCTCTTTCTAATAACAAAATACACGCGTTAGTAACTTCAAGGAAAATAATAAAAAATTAAATTAAATAACTGAAATAGAGATTTGGGACCAAACCCTTAGAAATTATAAACCTTTCACGTCTAGGGTGAAGGCAACTTCGAACTTGGCTAGGTGTGTCTAGAACTAACGTATGAGCAATTTCGTGAGAGGGAAGGTTTAGAAAATGAATAGAGAGAGAGAGAGATGATGGTTGAGAATGATGAAAAATGGGGAGATACGACCCCTATTTATAGAAAAAATAGCTCGGAATCAAATCAAGTCATATTCAGAATAAAAATACCTCCTACCGCCAACGACAGGATTTAGCGCCAGGCGATAGGAGCAGCGCCAGGCGACAGCTTTGTCGTCTTGCGCTAAGTCAAAATGAAAACGCGCTTTGTACACAGAATCATCTTCTTAATACGATTAAGCAGCTATTTCCGCGTTAAGTAGATTAATCATATTTGTGACAAATCACATATTTTATTCAAAATAAAACTCTTTAAAAAATAATTATCAATCCTAATCTCAGTAGAATTAAAAGAACCTTCTATATATTTCTAGAGAATTAAAATTAATCCTAATAACTTTAGGAATAATAATTAATAGGCCCTCCTTTATATCATTAGGCCACATGTAAAATCATTTTGAGTCAAATCTAATTTAATCCATAACTTCTTCTTTATTCATTGGAATTGGGCTTATAATATATCGTTGTTGGAAAGCTCTTTTTAGCCTAATCCAACTAAACTATTATTGGACCTTTATCATGGACCAAACCAAATTGAACTGGCTATTTTCATAAATCTAGTGAAAAAAGAAACATTTTTGAAAACAGAAAAAGAGATATTTAATAAAAACATCCACATTACTAGACTTTTCACACTTTCACCTTGTTCGATAATCAAATGACATGAAAGGTATTCATCAATGGGTTTGGTTTTGGGAAGACACATTTGGGTGTCTACACATATCTTCCATGACACGATGCACAGTTCTAGGTCTAGTTTTGTGATTTTTCCACATATTATTCGATTTAAGTCTGTAATAAATTCTATGTGAAATAAAAACCCTTGGTCATAGGTTAGTCCAAAAAGAAAATGAACAAACACGTGTGTGGTTAACACCAAATAAACCAAGTAGCACTTAGTCACGATGATGCAAAGTAAAAAGTTTGCAACCTAAGGTCAAGATCTATGTTCAACTATGGTTAAGCTTTTGGTGTCAAAGGATACCATGGTCGATAGAAAATATATAATCATTACAAATAATATAAAATTGAATTAACATATTATTGTGAGTTTTTGGTCAAAGTTGTAATATTTTGATTATAAATAGTCAAAAATAAGAGTATCAAATTTAAACAATGGGAGTAAACTATGTTCAATATTCAAAGACTTTTAAAGGAGAATAGTGCAGATGGACAACAAAACAGGCCAATGAGTACGCCCATTGATGGGTAGCCTTAATAAGTTATACTTCCTTCATTCTTTTTTACTTGATCCGTTTGACTTTTACACTATTCACCACTCATCATTTGACCATATTTTGTGAATTATATGCATATAATAACATATTCATGTGGGATCTTATTAAATTCATCTCAATAAATACTATTATAAAATAAAATTTTACTTATGGGGAAATAAAGTCATTGATAGTTTAAGTTTTACATTGGCAAACGTGTTAATTAAAACAAGTCAAGTGAAAAAGAACAGAGAAAATAGTCGTTTCCTTGTAAAAATAATAAATATATATATAAAAAAAAATTAGGCCATTGCGTACTCATATTAATTTGCATGTAAACAAATCAACAATCACCACCATATCAAAAGCCTTTATCGTTTTGGCATTGGAAGACAAGGATACACTTGAAAAGGACCCCAAGACATGAGATTAAAGAAGGCTCAAGATGAATATTAATTAAGACAATTAAATAATATTTAAGAGCTTGGTCTTGGATTCAGTATTCTCTCTGCAAGTAGTAGATCATTAGGGGTTGTTATCTGCATAGAAAAGAAAAAAAAAGGGATATATAAGCCGAATTTTCATGAATACACTTATACTATAAGTCCAACAATCGTTATTTACTAACTTCATTATTATGTTCTACTCACTTACTATAAGTATAAAATTTAAGAAATTATTGAAGAATATTTGTGAGTGTAGGATAAAGTAAGAAAGAGATTGTAAAAAAGTGGGTTTGAATAAGAAAAAGGTGAATAAAGTAAGAGAAAAAAAGTATGAATAGGTGTAATTATTATGGGATTGAACCGTAAGATGGTACAAAGTGAAATAAAGCAAAGTGAGTAAAACATTAAAGAATGGCATAAAATGGAAAGTGTGTGGAACGAAAAAGAATAGAGGGAGTATTAATATATATAGGTCAGAGAAACACATTTGCTTCTATCATTTATAAATGTGAGAAAAGAAACAATAATTGATACCTTGATGTTGGTATAAGAACCTTCCGTGATAAACACTGGATGACCAAGATGTTCCACAATAGATACGTCATCAGTAACCTCAAGTCCTTTTCTGAACAATATAACACCAGCTTTTATCAAATTCTGTCTAATGCATGGCTAAGGAAACAATGAATTTATCTATCACCATGATAATAGAAGTTTAGAAATAAAAGAAGTTGCTTGACTAGAAATCATCATCTTCGATAAGACATGATTTTGTCAGACAGGAAACGAGTTACTGGCTTACTGCCATATGAAAGTCGATCAATTCTTCAAAAAAGGTCTAGTGGAGAACTAATAAATCAGAACATTTTTGAGCAAAATGTTTTGATCATGGAGGATCATGAATCGATTTAGAATAGATTGCATTCTCAATTCTCACAGAAGTTGTCATAGGAAATATCATTACTAGCCTCAAACTAATGAGTAACTAAAGCTGAGTAACTAACACTTGATGACCAAGATGTTCCACAATAGATACGTAATCAGCATTCTCACTAAAGATGTCATAGGCAATATCATTAATAGCCAATTCATTGGAGCTGTCATTTTCTGGTGCACCTTGAACTTCTTTTCTGGTGCACCTTGAACTTCTTTTCTTTTACTCTAATAAGATGCGAAAATATTCAAGTTAATAAGGCTGATATACAAACTTTGCATATCTTGTATATCAGCGATTTTCCCTGTTTTTGAAGGCTGATAAACAAAGTTTGTATATTAGTCTTATTAACTAATGCCTACAAATTCATTCGGTTATTTATTTTTTTTTTCTTTTTCTGCTCGACTTATTTCATACAAAAGTTGAGATAAGTTAAATCATGTTCCAGTAAGCCACTATGTTCATACAAAATAAATAAGTTTAAAAATTACAAAAAAAGTTTAATCCACAATCACAATAAATTCCAACAAGCGACAAGAAGTTTAGACATTAATTTTGTATTTAATTTTGTTAGGCAACCAAATTCTGTGTGAAATCTTCCAAAAAGTTCTCAAGCTCAAACTTAGTTATGCTGTGAACAATTTCTAGTGTCATTGAAGTGTAGGTATTTCATATGATAAATGACATGAGTCCACAGGAGTAAAACAAAGTACCTATTCACAAGATCAAAGCCTTCCTTTAGTAATGCAGGCTTGATAACCTGAGGTGGAGATGTAGGATGCATATATAAGCGAGAGGAAGACAAGCATAGATGCAAAATTCTTTAGCTACCAGTTATATGTTCAATTTAATCTATGGTATTGGTACCTGAGGAGTTTGCATTTCCCAAAGAGCTTTCCTATCCAGAGTTTTCACAACAAAGCTCTTGTTACTTGCCTGCAGGACATCAGAGGAAATTGATCATCACAATTCACCAACCAGTTAAGAGTGTGTTAAATCTGCTGTTATTGATTGCTGAACTGAAGGAATATTAGGCAAGTGACCTGTAATAACTCGAATCATCAAAGGGTCTTCTAAATTAAGACTGTCTGCTATTTACATCACTATGAAAAGTCACTGGATGTCAAGAAAGAATGCAAACAGAACAAAGAATAGTTCTAGGCACAAAAAAAGTCCAGGGTTATTAGTTCTGATGAGAAAAAATTTGAAACAACATTCTTGCTTAAATACAGTGGATTCTATCAAGGACGTGCATAAAAAGAAAAGGCTAGTCACATAATCATTAGGTAACCTGCAAAAAAAGCAATTTTATAGCATGATCAAATTTTGACAATCCTGAGTTCATTGAAATTTCACTTGTACTGTAATAGATTAATCTAGGTGTGGGGAGAAAATAAGGAATGCATATAAAAATTTGTTATGAGGTAGCTTGGAAATAAATTTCCAGGTAGTCGGAGTAGAGAGGTAAAGGTAGCAGATTATCTATATATAGAGGAGAATAGTAAGAATTTTTCTTTGCTATAGCTTGTAGTTGGGAATGTCCAGCTAGCCACTCGGAGGTATTGGACCCTGGAATTGCATGTTAAATTTAAGTATTGAATTACATCAGCACTATAATCAATTATCATTTTTTCAATTAACTTTCATCTTCAAAATTTCAATCTATCATTTGAAGTCATGACCATTACAGATATTTTCCAGCAAGGCTATAGTTTACCTCCTTGATTGTAGCTTTGACAGGCACACCTAGTACAGCTGCTCCATGCAGCCAGCCATCTTTAAGAACCTACATATAGAAATTTTAACAATTAAAGGTATCTCAGCAGAAATCTAACCTCCCGCAACCATCAAATAAGAATATAAAAATGAAAAAAAGAGAGGCAAGTATGTTCATTTGGTCAAACTGAAGAAAAAACCCAATAGGGAGATTTCTTACAAAATCAAAATCTCCTCAATGACTTACTACTGCAAAGTGCAAACAACATTAGCCTCCAATTAGAAACCAAGGATCCCATGATTTTCAAGATCAAACTGTCACAATTAATTTATCTCCAAATGTATTTAAAAGTTAATAGGGCAGCTAAGCGCACCATAGCTTTTTCGATTTGACCTTATGTCACAAAGTTGTTGACAGCATTAGTTAGAGAATATACATACAAATATTTTTAGGGGTATAAATGTCTACACACTATTCATCACAGTTAAAATAATATGCAATCAACATTAATGAGTGAGAATAAGTATATAAATATTCTAGAGGATAAAATTGTCAAAACACTATTTATAAGAGTTATCTCAAACTTTTTAAAAGGTAGGGAAAAATTTTCTGCTACATACAATTCTAGCATTATATATTTATTTATTTTTTAACTAATTAATTTAGTTAACTAGTTCATCAACATTTTTAGTTAGTTTCACATCTCCATATATGGCATTATAAACAATCTTGTTTTTTTAAACAAAAGTGTTATTTTAGGTATTAATGTATTATATGTGGCCATTAAACTCCTATGAGTTCCTTAGAATATATATAATCAAAAGTGGCCTGATTGGGCAATGATGACAAGTACGTAGGCAACTGATGGAGACCAACCTTTCAAATAATAATCAAATTTATTTTTCAGAAAGCTAGTTATATATAGCCCAATAACAGAAAACTACCTTCTCTACATCTTGAGAATACACCAAAGGCCTAGCAGAATCATGGATGCATACAAGTTCAGCATCAGAATCAATGGCCTGCACTGAAGGATTAGTATTAGTCTACCCAAGATTTGTCAACAGCTCCATTTACAAGAAATAATAATCTTTACCAAACTATAAAGCATAAACTAAGTTATTCAGTATAAATCCCAAGCTAGTACTCCGTATGCTGAGTTGCATCAAATCACATTTTTATTGTCCCCTACATATTTCTCATACTTTTACCTACAACGAGTGAGGGGGAGGACATGCTTTAGTGCTACACAAAGTACTCTAACCATGAAATATTTTAAGGATTAACGTAAGATGCAACTATTGGCTCCCCCCATTGTTGTGTCCCTTATATATAGGATCAAATGAGAACAATGATAATCACATATTCATCAATTTTGAACTGCATTTACAAGTGAACTTTAGGTTAGTTTTCTGATACTGCAGGCTATGTTACTTCGATTCTTCATTTAGTCTTCCATAGTTGTGTCAGACACTAGACACTAGATGTGAGAAATGTAAAAGGATAAGAAAAATATAAGGAGAAAACAAAAGGTATTTTCTATTGTTAAGGAGAGGGCTAATTGTAGGAAACTAAATTACTGGTTGTTATAGAAACAATGAGAACCATTGTTTCATTAGCTTTTAAGGGATTATAATTATCTAGAAGCTTAGTGTTGTAATCTAGTTCAATACAATTCACTTCATAAGAGTTTAATATAGAAAGTCTTTTCTTACGTTATATATATTATTTCCTTCATAGTGGTAGTTTGTTTATCCACAAAATTTATTTATTTGTGAGATATCAATTTCATATTATTTAGTAGATGCCACATTTCTGCTGGAGAGCACTAAAAATTGGTATCAAAGATTCAAAGACAATGTCAAAATCTTAAGTGGTAAAATTTTTTGATTTTTAAAATAACTATAATAGCATCTACTAGGGAAATATGAAATTGAAAAATTCAAGGAAAAATGGAAACTAATAATCCCACCTTTGGATATTCTGCTCAAAACAATCCTACCTATTCGAAATCCCAAAACAATTACACCTTTAACCCCCATCTGCTTAAAACAAGCCATTTACCAGTTTGTAAAATTAGTAACCTGTTTTAAAAGGTGACTTGCCACGTGTCACCTTATGATTGGTTTTTTTTTTTTTAAAAAAAAGTAAGATTAATTAAAAAAAAAAAAAACCCGTCTTCTTCCCTCTTCCCCAAGTACCTCCCTACCGGACTACCTCCCCTTGGTGGAGCCTAACACAGAGTACTCCCAACCATACCCCTCAATCAGAAAATCCCACCTGAGCCACAATTCCAAACCAGTCAAACTCCACCAATTGCAATTTGCAATTTCAGACCCAGACCATTCAAACTTGTAAATGGTTATTTGCAATTTCATCAAACCACTTAAACTCCACAATTGTAGAGTCTGTAGACCATCTCAAATGTCATAAACCCAAAAGAAAGAGTGACAACAACAATAACAATTGCAATAATAATAATAGCAAGAAAAAAAAAAAGAAGAAGAATATTCAACAATTGCATGGTGCTTTAAATGGAAGACCCAATTAGTGTCCAAGATTTATTGCGAGGGTCAGGTAGGATTTTCCGACAATGAAGGTCTGAGGTCGGGTATAATTCCGGTGTTTCGGGGTCGAATGGGAGGGCTGCTGGACTAGGCGGGGTTCGATGGGTCAGGTGGTGGACTAGGTGGGGTTAGGTGGGTTAGGTGGTGGACTAGGCGGAATCGGGTGGAAGGGCTGCTTGCAAGATTGGGTCAGATGGTGGTGTGGTGGTGGATATGGAGGGGGTGGTGATAATGGTGGAGCTGCCATTGAAGAGGTTAGGGAGGAGAGCTTAAGAAATAAAATTATTAACGGGTGAAACAGGTTATGTGTAAAAGGGATCATTTTGAGCAAATAGGGGATAAAGGTGGGATTATTTTGGGATTTCGAAAAGGTAGGATTGTTTTGAGCAGAAAACTCAAAGGTGGGATTATTAGTTTCCAGTTTTCCTAAATTCAATTGGAAAAATGATTTTTCTTATTGGACGATGCTAATGAATAACTTTTCTTATATCACAAAAGTTTCACAAGACATGAACGGGAAAAAACCGAGGACATGAAGGATGAGGATTGGGAAGAGTTAGATCTTGAAGCACGAGCGGCCATAATCTTGTGCCTTGAGAAGGATGTTGCATTCTTGGTAAAAGAAGAAGCAACGGCCGCTGACATGTGGAAAAGTTAGAGACAAATTTCATGATGAAAATTCTAACAAACAGAATGTACTTAAAATCCAAATTGTAGACATGCAAGACAGAAAAAGGCAACTCAATCTGGAAGTACATAAATAAGTTTGATAGGATTATATTAGATTTAAAAGATATAGATGTGAAGGTAGATGAGGAAGACCAAGCACTCATGCTATTACTTTCATTACCAAAATCATGTGAAAATCTAGTTCAAACATAAATGCTTTAGGGTGATACTCTAACCATGGATGAGAGTATTTAACAAGTGGAATGATGTCTAGTAATAGAAGAGAATACAACAAACAAGTTCAGGGATAGGAATGATTAAAACAATCCCTTAGCGTGTTCATTATATTCTCTTCCATTAATAAACATCATTCCACTTACAACAACCTTTTAAAGATCATCCGCTAAAAGCAACATTCTAGTATTATCCAAGTTTAGTGTATCACCCACAAGCATTAATGTTTAAACCCGATTTTCATAGGACTTTGGTAATGAAAGTGATAGCATGAGTGCTTAGTCTTCCTCATCTGTCTTCACAACTATATCTTTAAGTATGATATAATCCTATTATACTTATTGATATACTCAATCTTGCATCTTGCTTTCTTCCATCTTACATTTATACAATTTGGATTTTAAGTACATCCGATTTGTTAGAGCTTTCATCATAAAGTTTGTCTCTAACTTTGACCAGAGGTCGTTGCTTCTCCATTTACTAAGAATGCAACATCCCTCTCAAGGTGCAAGATTATGGTTGCACGTGCTTTAAGATATAACAATTCCCAATCCTCATCCTTCATATGCTCATGTACTTGTTCCCGTGAATATCTTGTGCAATTTTTAAGATCCAAGCAAATTTTTCATTTGTATCCCCCAATAGGAAAAAAAAAACATTTTTCCCATTTAATTGCTTGATTGTACCGTTCCACTAGTCGATGTCATTATATTTATTTTCCAAATTATAAAATTTTACCACTTAAGATTTTGACATTGGCTTCGATATCAATTGTTACAACTCTCACGGTGAAAAGGTGGCTTCAACTAGATAGTATAAAGCCGATATCTCACAAATAAAAAAATGTGTTGGGGATATACAACAACCACTGTGTAGGAAATAAAAATTGTACGATATTAAACAATCTTAGAATTGTATCCTAACCTTTTCTGACGTGAATGATGATTAATAACTACATTACAACCTAAACAATTTATAACATCTTATTCGCTCTACATAAAGAATGGCTTAGATTCTTTTACTAAACAAAACACTAGAACATATATATTTTTCTTTCGACTATTCTGCAATCATTTCCTCTTTTCCCTCCTACAACTTTTCTTCTCTTTTCACATTTACGTATAATGCTTAAATTAGAGGATTAATTAGTTTGTTTATTATAACCATATTATTCCACAACGAGGATAATTATTATGCAATGAAATATGTGGTAAATGGATGATTGTTTCAAGAGCATCACACCGTATGCGCCCAAACAGTGACAGGATGGTGGCATTGGTTTGATGAGAAACGATCATGGTAGCAAAACAATCGGGTTAGGTACTATCCAAGTCAAGATGCATGATGTAACAATAATAACATTTACACTTTGTTTGGATAGGAAGAAATGGAAGGAAAAGAAGAGAAGAGAAATGGAGGGGGACAAAATCTCTTGTTTGGGTAAAAGATTGGGGGAAGGAAGGGGAAGTAGAGGGAGGGATCCATTTTCCCCTTCTCTATAATAACCATAATCTCTCCAAAATTGGAGAGATTTGGAGGGAAAATGGAGCTCACCTCCCCCTCCCTTTCTTTTCCCTTCCCTTCCTCCATTTTCCCTCCCTTTCTTTTCCTTCCTTCTTTGCTATCCAAACAAAGCGTTAAGGTTGTGCGACATATCCCACATTTGCGAAAGAACCTTATTTCTCTTGGTTTATGAGAGAAAAATGGATGCAAAATAGTCTTGGATAATTAAGATTTAAAGTTGTTCATTGTTTCTGGGTAGGATGAAGGGGATTCATCATGGTAATCTTTATCCTCTTTTGGGGATAACTGCTACACATGATTAGCCTTTAGAATCGATGGAAGTAAAGAACAAATAAAATGCATGAGAATATAGCACATGCGCCTTGGGCATATGTCGGCAAAGGGTCTATCATTGCTTAGAGACAAAGGTTTGTTAAAGAACATGAAGAAGCCACAAGAAAGGAATTTTGTGAGCATTGTGTGTATGGAAAAGCACCCAAGATGAAGTTCTCTACAAGCAAGCATAAAAGTACAGGGTTTCTAAACTATGCGCATACAGATGTTTAAGTTTGACTTGCTTCCATGGGTGGTTCTACGTACTTTGTTACATTTGTTGATTATAATTCTAGATATGCTTGGATTTATTTTCTTAAGCATAAGATTAAGGTATTCGACATTTCCCGGCGATGGAGAGCAATAGTGAGAACAGAAGGTCGAAAGCTAAATATTGTATGGTCTGATAATGGTACTGAATACATAAAGGGAGCTTTCAAGGCAAGGTTCGAAAATGCGGTTTTGATCGTTATCGCAAAAACGGTTGCGGTAATTCGATAACAGAATTGATGCGTTGATCGCGGATTGCATCACGGTTATCGCAGAAGAATTTTATTTTATTCTATGTTTTTTATATTGATTTTCTCATAATTTTTAGAAAATTTATATTCTTATATGAGTACAAAATACGGAATGAAGTAGCCTTTTATAACCCTTTTCATTAAAAAATGGAGACTCTTTTTATTTACTAAGTATGGAATTATGTATATTTTAAAATTAAAACTCTAATTGTGAGCTAGAAGACTACTAGATTTAGTTATTAATTGAAAAACGAGTCACTTGGGAAAGAAAAAAGAAGACAAAATTAAAGAGCTGGGGTAGGGTGAGGTAATGGGTTTAGTCAAAGTATAAGGATTTACAAAAATCTTCTAGCTATCATGCATTTATTTAAAAAAAAAAAACCTTTTATTTAGAAAAAAACAGTCTAACTTAGAAAAAGTGGTCGACTTTCATGGAGGAGCCGGAAATCCTTGCTGGAAAAGCGGTAAAGAACTTAAAGTTTGGGGTTTTATGTTCGAAATTGTGTGAGTAACGTTAGATGTGACTTATTTTCTCTTCAAAACTATGTTACATCTCGGGTTCTTGGCTGTTTCGCGACATAACGACCGAGGTTTTATACCCTGTTTCAAGGAGTTTTGTGAAAAGGAAGGATTTGTGAGACACTAGACACTTAGAGACACACCACAATGTACACTACTTGAGAAGGCAACATGTTTGCGCTCTAATTCTAGGTTAGGCAAAGAATGGTGAGGAGTTCGATTGCAACAACTTGTTAAATAGTAAATCGATCCCCATATTTTTATTAGATAATGACACGCCTTATAGGTGTGGTCAGACTACGGGATACTTTGCGTGCACAACTTATTGTCATGATAAGGATGACAAACTTGATGAAAAAGCCAAGAAAGCAAACTTTTTTAGGTATCCAAACAGGGTATACAAAAGGGGTTTAAGGATATCGTCTTTGGAGTGTAGAGGATTCTAAAATTGTTATCAGCAAGGATGTGACCTTTTATGAAAAACTCTGGTAGCTTTATCTAAAGTTATGGTGCCTAATGATGGTGATGTTGGAATGACTTCAAATACTAAGTGGTGGAGATAGCATCCTGGTGTTACTCAAGATAAGGAGGAGGATGATCTTGATCTCAGCACGAAAATGCACATTTATTACAACACCAAGATTCTTTGGCATCCACTAGACCAAAGAGGAATTATAAATCAGTTCAAGACCTAGCACGTAAACTTAGTAGAATAAGCACTCTCTATGGAGGATCATGAGTCAGTTACCTTCAAACAAGCTATCAAAGACAAGGATATGGAGAGTGAGTTGGTTGCTATGGAGGAAGAGATGCAATCTCTTCACAAATACATTAATCTAGATTTTCAAGAGGCGAAACGAAGTTATAGAAGAAATTGAGAATTGAAATAAAACACAAATTGCAAATCTTAAAACATTTAAAATAAAAAAAAAAAAATATATATATATATGATCTTTTTCAAAAGCTAGATGAGATTCTATTGTACAATTCGTTTAAATCATAGAAAAAAGATAAAAATAAAAAAAAACTCAGAAACAACTTAGTAAAAAATAATCAAAATTAAAATTAAAAAGTGTTTTTAAATAAATATGAAAGCATAAAACGAAAATTAATTTAAAAAAATAAAAACTACAATCTAACTTTTTTTTTTGAAAGAAAAACTACAATCTAACTTTGAACACGTTAAAATAAATAAATAAATAAAATTACAAATTTTTTAAAAAGATCCCTACAAAATTCTAAACAAAAATTTGCTTTAAAAATTAACTAAACACAAAAATCATTATCAAAAAAAAAAAAGAAAAAAAAAAGCATTTTGTGAACAAATTGTAAACAAAATATGAAATATAAATAAAAACCACGATGTTAATGTACAGGCAATTTGAGTAACAAAATTAAAAATATTGTACATCAAAAATAAATTTTAAAAAAATTTAGATACTTAAAAGGGAAAAAAATTATATAAACCTTTTGTTTTACAAAATACTTATACAAACCTTTTGTTCCAAAACACAAATTAATACAATTTAGAAGAATATATAAAGGAGGATTCGTTATAAAATAATTAAACATAAAATAATCAAATTTAAAGACAAAAAACTAATTATGGACCAAATTTGAAAAATAAAAGATTAAAATAAATTGTATACAAAGTTGAGAAAATTTACTTATCAATGCTTCTTTGAATGCAAGACCACCATTTCATCTTGTATTTGATGTACATATTGACATCAATTGCTTATTTTACTTAAAATAAAACAATTAAAATTATAGATTGAGGGTAAAAAAAAAGAGGAACAATAGAGAGAAGGAAGAAACAAAGAGGAAAATAGTGAGGGTGAAAATAAACTAATTTTTAACATTCTTATATTTAAAAGTGAACCAAGAGGCACAAGTGACTTCTTTTTGTAGAATTGAAATTTAAAGCGTTTAAGATAGAAGAGAAGATTTATTTTAGTTTATTTTTGTTGGATAGGGTTAAAATAAAAAAAATAATAAAAAAAAAAAACTATACTTTGAAAAGGCATGATTTTTTAACATAATGAGAATTGGAATAGAAGAGATGTTATATATATATATATATATATATATATATATATATATATATATATTACCTCCGTTTCATAAAATCTTCAACAATTTCCCAAAACGAAAACTACACATTATGTGCAACAAAAAAAACTTTCCTAATATAGTAAATATTTTTGTGTGAATTTACCAACATACCCTTACTTAACTTCAATAAACTACTTATTAACTTATTAACCAAAATTAATTTATTCACAATTAATACCCTAACCCATATTCTCTCTCCTCCCTCATAAACCCACATCCACCACCAACATCTCTCTCTCCTCCTTCTCAGCCACCACCGACAACACACTTTTCTCTCTCCTCCCTCTCAGCCACTAGCAACACACTCCATCACCACCGCTCAGATCTAGTCGCCACCTCTCACTCGGTCCAGTCGCCGCCTCTTACTCGTGGCAGTCGTCGTCCCTTACTCGTGACAATCGTCGTCGGCGCTTGGGCTTCTTGCTTCCCTTGTCAAAGTCGCCGCTGCTCCTCATTGAAATCTCATATCTAAAACAAAAATGGTGAAAAGATCGTGGTTACAGGGTGGGTGTGGGGTATCTTCGTGGTGGGTAAGTGTTGGTGGCTGCGAGTTAGGTGGGGTGGGGTTTTTGGTGATTATGGTGCGTGGGGATTTCTGATGTTGGTGGTGGTGGGTGAGAACGCACAGTGGGTTTTTAGTGGTTTTAGATCTTGTGGTGGTGCGTGAGAAGGTGGTTGCGCAGTGGTTGTGCGGTGGTCCTGCTGCTGGAGTATGTGGGTGTTGGCGGTGGTAGGGTGGTCGAAGGTGATGTTAGTGGTGGAGATTGGAGAATGTGGATGTTGGCGGCATGGTTCGAAAATGCGGTTTCGGTTACGATCACAGGAATGGTTGTGGTGTCGCGGGAATGCTTATGATGCGTTGATCGCGGACCATGTCACAGTTGTCTCGATGCAAATTTGATTTCAAGATAGTAGAGGATTAGAGCCATTAGTGAGGTGATATGGGGGCATAATAAAAGATTTGAGCCATTAGTGGGGAGACATGGGGGAATCTTTCACTATATCTTTAAATAGAAAGTAACTTTTGTGTGAAATAATAGATGTAACTTTCAATGCGGGGTGATTTAGGGTTAAAATGTTTGATTCGGACAAAATCACGGGGTTTTTTAATACCCCTTGTTGATGCGGACAATCTCGGTTAGGTTAATTGAATTTCCTTTACAAAACGGCCAAACCAAGACGTCGCGGCCTTGTTTTTATACCATGGTTGGCGGTGGTAGGGTGGCCATTTTGGGTGTTGGGGTGGGCATTCTGGTGGGTGGCTTGGTGGGGGCAGAGGTGGCTTAATCATAACATCCTAATTTTTTTTTACCTTTAACCTACCCTTATTTTTGCTAATTTGCTAATACACTTTTACCAAATTTTGCCTTGGGAAATGTGAATGCCTCTTTGTTGCAGATTTTATAAAACAGAGGTAGTATATATATATATATATATATATATATATATATATATATATATATATATATATATATATATATTAAACAGGATTAGCACCTCTTCTAACTTCCTGTTTTAAAATATTAGTATTGATGTGAACCATTGTTTCATTAGCTTTTGAGTTATTATAATATCTAGATGCCCAAGTGTTGTAATTTAGTTCAATATAATTCACATCATAAGACTTTAATCAAAGAAAGTTTTTTTACGATTGACAGGTCTACATACAGTAATAAAATTATATTAGATTGTAAAATATATTGTTTTAATTGATTAGAATATATTATAAATAATGGATGTGGTGCATTTTGAGCTAATTCCTTCGCTCCAAAAAAATACTATGATACAAAAATAAATTTATATGATAATTTATGAGTGTTATAATTTTTTTTTTAATAAAATTATAATTTAATTTGTACATATGAAATATTGGTACTTTATCGAAAATAAAACTCTAAATTAACAATTTTATCCTAAAATTCTATCCAAATTTGATTGAAAATAGAATTCTAAATTTACTTTTTTATCCTACAAATTGAATTCTATATAACTCTATCCTACGTGGCGCGACACTTGGCGAAAAGTTAGAACGCCAAGTGTCGTTATCTCGTCGCCTCATAGTGGCTAATTTGTTTATCTTCCCTAAAATGAGTATTTATTTGTGAGAGATCAATTTCAAATTATTTAGTAGATGTCACATTTCTGCTATGAGAGCTCTCACAATTCAACAAATGTATGAAATCCTTATCCGATACTTCAATGCCCACTTAAACACTTCAATCATCTTTAGCCACATAATCGTAGAAGAAACGGAAAAAAGTAGAAGTAAAAAGAGCATGTGAAAATGTGCTACAAAATGTAAAAATGACAATAAATTAAGATTTATTATTTTGCACCTGAAGTCCACTGTAAACAGAGTCTTGTCTTTCCTTCCCAGGTTCAGTAAATCTGAGATCTACATGTATCTTGTCCTTGGTGTCTGAAAGAAAGAAAAACTTTTCTTACCTATCCTCTACTATAACAACAAAATGCAGGGAAAAGATAGGTTAGGAATATGCAATTGGACCTTCAAAAATGTCTTTGTAAGATGAATCACAAACTACAACAATTTCTTTCACTTCAACCATTTGTGAAAAAGTATACAAGCTGAAAAAATGCAAGTACATTAGTTAACTACACACAGATGCACAATTATAAAATTATTGCTAGTAAATGAGGCAAAAAAGAAAAGAAAGTTGGATCACATATTCTACATTGATATTTTTATTTTTTTATTCCTTCATACATTCTACATTGACAAATTAGGGAGTTTCAAAGAGCACTTCTGCCACAAGAATTTATCATTTCTGTTAGCATAATGTTTAGAAGATAGAAGACACAAAGTAAAATAACAGTTTATATTCATGTGATCTGAATAAATGATTCACAAAAATATATATATAAACTATAGAAAGGGGAAATATATTCCAGGACCCTCAAAATCACATACCCTTGCAACGAATAAGATGTCTGAACGTCACATTCCACCTCAATTATCCTTCATTCAGAACCTCCCCCCACCCCCCTTCCCCCAACACACACACACACTTTCCAGCAGTTATATCCAACCCTAGCCCTGCTGATAAGATTGTACCATGATGACCAAAACCTCCCTATGACAACCTTACTCTTCTTTTCATAGGTTTCTTACTACATTTATATGTCCAACACTCCAACCAGCAAACTTGTTACAAACATCACAAAGTATATCGGTACATCATTGCCATAGTAATGTTGGAGTACAATACCATACTAATCAACAGCATCCACTACCTAATCAAATGTAGAACAAAACTTGACAACCGTAAACCAGCTAAGTTTACAAAAAGTGACAGCTATAGGACAACCTAAGCAAATGTTAGGTCCTGAAAAAGCAATAGAGGATAACTGTAGCACTCGTTGCATAACCTCACACAAGCACAACACTACAATACAGGAACCAGGAAAAAAATCCTCATTCTGAAAGTGAACTATCAAACTTAAGGTCACATTTATTAACATTCAACAGAACTCTCCAAGAGATTAACCAAACCATATTAAGAGGTAAAATGATGAGTAGATGACATATAAACACCCAGATGTAGTAGACATTAAACGTTATCCTTTATTGTTTGACAGTAAATGCTCCAGTATATCTCATCATTCTCGTGATACACAAATAAAAACCAATGGGTAATAGGCACCAGATCTTGTCCATTGTGTTTTTATATACCTATACAATGCAATAGGCTGGCCCAGGAGTGGGAGGTACTGCTTCGGCATGTCTGACTGTTGCAAAGGAAAAAATAACAGTAGAAGTGTAAGAATGATAGCTGAAAAAGGCACATAGTAAAGAACCAAGAAATACAAATTTTAACACATATTTATACAAGATAAGCAGTTAAAAACAAAATAAAAATAAAAAAAATAAAAAAAACAAGTAAGCATACAGCACATAATGAACATTTGAATTGAGGACGAGTAAAGGCATCTCATTCATCATCATCATACTCATAGCTAACCATTCACCAATAAAAGCCTTATCCTGGCAATGTCTAAGGTAATCATGTGCACATTCCACGGCCTTCCTATCAGAGTTTTATTACTTTTGTCAATAATTCACGAGTCAACAGACAAACCACGTGTTACAGACACACACTTGCTCCTAATTAGCAGTAACAAACCCCTAAATTGAGTAGTAATTCATCATGTATATAGGCATTGACTAATTGGTAATATTTCTTTGTAAATTCGTGATGTCCTTCATAGCCTGATCATAACGTATAATCATATACAGAAATTGATACAAGAATTGAAAACTTTTAGGGTAACACATTAATTGTGGACTTAAAATGTTTGCAAAGGTTCCAACAACTCTAATGTTGGTCACACAGATATAGTAAACAGTAATAATAATAATTACAATTATTTATTTAAAATTAACAAATAAATATATATTAATAGAAAATGTAGGAGAAATGCATACGCCCATTCTCTTGCCTTTGCCACCAGCAAGAAGGATGACAGAAACGCTTCTCTCCTTCACAATTGCATTTTTCTGCAAATAATTTCAACACCCATGAAAATCAAATTTTTTTAAAAAAAAAAAGTAAAAAAAAAAAATACCCAGAACGAGAAATTGAGGTAATTAAAAATAAAAAAAATCCGAAACCTGAGTAATTGGGCCAGAATTTGCAGAACAATGGATTCTTGAAGTAAACCATTTTGGGTTTCTGGTTTTTAGGACTTGAATATTCTGGAATTGAAAAGGGGAATAGGTGGAAGATGAAGAAGGGAGATTATTTGGAGAAATGGCGGGCATTCTGGGATTGGAGGAACACCCAAAAATAGGAAAAGATAGACTCAGTTGCTTCACTCCAACTAACGCCATTTTTGTCTTTGCTGTATCGAATGAGACTAGCCTATGTTTTAGGACCTCTTTCATCTGTATTTTGCTTTCTTATGTCTTTATTTAGTTTCGTGTAAGTAGTTTAGGCGCTAGAGGAGATTATTGTGTTACTGTCATTTCACTGTTCACTAGTATTTCTCCATGTAAGCAATATAAAGCTCTATATGGAGCGATAGTTGAATGAATGAAAAAGCTCCTATTCGGGTTGCCTTGCTTTAAGACTTGTGTGTTGATTTAAGCCTTTATAGATATTGTGCTTGCCTTGTTTTAAAGCTCCCCACCAAACCAAGAGACTCTCAAAGACGCCTACATCCTTGTCGGTTCCGCTTGTGCCCGCTTCGAAGTATCGGTCGTCACAAGCCCCGACCCTGCACTCGTTACTAACGATTGCCTCATTGAGATACCTTTGGTCCGTGTTGCTGTGTGCCCACGAACCTCTCTCACTCTAGGCTTGCGTTCTTGTTTCTAAAAGATAAGAGTGCGCCGCACGATCCGGTGTCAAACCACTCGGACCGTGACAGTTGGTATCAGAGCCAACGCTGCATCGTTGCTTAAACTCGTGTTCAAGTAGCACGCCAGTGATGGAAGATAATCTCGAATACACCTTCGAACAACGGCTGGCTTGGCTTGAGGGCAAGTCCGAACAATGGGCCTTCCTAGAGGAAAGGGTGCCCAAGCTCGAAGATATTGTGATTAAGTAGGATAATGAAATCAGCATTCTACGTTCCACAGTAGATGGACTGTTGGAGCAACTGAATTGTGTACAGGCACTAGCTGATGAGGCACTCGACAAGTGTGCAACTATGCATGCTCCTCAAGGCTTTGGGGGCAGTGGGGGTGCAAAGATAAAGCCGCCCAAGCCCCAAACCTTTGATGGGGCAAGAGATTCGAAGCAAGTCGACAACTTCATCTTTGACGTGGAACAATACTTCCGGATTCGTCAAATAGAGGATCCCTTCAAGGTGGATACTGCCACCATGTATTTAGTGGAGGACGCGAAGTTGTGGTGGCGCACCAAATATGCCGACATTCAAGCAAAACGAATCACGCTTGATAGTTGGGAGGATCTCAAGAAAGAGATCAAGAACCAGTTCTGCCCGGATAACACCGAGTTCGTGGCTCGCACAAAGTTAACCACCCTACACCACAAGACTTCCATTCGAGAATATGTGAAGGAATATTGTGCGTGCATGTTAGAGATCCAAGATATGTCAGAGAAGGATCGGTTGTTCAACTTTGTGCGAGGTTTGAAGGATTGGGCGCAACGTGAGATTTGGTGCCAAAAGATAGACACTCTAGCCGGTGCTATAGCAGCAGCTGAGAAGTTAATGGATTACTCACCCGATAAGGGCCCTAATCAGAAGAAGGGGAACAATGGACAAGCAACAAGCACTCCTAGAAGCCAACACCCCACCTCCCAAGTTAGCTCAAACAATGTTGGGAGTAGGTACAACAAGATTGTGGGGGACGACTCTAGAAGGAGTGGAGCTTCCTCTTCATCAAGTAAGGGAAGCACATCAACCTTCTCAACGGGGAACAGACCCCTAACATGCATCCTCTGTCGGGGCCCTCACAAGTGGTTCGAATGCCGTCATAAGGGAGAAATCGATAGTCTCCAAAAGAAGTTATCGGCGATGACGGTGGAGTCAAAACAGACCGAAGAAGCATGCGAAGTAGAACCTGATGAGGAAGAGCCCTCAAGGCTGGGCGCGGTGCACATGTTGTACGCCATGGGAAAGGAAGAGCCCGAGGAGAGGTCCAAAAACACTGAGTTGATGTATGTAGAAGTGTTGGTGAATGGGAGGAGGGGCAATGCGATGATTGACACCGGGGCCACCCATAACTTCATATCCCAAGGAGAAGCTCGAAGATTGGGGCTGAAGCCGATTCAAGAAGGGGGTAGTATGAAAGCTGTTAACTCAGCCGCCAAGCCAGTTCATGGGGTTGCAAGGAACATCCCAACAAAGCTGGGGGACTGGAGCGGAAACCTGGATTTCACTGTAGCCACCATGGATGACTTTAACCTTGTACTCGGTATGGACTTCCTACGTGCAAGTAAAGCTGTCCCGATGCCCCATCTGGGGTCAGTATTAGTAGCTGGACAACACCCTTGCCTCCTCAAGACTTGCAAGATGAGAAAAGGGTCTAAAGGCCCCCTCCTTTCGGCAATGCAACTAAAAAAGGGGTTGAAAAGGAACGAACCCACATTCCTTGCTACTCTATCAGTGAAAGAAGATGAAGCCCCTCATGAAATCCCCGCAGCTTTAGATAAGCTTCTCACGGAATTTGAGGACCTCCTCCCCAAAGAGCTCCCAAAGGTGCTTCCTCCTAGGAGGGTTGTGGATCACGAGATTGAACTTGTTCCTGGTTCGAGGCCCCCTGCTCGAGGCCCTTACCGTATGGCCCCTCCCGAGCTAGCGGAACTTAGAAAGCAACTGGAAGACTTACTAGAGTCAGGATTCATCTGCCCCTCGAAAGCTCCTTATGGAGCTCCCGTGCTCTTCCAGAAGAAACAAGATGGGAGCCTCCGATTGTGCATAGACTACCGAGCCCTCAACAAGGTCACAGTGCGGAATCATTACCCCATTCCGTTGGTGGCGGACTTGTTCGATCAACTAGGGGATGCAGTGTTCTTCACGAAGTTGGATCTGAAATCTGGCTACCACCAGGTTTGCATTGCTCAAGGAGATGAATCGAAGACCGCATGTGTGACGAGATATGGAGCCTTTGAGTGGCTAGTTATGCCGTTTGGGTTGACCAATGCCCCCGCAACCTTCTGCACCTTGATGAATCAAGTGTTCCATGAATTTCTCGACAAATTTGTAGTGGTGTACCTGGATGACATTGTAATTTATAGCAAGACCTTTGAAGAACACCTCGACCACTTGAGAAAGGTGTTTGAGAAGCTGCGAAAACATCATCTGTTCGTCAAGCGAGAAAAATGTGCTTTCGCCCAAGAAGAAGTTGGGTTCTTGGGACACTTTATAGGTAAAGGCCGCATAAGGATGGATCCAAAGAAGATACAAGAAATTTAGGATTGGAAAGATCCAAGGAACACTTCCGAGCTTCGGTCCTTTCTAGGCTTGGCAAATTATTACCGCAGATTTATCAAGGGATACTCCGAGTTAGCCAGTCCCCTCACCGACCTCTTGCAGAAGGATCGTCGTTGGGAATGGTCAGAGAAACAGCAAAAAGCTTTTCAGAAATTGAAAGATTCAGTAGTGAGAGAGCCAGTCCTCGCTCTCCCTAACCCCAACAAACCCTTTGAAGTAGAGACAGACGCTTCCGATTTTTCCTTGGGAGGAGTACTACTCCAAGATGGCCATCCCATCGCATTCGAGAGTCGGAAGTTGAACAGTACGGAAAGGAAGTACGCAGCACAAGAAAAGGAACTCCTAGCTATTGTGCACTGCCTTAGGGGCTGGAGACATTACTTGTTGGGCTCGAAGTTCATCGTCCGCACCGACAATACTGCTGCAACCCACTTTCTCTCTTAGCCTAAGTTGACGGGAAGACAGGCTCGATGGCAAGAATCCTTAGCTGAGTTCGATGTAGAGTTTGCATACAGGACAAGGGCTAGCAACAGGGTAGCAGATGCGCTGAGCAGGCGAGGAGACCTGGCACCCCTACAAATATTAGCCCCTTTAACTTCAAGCAACGTCGCTACCTCTGTGCGTGATCAAGTCAAAGCTTACTTAGGAGATGATCCGATGACAGGAACCATCAAGAAACTGATTGAAGAAGGGAAAACTAGACGTTTCTGGATGGAAGACGGACTCGTCTACACTAAAGGAAAGAAACTCTTCATCCCTAGAGCAGGTGGTTTGAGAAAGATGCTCTTGAGGGAATGCCACGACACGCTATGGGCAGGTCATCCGGGTTGGCAAAGGACACTCAGCTTACTGAGCACAGGATACTATTGGCCGGGGATGAAAGAGGACGTGATGAACTACACAAGAACTTGTCTGGTGTGTCAACAAGACAAGGTCGACCGACAGAAATTCGGTGGGCTCCTTGAACCGTTACCAATCCCTACTTGCCCTTGGGAGAGTGTATCCATGGACTTCATCAGTGGCCTCCCAAAGGTGGACCAGCTCTCCGCAGTAATGGTGGTTGTAGATATATTCTCAAAATATGCTACCTTCGTTCCAATGCAAAAGGCATGTGGTGCTGAAGAAACTGCCTCATTATTTTTCAAGCACGTTGTGAAGTATTGGGGACTCCCCAAGAGTATAGTGAACGACAGAGACACGAGATTCACAAGCATATTCTGGTCAGAGTTGTTTCGGATGATGGGGTCAGAACTCAATATGTCATCAAGTCATCATCCACAATCAGATGGGCAGACGGAGAGATTCAATGGGTTACTTGAAGAATATTTGCGCCACTTCGTCAGTACCAATCAGAAGGATTGGCTAAGACTCCTCGATGTAGCTCAGCTTTGTTTCAACGCCCAAAAGAGCTCCTCATCAAACAAGAGCCCTTTCGAGCTGACCATGGGCCAACAACCTCTCTTGCCTCACACAGTAGCAGACACCGAGGCCGGACGAAGTACTCAAGCTCGAGAATTCAAAAGGGAGTGGGAGCAAAACACAGAGATTGCTCGGGCCTACTTGGAGCGAGCAGCTATGAGAATGAAGAAGTGGGCTGATCAAAACAGAAGACCGTTGGAGTTTGATGTTGGGGATATGGTGATGGTGAAAGTGTTACCCAAACAATTGAAGTTTTTGAGAGGAAGAGATCGAAGATTGATCAGAAAATACGAAGGCCCCATCCGCATCATAAAACGGATAGGGAAGAATGCGTACAAGATCGAACCTCTAGCATGGATGAAGATACACCCAGTCTTTCACGTCAGCCGCCTCAAGCCCTACCACCCAGATCAAGAAGACTCAAGCCGCAACATCAGCAACCGAGCCAGCATCAGGAGCAGACAGCGCAACACCTCTTCAGCAGAGACCTTAGGATCAAGAACTTTAGTCTCCTTAGTCATATTTTGTAAGTCGATGAGGACGTCGACACCTTAAGTGGGGGAGGATGTTAGGATCCAACCTCTTTCATCATGTATTTTGCTTTCTTATGTCTTTATTTAGCTTATGTTAAACTTTCAATGTATTCGTGTAAGTAGTTTAGGCGCTAGAGGAGATTATTGTGTTACTGTCATTTCAGTGTTCACTAGTATTTCTCCATGTAAGCAATATAAAGCTCTATATGGAGCGATGGTTGAATGAATGAAAAAGCTCCTATTCGGGTTGCCTTGCTTTAAGACTTGTGTGTTGATTTAAGCCTTTATAGATATTGTGCTTGCCTTGTTTTAAAGCTCCCCACCAAACCAAGAGACTCTCAAAGACGCCTACATCCTTGTCGGTTCCGCTTGTGCCCGCTTCGAAGTATCGGCCGTCACAAGCCCCGACCCTGCACTTGTTACTAACGATTACCTCATTGAGATACCTTTGGTCCTTGTTGCTGTGTGCCCACGAACCTCTCTCACTCTAGGCTTGCGTTCTTGTTTCTAAAAGATAAGAGCGCGCCGCACGATCCGGTGTCAAACCACTCGGACCGTGACACTATGACTCTACACAGCTACACTCTAGGAGTGGCTTTTTACTAGAGAATATCCAAGTTTATAAGTTTGAAATTTTGTATGCAAATTAGGGGTATTAAGGTCATTTCATCATTTTAATTTGGGTAACTTTGTAATATTAAGGGTCTGTTCTCTTACGTTGAAATTCAGTTCATTTCAGTTCAGCTCAACTCAGTTCAACTTATCTCCTAATTTCCTTCTCTTATAAAATATTCAGTTCAGTTCAGTTTAGTTCAGCTCAGTTCAGTTCCGTTCAGTTCAGCTCAGTTCAGTTCAGCTGAGTTCAGTCAATGAGAACGGGCCCTAACCCTTTCTTCCTCCATTATGTATTTATGTATCACAACCAGCGCAACTGCTTCCTCCAGACAAGCATAACCGCACACCAACGCCCATGGCAATTAGAAATGTGGTCGTGAAGGAGATGTTTCCTGTAAGAGATTAATATGACCCTACTTTACACTATTTGCTATAAAGGTGTCTTTTTGTTACTGTCACCAGACATGTTCATGGATCAGATATCCACATATCTAAACTGAAATTACATTTTGGATCGGATATCCTTACCGATATCATATTTGGTTCGGATATCCGAACACCGATCCCAAAATTTCAGATATTTGATATCCGATATCTGAAATTTTTCGTATTGAATTCATCAAATATCCATCATGAAGGAATTATGTCTACGTCAAGTGCAATTACTAGATATATTAAGGATCGCTATTACGGAGATAATTAGTTCATTCTTTTGGGTCGTCATTGTCTGTTGCTAAACATGAAAAATGATCTTTGTGCTAGTCAAATTGTCCAAAGACCAATATAATGGATCTTATGAGGTCACACGCAGTGTATTGGATTGAACAAGTGTGAGGCCTATTAATGGGTGTTATGAGGTTATGACAAACCATGTAAGGTATCGGGCTAACAGTAGATTCATTAGACTTAGGAATTTAGGCTTGACATGGACTCATATTTGTGGATATGATATATATCCATGTCGAGGTTGAATTAAGTCGCAATTAACAGTCATTAAATTATGGAACAAGGCGACCAAAATTCCTAAAACCCTAACTCCTCTCTTTCTCACGCTCATGCATGCCCCACCCCCTTTGTCACCCGTGCTCGTGGTTAGTTCATGGTTAGTTCGTTCCTCCCCCCTCCATAAAAGGTAGATCGTGGTTAGTTCGTTCCTCTCCTCTCCATAGAAGGTTGATTAAAGGGTTCAATCACAACTTGCTAGCATTAGTGGAGGTTTAATCCGTGCTCGTGGACCAAGTAGAGAAATCATGTTTGGGGTTCTTTTTTTCTTATTGTTCTTGCTCAATCACATGTGGAATCACGCTTCAAAGGTATAATTACATGTTCTTTATGTGTTGTGCATTGATCTTGGTTATTAGATGCTTATTATTTAGGGTAAAAATACCCAAGACACGTGGCCCTATCATAAGCTGACACGTGTCAGCCTCCGGGAGGCCCAAATGGATCTCTCATCTAATGATACGTGTCAACCTAATAAATTGGAGAAAATGGCTGAAATTCAGGCCTAAATCCTGAGAAAGCTGAGTTACGACGCAGCCCACCAAATTAGGTTAGAATGGCCTAATAAAGGGCACCTTTTCCAATGACCCTATAAATAGGGAGATTTCCCCCATTTATGGGGCATATACATTTATTACAATATTCCAGAGATTCTCTTACATTAGAGAAAAACACCTAATCTCGGAATCCCGAGAAGATCTTACCTTTACTTTTCCGCACTTTTTACCTTCTCCAGCACGTTCTAACTTGATCGTCGGAGGCGGAGCTCCAACCACCCGGATTTTCCGTTATTTTGCAGTTACAGGCGCTGCCAGACCAGTCTTCGAGTTGTAACTCTCCTAAGGGACCAAAACACCCAAAACATTTGGCGGCGTCTGTGGGGAGAGTACCTCAAAGATGGCTTAAGAGTCTGTACCGCAGTTGATATGTCCAATTTATATAGTGTTTTACCCCCGTCCCATGGTCATAATTTAGTAGTGTTTTTGGCTCTTTAGGGCCACTTTTATTACTAATTTGTGTTTTCTAGTGTTTTTGTAGTTTTGCTTGAGTTTTGTAGGAAATGCACACTTTGAGCGTTTTCCGGGTTTTTCACGAATCAACTACGAGCGTTAGGAGGACACGACCATCCTTGAAGCCCAGGACCGGTGAGAGCCGGTGATTAAGGGCTCGGTATGTGATACCGGGGCAATTGGATCAAGTAATCAAGACCCGATGAGGAAATCCGGATTGGGCCAAGGAATCGAGCCCAATCGAAATCCAAGCCTCGAAGAAGAAGCCGGGCTCGATCGGGCAAGCATACGCCCGATTGGGCGGGCGCGCGCAAAGTAACCTCAAGAAAGAACCCGCGCCCGATTGGGTGAGCGTAGGCTCGATCGGGCGCAGCACACCAGCAAGGGCGTAGTAAAAAAGCAGGCCCGATCGGGCGGCCCTTCGCCTGATCGGGCGCGTGTTTTTCTAAAGACCTGATTAGTTTTGTTTAAGTATTTGTTTTAGGGAAGTTTAAGTACGATTTTTGTACGTAATTTTTGATTACCTTCGCTTTTAGATTTTCTCTCTCTACTTAGGATATTCTCTCGCTCTCTCTTAAACTCTCTCTCAACATTGTTCTTAATCACATTCATTAATCCAGATTTCTTTTGGTAACAATTTCTTCTCTTTTAATTTCAGTTATTTTATTTAATTCTTTCATTATGTCTTGCTTTATTGACTTGATTAGTTTAGATTTAATTATGCTTGAGTAGTTTTATTTCTAGGGTTTATGGGGATCTAATAAATAATATGAAGGGGTAAATTTGTGATTGTTGATTATCAATGCTTGGTTAATTTCCTATTGATTGATTTAATGCTATGCAATTAGGTTTGGCCAGATTTAATTATATGAGTTTAGCAATATTAATTCGAGATTCGACAGATGAGAATTGATGTTTAGGCTTAGTTTCAATAGGCGGACTAATTTATAAATGGTTATGTCGAGATTCGACAGATGAGATTTAATACCAGTAAATTAACTCTGTGATTATAATACGTAGCGAAAGCCCTTTATAATCTGATTAATTAACGCTTGATGATTGTTTATTATGATTTGCACTGGAATATTGTTTATTAGTGAACCTATGCCCTAGGCCTTTTAATATTTAATTTCTCCCTACTTTATTTTCTCTGAACATATTCTTCGTAGTATAGTCTTTAATTACAACAACATTAGTTACCTTGATAATTTAAATTATAATAATTAATTAGGAGTAGAAAGACTTGTTTCCCTGTGGATTCGACCCTACTTCCCTATCTGCATTAGTTAGAGGACTTAGGTGATACTTTTGATTAGGGGATACGACTTTACCCTGCCAAAATTTGGCGCCGTTGCCGGGGAAACAATTTTATTTTTATTTTCTAATTATTTTTTGTAGTCTATATTATCCCCTTTTGTCTCAGATAACGTTAGTTTTTTGAGGCAATTCTCATATTTGTCTTTTAGTTCCTTGTTTATGCCCAGGTGTTCCAGATCAGGTTACATTCCATTCGATCCTGAGATCGAGCGCTCGTTTCATAGGCAAAGGAAAATTTATAGACAAATTCTGGTGGGTTTTGAGGAGGAAAACAGTCGAAGAGACCCTCCCTCTGATTCTAGTGACGCAGAAATTCCTTCAGATTCAGAATCAGAGATGACGGCCCAAAAGAAACTCTGTGACTACTCGCAGCCGAAGCTCACAAATTTCCCGCACCTTACTCCCACTCTGGCTCTAGATGGAGTTCAATTTGAGATCAAGCCCCAATTTATCACTATGATAGAGAGAAAGCAATTCAGTGGAGTTAAGGGTGAAGATCCTAATCTTCACATCGCAGATTTCTGCCAGTATTGTAACACCATTAGACAAGTCGGGGTCACGCAGGACCAAATTAGGGAGATTCTTTTTCCCTTTTCATTATGTGGCAAAGCTAAATTATGGTTTAATGGTTTGAATAGAACTGCACTTGGTATTACTGACTGGGAAACTCTTGCTTTGAATTTCTATGATAAATATTATCCTGCAGAGAGAACAGCGGTACTAAGGAGTGCTATTCAGAACTTCGCTCAAGAGGCTGATGAAACGCTATATGAGGCTTGGAAGCGGTTCAAGGATCTACAGAGAGAATGCCCCCACCACAACCTAGCACAATGGCAATTGATCCAAGCTTTCTACAATTGACTTGGAAATTCTTCTAGATCAGTTCTAGATTCTGCAGCCAGTGGGAGATTCATGAATTTAAATGTGGACGATGCAGGACAGGTTATCGAAGACATGGCAATACACAATTCCCAATACAGGAATCCGAGAGGGTTTGCAATAAAGGAAAACATAATGTCGATTCCGTATCCTTTTTGCAAGCTCAATTAACGTCTATTTGTCAAAAATTAGATAATCTTACCACTACTCCTAACTTTGTAGCTAATGTTTCTGCTGTTTCTAACAATGAAGCTTTTTGTGAAAATTGTGGAATTGTAGGGCATTGGGAGCAAGATTGTAGGAGTTCCTTGGAACAAGTTAATGCCTTTCAAACCTATAGGCAGAATAACCCATATTTTCAACTCTTATAATACCGGTTACCGGAACCATCCATATCTTTCGTACCGGAGTACCAATGTACAAAACCCTCCACCTCCACAACAACCACAACAGCAACCCCCACCACAGCAAAAATATTACCATCCAAATTCTGGCTAGAAAAGCCAAGCATCACTCGCATCATCTTCTGACCCTGCCATGACAGAAATTAGAGCTATGCTTACTAATATGCAAAAGCATATGGAGAGTAGGGATGCGCAAATTGATTCTATTTTAGCCCACAATAAAATCATGGACAATCAAATTGCACAACTTTCATCTACCCTACAATCCCGTCAGCAGGGAGCTCTACCATCACAACCTATCCATCCTACAGACCATGCCAATTCAATCACTCTAAGGAGTGGTTCACATTATGATGGACCTCCTATGCCGAAGGAAGATGGACCAGTTCCTGATCTAGATTCCTCTATACCAAACGCTAATCCTGCTAATCATGCAGGGCTACAAACAGATACTAACCCTTCTAATGTTTCTGTGCAGGGTAAAGCTCAAGATAAGGGAGGAGATGTGTAGAGCCCGGTTATCAAACTACCGTTCCCTAATAGACAGTTGAAGAGTAAGTTTGATAAACAATTTGGTAAGTTCTTAGAGGTTGTGAAAAACCTGCAGGTAACAATTCCTTTCACTGATTTAATCACTCAGGTTCTTGCATATGCTAAATTTATGAAAGACATTTGGACTAGGAAAAGGGCCTTTAATGAAGTAGAAACTGTAGCTTTCATAGAGGAGTGTAGCGCTCTATTGCAAAATAAATCCCCTCCTAAATTAAAGGATCCCTGTAGTTTTTCTATCCCTTGTCATATAGGGAATGTTTTTATTGATAAATCTTTGTGTGATTTGGGTGCCAATGTCAGTGTTATGCCATCATCTGTCTGTGCTAAACTTAATATGGGAGAATTAAAAGTTACTAATATAACTTTGCAAATGGCAGATCGTTTTGTAAAATACCCCCTAGGTATTTTAGAGGATGTCCCTGTCAGAGTTGGTACATTTTTTATTCCTTTTGATTTTGTTGTTTTAGACATGGCAAGGATACACAAATACCCATTATATTAGGTAGGCCTTTTCTCCGTACTGCAGGAGCCATTATTGATGTGAAAAATGGCAAACTAACTGTAGACACCTAAAAATGTCTCCCCAAAACCAAACCCGATGATGAACAACCTTTCACCGCCACTATTGGCCGGGTTCAGTATTTAATCCCGAGAGTGCTTAAAAAATTGTATTTGATTAAAATCGTATATTAGAATAGTCCATGGATTAGTCTTGATGTTTGGTAAAAGCACAGTTTTAATTTCAGCCCAAATTTATTATTTAATTTTAGCCCAAATTTATTATTTAATTTTAGCCCAAACCTTTTTTTTATTTATTGTTTTATTATTTATTATTGGTCTAAACCTTTTATTTATTTTATTTAATTATTTTCATATTTTAGCCCAAATAATAATAAATCAGAAAAAGGCCCGAAATTATCAATCGGCACTTAAAATGCGAACGAAATTAAGGTTAAAAAATGTATTTAGACGGAAAAGCGGGCTGGGAATTCCCGTGCCACGGCAGGTACCCACCGTGTCACGGGAATCATTCCCGTCTGATAGTGGGATTTCCCGTGACACGAGAAATCTACCGTGACACGGGAATTTCCGCGTCTTTTTCGCGTAAACCCTTGACGCGTTTTCTTCCCCGTTTACTAAAAATTTCCCGCGTCACACTAAAACTGCACCATGTCACGGGAACGTTTCCCGTTTAACGGTGGGACTTCCCGTGTCACGGTACAGTTTGCCGTGTCGCGGGATACATTTTTAGGGTTTTTATCATTTTAGGGTTTCGTGTGCTCCCTCAGCGCATTTTCTCTATAAATACCCCCTCATTTCTGATATACGGGGAAGGAATTAATTCTCAATTTTTCACTCTTCTATGCTTTAGCCTAAACACTAGCCAACCCTTCTCATTTCAAAATTCCTTCTTTAAGTACTCCAAGGAGTCCATACTTTACCCGTGGTTTTGTCCTTAAGCCAAGGCGTGAAAGGTAGAACTGTTTGAGGGTTTGGCCCCAAATAAACTATACTTTATTTAATTTACTTATTGTTTTATTATTATTTCCTTGAAGTTACTAACTCGTTTATTATTTTGCAGTTGCAAACAAACAGAATCAAAGTAAGAATTATGTTCCTTTTATTTCTATTATTTTTCTAACGATTTTATATTGTTGGGATTATTGCTAAATTGCTTCCAATATTAATGCTTATTCTATTATTTTTATTGATCACCATATTGCATGTTTAAAGGGAATATGTAATTGAAAATCACGCCTAATAAGATAATTTGGACAACCGGTTTAAGTTCCTTTTTAATCTTGTTGTTTAATCAAGTGATCACGATATTTTAGAATTATGTGTTGCATTAATATTAAACCAATTTAGCCTAATAATAGTTTGGAGCAAATTGAATATTTTGTTTGTATGCCTTTGAGATCGCAGGAATCACTTTTCACTATAAGAATCAAGTAGAGGCCAATACGGGCGAATGTGACTCCATGACTCACTTCGTACCATCATCCCCGATCCTCCTTTCGTGGTTCCGAACCATATGGAGTTAGTAATCTCATGGATTATGAATGGGGTGTAACCTTCACGGGTCAATCGTTGTTGCCTTCGTTGTCCCTTATTCGTGGTTGCCTTTTTATGATCCATGAACGGTTTACAAGTTCCTTAAAAACTTGTTGGCGGCTCCTTACTTTCCTTGTCCCTAATCGTATTATGTCAATTCCCACTTCCTATGAGTGCCAAGCATATTCACACATTCTTTTAACGTAGGCGCACTTCGAGCGACGCCTACAATTTGGCGACTCCACTAGGGAGGATTCTTGGTTATTTATCGATTTGAGTGATCGGTATTTAGTTAAGATGGGTGGATGAGACTTGAAAGATTCTTGAAAAAATATTCCTGTGATTAATTTGGCATTTTTGCATCTGCATAGATGTTTTAACGTCGCATTTAGGTCTGTCCCGTAGGAAAAATTGAATAACTTGGTTGCGTACGAAGGAAAACAGGGCACCAGTCAGATCTTCTGACTGCCGTGTCACGGTACAGTGCACCGTTTGACAGTGCACAGTACCGTGACACAGGAATTTCTGCCGTGTGATCCGTGCCATTTATGGCACCTTTAGGCTATGTTTTCTTTAAATTTCTATGCTCGTTTTTAGTCGTTTATGTCGTGTTTTTAGGGAATAATGCTTGATTTGCGTGTTTGTGTGTTAGTTTAGAGAAATGCGTGCTTTTAGTGGTTTTCTTATAATTTTATTCATTTCTCGGCTTTTTCCCTCGCTTCTCCGTTTGTTTAACTTGTTTTGTAGGTGTGTCGAGCTTCCCGGGATTTAATCATCAAGGAGGGAGCTCAAGTTCATTCAAGGAATTTAATGGAGCCTTTCTCTAGTGGATGATGACTTGTTGGACATATGTTGGTTTGATTGGATTAATCTCCTTGTTTTTCCCCTCCCGTGGAATATTTGATTTATATTTGAGCATGTTGTCTCATTCAAGCTTGAGGGAGGGTATTCTATCATGTTTGGTGGAATGTTGATTCGTATATTTCATGCACCTTTGTATATGCTTTTCCATGTTCTCATATTTTGAAAAACTCCAAAAAGATTTTTGTTTCTATCAAGGTAAAATTGCATTGTGTTTTGTTTTGTTCTTGCTTTGGACATAATAACATTTGGACTTGTATACTTGAATGCTTTTATTCATAAATGGTAGTGGTGTGCACGGTTTGAGATACGTTTGGTTGATTCTAGGATAAAGCATGCTAAGGTAGCTGTCTAGAACTAGGGGGATCATGATACCGGATTCTACTTGTTTGTGGCATGCTGGTAGTTGCTCCCTATCTTTGATTTGACAACCTTAGTAAGTTTTTTCTACAACCATGTGAGATTCATACTTTTTTGAGCTTTCAACATTTTCTTGCATGAGTAGCGTGGATCCTTGACTTTCGCAAACCTAATCTTGAATCTTAACGTATGATTCCTAAGACCGAGACCGAACTATCTAGGGAGAACAAAGGCATCTTTTTGGGGTGGTACTTTTTCTTTTCTAGGATAGTTTTCATTTTCTTCGGTTTTTGGGTTTACATTTGCCTACTTGCTAACCCTTTGAGCCTTTTCCCCTTATTTTGAAGCCACGTCTTTAGCTCTTGAGCCTTTTGTTTCATTTTCATTTTCATTTTCATTTTTGGTTTTTGTGAAGTAATGGTCATTGTTGTTGAAGATTGTGGTCTATAAGTTTGGAACTTGGTTCAAGTTTATGAGCAAGTTTGTGTTGTATATACATTGTGAATATTGGCATATGTCTAGTAAAAAGCCGTCCAAAGTAAAAAAAAAGGCAAGGAAAAAGCAAGTGCAAAGTTTAAAAAGCCGTTCAAAGTTGAAAGAGGCGAGGACAAATCACTAATAAAGAATTATTAAAAAAAATGCAAAAATATTTTTATGTGAGTATTCTTCCTTTTTTAGCATTGAGGACAATGCTCCATTTAAGCTTGGGGGGAAGCGTTCTCACGCTTTTTGTGTATATGTTTGTGATCTTAGCTTTGAATAAGCTTGGGGGTGTTGGTATTTTTGTTTGATTATTACTTGGTTATGGTGTAAAGAAATGCGCAATCTTTGCTTCACAATTTAGGTTAACCACCAAATTTTAAATTTAGCCTACCTTAACCCTTTTTGCCTTACGTTACAACCTTTGGGAAGACCTTTTGGCCTAGGGGTTGAGTCATTCATCGGTGGAGGGAATCATGGGTTATCGCCTAAGGAAAGGGGATGCGAAGTCAAGATGTCGAGTAAGCCAAAAAATTGATCTTTTTCTGGTTCCTTCGTGGAATCTATGAGACGCTCACTAAGGGGAGATATGAGATTAGTAGGGAGAACGCGGTAAGACCGTTTGAGATGAAAGTGGAGTGTGATAACTAGTTCCTATGCTTAGCATATTTATGTTTCAATCAACCTTAGGTAATTTTGAGCGTGCACTCCCTTACTTATTTAGAAAGATTTGCATTCATTTGTGCTTGTAAATTTTAAAAAGTCCTTTCATGAACATGTGTTTTCTCTTCTTTTCTTTTGATTTCCTGCTTTTTTCTTTGTCTTGTTTGTATTATTATGAGAGTTATGGGTTAATCACTTAGGAAACCTTTACGAGAGCATCACTCGTCCTCTAGGGCGATCTAGGGGTTTAAATGGCTTGTCTTTAGTTGCTAAAATTGACCGTGATTCCTACGAAAGTGAGTTAGTGTATATTCTCATCCTCTAACTTTCTTGTTTCTTTATTTGCTTGAATAAATTCATCATTTTTCCCTTGGGTTGGATTTTTATTTTGCTCGAGGACGAGCAAAAGTTTAGCTTGAATAAATGGCTTCTCCGTTTGTTTGACTAGTTTTGTAGGTGTGTCGAGCTTCCCAGGATTTAATCATCAAGGAGAGAGCTCAAGTGCATTCAAGGAATTTAATGGAGCCAAGTTAGGGAAGCCACACGCAAGTCAAGCCAATCCAAGAAACAAAGGAAAATGAAGGCTTACAAAGTATCAAAAAGGACCTTGGTGCATTGTTTAGGCCATATCTCGAGTTCTACAGATCGGATTGAGGTGATTCAAGTTGGGTTGGAAACTAGACTTGAAGAGCTTTCCAATTATAGGTTGCATGCCTTCATAAAATTCCTAGATCGTAAGTTAAAGATTTCCAAAATTAGCCCTGCAAATCTGCCGCAACCCATTTCTGCCGATTTTTGGCAGTAACTCTCCGCGGGCTGGTCGCGGGCTCCCCGCGGGCGCGGATTCCGGGGTGTCTGCGGGCGCGGTCGATTTCGCTGAGGGCGCGTGCTTCTGGGTCTTTTTACGATTTTAAGTTTCTTTATTCCTTTTGTTTATAGATTGTTTTTGGGGGGTTTTTATTATCATTCATTTACATAATTCTTAGTCTTAGAATAGTTTTCTCTCTTAGGTTGAGAGCTTCTCTCTCTAGTTTAGGCTAGATTAGGAGTAGTTTTAGAGAGAGAAAGTGAAGGATTTCAATGGTAATTGAGAGATTGAAGATACAAGGGTGACAATTGTGTTCAAGATCTTCTCTATTATCAATGAGCATTCTTAACTCTATCTTGCGTTGTTTAATTTCATGTTTTTTTGGTTTAATTTTGATGTTTGATGCTTGATTAGTGTAATTGTTCTTGATATTTTGTTGATTCTTGATTTCCATAGTTGTTAGTTGATAGATGATGATTATTGAATAGCTGTTTGGCTAGGAATTGGGTGAAACTTGTATGATTGATTAATTGTGATTAATTTGGGAATTGTGTTGATTGATTGTTGAGATTAAAGTGATTAGTGAAGGTTTGCATGTGTGTAATTCAATTAGGCCTTGAGAATTATGCTAGATTGCATTATAATTGTTAATGACATGAACAATTAATTTAGGAATTGCAATTATCGATTGGTTTTGATTGTGATTCTCTTAGTTTGTTATTCATAGTGAACCCTAGCTTAACAATTAGGATATAGCTCTTTGATTCCTATTGATTGCTCTTATCATTAGTCCTCAAAACCTTTGATTGGCATGCTCTTCCCAAAATGTTGCAATTGACATGATTACTTGTTGATCCCCGTTCCTAGTGTTTTATTTCATTGGTTACTTGTTTTTTTAGTTGTTAGTATTCTCTCTTACCTTCGTCTTTGACCTAGCTTAGGTGCATAATTGAAAGTTCTTGAATATTACCGTTCCTTTGGGTTCGACCCTTGACTTGCCTCTATACTCGTATTAGGGTTTGTTAAGTGTTTATAAATTTAGTTTGACCGAGGGAAGATTAGATAACGACCTAGTTTTCCCCTCGTCACCGTGTCACGGCAGTCCTAAAATCAGTCCGGTGGCTTATTTTCTCTTCTCACAGTCAACTTCCTTCGATTTTTCTGAAAAAACGTATGTGTTGTTCTACATGCGTCTTAGCCCCGGGGGATTTAAGCTCTATCAACCCAAAAACGCTCATGGCAATAAGGGTTCATCCGAGTTATTAAATCCACCCAAACCATAGAGTCGAGTTCGATTTCATCACGAACTCGCAGAGCCGCCTTTTGGCATACACCCTCAAGGACGGCTACCTTGCTAATGCGTCCAAACTCTTAACCATGGTACCCTTTTGACACCTAAAGCTTGACCAATAGTTGAACATAGATCTTGACTCTAGGTTGCGAACTTTTTTTACATCATCGTGACTAAATGCTACATGGTTGTTTTGGTGCTAACCTTCATGTGTTTACTCTTTTTGTTTAACCCATGACCGAGGGTTTTTATTATCACATAGTAATTAGTACGAACCTAAAATCGATTAAAATCTCGAAAAATCAAAAACTGAACTTTAATTGTGCACCGTGTCACGGCATGTTCTGCCGCGCCACGGTGAACAGTGCCGTGACACGGTGTTTTCTACCGTCTGACGGTAGACTGCACCGTGTCACGACAGTCAGCACCGTGACACGGTGCCCAGGAAAAGTGTCCCATCAATCTTTTTTTCGGTTTTTGTGCGTATGTATGTGGTTTATGTGTCCAGTTTGGTGTCATGTCTAGCTGTACGGTTAAAACACGCGTCCATAACCTCACTTAATCACTCACATATCGTGTTCACACACTTTTTTCTTTAGTCGTGCACCACTTTTTGACCGTATTTTAGGGTAGTCTTGTTTTTTGTGTCGTTTTTTTTTTCGGAGTAAGTCGGATAGTATCCTCCCATTTTTTTAAAAAAAAAATAAAAATAAATAAACAAATAGAATTTCAAAATTATAGATTTTTTTTAAATTGTTTATTTTTTTTATTTTTTTTATTTTATCTGGATAGGTTAAGGTTAAGTTTGGTCATTAAAGGTGTGTTTGTTTCGGTGTCACAACACTTGGTCAAGAAGCAGGGGTAGATTGTTACGGTTCGAGTCTATACCTCAACAACCTCTTATACCAAAGAGGCGTACAAGGAAACCACCACAATCATCTCCATAAGATCCATCTCCAATCTACTTTCAACTAATGGCTACTAAAGAAGACATCGAGAACATCAACAAGACAATTGAAATGTTGTCTAACATGGTGCAGACACTCACCACTAGAGTCAACACGGTAGAGCAAGACAATCAAAACAATGTCACTACCGCTGCAATGGACAAGATTAAGGAACAGATGAGTAAGATTTCTGAAGAATTCACTTATGTGGAACAACCTGTCACCTCTATGTCCATAAGGGACAAGCTTCCTGAGAAATTTTCCACTGCTGACATTCCCAAATTCAAGCCTACTGATAATCCACTTTTCCATTTGAAGGCTTTTTCTGCAACCATGGCTCTTAAAGGAGTAGATGTGACACTCTTCCCTACAATGTTCCCTCTTTCCTTGGAGCATGCTTGTCAACAGTGGTTCTACTCTTTGGAATCCAAACATGTTGTGACCTGGGAGGATGTTGCTGAAAGCTTTATGAATCGTTACAAGTGTAACATTCAGGCCAAGACTTCTGAACGTGAACTCTCCATTCTCAAACAGAAAGAGAATGAAGGCTTCACTACTTACTTAAGCAGGTGGAGGGAAACAGCCGCGCTCTTGGTGGATCCCCCCAAGGAAAAAGATATGGTTCACTTGTTCATTGCCAATTTGACTCATAAGTACAAGCAACACTTGAAGTTTCTGCCTCTGAGTACCTTTGAAGCTGTATACGATATTGGAATCAATATCGAGGACGAACTAATGAAGGCTGCTGGTAGCAACAATAATAACAACACTTGGAAAAACAAGAATAACGACACTCCTTCTTCTTCGTCTTCCAACCCTAATAATGCTACCAACAATATCAATATCAATGATGTGCTGGCCCTTAATGCTCCTCCTCAAAGATTCCAAAGGCAAAGGAGGGTTTACACGCCTTTGGGAATGACTTATGATGCTGCTTATGACCGTTTTCATGGTCAAGGACTGATTATTCCAATTGGACCATTTCCAAAACCTCGACCAGAGAATAGGACCGCTAGCTATGACCCCAATGCTTATTGCAAGTTTCATCAAGGCAAGGGTCATAATACTGAGAAGTGTTGGAGGTTGAAGGATACAATCCAAGACCTAATTGATGCTAATCAACTTCCTGTCCCTCCAGGGGGAAAGAAGCCTAACATTCAAACAGGTCCTCTTTCTGATGCTTTGGCTATCATGGAAGATGAAGTCTCCTTTAATCTGTCAATACTCATTTAACCTGTGAATGAACCTCTGCCGGAAGTTGTATTTGTCTCGAGTTCTGAAGAAGTGAATGGAATTTGGGATAGTGATGATGAAGACGTCTATCTCAAGGATATAGCCTGTTCATCTCTTGGCACAAGTGAAGATGTTTGGGGAGAATTTGAGGTTAAGGTTCTCACCAGAAGTGGACGGTTGCAACAACCTAGTCCACCTCCACCTCTACCACAATCACATCCGATAGTTGATCCCATCGACCCTGTGAACAACGATGTGGCAAACAATTGCAAAAGACCAAGGCGGAGATGAATGTATGGAAGCTTTTGGCCACCTCCCACGAGCATCGAAAGGCTGTGATGAATGCTCTAGTGAAAATAGGAGTTGACGATGACATGACTCCTCAAGGACTGGTCAACTTTCTCACTACTGAATTGCCAAGTACTAGCAATCTAATTTCGTTTTCTGACAAGGATCTGCCCCCGGAAGGGGATCAACATAATAAGGCTTTACACCTCACTGTGGTGTGTAGGCAGATGAATGTTCCTATGAGCCTGGTTGATAATGGCTCTGCAGTCAATGTGTGCCCACTCCGCACTGTAAAGAAGTTGGGCATAAAGAATGAAGAACTGACTCCCTCTACTCAAGGGATTCGAGCTTATGATAATACTCGCCGTCAAGTCGTGGGTACTATCATACTCAACATAGCTACTGGAGCCATTGAACGTCGCACCAAATTTCAGGTGGTGGACATTAAGGCCTCTTTTAATCTGTTGTTAGGACGCCCTTGGCTTCATGAGCTAAAGGCGATTCCGTCATCGCTGAACCAGAAAGTGAAAGCCATAGTTGGAGGGGTTCCAATTACCATTGATGCCTATCCTATGCGCATTCAAGTTATCGACACTCCTATCGTCCATGTCGAACATGACGAAGAAGACGAAGATCTTTGGGGGTTTTCACTCGACGATGTTCTCGTGATTGAAAGGAGGAAAAGTGCCATCTCGACTTCAATCCCTATTCAAACACCAATATTAATGCCATTATGAAGAAGCAAGGGCATTTCCCTGGAATGACCCTCAGACTCAAAAGAAAATGGCTGAATTTTGGGGCCATCCTGGTGCACTCAAGAAGGATACTTTTGACTTGGGATTCAATCAAACAAAACAAGATGTGAAACAAGATCTCTTGAAGATGAAGGCTCGCAATAACGCTCGAATCACAAAGACGGAAATGGCCATGGATCCATATTCATTCACCCTCAATGGCCAGTACATCAAAGAAGGGGAAGACTTTCCATGCTATGAATTCCCTGAGCCATTCTTCCATGATGGGAAGCGTGAACCAGGATTCGAGATGTTCCTCAATTGTGACTTTGTTGATGAAGACGAAGAGCTCTTCACGACTGAGAAACCAGCTAGCCCAAGCTTTGATGATCTAGGCATTAACCTTTTTTTTGGAATGGAGAAGAATGAATCTAAGCCCGTCTGCAATGATAATTCCGAGCTCGTTCAAGCTGTTATAGCAAACAAGGATTTCGACCCCTCCGAGTTAATCGTCCAAGCTGATAATATTTCAAGGGGATGGCGCAAGACATTGAGGATCACTACGCCAAATGGAGAGAAGTTGGAAATAACCGCTGGCGAAGGCCCTATGTTTGATGAGTCTGAGTCGTCTGGGTCCGAGTCTGAGTCTGAGTCTAAGTCTGTAGACGAGTCTTTAGAGTCTGAGGCCAACCCTCTTTCTGTTATAGAGCCCAATCCCAAGTCTCGTGTTGAGTCTTCTCTTTCCGGTGAGGTCGCAGCTGACCTTGCCCCTCTTGATGTATTAGCCTATGAATTCAATAAAATGAGTACTTTTGCTTACGATGCGTGTCATTCCCCTAGCCCTGATTAGTATTGCTTTGCTAATGATAAAAATGACAAAAAAATAATAAAAGCAATGGAAGAACACGAAAATAAAACATCAGTTATCGAAGATACAGAAACAGTTAATATTTCCAATGATACGACTGTTAAAGAAGTAAAAATTGGATTAACACTAAGTCAAAATGAACGCAAAGAGCTAATTAACTTGCTTAGTGAGTTTATTAATGTATTTTCTTGGTCATACCAAGATATGCCAGGAATTGACAGGGATATAGCTCAGCATACGATACCACTCATTCCAGGTATGAAGCATGTCAAACAAAAGCTGCGCCGTATGAAACTGGACGTGGCTCTCAAAATCAAAGAAGAAATCAGAAAGCAGTTGGCCGCAGGTTTCATCAAAGTATCTAGAATGGATAGCAAATATGGTTCCAGTTCCAAAGAAGGATGGAAGGGTCAGAATGTGTGTTGATTATAGGGACCTCAATAAAGCAAGCCCGAAAGATGGGATCCCTCTACCTCACATCGACATTCTGGTCGATAACACAGCAAACCATGCACTCCTATCATTCATGGACGGTTATGCCGGATATAATCAAGTATTGATGGCTGAAGAAGATATGGAGAAAACCACATTCATCACACAATGGGGTACATATTGCTATACGGTAATGCCATTCGGGTTGAAAAACGCGGGTGCCACCTACCAAAGAGCAGCTACAGCATTGTTACATGACATGATGCACAAAGAGGTGGAGGTCAATGTCGATGATATGATCGTTAAGTCTAAAGATCTCCCAGGCCACATCGTTGCACTTCGCAAGTTCTTTGAAAGACTCCGCAAGTACAGCATGAGATTAAATCCAGCGAAGTGTGCATTCTGAGACACGTCAGGCAAATTACTCGGATATGTGATCAGTTCTCGAGGGATTGAAATAGATCCCACAAAAGTAAAAGCGATCATGGTCATACCACCGCCCAAGAATGAGAAAGAGATTCAAGGTTTCGTTGGAAGGCTGCAGTATATAAGTAGGTTCATATCAAAGCTCACATAGATATGTGAACCTATATTCAAGAAGCTTAAGAAAAATGTCCCAGTAACATGGGATGACGATTGCCAAAAAGCTTTCGACAAAATCAAAGAGTACCTGGCAAACCCACCCGTGCTAGCGCCAGCAATACCTAACTTTCCTCTTTGACTCTACCTTACGGTCACAAGAGAAACGATGGGGGCAATGCTAGCACAAGAGATTGAAAGCAAGGAGAATGCAATCTACTACTTGAGTAAGAAGCTTCAAGGATATGAGACACGATACACACCACTTGAAAAATTGTGTCTCGCACTTGTGTGGGCCGCATAGAAGCTAAGACATTACATGCTCACTCATACAGTGCATGTCGTGTCCAAGATGGATCCTCTCAAATACTTGTTCGAAAAAGCAACACTCAATGGCAGATTATCAAGGTGGATAGTCAACCTTGCTCAGTTTGACTTGAAATTTGTACCACAAAAAGCATCAAAGGTTCTGCGATTTCTGACTTCTTAGCAGACTTTCTGCTAGAAGAAGTTGAGAAAGAAGAAGATGAGTACGATTTCCCTGACGAAGATTTACTCATGACCGAAGATGATAGCTGGACGCTCTATTTCGATGGAGCTTCAAACCAAAAAAAAGGTTGTGGTGTAGGAGTCTTGCTCGTATCACCCAATGAAGAGCACATCCCAATTTCCATGAAGCTCGACTTTGATGTCACCAACAATGCCGCAGAATATGAAGCATGTATTTTGGGGTTAGAAACAGCTGTCGCCTTGGGAATTAAGAAGCTCAGAATCTACAGTGATTCTTCACTAATCATTAACCAAATCTCTAAGAGATGGAAGGTGGGAAGTGAAAGTCTCGCTACGTATCAAGCTCATTTAGAAACTCTCACGGAGCAACTAGATGAAGTGGAATATACGTATTTTTCAAGAGAGGAAAACCAATTCGCCGACGCAGTAGCTAAATTAGCATCAATGGTGCGAATTCCAACGGATACAATCAGAATGCCGTTGACCATAGAAAGAAGATATGAACCGGCTTATGTTCACGCACTCGACGATGAACAAGAATCTCAAGAAGAAGATGAAGAGCCATGGTATATAGATATCCTTAGTTATGTGACAAGAGAAGAATACCCTCCTAATACTGATAAAAGGGCACGCCGTGCTTTGAGGCTCCTGGCCTCACAGTATGTGCTCATTAGGGGAGAACTCCACAAGAGAACCGCAATGGGGAGAAATCTCTTATGCATAGCCAAGAAAGAAGCACACAGGACCATGGAAAATCTTCATGCCAGTATATGTGGAACGCACATGAATGCAAAGATGTTAGTCCAAAAGATTCAACGACAAGGTTATTATTGGACTACTATGGAGAGAGATTGTCACGAATACGTCAAGAAATGTATGAAGTGTCAAGTCTACGTAAATTTACAGCACGTTCCACCTTCCCTTCTTTACACATATACTTCTCCATGGCCTTTTTCCACTTGGGGCATCGACATCATTGGAAAAATAACGCCACCAGGACAAGGGGAGCAAGAATTCATCCTCATAGCGATCGACTATTTTACCAAATGGGTCGAAGCTGCCTCATATGCTAAGATGACGGCGAAACACGTAGCTCAATTCATTGAGAAAAATATCATATGCCGCTATGGGGTACCACATGAGATGATCAGCGATAATGGAACGCACTTCCAAGACGAATGCACGGAATTATTACAGAAATATCATATCAAGCATCACAGATCATCACCTTACAGGCCACAAACAAATGGTGCGGTCGAATCGGCCAACAAAAATGTGAAAACTATCATCGAAAAGATGACAGAAAATTACAAGGATTGGTCAAGCAAGCTACATTTCGCCCTTTGGGGTTATTGAACCTATGTTCGTACATCAACGGGGGCTACCCCTTTTTCTTCGGTCCATGGAGTTGAAGCTGTACAACCAATAGAGCTTGAAATCCCTTCTCTTCGAATCGAATTGGAAAGCCAACTAGATGAAATCGACTAGATTAGAGCAAGATATGATGAACTAGTCTTACTTGATGAAAAACGCTTGGCAGCTTTGGTCCAAACCTACCAACATCGTATGGCGCGACATTTTAATAAGAAAGTCAAGACTAGGAACATAAAAGAGGGTGACCTGGTGCTTAAGGCACTTCGTAAAAATGTGTTAGATCCAAGAGGAAAATTCAGACCGAATTGGTCAGGCCCGTACATTGTTAAAGCCATCTTGTCTGGCGGAGCGGCACAATTGGTAGACATGGACGGTAACGGTTTCAACAATTTAACCAACTTGGATCAACTCAAGAAATTCTATGCCTAGTCGCATGGGTTCATGACCCAATAGAGCTACGTTCGGCCTGATTCCTTTTTAAGGATACGTAGGCAACCCCTCAAGGGGGCCCGGCCACTTTAAAAAAAATAAAATCCTCCCTCTGTCGATCAAGTATATGCGTCAGTTCAGCATTGCGTCACTGCAAAAAAAAAGGGAGGTTTTGCCGCGACACGGGAATTTCCACCGTGCCACGGTGGACATTCCGAGGGTGAGGTTTTGCCGCGACACGGGGATGTCCACCGTGTCACGGTACAGTCCACTGTGGCACGGTGGAACTGAGAAAAAAAAAATTGCCGTGACGCGGCCGTGTCACGGAATTTTTCACCGTGACACGGTGGAATTTCAGATTTTCCGATTTTTTTTAGTGACGCAGTCTTTGCGAATTTATTATTTGTTCGAGTTTTTTTTATTCTTCCATTGCGTCCGACTCCTTCACTCGGATAAATAAATAAAAAAAAAAGTCATTGTAATTTTTTATTTAAGGCTAAAATAAATATGCCATTATTGAAATAAATGTGACTACAATTATTGGCATCATACGCCTTATTTTAAATAAAAAAATAATAAATCATAAAAGCAAAGCAATACTGATCTAATCCCTCTTCACTTTAGGAACCTCAATCTCTTTTTCAACCAGGTCGACCTTCACCATTAATGTGTCTTTTGTATCCCGAACCGTCATACCCCCAGTCAAACTTTCACCCTTTCACCTTTCCTAAAATTCTTCGGTTGTTTCTCTCTATAGACCATCTTCTCTTTACCCTTCCCTTTCACATAATTCTTCCTCTTCGGCATTATAGGAGTCTTAAACTCAATCCCTTGTTTTCTTGGACCTAGACGATCTTTAGGAGGTGCTTTCTTATTTCCAAGACGACTCTTCACATCAGATTTGCGTGATCCGAATCGTTCCCTCCTACTTCTAGGGTTCAACCATGCCTTGTATGCATTAGATAAAGGAGGAGGAGCTTGGTCACTTGCAGAAACGGTCCACAAAGGTCTTCCAATCCAATAAATCTCGTACATGTGAACGTTACTTTCATGCAACGATACTTCACGAGGACTATCGTTATAGCGTGGAACTACTTGTTCAAGTCCATACTGCCACATCAGTCGAGAAGGACAATAAAAAGTCAGTTTTGAGATACTAGGAACATGGCAATATAGAGTATCATTCGTACCAACCTTCCTAGTAAGCCTCCACCAAGGCACCACCCAACGAATGGAAAATTTCCTCTTTGCAAAGAAATTTTTCCAGTCTTCATGCGACATGTTCACAGAGTAATTCTTTTTCCTGCGGACTAGATCGTTAGGGCCATATTTTTAAATATCGTCGGGGGCTTAAAATAGTTCTAAACGCTCCATCAACCAAATCTGCGAAAAAAAAAATCAGTCGAAAAAAAAATGTAGATTTTCCGTGACACGGCAGACTTCACCGTGTCATGGCAGAGAGCCACCGTGACACGGTGCCTGTTTTGTGTCACGGGGGCTAATCGAAGCGTATTTTTACCTGCAGCAATACCAGAGAGCCCTTCCTGATGGCTTTCCGGTCAGCTTTTGCTTCGTCAAGGCCACGAAACCTTTCTCCAAGGCACGTAGGCATAGGAGACCTCCCAGATTCAACATGTTCAAGCACAGACGCTAGACAAGCATGCCCTACCCTACTGTTTGCAAATAAAAGCTTGCTAAACATGCAAAAAATATATGCCCTTCTACAATATACATGATAAGACTCAGAGATAGGGCGATTAAAATATAAATTTGCAAGTTTTTCTAAGTCTACCTCATTACCACACACAATTCTATTTAAAATCTGGATCTGTTAGATTCAGATGGCGTTCAAAATCTTGGTAATAATATTCACGTAGGGTAGGCATGGCAATAAGATTTCTAGCAGGAAATCCAAAGATTGCACCGAATTCCTCCGGCAGGGGACAAATTTCATCGTAATCAAATTTGAAACAATGTGTTTCTGGACTTCAATATTCTAATGCTGCCCTAAGAAAATCATGTTCAATCGCCACATGCCTCAGTGCTAGTAAACCCCTGACATGAAACAATTCTAACTCTCTTTTGTCAGCATTGGTCAAAGAATAAGACCAGTCGTGCAATGTATTATCAAAATTCTGAGACATTATTATTGAAATATGAAATTCTAATTATTTTGTGTTTTGTAATTATGCATATCACGAATACACTGGTCCTATTTTATAGCAAAAGCGCTCAGAACTACTCATAAATTATCTTTCCATACGCGCAAACCACACCGTTGTAGAACATGCGCACCGTGACACGGGAAGTCCCACCGTGTCACGGGAATTTTTGCCTCGACACGGTAGATTTTGCCGTGACACGGTGTACAGTGCCGTGTCGCGGCATCCCATGCGTTTTCTTTTTTATCTTTTCCCATATCTATCCGGATTTTTTTTGGTATTTTTCACCGTTTATTTTTCAGTTTTCTGAGAGTTTCATTCCTAATAAATTTCTCAACTTTTTTATTTTTATTATTATTATCATTTCATTTTTATTATTTATTTTTATTTATTTATTCATTACTTTAGTATTTTATTCTTTTTTTCTTTATCATTTATATATTTACTTATTTATTCTATTTATTATTTCCTTGTCCTTTTATTTCTTTTTCTTTTGGGGAAGGTCGGTACCCTCCACTTACTCCACTTACATTTTTTGTCGCGTCATTAATAAATACACGATCACACACAATGAGTCTCAAGCACACACTAACACACACTAATAAATGCATAAACTGTGAATAATATACAAAATGAGTCATAATAAATAAACAGCGTCAAGTATCATCACAGTATGTACAGATAAAGACCCTCGGTCAAAAGTCTGTAGAACTAGAAGAGTTGGGATCAGTATCATCTCCAGCCTGTGAATACAGGAACGGTGAGCCAAAGAGTCCCGCCATCATCCGAGTACGGGGAGTAGTGTCCCTACTAGTCCTTGTGACTCCAGCAGCAGTCAAACTCAAAGCAGGACCCGTCCAACTGGCAAACGGTGTCGATTGACTCAAAGACATGGGAATCGTCGGTGGAGGCATCGTCCCATACATTGGAACTGAAAATAAACCCGACACCGGTGGAGGAATCCCAGACGATGGAACTGAAAATAAACCAGGATCCACGGGAGTCTAAACAGGCCTAAACTCAGGCTGTGAAGGCTGTGAAAACGACTGTCGCTGCCCCTGACCCTGAAAGCGATGGGAAGACTGAGGTTGCTGCCACTTAGCCTCCTGAAACGGCTGAGTAATCTGAGGCTCCCGCTGAGACTGAGAATGCCGATGAACCTTAGGAGATCGTCTACCACGGCCAAGCTCACCCTTGTCCGAGCCTCTATGCCTCGAGCGCGAGCGGGACCTCCGTTGCTCCTGAAAGATACAAAATCAAAAGGCGTCAACAATGCAAAATAAAACAAATGGTAGAAGTAGAAAATATGAGCATACCTCAAGAACATCGCTAGAACTGCTCCGACAACTCGCACCACACCGAAGCTTGATGATGCAGTACTTCAGTGCGTCAACCAGCTTCATGAATACCATCATCTCCGAGCGGTTAGGCTGAGAACAAAACAAAGAAAAATCAGTAACAAGCGGTGTTAAAAGGATGAATAATGCATCAAAAACTTACCGGCTCAAAAACCTCGGGCAGAGACTCCTGCGCCTGTCCGAAACCCTCTGGCGCGTCAGCAATATGGTCCTCGGTAATACCAATCGGCCCTGGATAACGGACAGATTGAGGCGGAATCTCAATTCTCCCCACGGGGCAAACAATCGTTTGAAAATACGATCGAATAATCAAGTTATTCGACTATTTAAACAGAGACTAGTGACAAAAATCCTCAAAAGAAATCATACCTCAGGAAGGCGGGGTGGAGGAGCCAAAGAGGGAAGTAAGTCCTGCGCATAATCACCCTCCATGTGCACAAGCTCCTGCCAGGAAAAGTGTAGCGCTCTCCCCTGTCTATCAACTCCCTAAGCAAGCGCGAGTCCAGCATCGACTCCGGTGGAGATGAAGGCACCACAAAGCGATCACCACTGTGCTGACGAACGTCACACTCCCCCAAATACCAGACAAAGCGTCCGGTACCAACCAAAACAGTGCGGTGCGCTGAAAGATGCAAGGCCTCGGGAAGATTAGTCATCCCGGCCCAAGGACGATACTGGACATCAATAACAACCTGAAAACCATAAAAAGTTGGCATGAAACACCGGAAATAACGTCAGAGAGAAAATAACAGGCAACAAAACTAATTCTTACGCCAACAAAAGAAGTGCCTCGGCGTAGCAGCTCGCGCAGCGCAGAGACAAACTCCACCCGTGACTCTCCTCTGTCACGCCAGCTGGCCCCGACAGGGAAGTCTTGAACCCCTCCACGACGCCGTCGAGGAGCCAATCCTGGGAAGTACTCGTAGAGCCATAGCTGCAATGAAAAGTAATCTTTGAGCACATGAGTCGAACAAATTAAAATAAAACAAGAAGAGGAAAGGATCATCACCTTTACGACTCTCCATAGACCGTAGATAGTGATGGGAGACCCGTCGTTCAACTGCCTACAACCATGACCCAACGACAAGAGAAGGTCGGCGTATCCGAGGCTGACTCAACAAAAGGATCCTATCTCACTGATCCTGACTAAATAAGGGAGGTAGCAAAGGAGTGCACGTGAACTCCTATCAGGAGAAAGAGTCATGGAGATCAAAATCAGATTTAAGATCCGCACTCGCTGCTCAGCCGATGTCTCCTCCATGACAAAACCACGAGCTAGAACCGAAGCCAGCTCCGATCGCCCGCTCCTAGGACCACCTCGAGACACTGGCTGGGTCCTGATATGCTGAACGATCGGACCTAACAAATCGGCTGCCTCAGCCGCTCCACAAGAAAGATCAGACATCTGTGCTACGGCCCAGTCAGTGAAGCGCAGACCGCTAATCATGCTAAAGTCCAGAGGGGTCACTGTCATCTCCCCCCAAGCAAAGTGAAAGGTGTTGGTAGTATCCCAAAAATACTCCAACAATGCGCGAACGACTGTCGCACCGCAACTCCGGGGGCTGCGAAACCCTACTACCGCCGAATAAAAATCCACGAAACCAGCCGATTCCCATAAGGCGTTCGTAGCAGGATCCCTCGTGATAATCCGGTAAGTCGAGGAATCAAATCTCCGGCTCCAGAACCGTGGTGGCGAAGCGTGCCGTCGACTATGCCGGCAAGTGGGCGATGAGAAACGTGGTTCTCACGACACAAAACCAACTGGTCCGAAGTCCACTGAGGTGGAACCCACCTACCTCTACTCGTAGAAGCCCGAGGCTCAGACTCTAAGACGTCGTCGTCCATACCCTCGGGAATCGTGGGAGTGTCCTCCCGAAAAGCCCGATGCCGGCCATGGGTGGAAAGATCGCGATCCCGTCGCCTAGGCATGCTATTATAAAAATAAAAATCTAAATGCTTAGCATCATTTCCTAAGACATTTAGTTTGAGTTGCATTTTAATAAAAAAATCTAAATGTTTAGCATCACTTCCTAAGTTATTTAGTTATTTATCGCATTATACGCTAAATTTTTACCTCAATGCTAAAAATTGGCAAAATAAAGGAATTATTTATAGTATTTAGTTTCTCCATGACGAATTAATACTATGTTCTCCTAATTGCATGATACTATGTTCTCCATGACAATGTAGTACATACACAATACAAAGCACGTCTCAAAATTGCACAAAAACAATAGATAGACGCATCATAACATATCTTACAGGATCTACAACCAACGTGTCATCGTTTCAAGTGCAAAAGAAACAACATGAACAACAAGGAACACCATTTACCACAAGTAGTACCAAATATGGTGATTTTGCTCAATTCTTCACCCAATCATGCAATTTTTGTCTCAAATCGCTCACAAACACGCATACATACATGTGCAAGAAAATTCATAGCAAGAATTTCAACATAAACCTCAAAATCAAAAAATCCCCAAATTGATTTTTAAGGGTTTTTAATGAAATTACTCATTTGAAGCAAATTCGAGGCAAAATCAAGGGCAAATTACATAGATCCTTGTAGAGAATCGAAAATGAGGAAAGTAGCAAAAAATTAAGGCAGAATTGATGAAGATTTGAGCTCCAAAATCTCGAAAAACCGCGAAGATCAGAGTAGCCGCCGCGACACGGTCAGGCAACGCCGCGACACGGTAAGTACAAGGGTCGCCGGAGCTCCGATAAATGGCAACAGCAGCACCGCAACGAGCAGCAGCAAATTTCAGCGAAAAAAGAAAAATAAAAAAAGAAGAGGAAAACGCAGAACCACCGTGACACGGGGAGGGATCTCCGCCTGACGGGCAATAACACCGAGCGCCGGTGAGCCGCGGTCGAGACACGGGAACCGAGCAGTTAAAAAAGGAAATTTTTTTGGGTGAAAACAGGACAAGAAAGAAAAATGGTGAATGAGCAAAATGGGAGAAATGGTTGATATTTAAAGCCAAAAGTAACCGTTGCATGACCCCGTTACCGTTCCGCATTTTCCGTTATCAAGCAACGGTGTACAGGCACGTGAAAATAAGCGCGTGGAATTTTTTTTTTGTTCTAAAAATTCCCACGACACGGGAATTGGTCCCGTCTGACGGCAAAACACTACCGTGTCGCGGGACGTGTCCACGTGGCACGGGGTTCAGGAGGTTATTTTGCACATTTTTCGAAGCTAGCAACGAATATTTCTGGTATTTTTGACCAAAGCTGCACGATTTTCCGCGCAAATTGGACAGTTAATTTTTCGGTAAAATTACGCGGAAAATTCTAACTGACGGTTGGAAGGTACCAAAATTACTATTTTGCCCCTAGAGGCATTAAAGTCATTTTTTTGTCGATATTTTAAGCACCAAATATGGTCGGATAATCGACTTGAAGGTGTAAATCATCTGCGGCCCACGTTCGGGGGGGGGGGGGGATAATCGAACCATCGTACACTTGCGAATTTCAGCGATTATAGTAGTCGTCGGCTTTCCTCAAGCTTGGAAAGCGTTATCGGTGGATTTTTCTTCAAGTATAGAAAACCGCCAAGTCGGCTTTCCTCAAGCTTGGAAAGCGTTATCGGTTGATTTTTTTCAAGTACAGAAAACCACCAAGTTGGCTTTCCTTAAGCTTGGAAAGCGTTATCGGTGGATTTTTCTTCAAGTATAGAAAACCGCCAAGTCGGCTTTCCTCAAGCTTGGAAAGCGTTATCGGTGGATTTTTCTTCAAGTATAGAAAACCGCCAAATTCCTTTGTCGGCTTTCCTCAAGCATGAAAAGCATCATCGGTGGATTTCTTCAAGCATAGAATGACACCAAATTCATATATCGACTTTCCTCAGGCATGGAAAGTATCATCCGGTAGGTTTCTTCAAGCTTAGAAAACTACCAAACTCCTCAGTCGGCTTTCCTCAGGCATGTAAAGCGTTTTAACGAATGTCATCCGGTGGATTCCTTCAAGCATAGGAAGCTGCCAAATTCATTTGTCACCGATACACTGGAGCCAGATACGTATTCTACCCTTTTACTCTTTTATCTGTGGAATTAACATTTTTCTGCAGGTTTCGGCGTATACAGAGTGATTTAGGATCGCAAAACGTCTTAATCATTCTCCGTCCCTATCGACTACTTTGACTATCGTTTTCGAAACTGACGTTTCTACAAACTCAGTCAAAGTGGGGGCTTCTGTAGACACCTAAAAATGTCTCCCCAAAACCAAACCCGATGATAAACCTTTCAACGCCACTATTGGTCGGGTTCAGTATTTAATCCCGAGAGTGCTTAAAAAATCGTATTTGATTAAAATCGTATTTTTGAACAGTCCATGGATTAGTCTTGATGTTTGATAAAAGCATAGTTATAATTTCAGCCCAAATTTATTATTTAATTTTAGCCCAAACCTTTTTTTATTTATTGGTTTTTTATTTATTTTTGGCCCTAACCTTTTATTTATTTTATTTAATTATTTTCTTATTTTAGCCCAAATAATAATAAATCAGAAAAAGGCCCGAAATTATCAATCGGCACTTAAAATGCTGAACGAAATTAGGGTTAAAAAATGTATTTAGACGGAAAAGCGGGCTGGGAATTCCCGCGCCACGGCAGGTACCCACCAAGTCACGGGAATCATTCCCGTCTGGCGGTGGGATTTCCCGTGACACGGGAAATCTGCCGTGACACGGGAAATCTGCCGTGACACGGGAATTTCCGCGTAAACCCTTGACGTGTTTTCTTCCCCGTTTACCAAAAATTTCCCGCGTCACACTAAAAGTGCATTGTGTCACGGGAACGTTTCCCGTCTAATGGTGGGACTTCCCGTGTCACGGTACAATTTGCCGTGTCGCGGGATACTTTTTTAGGGTTTTTATCATTTTAGGGTTCCATTGCTCCCTCACCACATTTTCTCTATAAATACCCCCTAATTTCTGATGTACGGGGTAGGAATTAATTCTCTATTTTTCTCTCTTCTATGCTTTAGCCTAAACACTAGCCTACCCTTCTCATTTCAAAATTTCTTCTTTAAGTACTCCAAGGAGTCCATACTTTACCCGTGGTTCTATCCTTAAGCCAAGGCGTGAAAGGTAGAACTGTTTGAGGGTTTGGCCCCAGATCAACTCTACTTTATTTAATTTAGTTATTGTTTTATTATTATTTCCTTGAAGTTACTAACTCGTTTATTATTTTGCAGTTGCAAACAAACATAATCAAAGTAAGAATTATGTTCCTTTTATTTCTATTATTTTTCTAACGATTTTATATTGTTGGGATTATTGCTAAATTGCTTCCAATATTAATGCTTATTCTATTATTTTTATTGATCACCATATTGCATGTTTAAAGGGAATATGTAAGTGAAAATCACGCTTAATAAGATAATTTGGACAACCGGTTTAGGTTCCTTTTTAATCTTGTTGTTTAATCAAGTGATCACGATATTTTAGAATTATGTGTTGCATTAATATTAAACCAATTTAGCCTAATAATAGTTTGGAGCAAATTGAATATTTTGTTTGTATGCCTTTGATATCGCAGGAATCACTTTTCACTATAAGAATCGAGTAGAGGCCAATACGGGCGAATGTGACTCCATGACTCACTTCGTACCATCATCTCTGATCCTCCTTTCGTGGTTCCGAACCATATGGAGTTAGTAATCTCATGGATTATGAATGGGGTGTAACCTTCACGGGTTAATCGATGTTGCCTTCGTTGTCCCTTATTCGTGGTTGCCTTTCTATGATCCGTAAACGGTTTACAAGTTCCTTAAAAACTTGTTGGCGTCTCCCTACTTTCCTTTTTCCTGATCGTATTATGTCGATTCCCACTTCCTATGAGTGCCAAGCATATTCACACATGCTTTTAACGTAGGCGCACTTCGAGCGACGCATACACTAACCCTTTTTGTCGGTGATGATAATGTTACTTTTAATCTAGGGAAAGTTTTAAAAGGGCCTACGCTAGAGGAAAATTGTTGTTATATTGATTTAATTGATATAATGGACGATATCTGTGATGATAGCTTGCCACATGTTCTTGCAAGAGATCCCCTGGAGGAAATTCTTTGTGAGAATTTATCTACAGACAATGCAAGCGTTTGGGGTGATGAGGTACAGGATATTGAAAGAGCTCTTTCCTTAAAAGAGTTAAACCCCAAGGAAACAATGAAGGTAGTAAATTTAGTTCAGGAATCGAAACCTGTAGAGGTCAAGAAACCTGAACTAAAACCTCTCCCTTCTCATTTAAAATATATTTTTCTAGATGAACATGAACTATACCCCGTGATCATCAGTACTGTACTTAATGACCTACAAACTTCCTAACTTCTAGGGGTTCTTCAAACCAATAAGAAAGCTATTGGGTACAGTATTGATGATCTCAAGGGTATTAGCCCTGATTTTTGTATGCAGAGGATATATCTAGAGGATAACTATAAGCCTTGCATTCAACCCCAAAGAAGATTGAGTCCTAACATGCAGGAAGTAGTCAAGAAAGAGGTTATGAAATTACTTGATGCAGGTATTATCTATCCTAATTCTGACTCCAAGTGGGTAAGTCCTGTGCAGGTAGTGCCTAAAAAATGTGGGATGACTGTGATAACTAATGAAAAAAATGAATTAATTCCAACTAGAACTGTAATAAGGTGGCGTATGTGTATTGATTATCGTAGACTGAATATCGCCACTAAAAAGGACCACTTCCCTCTTCCCTTTATAGATCAAATGCTTGAGAGGTTAGCTAACCATAAGTTCTTTTGCTATTTGGATGGGTATTCGGGATTTTTCTAAATTCTGATTCACCCTGAAGATCAGGAAAAGACAACCTTTACATGCCCTTATGGCACTTTTGCATATCGTAGAATTCCTATCGGTTTATGTAATGCACCCGCTACCTTTCAACGTTGTATGATGAGCATCTTTTCTAATTTCATAGAGTCTATTATGGAAGTTTTTATGGATGATTTTAGCGTGTATAGTTCTTCATTTGATTCATGTCTAATTAATCTCGCTAAAATTTTAAATTGATGTGAAGAATGCAACTTAGTTCTAAACTGGGAGAAATGTCACTTTATGGTGACAAAGGGAGTAGTTCTAGGTCACATTGCATCTGATAAGGGCATACAAGTAGACAAAGCTAAGATTTCAGTGATTGAGCAATTACCTACCCCAGTTAATGTTAAGGGAGTTAGAAGTTTCTTGGGTCATGCGGGGTTTTATCGTCGCTTTTTCAAAGATTTTTCTAAAATTGCTAAACCACTGACTCAACTTTTGCTCAAGGATGCTCCTTTTATTTTTATTGACGAGTGTCTTGAGGTTTTCAACAGGAATAAGCAGGCTTTGATATCGGCACCCATCATATGTGCTCCCGATTGGAATCTTCCTTTCGAGATCATGTGTGATGCAAGTGACTTTGCACTAGGAGTCGTGCTCGGACAAAGAAAGAACAAGGTTTTGCATGCTATTTATTATGCAAGCAAAACTTTGGATGAAGCCCAAGTCAACTATGCCACTACAGAGAAGGAGTTTCTTGCTGTTATATATTCTTTAGAAAAATTTAGATCATAATTTGTTGGTTCTTGTAGACACCTAAAAATGTCTCCCCAAAACCAAACCCGATGATGAACAACCTTTCACCACCATTATTGGTCGGGTTGAGTATTTAATTTTGGAGTGCTTAAATCCATATTTCCATTTCATAAACCAACCCAATTCCTAGCCCATTTCCCCAAACCATAACTTATTTTCCTCTTTTCGTGCCTTTAAACCCAAAATAATTCATTTCGTGTCCTTTAAAATCAATCGTTTCGTGTCCTTTTTATAAAAACGTTTATTCCATTTTATTTTTGTCCATAATCTGGGTCTAATGATTGAATATTTGGATGGGGATTTAAAAGAGCTTTCCAAAGATAAATTACAAGCCCAAATCCGAGTTATAACGAATAAGTTATGGCCAAAATATTAACCTGAGCCCAAACCGAACCTAAGCCCACCTTACCTACGACCCAATGATCATGTAGAGGGTCAAAATTATTTAATCCAATTCTTAAACTAATTAGAATTAATTAGAAGCCTCTATAAGTTTCTAAAAGATCTTAATTATCCTTTTTGAAAAGATAAGATTAAAGAGTTTGAAATTGAATAAAACTTTTCTTTTTGAAAATCCTATTTATATCCGAATTGAAAGACGTTCAAAGATAGACAGATATTATTTTCGTGCCTCATATGTTTTATCCAAATTTTATATGGTTAGATAGCCCTTGAAATTATCTTTCCAATGATATATTATAATATCAATTCCGAGCTATAACAGAAAAGATATGAATAAAATGTCAAACTCTATCCAAAACTGACCTATATTCTAAGCCTTAAACCTATATTCCTAATTACACCATTCTTCCCTTAAGCACTCCAAGGAGTCCATACTATACCCAAAGTTCTATACTTAAACCAAGGTGTGAAAGGTATAATTGACTGAGGGTTTGGACCAAATCAACTCTACTTTAACATGTGTTCTTTGTCTTTGATTGTGGTTGATCTTATTTATGACTAATGATTGCCAATGGACCGTTTTCACTTAGTAAATAGCATAAACATTAAAAATGGACAAAATTAATCCAGTTATTTTGTCTTTTAGTCTTCCGTGCTATTTGGTCATTAGGTCCTTTGTTTTTCACAACGTCCTCATGTCTAGCCATGCGATCATACCACGAGTCTTAATAAACTCACCTAATCACACATGTTGAGTCGTTGCACACACTTTGTCTTCGAGTAATGCACTTTATTGATTATGATCGTATACTAGGGCCATGAATGTATCGTTTTCCATCGTAATAGGAATGAGTGGAGTATTTCCCATCAGATTTCAAAATTGTTTCTTACGCTCTTCCTTTCCAATCTGAGTATTGAGTGAATGCATTAAGTGAGTTCATCCTTACAAAGTACTTGAGTCTAAAATCACTAGGAAATAGTTGGAAGAATAAGGGGAACGTCACTCCTTCCTTCTCTCCTTCCAATCAAAGCATCAACAACAAGAAACTTTTTTTTTTCACCAGGCGGCAAGAAGTTACTCATAAACAGCCATGAATACAATGCACGATGCATGCTTCTCACCAAGATTTCATGTTTTCTTCTTCTTTTGTTTCAAACCCTTCCCCCTAAAAAGTCTAGCATAGGTTCTCCTTACCCATGTGTCTATATGTCACATTTCTTACCTTCTTCATAAATGAGCATCTCTTTCTTACATTCGATCATGTGATAATAAAATAAATCATCAATTGGCGAACTAAACACAAGGTACACCAATGAATTGAGGCACCTTTGCAACCCTGTCATTCCCTATTAACCATTTAATCAGTTATCCATTTCTTTGTCAACCAATTTGAGCCTCGTCTAACGTTTGGCCTTCATTTTTTCAACCCACATTCACTCAACCCTGGAATTGTAAGATGTGCAATTTGTGTAACATTCAAAAAGCAAGTAAAAAAAAGAAGCGAAACAACAATAAAACAATGTCTAAAGGCAAGTGTTCCAATGTCTTTGATATGAACATGTCTCAAATTGCGTCTCTCATCGAGTGCTTGGTACCGTGCCTGAGAAACATGAATGCTAAGTGAGTGATGGACCGCATGATCTGAGATTGCCTACATTGATTCAAAAGAATAAAAAAAAAAGAAAGAAAAAAAATCAAAACAAAAAAATGTTGAAAATAAAACTTGCAAAGTCCAATTCACAATTGCATATCTTGGGGATTCTCTCGGGTATGGAGCCTTGTACCCTTTTCTTCTTTAAACCATCAACTTAACCATATTACAACCCTTGAAAGACCTCTTTGAGGTGTACATACACTTGTGCAAAGTTCGGTTAGAGCTACGTTGGCCTGTTTCCTAACGGATACGTAGGCAACCTCACATTGAGGTGCGGCCACATTCAATATTCATATCTATGCATGATCGAGTCAAAGAATATCAATGCTTACCCCTACCCATTTAGAGATAGACTTGGGGGCTTAAACCCACATCATTTAGCCTACCCAGCCTAAAGAGTCACCATTTTGACTCTTCTCACATAAATTTCCATCACCATAGCCTTTGCAGCCAGCCTTAGTATCACATTCACACACTTCACTCACACATCCATATCCATATCAATCATCCTCCCCTTTAAGAACCCTTTTTCATGAAATCTTGTTTTAACACTGTGCATGCTTCGTCATCTTTCAAGACAACATTCATTAGAAGAAACATTGTATACTTCCTTAGCTTCCTGATCTGAGCAAAATTCATTGTTTCATGCATCGCATATCGTGATTAGATCCTTGACCTAAGAAACATTCATTATGCAATACTCATCAACCACTTCATCTATATACGTGGTTAGTTTCCAGACCTAAGTGACGTTCAAGATCATTTCTTTACGCCATATATGATGCTTAGCTCCATGACCTAAGTTCATTCATCTATCGTGTCACATGATGTAATTAACCTTAGCCTCCTGGCCTAAGAACATGCATCATGCATACATTATTTCCAAGAAAATCAATTCAATCCATACGATTCATTTCGTCTTGCTCAAGTTCAAAACTTCTTCCTTTATTTCATTGTTTTCTTTTAGGGAAGTTTAAGAAAAATTTCAAAAATTTTATCGAGGGAAGTTTGAATATAAAATTTCTTTTTTCACGTCTTTCTTTTTCAGGAGAAAATCGGTACCCTCCACTCGTCTCTTGACAAAAATTGACGGAATTTTTTTGCTTTTGCATCTTCGTTTAATTTGCTTGTGTCTGCACACACACATATACACACACACACACAATCACAAGTCATACACATGTCGTGTCACATCAAGTCAAACTTGGTCAAGTCAGTGGTCAAGTTAATCACAATATATACGAGTCCATTGGCAAATTTATTTTTGCAGGTCTCATCTACAGCCCACGTTCGGGGACAAGCGAACCAACTACAACCCACGTCCGGGGACAAGCGGACCATGTACAACCCACGTCCGGGAATAAGCGGACCATCTACAACCCACGTCCGGGGACAAGCGGACCATCTACAACCCACGTCCGGGGACAAGCGGACCATCTACAGCCCACGTCCGGGGACAAGCGGACCATCTATAGCCCACGTTCGGGGACAGGCGAACCATTTACAACCCACGTTCGGGGACAAGCGAACCAACTACAGCCTACGTCCGGGGACAAGTGGACCATCTACAGCCCACGTCCGGGGACAAGAGGACCATCTACAGCCCACGTTCGGGGACAATCGAACCACCATCATTTCACGGCGCAAGGTTCTCGATACACAAAGACTTGCAATCTCATCATCCGTCGACTTTCCTCAAGCATGGAAAGTATTATTCGGTGGATTTCTTCAAGCATAGAAAACCGCCAAGTCGACTTTCCTCAAGCATGGAAAGCGTTATCGGTGAATTTTTCTTCAAGTATAGAAAACCGCCAAGTCGGCTTTCCTCAAGCATGGAAAGCGTTATCGGTGGATTTTTCTTCAAGTATAGAAAATCGCCAAGTAGTCGGCTTTCCTCAAGCATGGAAGGCATTATCGGTGGAATTCTTCAAGAATAGAATGACACCAAATTCATACGTCGACTTTCCTCAAGCATGGAAAGTGTCATCCGGTATGTTTCTTCAGGCTTAGAAAGCTACCAAACTCATCTGTCGGCTTTCCTCAAGCATGTAAAGCATTTCAACATACGTCATTCGTTGGATTCCTTCAAGCATAGGAAGCTACCAAACTCATTTGTCACCGATACACTAGTGTCAGTTACGCATTCTATCCCTTTACTCTTTTATCTGTAGAACTATCATTTTTCTGCAGGTATCGGCGTATACAGAATGATTTAGGATCACAGAACGTCTTAAATCATTCTCCGTCCCTATCGACTACTTTGAATATCGTTTTCGAAACTAACGTTTCTACAAACTCAGTCAAAGTGGGGGCTTCTGTAGACACCTAAAAATGTCTCCCCAAAACCAAACCCGATGATGAACAACCTTTCACCACCATTATTGGTCGGGTTGAGTATTTAATTTTTGGTGTGCTTAAATCCATATTTTTATTTATAAACCAACCCAATTCCTAGACCATTTCCCCAAACCATAACTTATTTTCCTCTTTTCGTGCCTTTAAACCCAAAATAATTCATTTCGTGTCCTTTAAAATCAATCATTTCGTGTCCTTTTTATAAAAACGTTTATTCCAGTTTATTTTAGTCCATAATCTGGTTCTAATGATTAAATATTTGGATGGGGTTTTAAAATAGCTTTCCAACGATATATTACAAGCCCAAATCCGAGTTATAACGAATAAGTTATGGCCAAAATATTAAACTGAGCCCAAACCGAACCTAAGCCCACCTTACCTACGACCCAATGATCATGTAGAGGGTCCAAATTATTTAATACATTTCCTAAACTAATTAGGATTAATTAGAAGCCTCTATAAGTTTCTAAAAGATCTTAATTATCCTTTTTGAAAAGATAAGATTAAAGAGTTTGAAATTGAATAAAACTTTTCTTTTTGAAAATCCTATTTATATCTGAATTGAAAGACGTTCAAAGATAGACAGATATTATTTTCGTGCCTCATATTTTTTATCCAAATTTTATATGGTTGGATAGCCCTTGAAATTATCTTTCCAATTATATATTATAATATCAATTCCGAGCTATAACGGAAAAGATATGAATAAAATGTCAAACACTATCCAAAACTGACCTATATTCTAAACCTTAAACCTATATTCCTAATTACACCATTCTTCCCTTAAGCACTCCAAGGAGTCCATACTATACCCAAAGTTCTATACTTAAACCAAGGCGTGAAAGGTATAATTGACTGAGGGTTTGGACCAAATCAACTCTACTTTAATTTAATTTTCATTTGATTTATATTTTTATTGAAGTTACTAACAGTTTATTCATGATGTAGCAATTTAAAGGAACGCGCAGAATGTGAGTAATTAATTAATTAAATTAATCTTAATTTATTTTTAATATTGCTAGTATCATGATTAGGGTTGTTATTATTATTATTTGATTTGGCTAACACTATTATTGTTAAATTGCTTCCAATATTAATGTTTATTCTATTATATTTTTTATTGATCACCATATTACATGTTTAAAGGGAATATGTAATTGAAAATCACGCCTAATAAGATAATTTGGACAACCGGTTTAGAATCCTTTTTAATCTTATTGTTAATTGAAGTGATCACCAAATTTTTAGAATTATGTGTGCATTAATTTTAAACCAATTTAGCTAAATAATAGTTTGGAGCGAATTGAATATTTTGTTTGTATGCCTTTGAGATCGCAGGAGTACTTTTCACAATAAGAATCGAATAGAGGCCAATACGGGCGAATGTGACTCCACGACTCACTTCGTACCATCATCTCCGATCCTCCTTTCGTGGTTCCGAACCATATGGAGTTAGTAATCTCATGGATTATGAATGGGGTGTAACCTTCACGGGTCAATCGTTGTTGCCTTTCGTTGTCCCTTTATCGTGGTTTCCTTTTATGATCCGTGAACGGTTTACAAGTTCCTTAAAAAACTTGTTGGCGGTTCCCTACTTTATTTTTCCCTAATCGTTGTCCCTAATCGTATTATGTCAATTCCCCTTCCTATGAGTGCCAAGCATATTCACCACATGCTTTTATGTAGGCGCACTTCAAACGACGCCTACAGTTCTAAAGTCATTGTTTTTACTGACCATGCAGTGTTGAAGTACTTGATAGCTAAGGCGGAATCAAAGCCAAGGCTACTCCGATGGGTTCTTTTGCACCAAGATTTTAACATCGAAATAAAAGATAAAAAGGAAGCAGAGAACGTAGTGGCAGACCACTTGTCACGTATCAGGTATGATGAGGGTAAGGATTCTCTTCCTATAGGTGATTCTTTCTTTGATGACAACCTTTATGCAGTTGTAGAGCAACACCCATGGTATGCCGATTTTGCTAATTATTTAGTGGGTGGTACTCTACCTCTTGACTTGTCCTATCAACAAAAAAAGAAATTCCTTTGTGATGTTAAGCATTTTTTTTGGGATGCTCCTTTTTTGTTTCGTGAGTGTGCAGATGGATTATTTCGCAGGTGTGTTCCCAAATGGGAAGTCCACGGTATGCTTACTAGTTGCCACACCTCACCATATGGAGGACATCATGGCCCCACTAAAACGGTGGCCAAGATTAATGAGTCGGGTTTTTATTAGCCTACAATGTTTAAGGATGCTAACACTTTTGTGCAGGCTTGTGACTCTTGCTAGAGGACTGGCAACATCTCACGGCGGCATGAGATGCCTCAAACCGGAATTCTAGAACTTGAAAATTTTGATGTTTGGGGTGTTGATTACATGGGACCGTTCCCTTCTTCAAAAGGGAACCTGTATATACTTGTCGCCGTCGACTACGTATCCAAGTGGGTTGAGGCCATCGCTACTCCTACTAATGATGCCAAGGTGGTCCATAGACTTTTTAAGAAGACCATCTTTCCAAGATTTGGCGTGCCTAGAGCGATAATCAGTGACAGAGGATCTCACTTTCATGAGCGGAAGTTAGACACCCTCCTCAAAAAGTATGGTTTCTACCATAGGACAGGTTTAGCCTACCACCCCCAAACTAGTGGCCAAGTTGAAGTTTCTAACCGTGATATCAAGGCCATTCTAGAGAAGGTGGTAGCAAAGTCAAGGAAAGATTGGAGCGATAAGTTGGATGACTCCCTTTGGGCGTCCATAACTGCATTCAAGACCCCTACAGGTACTACTCCATATAGACTCGTGTACGGTAAAGCATGTCATCTCCCGGTCGAATTAGAATATAAGGCATATTAGGCTATTAAGGAGTTAAATTTGGATGCCAAACTAGCGGGAGAAAAGAGGTTACTTCAACTTAACCAACTCGATGAGTTTAGGTTGACGGCCTATGATAATGCCCGTGTTTAGATGGAGAAGACAAAGAGGTGGCACGACAAGATGATCCTTCCGAGAGAATTCAAAGAGGGTGATAAAGTGTTGTTGTTCAACTCTTGACTTAAATTATTCCCAGGGAAGTTGAGGTCAAGGTGGTCGGGTCCTTTTATTGTAAAAAGGGCCAATAAATTCGGTTTGTGAAGGTTTTCGATGAACATGGTAACGAGTTCAAGGTTAATGGCCAAAGACTCAAGCTATATCATGAGGGGGCTACGATTGGTGTATATGAATTACTTCACCTAAGCGGTTTCGATTCACTTTGAGCTTCAATGTGGTAAGAGGGTCGTGCGGGACCTAGATAACCAGCGCTTTGCGGGAGGCAACCCATATTTCTTGCTTTCTAGACTAATTTTTTCGTTATTTTTATTTTTTATTTTTTTAGAGAGGTGAGGAGGGTCAAATTTTACCTTTCATGAGTGTTTTGTACAGGTTTTAGATCACAAAGTACGGATATTTCAAGAGAAAAAGGCGAAGAAAAGAGAAGCTATAGATTGGGTACGGGCCCGATCGGCGCAACTAAGGGTCAGAATTGAGCATAATTTCGCCCGATTGGGCGCAAAATATGGATTTTATCAAAGCATATAATCGCTCGATCGGGCGAAGCACGCCCGATCGGGCACGCAAGTGAGGAAGAAAATTAAGGGAAACTTCACCCGATCGGGCGAGGCCGCCTGATCGGACGGAAATTTGGAGAAATCGAGTGCCACGAAACGATATATCGGGCGAAGCTCGCCCAATCGGGCGATCAATCTGGCAATTTTGAGGTTCGTGTTCGCGCCCGATCGAGCGGAGGTCGCCCTATCGGGTGCGCACTTCACATTCTAGAAGAAACTAATTTCGCCCGATTGGGCGCGCCTATTTTCGGGAGGATTAATTCCTCCTTCCCCCCCTTTCTTTTATTTTTCTTTCTTACTTCTTCTTCTTTATTCACTTTCTCTCTTTAAAACCTCCATTTTCAAACCTTCAACCTCACTTTCTTTCCAAGATCTTCTCAAATTCATCCATCAAAACCTTAAAATTTTTACATATTCTTAATCCTCACACCTTCCTCTACATTTTCCACCCACTTTCTCCCACTTTCTCTCATAATTTCTTAAAACCCTTAGAGAGAGAAAGCTTCAATACCCAAATTTCTATCTACAAATGGCTTCCAAACAATCTATACAACAAAGGGGCGAAAGTTCGAGGCAACAACAACCAATGGTCGACCCGAAGCTTCAAATACCGGGATGGGAGGAGGTTATTATCACCTCTACGGAACAACGGGTAAGGATGCTCAATCTCATCGAGAGGCAGGTAATCTCTACCCGTTTTGTTCAACATCCTACATTATCTAGATTAGGTCTTGATAAACATGTAGAGAAATTATTTAAGGGTATAGGCATGAGTGGTTTCTTCCAAATGCATCATGATACTTATGATTACTTGACATTAGAATTTATTTCTAGTTTTAATGTTATTAAAATGAATGCTTTGATCACTCATGTACAATTCCGATTGCTAAACAACGATGTGCGATTAACTCTAAAAGAATCTGGGAAGTTGTTTGAGCTAAAATCGGACAAACCTATCGAACCCTCCCAAGACCACATTGCCGTGGTCTACAAGAGACTCACCGGGGAGGGTTTGATTAACCTCCAACACGCCAAAGGGACGTGGATTCAACATCCCGTCCCAAAGTTTTGGCAAAGGTTTGCCGGTCTCACAATTTTTGGGAGGCATGAACCGGTAAACGTGAGGAGGGATGAACTAGAATTGTTGGCATCCTATATGATCCCTAATGTTGAGAAATTAAACATACCTCATAGGATTGCCAACCTCTTTCAAAGGGCGGCCAATGCGGCCGAAACGGGTAGGTCTAGGGCACCTATCTATTTTGGGGGTTGGTGACCCATATTGCTATTAAACACCTAGGATGGAACCCAAATGGGCATAGGAAAGTAGTGGGTCCAACCATCATGGACCTAGATTACTTAGGGAGCCTAAACTGGGTGCAACCCATGGGCGGTGAAACTTGGTGGAAAGTCCACCGGGAATCGGGTAGGAGAGACCAAGCTTTTACCCTACCCAACCCCGCCTTGACCAAATTTGAGAAGGGGAAGCCTTCTTACACATTCGAGATAAACGATCAAGGCGAGGTTCAAGAACCTTACCCTTTACCACAACCCTACCATCCCCCCCAACACCATTCACCACACTACCCTCAACAACCACCCCAACCCTTTACCTATGGCATGCCCACCTCCTCTGTCGATTATAACATCGACCCCAATGCCCCTTATGACTTTTCGGCTTTTCGGAGCCAACTAGACCGTATAGAGATGGGGCAAGGGAGAGTAGAGGGCATGGTGCAAAACCTAGATTCAAGGTTAGGCACTTTGGATAGTCGGGTGGGTCTTATAGAGAGGAACCTCGGGAGGGGTTTATACCCGATGTACGATGATTATGCACGCCGAGGGGCTATTCCCCCCGAGGCATTAGTTCCCGATTGGTTCCAATACCCCCAAGGAGGGTATTCCACCCCCGGAGCTTTTGGTACTTATGTGGACTACTCTTTAGTCCATGGATATGCGGGTGATGCTCCTTTTGGGGGTATGGGGGGAAATGTGAAACCTAACTACTTTGCAGGTGGTTCGGGTTATGGTGGTGCTGGAACGAGCTAGGTGGTGCCGGCTCAAGCTATGGAGGAGGGTACGAGAGGATGGATGATGATGAGGAGTAGCTTCTCCTAGCTACCTTCCCAAGTCAATGAGGGAATTGCTTGATTTGGCTTGGGGGGGGGGGATTTCTTGTATATATGGTAACTCTCTCTCTCTTTTCTCTATTTAATGCTTTTCTAGTGTAGTTTTTATTGCTTTCCTTTATGAAAAAAATACAAAAAAATTTGAAAAAAACAAAAAATTCAAAAATACGTTCCAATGATTGTAAATCATGCTTCCCTGTGTCCCATACTTAGAAAATATCATTTTGATTCTTGGTATATGATAATGAGCTTTGTGAATTTGTTAATTATGATTTTAAGTTTAATTGTTTGGATTCCTAAATATCCGTCAATTTTGTCCAACTCTTTGTGAATATAACGCTTGACTAGTTGATTTGGTTAAGAATGTGTGATAGTTCCTGGTAGGTCAATGAATTTGAGTATTGGTTTGCAACTATTAGTAATGTTTATATAGCTCAATATTATGCACATTGAGGGGGACGAAGGCATTTGTTCTCTTAGGAAGCCTTCAGACGATATTAGATACATTTGTTCCCTTCTTGTTACCCATGTTGTTGCTTGTGCCCTTTTATTGTTTATTTAGCCACATTACAAGCCTATATGAGCCCCATTGGTTACTAGTCCCAAGCTTGGCTTGGGGGAGCTATTAGTTGGTGAAGTGAGGGAGTTGTGGTGTGCATATCGTTTGCACAATGTGGGAATAAAAGAAGAGTGATTGTTCTTTGATATTATTATTGGAAAATATTGATGTTTTGTGTTTCAAAGTTGAAAATTTCCAATATAAGGTAAAAAAGAAAAAAAAAAGAAGAGCAAAGAAAAAGTTGTTTCATATGTTCAAATGTTCTATTTGAAGGTTGCTCAAGAAGGAAAAAAAAAAATTCAAAAGAAAAAAAGGGTTCAAGTTTGAAGAAAAAAAGAAAGAAAACGTATAAGTAGTTCAAAGTTGGTTTTAATTCACTCTATTTCATATTATCATATTTTGTGAGTGAATATCTAAGTGTTGGGATTGTGTTGTGTATATGATTGTTTGGTGAACTTTTGTGGAGTTGAGTTGTGATTGGAGATGTTTTGGTCATCACTTGTTGTGACCTTGGGTTTTATTAGAATATGGCTCCCTTAAGCATGGCTTTACTCTCACATTTTCCTAAACTTATCCTACCCTTTACCCTAGCCTTACATTACAAGCTTTAAAGACCTTCCGACCTTGTGCATATGAGTTGTATGAATGTTAAAGTGTTGTTTATCAATGAAAGTTATGATTTGACATATTTCAATTCGACTAGTAGGTTAAGCGTTCATTGTTCTAAACACACGAGAGTGTGAGTTGGGAGGGCATTGTTCACAAATAAAGGGGTTGGTTGGAGAGCGATCGAGTACATCTTTTACTCGCCACATAAATGAGAGTTGAGTATGTGAGCACTAGTCTTGAATTCTATATGCTCATGTGGTTTGCTCTACTTGACAATTGTTGGGGATGAAGGATGATTAGATGAATGAGATTGATTGACATTGAAGCATGTTAATTAGATTTATCTTGAATCGTTTGTGCTTCATTTTGTTTATTGGGATGAGGCATGTTTTATATGTTCATTGATGAGCTCTTTGCTTAGGGACAAGAAAAGGTTTGGCTTGGGGGAGTTTGATATGTCCAATATATATAGTGTTTTACCCCCGTTCCATGGTCATAATTAGTAGTGTTTTTGGCTCTTTAGGGCCACTTTTATTACTAATTTGTGTTTTCTAGTTGTAGGGAATAATTTCAAGCGTTACTCCTCCAGCTTGAACCCCACTGTGAGCATACACTAAAGTACGGTGGCATCCAAAAGGGAAGAAGATAGAGGAAAAGAGTCGCCAATAAGTTTTAGGAACTTGTAAACCGTTCATAGGGTGAAGGTTACACCCCTTAACGATCCAAGAGATCGTCAACTCCATAAGGTCTTGAACCAAATAAGGGTTCGGGGATGAAGATACAAATCCAACCTAATAATAGGCCTCTACTTTATTCTGATCGTATTCATGTGCACTTTTTGATTAACATGCAATCAATAGGATTAACCCTAAACCTGTTTATCTATGTTGGTTGAATTTAATGCACAAATAAACTGTTATTGGCGATCACTTGAACTATAACCACATTAACCCTAAACAAGATTATTAATTATCTTATTAAGTGTGATTACAAGTACCAATTCCCTTTAAACATGCATAAAAGGCGTGATCAAGCAATAACAATATATATCATCAAGCAACATAATAAATAATCATAATAACATTATAATCATAAATTATAATTAAAATAATCACGATAACAATAATTATAACAATTATAATCATAAATCATAAAAATAATCATAATAATGTTAAAGCATAATAACAGCGAGATCCTAGGCATGATACTAACAAGATTAATAACAAACCCTAGCATGTCACTAAGCAATAAAAATCAAAGCTTTAACCCTAACATGATACTAACAATCATAAATATTAGGAAGAACATAGGAAGCATCATACTTTTAACCATACTTGATATTAAAGTTACCCTAGACATGATACTAGGAATCAGAATAACAACCTAAGCATGATTTCTATATCGTAATATCAATAAAATCAATTAAAGCACTTACTTGGATGCCTCGTATCTCTTTCTAATAACAAAATACACACGTTAGTAACTTCAAGGAAAATAATAATAAAAACAATTAAATTAAATAATTGAAAGAGAGATTTGGAACCAAACCCTCAGAAATTAAACCTTTCACGTCTAGGGCGAAGGCAACTTCGAATATGGTTAGGTGTATTTAGATCTTGTGAATGCGGAATTTTGTAAGTTTATAAAAGAGAGAGAGAATCAAGAATTTCTTGATGAGAGTTGGTTAAAATTAGAAAGAATAAGAATTGATGAGAATTAGTTGTAGGTGCAAACTGATTGTAGATGATTATAATTGAAAACTGGTTGTTGATTAAAACTGGTTGTTTTTAGATGAAGACTGGTTATCAAAAAACAGAGTTTTTAATACGTTATTTATAAAGAAAATCAGCCAAAACGATAAAATATCAAAACAGAGTTTGGCGCACAGAAAACAAGATTGGCGCCAGGCGCCAACATTACCGCCAGGCGCCAATGTCTGGCGTTAGGCGCTAATCCTGTTTTTGACACGTTTTCTTAAAATCAGATAAAAATTGCCGTACAGGAGGATAAAATCGTATTTTTCCTTAAAAATACTCTTTGATTTTAATTAAAACTCTGAAAAGTTAACAAAAGTCAATTTATCAATGCTAATTGAATTAGGAATGAAAAGAACCTTCTAGAAGAATATAGAAGACTAAAACCATTCCTAATTGCATTAGGAATGATAAATCTATATTAGGCCCTCCTCTAGATCATTGGGCTGCATATAAGGCTTAAACCGGGCCCAGTTTGGTAAATTGGCCATAACTTCCTCAATATTCATCAGAATTGAGTCTATAATTTATCGTTGGAAAGCTCTTGTCAAGCCCCATCCAACTAAACTACTATTGGACCCATATCATGGACCAAATAAACTGGATTGGCTGTTTTCTTAAAAATAAGTTTTCAAAAACAAAGAGAAGAGAAAAGAAATTAAAACTATCCGCAACACTAAACTTTCCACACTTTCACTTCATTCGATTATGATTCGACGTGAAAGGTACTCATCATTGGGTTTGGTTTTGGGGAGACACAAATGTGTGTCTACAGAAGTCCCCACTCTAACTGAGTTTGGAGAAACGCAAGTTTCAAAAACGAAAGTCAAAGTATCGATAGGGACGGAGAATGATTCAGAACGTTCTGCGATCCTAAACCACTCTTGTAAAGCTGATACCTCAAAACTAGAATTAGTTAAACAGATAAAAGAGTTAAGAAACGCGTATCTTGCACCGTCAAGCGCACATCTCTGAAAGTAACCGATTATTTTGATGAACTCCTGCAAGCTAGAAAATGCCATCCCGCTTGAAAACCGCTACGCCTGTAATTGCTTCCAAATTAGAAGATTGCTTCGCCTGAAACGATCCTCCTCCGCTATGATAATATTCCACGTCCAAGGGAATACTATCAAAGATTGCTTTTCTTGAAACAATCTTCTTTCGCTATGATAATACTCCACGTCCAAGGGAATACTATCGAAGATTGCTTCTCTTGAAACAATCCTCTTCCGCATTGATAATATTCCACGTCTAAGGGAATACTATCGAAGATTGCTTCTCTTGAAACAATCCTCAGTTGTTTATGACAAACCTCCACAAACTAGGGAACGCCACCTTGCTGTTTCGATGTTCACTCGTCTCTGAACAAAGAGCTTATTTTTTATATGTTCACGCGTCTCTGAACAAAGAGCCTCTTTTTGATATGATCTTCTGAATGATGTGTCCACGCGTCTCTGAACGAAGAGCTTGATAATAGGATGCCCACGCGTCTCTGAGCAAAAGAGCTTGTAGGACATGTCCACGCGTCTCTGAACAAAAGAGCTTGAAAAGGATTGTCCACGCGTCTCTGAACAAAAAAGCTTGATTGATATGCCCACGCGTCTCTGGACAATAGAGCTTGAATGAAATGTCCACGCGTCTCTGAACAAAAGAGCTTGAATAATATGCCCACGCGTCTCTAGAGCAAAGAGGTTTGATGGAGATGTTCACGCGTCTCTGAACAATAGAGCTTTGGTACTTGAACGTTTGTTGCGATAATATTCTGAATAAAAATTTCCGAAGACCAATGTTTGCCGATCTTTAAATCTCGTTTGAACTTTGCTTCTGCTAAAACCAGTATGTCGGTGTCTCCGTGATGAGCCAATCCTTAGGCGCTTTAAGCTAAGTGAGACGATGATCACTTAGACTGTAATCAAACCGACTAAGGAACCTGAAATTGCTTATAGGGGCTAACTGGCGTACTAAGGAACCTAAAATTGCTGTATGAGGTCGAAATCACCTTTCTGAGAGGCTTCGAGCTCTGTTGCTTCTAAAATATCTCTGGCGCCAAGAATTGACTCTGTCGCCAGACACTGTGATCTAATGCCAGGCGCTAAAAGCTATTGTCAGATGCTAGATGTTGTCGTCTGGCGCTGGAGTAGGGTCTTCCCTATTCTGCTGCACCTGTATTTGTTTTTGACTATATAACTTTTCCAATCTCTTTTAATATCTTAGGGTTGACCTAAGGTTTAACGTCGCTTGACTTATTGACTCGACACGACTCAAGGCATAATCTTGACTCGCTGTGATTGACTCGAGGTTGACTCGACTCAAAGTGATCTAAAATGACACGTGTGACTTGTGACCCGTGTGTGCATTGTAATTTTTCAGTCATTTTTGTGGAGGGTACCGACTTTTTCCCAAAAAAGAAATATGCGAAAAAGAATCGAAGTTTTTGAAGGTGCATGTTGAATGAGCTTAGTCAAATGTTGTTTGATACTATCTCTCAAGGTGCAAGGATTAATTCATCCTAGGCTATCTCAATTATTGACTCAATGATGAAAGTATTTGGGTAACTTAGGCACAGAGGCTAAGAACTTCATACTTCGTGATGCAATGACAATTATGATTGATGAGTGATGTTGATATGACAAGGCATGCTTCAACATTGTGTTAAGATTACATGACAAAAGGTTCCTAAGGGAAGTATATTTGGTTATGTATCTGTGCGGTGTGTGAAAGTGACACTAAAGCTAGGCCTCAAGAGCTAAGTGTGTGGAAAGATATATTGAAAAGAGTCAAATGATGGTGACTCTTAGGCTAGGTAAGCTAATGATGTAGGGATCAAGCCCCCAAGTCTAGCTCTAAGTGAATAGGGATGAGCATAGGAAATCCCTTGATATGATTATGGTGTAAGTGTGTGAATGTGAATGCATTTTTATTACGGCCGCACCTTAATGTGAGGTTGCCAACGTATCCGTTAGGAATCAGGCCGAACGTAGCTCTAGCCGAACCTCGCACAAGTGTATGTATACCTCAAAAAGGTCTTTTAAGGGTTACAACGTGGTTAGGCTAAAGGTTTGAAGAAGAAAGGATAAAGGCTCAAGACCCTAGATAAGCCCCCAAGGTGTGCAACCTCACTATTGAATCTTTATATTTTTATGCTTGAGGCTTGCTACTCTTTTTTAGCTCTTTGTTTTGCTTTGGCATTTTTTTCATTTTTATAAGTGTGGGCAATCCCGATCATGCGGTCTATCACTCACTTGGCATTCATGTTTCTTAGGCACGGTACCGAGAACTCGATAAGAGACACAATCTGAGACGTGTTCTTATCAAAGATATTTTTAATCAAAGACATTGGAACACTTGCCCTTTTGTACACTTTATTTATTTATTTTTGCTTATTTTTGCTATTTTACTTTTTTGAATTCACTCAAGCTTTTTTTTAGAATTTCATAAGTTACACACCATCCCATCCCAAGGTTAGGTAGATGCAGGTTGAAAAATGAAGGGTCTATCGTTTAAATGAGGCTCAAAGTGGTTTATGAAGAAAAGATTGTATATTTGAAAGGTGAAAGGAGATATGATGTGGCTACAACGGGTGCCTCAAATCATTGGTATACCTTGTGCTTAATTGGACATGGATTTTTTTTTTTTTTTTTTTTTTTTTTTTTTTTTTTTTTTTTTTTAATGCAGTATAATGAAATGATCATATATATGGAAATAAATGCTCATTTTATTAAAAGAAAATATATAATGATCCTACAAAATAAATCTAAGGAGAATAAAAGGTGCCTATGCTAGACTTATTGGGGAAAGGGTAAATAAAAAAGAAATAGAAAAAAAGAGGACACGAAATCTTGTCGTTGAAGCTCGCCTCTTGTCTTTTGTTGTTTCCCTTATCATCACTCACTCTTCCTGTTAACTGGAGGTATGGGAAGCTTGTTATTATCAATCAAATGTTGGATAGCCTCCTTTAGCTTCAGTAGGGAATAAATTCAAGCGTTAACCCCTAGCTTGAATCCCACTGTGATCATACACTAAAGTACGGTGGCGTCCAAAAGGGAAGAAGATAGAGTAAAAGAGTCGCCAACAAGTTTTAGGAACTTGTAAACCGTTCACAGGGTGAAGGTTACACCCCTTAACGATCCAAGAGATCGTCAACTCCATAAGGTCTAGAACCAAATAAGGGTTCGGGGATGAAGGTATAAATCCAACCTAAAAGAGATTGAACCTGCCCTAATAATAGGCCTCTACTTTATTCTGATCGTATTCATGTGCGCTTTTAATTAACATACAACCAATAGGATTAACCCTAAACCTGTTTATCTATGTTGGTTGAATTTTAATGCACAAATAAATTATTATTGGCGATCACTTGAAATCATAATCAAATTAACCCTAAACAAGATTATTAATTATCTTATTAAGCGTGATTACAAGTACTAATTCCCTTTAAACATGCATAAAAGGCGTGATCAAGCAATAACAATATAAATATCAAGCAACATAATAATAATCATCATAAAAATAATAATCAAAATAATTATCATAAACTATAACAATTATAATCATAATCATGTGCATGTTAATATTAAAGCATAATAATAGCAAGATCCTAGGCGTGATACTAACAAGATTAATAACAAACCCTAGCATGTGAATAAGCAATAAAAATCAAATCTTTAACCCTAACATGATACTAGCAATCATAAATATTAGGAAGAACATAAAAGGCATCATACTTTTAATCATACTTGATATTAAAACTACCCTAGACATGATTGTAGGAATATCATAATAATAATATAAACATTAGTTCTACATCATAACATCAATAAATCAATTAAAGTACTTTTTTTGATGCCTCTTACCTCTTTCTAATAACAAAATACACACGTTAGTAACTTCAAGGAAAATAATAAAACAAAACAATTAAATCAAATAATTGAAAGAGAGATTTGGGACCAAACCCTCAGAAATTAAACCTTTCACGTCTAGGGCGAAGGAAACTTCAAATATGTAAAAGCGAGTTTAGAAACAGAGAGAGAAAGAGATGGATTAGAAGAGAATGAGAAAATTGATGAATGCGAATGAAAACTGGTTGTAGATGAATATAATTGAAAAGCCGGTTATTAATGGATGAAAACGGAGTTTTTAATACGTTATTTATAGAGAAATCAGCCAAAAAGATAAAATTACAAAACAGAGCATCTGGCGCACCTAAAACAGGGCTGGCGCCAACACAAGCGCCAGGCGCCAATGCCAGTGCTAGGCGCCAGGCCTAGCGCCAGGCGCCAGGCCTAGCGCCAGGCCTAGCGCCAGGCGCCAGGCCTAGCGCCAGGCGCCAATGTCTGGCGTTAGGCGCTAATCCTGTTTTTGACACGTTTTCTAAAATCAGATAATTTTTGCCGTACAGGAGGATAAAATCGTATCTTTTCCTCAAAAATGCTCTTTGATTTTAATTAAAACTTTGAAAAGTCAATAAAAGTCAATTTATCAATGCTAATTGAATTAGGAATGAAAAGAACCTTCTAGAAGAATATAGAAGACTAAAACCATTCCTAATTGCATTAGGAATGATAAATCTATATTAGGCCCTCCTCTAGATCATTGGGCTGCATATAAGGCTCAAACCGGGCCCAGTTTGGTAAATTGGCCATAACTTCCTCAATATTCATCGGAATTGGGTCTATAATTTATCGTTGGAAAGCTCTTGTCAAGCCCCATCCAACTACACTACTATTGGACCCATATCATGGACCAACCAAACTGGATTGGCTGTTTTCTAAAAAAATAAGTTTTCAAAAAACAGAGAAAAGAGAAAAGAAATTAAAACTATCCGCAACACTAAACTTACCACACTTTCGCTTCATTCGATTATTATTCAACGTGAAATGTACTCATCACAGGGTTTGGTTTTGGGGAAACACAAATGGGTGTCTACACTAGTGTTTTTTGTAGTTTTGCTTAAGTTTTGTAGGAAATTGCACACTTGGAGCGTTTTCTGGGTTTTTTACGAAGCAACTACGAGCGTTAGGAGGAAACGACCATCCTTGAAGCCCGGGACCGGTGAGAGCCGGTGATTAAGGGCTCGGTATGTGATACCGGGCAATTGGATCAAGTAATCAAGACCCGATGAGGAAATCCAGATTGGGCCGAGGAATCGAGCCCAATCGAAATCCAAGCCTCGAAGAAGAAGCCGGGCCCGATCGGGCAAGCATACGCCCGATCGGGCGGGCGCGCAAAGTAGCCTCAAGGAAGAAGCCGCGTCCGATCGAGTGAGAGTAGGCTCGATCGGGCGCAGCATATCAATAAGTGCGTAGTAAAAAAGGTAGGCCCGATCGTGTGGCCCTTCGCCCGATCGGGCGCGTGTTTTTCCAAGGACCTGATTAGTTTTGTTTAAGGATTTGTTGTAGGGATGTTTAAGTACGATTTTTGTACGTAATTTTTGATCACCTTCTCTTTTAGATTTTCTCTCTCTACTTAGGATATTCTCTCTCTCTCTCTTAAACTCTTTCTCAACATTATTTTAATCACATTCATTAATCCAGATTTCTTTTGGTAACAATTTCTTCTCTTTTAATTTCAGTTATTTTATTTAATTCTTTCATTATGTCTTGCTTTATTGATTTGATTAGTTTAGATTTAATAATGCTTGAGTAGTTTTATTTCTACGGTTTATGGGGATCTAATAAATAATATGAAGGGGTAAATTTGTGATTGATGATTATCAATGCTTGGTTAATTTCCTATTGATTGATTTAATGTTATGCAATTAGGTTTGGCCAGATTTTATTGTATGAGTTTATCAATATTAATTCGAGATTTGACAGATGAGAATTGATGTTTAGGCTTAGTTTCAATAGGCGGACTATATTATAAATGGTTAAGTCGAGATTCGACATATGAGATTTAATACCGGTCAATTAACTATGTGATTATAATACGTAGCGAAAGCCCTTTATAATCTGATTAATCAATGATTGATGATTGTTTATTATGATTTGCCCTGGAATATTGTTTATTAGTAATCCTATGCCCTAGGCCTTTTAATATTTAATTTCTCCCTACTTTATTTTCTCTGATCATATTCTTCGTAGAATAGTCTTTAATTACAACAACTTTGGTTTCCTTGATAATTTAGATTATAATAATTAATTAGGAGTAGAAAGACTTGTTTCCCTGTGGATTCGACCCTACTTCCCTATCTGCATTAGTTATAGGACTTAGGTAATACTTTTGATTAGGGGATACGACTTTACCCTGTCAGCAGTCAGACCCCAATAGTCCTACGATTGATGGGGAGGTCTTCACGGACCAAGAAGACGACCACAATGTGGATATCGTAACCCATGTGGCCTCTGATGGCTTATTCATTGCCAAGCACATCCGTTCTAGAGACAAGGTGGAACGAGTAAACAATGAAGCCAGTACCAGTAGGTCTTCCGGACTACCACCTTGTACTACCAGGGCAGCCGGAGGTTAGGCTCTAGTAACCTGAGACGAGCTCATTAAATTCATGACAATTTTTACGGGTGAGATCAAGGACCTGAATGAAAAAAAGACGGCTGGTTCTAGCAAGAGTTAGTCGGCCAAAAAGTCTTCTCGAGCTGCGAGGAAGAAGTTGGTCAGAGACAAGCAGCCGACTTCACATCCCAAGGAGAATACTATGCCTGCCCTTCACTGGACGAGAATCCTTCTACCCTAGACGGGCACAAGGAAGGTGTAAGGAGGGTGTTCCCATCATAGGGGATCCTTCTCCTTAGATGCCCATGGCCCTTTAAAAGCCTAGGACTTTACACTTATTAGGGTGTATTAGGATTTGAATTCCTGACTGTTTGGGAGACCTTGAATTATAAATGTTCTCTTATCACGCTTTTTTGTAAGGAACAAGTAGGTGTCGCCAATGAGTTTTAGGAAAACTCATAAACCTCGTTCATGCCTTTCTCCTAAGTAGATTTTAAGGGATAATTAGCACGAATCATAAGTTTACCCATGCCCAAATTGGTCTACATAAACCAGAAATGAGTTCGGGAGCGAGGGTACTAAAATAACGTTCCTTTTAGGGAGGAATCGCTATTCTAGCCCTAGTTACGACCTCTACTAGCTCTTCCTTTTTCACAATTTCATTACCAAACAATATATGCAACCTGATACCTAAAACTAAGTTAGTTGATTTTATTTACACACATTAATCACGTAGGAATTATATTGCAAAGTTGTTATTCTTTATTTAATTCAAGTTCGTGATAGGAACAAAATAAACAAGATTTGCCTTGACTTAAGTGATCACTCACAATTATTTATTCAATTCTACTCTTTTTAACGCAAGATACTATGTGAAATTGATTAATTAGAAATCTGTTTAAAGTGATCAAACAACACTAATTAATTAATTAAAGTCCTTTTAAACAATTAAAAAAAGGTGATTGATCTATATGCTTGGGAATTTACCACCTCTCTTTGCTAGTTCTTTGTTTAGAACATCTATGTACTCCTTCTTCTTCGGGAACCTCCACGGTAGTAACAAAGATTAAGAGGGATGAGTGTTTAGGATAAGAGGGTTTGGTTGCACACATGTTCACAATATTACTGCCAGCAATTTAAGTTAATTTCTATGTGTTTGAGCCTCGTATTAAGCCCTTATTTAGGGAAGGGATACAATTAGGGTTTTGAGCATTCTGCCATAGCAGGTGTCGCACGCATCTGAATGAGTTGCGCGCGACAGACTAACACAAGTGGATTAGTTATGCTGCTATAGGCAGCGCAATCGATTGTCTTGCGCGTAGTATTATGGTAATATTTGATTTCATATTTTTATAAAATTCTAAATCTTTCGCAAGAGCATCTCTGGAGGTTGCGCTGGGTGTTACGTGTAACCTTGTGAGTTACGCGCGCCAGACCAGCGCGACTCATTGAGATGCGCGCGGATTTATCTGCTGTAGCATCAATTTTAACCTAGGCGCCTCTAATTCCGTCATTATTAGGGTTTAAGCTCGAGCTTAAGCCTAATTATGATCGGTCTTAGTTGATTGGACCTTAATATTTTTGCTTTTTTGTTAGGCTAGCTTATTTTTATGTTCTTGCAATTCAATTAGTAATCCACAAGTGTTCTTCACGTTAATCCAACACGAAGATGGTTTTATTTATCACCATTGCACTTCTTGTCGGGATAGGAGGCCAAAAGTAGATGTCTATAGTTAGCCCCTACTTTGATTGAGTCAAGGATAGACGTGGATCAAAGTAGCCAAGGAAATAAATCCGAGACTTTTTCTGCAAAGTTCTCAAAGAATAGAGAATCTTTCAGAAATGTTTAAGGATGTCGAAGTAGTCCTTGGTTTGCTAAATGCTTGAGACAAATAGTTGTTAAGGTTAGAAAATAGTACATTCTAGTCTTAATGCGCTAAAGAATCTAGATTGATCATGTGCAATTGTAGAACACTTTTACAAGTAAAGGTATTCTTGGTGATGTCATGTCATGAGAAGAAATCGATTTACAAAGGATTAAAGGGGATGATGTCCTCTCAGTCTTGTCATCGTTGGGTAAAGTCCCTCGATAATAAAAGAGTGTTTCGGCTTTCGAAGCCTAAATGTTTCGGCTTTCGCATCCGGAATAAATTTCTTTACAATTCGCTTTTCAAAACGCAATACTCGGTTCTAGTGAGAGAGTAGAAAATTGGCAACTTTATCTGCAGTTTTGTCCACAAGATGAGTACACGTGTCTCAAGACTGGGGGCACGTGCCTACATAGATGCGACAATTTGCTTGTATGAGTACACCCTAACTGTCAACAAGATGAGTACACCCTAACTGTCCGGTAAGCCAGTAAGCTCACTAACTACCGTATTTGCTTCCAATCAAGAAGTGTCTGTTCTCGAATGGTTCGGCGCGCCTGTCAACTCGTGAGCTAACATCTAAAGTAAAGTAATTCTACCCTTTAGTTACGAGAGGTAGATCTTGTGAAAGCTGGGAAGAAGTGTAATTTTACGCAACACCTAAGCCATACATTTTTACGCTGTATGATAATGCCTTACAATTTTACGTTGTATGATAACGCCATCCTTTTTTCTTTGGACGTGAAAAAGGAAGAAAAGACCGGACATTAATAAAGTCAGTACAACAAAATTACAAACTTGTCTACGGGAGCTTTTACGTAAAGCACCACCACGGAACGTCTTAAGACACTCTTACGAAAAACGTTCAAAACGTATGCTTAGGGAAGGCACAAAGCACATGTGTGCATGCAGGATGATGCAAAAAACTATAAAAAAGAAAACAAACTACAAAATGCAAAGCAATTGAAAGAAATCTCGATAATTTATGAGCCGTTACGTGTAATAACGAGCAAAAACCGTTAATAATTAATCAAACGGATCGAAATTCAAAATTGGTCTTTTATGTGACCAATATCTACACGCAACTTAGTGGGTCGCGCTGGCCAGGCGCGCGCATCGTTCTGAGTTGCGCTGGTCTGTCACGCACAACTTCTTTAGTTGCGCGCGACATTTAAATCAACAAAAAGAAAATCGCTGAGCGTGATTTCTCATTTCGCACTCTCTCTCCTTCCTTCACCATTTTTGCTTCTTTATCTCTCTAAAAAGCTCGGATTTCTTTCATTTTTGAAGCTAAAGGATGTAGGTTTCATCCCACATTCATATTTTCCACAATCCAATGTAAGTATTTATTAGTTTTTATTCGTTTTTTTGGCTGAATTTGGGTGATTTTCGAACCGTAAAACCCCAAAATTCAAATTTTGGGGTTTTTAATGCGGTTCCTTTTTCTTGAAATTGTTTGTTCCATGTTATTATGCTATGTTTATGGATCATTTTGCAACAATTTTCATGAAAAATGGTTAAATATAGAACCTTGCATGAGCATTTCTTCGTTCAAGTGCATTTTTTTCATTTTTCTTCGATTTTAGTTCGATTTGTGTTGTTTTGCTTGCTCATGTTGGTTATAATTTCTTTATGATGAAGGAAATTATAGAATTAGAATTAGTATTACTTTCACGAATCATGTTTTGAAAATTTTGAATCCGAAAAATGGCACGAAGTATACTCTTAGCTTGTTTTTGCCATGTTCGAACCTCAAAATTGTTTGGTAGACGACAATTATGTTTTTGTTATTATTATTGGCCTAAAAATATTTGATTCTGTGAGATTTAGGAATATAATCTCTTGAATGCTTTAGTTGAAACTAGTATAGGATGACTTTTGTGGGTGTTAAAATCCCCCGTTTACTAAGTTTAACTACAAGTACCGTAGCCCCCCAAGCATGGGTGGCATTCAATTTTTGTGTTATGTTCTTTTGGTAGCCGTTATGCTGCCGAAATGGGTCTAAAACATGTTTATCTTAGTCCTAGTTTTTAAGAAATAAACTAATAGGGAACTTTATCCTGTTTATAGCATGGATACCCCTCCATTCATCGATGTCGTGAAGGATTTGGGAGCTCTTGTTCCTAACGAAGTAGTTATCCCTTAAAAGAGGGTGACACGTCCTCGTGAGGAGGTTCGGGAGCGACGCACCGTAGTTGATCATCGTCGCCAGGAGGATGTGGTCTGGGAGGCTCCTCCTAACTAGGGCCCTCGGGTCCTTAAGTGGGACCTAGACCATCACGTCTCGATTAGGAATTGGCGTGGCATAGTGAGTGTTTTGTGTCTCCGTGTTTTGTTTTTCTCTTTTTTCTCAACACAAGCCGTAACCGTATTATTTTCATATGTTTGTTAGAGTGAGCCCAACATGCGTTTGTACAGCTCGAGTGACTTGAGGGGTTGTTATGAGATTTTACCCGACGTGGTAAAGAAGGTGGTGGAGCTTTCGGGGATCAGTCCCTAGCTGGCGGCTCTTCGGGATTTCTCGAGTCAGCCTGCGCCGTCAGCTTTCCTTGTGGGGGACCGCCTTGTAGCAACCCTCCATTTGTATGAGAAGTCTTGTCTGTACTCGGTTCTTTCCAACGAGTTGTCGACTCATGCGATTGATTAGCAGTGTACACCTGTGTTAAAGCTTAATGGTTTTGATGATGAGGAACTTAAACTAAAGCAAACTCATTTAATAAAGGTTTTCAAGTGTTTGATTAGTTTAGGTGAAGTTGATCATGGTGATGGAAGAAGTAACTGGAACTAAGAAGAAATGAGGAGATCTTTATACAAAAAGTAAAACAAAAAAGAAGAAGAGTTCTCTAGCAAGAACTGAGTTCCCTAACAAGAACGTTCCCTAATAGGAACTTGAAGTCAGCAAGCTAAGGTCCCTGAAGGAACTTAGTCTGCGCGGAGCCCAAGTAACCTACCTGTATAGAAGCGCGACGCAGCAATTTAATTTAGCTAAGGTTTTTATCTTCTAGGTTATTGTTAATTGTTAAGTAGGTTAATGCACAAGATTTATTAGAAGCGTGGCAAGTTTGCTTGGTAAATAAATTAATAAGGAAAATATAAAAGATGATTTTAGAAAAGATTTTCTAAAATGTTTTATTTCTTAAAATCGGTTTGTTAAAAGATATGATTCTTTTTAACAATATCTTTCTATATTATTGTTTTTAAATTATTTTCTTCATATATGATTTATATAAAACCGTATTTTAAAGATAAGTTAAGTTAACTTATTTATCTTTTAGAAAACCTACTTGATATACAAGTCATACTTGTATAAATAGTAGAAATCGAAATGGTTTATGGTTTTTGTGAGTTTATGCATAGAGAAATCACTGAGCAGTAATAAAGTAAGTTTACCAAGCTTCGAACTTATCATATTAATTTTAGATTTCGTGCATATCTTGCCTATCATATACTAGGTGTCATACATTTGTACTGGTTGGGTTATTTGGGTGAGTTTGTTATTTTTACATCGCATACAGATTGTGTAAGCTTCTAGTGTGAAGCTGAGAATTTTGTACTTTGGCAGTACGAGTGAATCGAAGTGTGGTGCTTAGATTCAGTAGGATAGGGTCCTATCGAGTAGCAAGTGTGGAACTTGTGAATAAAGGTCCGTGTTTAATAGGTTGTAACTTGGTGTTTGTCCTATTATAGTGAAGTGGGTTGTGTTTGAAATCCCTAAGGTAGGGTCGAGGTTTTTACTTCCAGTTGGGCCTTGGAAGGTATCCTCATAAAATCTGTGTGTCCTTGCAAGTTCCTATATGCATTGTTTTATTATTCTGCAAAAGTAGCTATTAAGAACTCGATACAATTCACCCCCCACTTGTATTAATCGTCTCAACTAACAATTGTTATCAGAGCAAGGTTCTGACGTGTATGCAGATAACTTTGCTGAGTAAGTTCCTGGAGAGATGAATTACAAGGAGAAACTTGAAGAAGGTTATTCCGCCCAACGTCCGCCCATGTTCAACGGTAAGTTTTACACCTACTGGAAGAACAGGATGGAGATCTTCATCAAGGCTGAAAATTACCAAGTTTGGCGTGTTATTGAATATGGTGATTTTGAAATTACCTCAACCAATGAAAAGAACGAGGTAGCTCCTAAACTTATTTCTGATTATGATAAATAAGATTATTAGAAACTTGAATTAAATGCTTTAGTTATAAAGTATTTACATTGTGGACTTGGACCTCATGAACATAATGTACCATGGGATGCATGTCTGCTAAACAAATTTGGGATCTACTAGAGGTAACTCATGAAGGTACTAATGAGGTAAAACGTTCTAAGATTGAATTATTAATGTCTAGATATGAAAGGTTTGAAATGCAATCTAAGGAATCTATAGAGGAAATGTTTACTAGGTTCAATAATGATATTATTAATGAATGGAATTCCCTTGGCAGACACATTCCTATTGATGAACAGGCAAGGAAGATCTTAAGGAGCCTACCACAAGATGAACGCTGGAGATTAAAGGTTACTGCCATGTAGGAAGCTAAAGACTTAACCAAGTTCAACATGGAACAACTAGCTGGATCATTGATGACTCATAAACTTCACCCGAGTTCCAACACGGATAGTTCTAAGAACAAGAGTCTTGCTCTTAAGGCTCAAGACTAAGAGGAATTAGAAGTTGATGAGGAAGAGATGGAATTGCTAGTAAGAATGTTTAAAAAGATGATGAACAACAAAAAGTTTGACAGGAACAAGAAGTACACAAGTTCCAGGAACACAACTTGTTTCAAGTGTGGGTCTAAAGATCATTTCATTAAGGATTGTCTAGTACCGGATGGTGATAAAGGAAAGACAAAAGGCAAGGAGCAATCCAAGGAGTCAAGAGTCTATAAACCTTAATTCACCAAAGACAATGTGAAGAAAGCTATGCTAGCTGCCTGGGGAGATTCAGATTCAGAGGAAGAAGAGGACCAACCATTAGAGGAACTGCCTATCTATGTTTGATGGAAAAAACAGATGAAAAGGAAAAACTGAAGGAATTGGAATCTGAGGTATGGTTTTCTCAAAAAGATTTAAAACATTTCTCTAGAGATAATTTGATATGTGTTGTGTTGGATATGCAAGAAGAATTAAAGGAATTATATAAAGATAAACAAAAAAGTGATGAAGCTTTGGTAACTTTTAAAGAAAACAGTGAGTGGGTTGACAATATGAAATTTGATATTCAATATAAGTTCTTTAGTCTGTTTGATGATAATAATTATTTGAAAGAATCTGTAGACAGATTGAAACATGATAATATAATTTTAAATGTGGAACTGTCCTTGATGAAACTCTTTCTTGATGCTCCTAATTATGAAATTCCTCCACTTGTACAATATCCGAATTTTGAAAAACTAAAATCTGATTTGGAAGATCCAAGATCGGATAAGGAACGATTTGAGGGGGAACTTGAGAAATCTAGGATAGGCAAACAACCTATAGAGTACAGAGTTCTAGATTGGATCACTAAAGCTCAAACCAAAAGACTAGAAGGTTTGGGTTTCAAAAAGAAGTTCCAAAAGGAAAAGAAGTATGTTGACCTGCTTAGTAGTATTGTTTGTTATTTCTGTGGCAATACAGGACATAAACAGGTTAAGAGTCCTAAGAAAGAAAAGAGTACACATAAAAATGAAAAACATGTTGAACATATTTGGATTATGAAAAATAATCCCACTCATGTTACATAGGCTCCCAAGGAAACTTGGGTTCCTAACACTAATGTTTGATTCTTCATGCAGGTTCCAGTGAGGGGGAACAACACTTGGTACCTGGACAGTGTTTGTTCTAAGCACATGACTGGAGATAAATCTAGATTTGTTCACCCATCTAACTAAACCAGCCGGAAAGCTCCCCCCGAGGGGTTTCTCTCACTGGATGCCTACTACGGGGGAACTGTGACCTTTGGTGATAACATGAAAGGAGATATAATTTCTTTTGGCAAAGTAGGAAGGTCAAGTTCCCATGCTATTGATAATGTATTCTTGGATGAGGGTCTTAAACACAACTTGTTACGTATTTCACAATTTTGTGACAAAGGTAACTTTTTAAGCTTTACTTCTAATAAATGCAGAATCACTCACTATGACACTGGGAACATTATTTTAGAAGGAACTCGTAAAGGGAACACAGATGTTGTTGATCTTAACAAAGTTCCTAACAACAATTTAACATGTCTCAGTGTTATTGAGGATGATCCTCTATTATGGCACAAGAGATTTGGCCATGCAAGATTTAATTTACTGGATAAGCTTAGATCTAAGGAACTTGTGGAAGGACTTCCTTGCATTAAGTTCCTGTATGACAAAGTGTGTGATGCTTGTGTTAGAGGAAAACAAACTCGGATTTCTTTCAAATCCAAGAAAATGGTAAGTACCAAAAGACCTTTGGAACTTATTCGTATGGATCTATGTGGTCCTATGAGAATCCAAAGTAGAAGTGGTAAGAGATATGTAATGGTTATTGTTGATGAATTTTCAAGGTTTACTTGGGTTTTCTTTCTTGTTAGAAAAGATGAGACATTTGATGAATTTGTAGCCTTTGTAAAGAAAGAACAGAGAAGAACAGGTAATCCACTAATTCACTTTAGATCAGATCATGGAACAGAATTTTAAAACTCAAGGTTTGACGAATTTTGCACTGAGCATGGAATGGATCACAACTTCTCTGCCCCAAGAACTCCACAGTAGAATGGAGTTGATAAACGCAAGAATAGAAGCCTTGAAGACATGGCCGGAACAATGCTAATCTCAAGTGGACTGCCTAGGAACATCTGGGCAGAAGCAGTGAATACAGCATGCTATATTCTTAACAGAGTATCTGTTAGAGCCATCACCAACAAAACTCCTTATGAACTAATCAAAGGGATAAAGACTAATATTTCTTATTTTAGATCTTTTGGATGTAGATGCTTTGTTCATAACAATGGTAAAAGGAACTTGGGAAAGTTTGATGAACGTTGTGATGAGGCAGTATTCTTAGGATATGCCTCAAATAGTAAAGCCTATAGAGTTTATAATAAGAGAACAATGTGTGTTGAGGAATCTGTACATATCATATTTGATGAAACTGAACAGTTAAATGATGTACAAGATTGTGATGATGATTTTGAAATTGGACTTGTGTGCAAGCCAGATCCAGATGAGGAATCAACATCATTGCAGAAGCAGCAAGTTGAAAATGTAGAAGAAATGAATCCAGAAGCAAATGTAGAACCTGAAATGGAAAATGCACCAGGAACTCCAACTCAAGAACACAATCAAGATTAGATTGAGGAATATCCTGTTGAAGTTCTAACCGAGACTCAAGACCAAGTTCCTATAGAAGAACCAGTCAACAATAATCAGGAAAGGTTATATCCAGTCAAGGACTTTACACCAAAGCGATGGAAATATCAGAAATCACATCATGTGGATACAATCATGAGTGATATAACAAAAAGAACTTAGACTAGATCTCAGCTTAGGGCATTCTATGCATTCCTCTCTTCTATGGAACCTAAGAACTATGTCGAAGCTTTAACTGTTGCAGACTGGATTAATGCTATGCAAGATGAATTAAATTAGTTTGAAAGAAATAAAGTTTGGCATCTGGAACCTAAACCCAAGGATAAGTAGACTATATGTCTAATGTGGGTGTTTAGGAACAAGCTAGATGAGCACGGTACTATTGTCAGGAACAAAGCAAGACTTGTTGTTCAAGGTTTCAATCAACAAGAAGAAATATACTATGAAGAAACATTTGCACCAGTGGCCAGGTTAGAGGCTATTCATTTACTTATTGCTTTTGCTGCTTATATGGAATTCACGTTGTTCCAGATGGATGTTAAATGTGCATTTCTAAATGGATTGTTAAATGAAGAAGTATATGTGAACAACCTCCCGGATTTGAAAATCCATAGTTCCCAAACCATGTCTATAAGCTTGACAAAGCTCTTTATAGGCTGAAGCAAGCTCCTAGAGCATGGTATGAAAGATTGTCTAAGTTCCTATTGCAAAATGGTTTTAAACGTGGTAAAATTGATAAAACTTTGTTTTTAAAATAAAATGGAACTGACATATTAGTTGTACAAATTTATGTAGATGATAATTTATTTGATGCAACTAATGAATCTTTGTGCAAGTATTTTGCTGGCCTTATGAGTGTATAATTTGAAATGAGCATGATGGGAGAATTAAACTTCTTCCTCGGATTGCAAATAAAGCAATCTGAAGAAGGAATCACAATCCACCAACAAAAATATATCAAGGAATTGATCAAGAAGTACAAGCTAGATAATGCTAAGACTAATAACACTCAAATGGGTATAGCAACCAGATTAGATGAAGATCCAACTGGAACTTGTGTTGATCAATCTATGTATAGAAGTATGATAGGTTCTTTACTTTATCTAACAACTAGTAGACCTGACATATCTTTTAGTGTAGATTTGTGTGCCAGGTTCCAAGAAAATCCAAAGGAGTCTCACTTGAAAGAAGTAAAGAGAATCCTTAGATACCTGAAAGGAAATGATGATTTGAGTCTCTTCTATCCTAGAAATGACTTCTTTGATTTAAATGGCTTTAATGATGCTGACTATGCAGGTGATTTGGTCAATAAAAAAAACACTTTAGGTATGGTACAGTTTTTAGGACCTTGTTTAGTTTCTTGGGGTTCCAAGAAGCACAACATAGTTGCAATGTCTACAACTGAGGCTAAGTACGTGGCAATAGAAGCATGTTGTTCACAAGTACTTTGGATAAAGAAACAAGTTAGAGATTTTGGTATTATTTTTGAATGTGTGCCTATTTACTGTGATAATACCAGTGCTATATGTATTTCTAAGGATCTAGTTCAACACTCAAAGGTAAAACATATCCTTATTAGGCATCACTTTTTAAAAGATAATGTGGAGCAAGGGAATATTAAGTTAGAATTTTGTCATACTGAAAATCAAATTGCAGATATTCTAACCAAGCCCTTGAGCAGAGAAAGATTTTGAGAAATTGAGATTGGAACATGGGATGATCAAGCTGAATTGATTGCTTTTTAAGTTCCAATATATGGCAAAGTCAAAAATAATGTAAATAGAGCTAAAAGAGCATTTAGCACAATCTTGGTGTGCTAAACATAACGGAAGTGTCACGTTGTTAATCACTAGAGGTAAGTTCATTAAAACTCTTAATTGTGTAAGCTATTAATTATGTACATTGCACATGTGTAGAAAGCGTGTTCCAATTGTGCGGTTTTATTTTTAGAAAGTTTTTTTTTTGGAAATTAAATGAATTTGGAAAGAAAAGGATATTGGCAAATTCATCCTGTTAATTTAAAATTTAGAAAATTAATTGAATTTGTTCAATTAATGACTGAATAGTGAAATCCCTTAAAATCCCTTACACCGCTTCATTTATTATAAAAGGAATATTCACCCACCTTTACATCATCACTGTCAAATCAAAATTACCCACTATGAAAAACCTTCTACAAACTTCTAACCCTTCATGACATAACCACAGTTATCATCACTTCAATTAGCTCCTCCAAAAGCTCTTACAACCTCCAAAACCAGAAACAAGAAGAAGTGTCATCTCTTCCCTTAGTGTCCTACAAAGAACCTCAAGCCAAACCTGATCTATCCTCTCCATCTCAAAACCCTAAACCTGTAGAAACAGAGGAATTCACTTCTGACTCAGTTCTTCAAAAGTTGAAAGAGTGGAAGGAGATGAAAGAGAAGAGAAAGACAATTGAGGAACACATTCAAGAAGTTGAGGATTTTGTTGAAAAATTAGAGGACTCGGAGGGAGAAAATTCTAAGAAGAAAGAAGATGAAGAGATCATTGATCAAGCTGAGCTTGATTCGCTAGCAGGAAGGTATGTTGTAGGTCATCACATTGATTTGAATTGGTGAAGAAAAGCTAGGTTCCTAGAATTTCTTGATTTGATTAAGTTCCAAGGTAGGGAATATTTGTTGTCTAAAGCCTCTAATAACTACATGTACCCAATTGCTATGTCTGAGTTTTGTCAGAATTTTAAAGTAAAATTGGGAGTTATATCTAGTGAAATTGATGGGGTAAAAATTAAATTCAATGTTGAAACCCTAGGCAAAATTCTGAAAACACCTATTGCTGGATATGAGACCTACATCAAAGGGAAGGCCACTGTAAAAGTTGGAAAGTATTTGAGTGGTGACATAGTTGAAGCCCTTGGAGGAAAAAGGGAGAAGAACATCATGAGTCACAATGACTTAAGACCATTGAACAAGTTGTTGTTCAATTTAGTGAATAAAACCATTCTGCCTCGAACAACAAAGAAAGGGGAAGCATTTTTAATGGACATGGCTGTTGTTTAGGGTAAAAATTACCCATGACAAATGGACCAATCCGGACCTGCCACGTGTCCACCACGTGGGCCAATCAGCGTCCGCCACTTGTCACCCTAAGAGGTCCAATATGGACTAATCAGGCCACTCCACGTGGCCTCCCATATGCCAAATAGGCAAAATGGCCACCAAGGCCCAAAGTCCAAGAGAAGCCCAATTTGCCCTGGTTAACCTAAACCTAGGATTGGCACGCTTCTCAAGACTATAAATACTTAATTAATCCTCATTAAAGGGGATTCAGCAATTGATGACTCTCACCTAGAGAAGTCTAAACACATTGATCACTCCTCCCCTAGAGGAACCAGATCTCCCACCTTTACTTTCCGCATTTTTTACTCCTCAAACAAGTACTAACTTGACCGTTGGAGGCGGAGCTCCCACCACAAGGAGTCTCCGTTGTTTTGCAGGTACAGGCGCAAGGATACCAGTCCCGGAATTGTAACTCTCCCGCAGGACATCAGAAAACCCCGAAACATTTTGGCGCCGTCTGTGGGGAGAGTACTTTCGAGATGGTATCATAGTCTGTACCGGTTCTAAGTGAGAAGCGTTCCATGGACGACCCCCTGGTCCAATCAGACTAGGATAACGACGAAGAATATGAAGTTGAGACTCACACGGCCCCTGACGGGTCCCTCAGAGCTCGACGCACCCGTCCCATCGAAAGGAGGGAACGGGGAGACTACCTGGCTAAATCTAGTAAACCAGCCGGCCCGCCACCTGATCATCAACAGGCGACCGAGGGATCTGCCCCCATAACTAGGAATGAACTCATGGCCCTCATGAGTAGTTTCAAAGGAGAGATCCAAGACTTGAACAATAGAAGGCTGCCTGTTCCTGCAAAGGAATAGTCGGCCAGAAGACCCTCCCAATCTGGGAGGAAGAACCTGCAAAGGATCGGGAGGCGACTACTCACCCTAGACCTAAGGGGAGAGAGGCGCCAGTGATCGACCTAACAAAGTACCGCTTCCCTTCTTTAGGGAAGAGGAAGCCCATCCGCCTTATTCAACTAGATGGATCAAGGAAAACATACTCTGATGCTCGAATGATAATCGATCAAAAGAAGAATCACCAACTGTCAGAGTCGGCCACTACTACCGATTTTCAAGACAGTCTTCATAATACCTCCATTAGGTATACCCAATCAAATTACGAGAGCCAGATAGGCGGCACCTCCCGTCGGTCTGGATCCCATAAAAACTAGTCGGCCCCGCATGTGCAACAAACGCCATACACAAGTGCAACAGGAGTCGGATGGTCAAGCTTGTAGGCTATTATTATTATCAAATCATTATTATTATTTTGAATTAAAAAAAAAAAGAAAAAAAAGGGCGACTTGTTTCTTTAAATCTGTTGAGTGGGGCTGTGCTACTTGCAACGAAAGCCAACTAATTTCACACTCCAATACACCATAAACGCCATCATTAATTCCCAAGTATTTTCTATGCTTTATGAGCTGGTCCACTCAATTTGGGGATGATGTCAGGTGGCAAAGCTCCACTAATTTATTAACTATTTTATTAATTAGTGGAACAAGCTTGTCCATTATCTATTCGTCTTTCATTTTCTATATAGAGAAGCTAGCTTACTTGCATTATGAGAAAAGACAAGTGTAAAGTTAGATGGGAAAGCAACTCACTTGTGTATCCTAAGCGGCACCTAGGCATTGTTCCTCAAGCTATCAAGCAAGAGGCAGCCAGCCATGTTAAAGCAGGCGACCTTCACAACAAACGCAACAAGTGTACGTATAGCTTGGTTGGTTAAATTTAAACAACTAGCATCAAGTGTACGTATAGCATCAAGTATAAGGTGTTTGACAACACGGCCGCAAAACAGCCAGCCTAATCCGAGCCATCAAACAGCCGGTGATAAATGAGGATAGCCTTGAGAAAGCTAGATGAATTTGAAGAAATGGCGTTTGTGTAACACTCCTAAAGCCGATTGCGGTACGACGCTAACAAACAAGTCCTCGTAACCATGAACGAAGCCGGCATGCTCCACATGTAACCTCAAGCTAAGTGATTCTTGAATCTCGAAGTATCATGGGCAAACAACAGAATATCAAACACCACTCCAAGAACAAGCGACTCTAAATGCCGAGTCGAATGAGTTCGTGTGTATGTACAAAGTAGGCGGCTAGGCGGCTGTATGTATGTAGGGGAAGCACTGTACCACCAGCTGTTAAGCCATCAAGAGAAGCTAACAAACCCCCCTTTCTCTCATACAAGCAGCAGCATCATACCATCAATAACCATTATGGTGATTAATACAAGCGACAAGCGTATGATTGAGTGTGTACCGTTCACACTTAGTGTATGAAGACCATCTAGATATGGCAATGGGCGAGTAAACTCACCTTGTGGGAGCAGCCAGATGCCGACACTCTTTAATGAACAGCGGCTAATATATAATTGGCAAGAACGCTATGAGGACAGCCGACACATCATGGCAAAATAAACCGGCCTTATCACCAATTGTATCACTTGCCTAGCTTACCAACTAAATTGCTGAGAGCCGATTGCGTTCAGCCCAGCCCCAGCCAGGTGCATGTGTTAAGTACACCGACTCACCTAAAACAGTCGACACTTGGTTGAAAAGGCATGAGCTCAAACTCAAACTAAAGTAAAATGCAAGTAAAATGTTGAACTCAAACTCTCGGTTGCCGGCTGCGCACCTTGGTTATTAATGGTGTCCGAAACCGTTTAACACCAAAAAGATCCTTGTTTGAGAATGTGCAAGACGATATCTCAATGTCGAACTTCAAGCTAGCTCTAATAAAGCAGCATATGCGAGAACGAGAGAATGTTATGCATGGCTGGATACACAAGATGGGTATGGACGCCTGAATTTGAGAAGTCGTTTGTAAATTTTTAGAATAGGCGGCCCTCGTTGCCAGTCCACCATTGAGGCGCCCGCACAAGCCATGCCGGCCTTAGGCTACAGCCGGCATTAGTGGTTGAGCATAGAGATGCACCTAGCTAGTCAAGCCTTTGGCTGTTTAACTACACCTAGTGTCCTCGCTAAACTAATGAAAGCAGGCATCAAAATACAAGGCTCCCAACTGCCTCAATACAGCCAGCTTTATGACACCTATGCTTGAACAACCGGCTCCTAGGCATCGTTCCTCAAAGCCAGCAGGCGGCAGCCGGCCCCAACCCAACTACTAAGCACCCGGCCTGCCAGCTCTAAACAACCGGCTATTACACGAAAGAAATTATCATCAAGAAAATTATCATGGGTACGAGTACAACTAGCATCATTATGCTAAGTCCAACATCATCATGATCATGCATCGTGATTTTGAAGCTGAGAAGATTGGATGTCTTGCCAAATGAAAGCAAGCGGCATGCCGAATGTCTGGTGGTCTGATTATCATGGTTTCGTAGCCTTGGTTTAGGCGACCTCAATCATTATTATGATAAAAAAAAATAAAAAATAAAAAAGTATAAGATGCCCTAAAAAATGTTGCCTAAGGTTATTAAACCAGGCAGCATATGCGGCACTCTATTGAAGACCATCTTTCTTCGTGGATTACCTCCACTTGTTTGCATGACAGTCTATCAGGCAAGAAAAGTGGCACGAATACTAGCCGACCCCCTATACAATGAAGTCTCGTAGCTATGAAAGCAGCCGACTCTCATTAATAATACCATCCATCCTTTGTGGAAGGGAACTAGGTGATCCATATGCTCTAACACTTGAAATGATTTCAATACTTGATACTGATTCAGAGGGGCATGCCACCTGTACCTTTATAGTCGGCTACTCTCCATTGAGTATTTTACTCTTTATCTTCAAAGGGGCATGCCGCCTGTACCTTTATGGGCGGCTACTCTCCATTGGTTATTTTACTCAACCAGAGGGGCATGCCGTCTAGACATACAGTCGGCCACTCTCCATAGAAGAGGGACGACAGTTTCCAAAACAGACAACCACCCCCTTATACTTAGCTAAAAAAGATTAGGGCCAGGCCGACCATGTGCCTAAACAAGCGGCTGCCCTCTTCTTACTTAGCACCTACGTTCGCCGAGAACTAACCAAGGCCACAGGCCCGATGATCAGCCCAGGCGCCAGGCCGACTGATCCTCCCTTAAAATTAAACTAATACGACCTGTCCCAACATAATAGCAGGCGTCCGGCGGCATCCCTCCGGATGAAATTCGTCGCAGAGAGCAGCTCCCTTTTTGGTGGAACATTGCTCTATAAACTAAGTACACGACACCTATACGACTGTCCCCAAGGACAACCACGTAGCCGTTTTTGAGACAAGGATAACTCTATCACTAACCAAACTAGTGGTGGCAGTTGACATCTGAGTCGGATGACCCCCTGTATTACTTGGGATAAATGCAGGGGGTACCTCTTGAGTTAATAGCCAACAAACATTGGCAAATCAAAAGGTTCAGCCGGCCTCCGCCGCCTGGTACCTTTACTACTCAAGCAGGAGTGACGGCGACTGAGTAACACCAAAGTCAACTCATAGGCACTCCCTCAAACTTGGTATGGAACCTAAAAGGTTTGAGTAGACCGCCTGTTTTTTGGTAAACAGGGGCACTCAAACCCCTATTCCTACTAGGTAACCACTCCTTGGGTTAATAGCCAACAAACATTGGCGAATCAAGGGGATCAGCCGGCCTCCGCCGCCTGATACCTCTACTACTCAAGCTAGAGTGTGACAGAGACTGAGTAACTCCCATGTTAACTCATAATCACTCTCTCAAACTTAGTATGGAGCCTAAAAGGTATGAGTCGCCCGCCTGTTTTTAGCAAACAGGGGCTCTCAACCACTACTCCTGCTAGGTTAACAACCGTTGAGTTAATAGCCAAGAAAAACTTGGCGAATCAAGGGGTATATCCGGCCCCCGTCGCCTGGCTTCCCTACTACTCAAACAAAAGAGGCCAACGGCCGAATAATGCTAAATGCTTACCCTTGTGCAATAGTTGACAGTCCACCTGATCAGGGGCTATCTGCATAGTGGGGCAAAGAATCGGCATCTGTCTAGTTCGGCGGCAATCATTATTATGATTGATTAACCTTGAAAATGTCATACCGCCCAAGGTATCAAAATTTTCTAAGTTAATCAAGTCCATCTCCTATTAGAACTAGACAAGATGCCGACCTAGCAAAGCTTCGAGGGTCTAACTTTCGAAAGGAGCAATCCCTCCTGGAAAGAGAAATTACTCCTTCCGAGGGGCAAATGTTTAGGGTAAAAATTACCCATGACAAATGGACCAATCCGGACCTGCCACGTGTCCACCACGTGGGCCAATCAGCGTCCGACACTTGTCACCCTAAGAGGTCCAATATGGACTAATCAGGCCACGCCACGTGGCCTCCCATGTGCCAAATAGGCAAAATGGCCACCAAGGCCCAAAGTCTGAGAAAAGCCCAATTTGCCCTAGTTAACCTAAACCTAGGATTGGCACGCTTCTCAAGACTATAAATACTTAATTAATCCTCATTAAAGGGGATTCAACAATTGATGACTCTCACCTAGAGAAGTCTAAACACATTGATCACTCCTCCCCTAGAGGAACCAGATCTCCCACCTTTACTTTCCGCATTTATTATTCCTCAAACAAGTACTAACTTGACCGTTGGAGGCGGAGCTCCCACCACAAGGAGTCTCCGTTTTTTTGCAGGTACAGGCGCAAGGATACCAGTCCCGGAATTGTAACTCTCCCGCATGACATCAGAAAACCCCGAAACAGCTGTGATCTTTTGTCTGTCTAAGGAAATAAAGATAAACTTTCCCTCGCTCATATTTTAGCACTTGGCACACTGTGTTCCAAGTAAAACTAAGGTAGGATATGGGGTTATCCTGTCCACAGTCTTTGAGAGTTTTGGAGTAGTTCTAAAGGGAAAGTATGGAGGCTTAGAAGAGAAACCAGAAAATGTGATTAATGAAGAAACTCTTCTGGGAATTTGCTTAGGGGTGGTGAATGGGAAGATTCAGAAACTGGAGAATGGTAAAGAGAAGAAAGAAACTAGAAAAAGAAAATAAAAGGAAGAAACTGAGCAGCCTGTGAAGAAGAGCGGGAGACTATCAACAAGCTCTGCTCCTCAAACCAATATGGAGAAGCCAGTCGAGTTGGATACTGATGATCGGGATCTGGATGGACAGGTTTCCAAGTTGACTATTAGGTTGGTGTTAGCTGAAAAGGAAGTGAAAGAATTTGCTGAGAAGATTCAGAGGTTAGAAAAGTCTATGCAGCAGCAAGACAAGCTTCTGAAGAATCAAAAACTGAAGTTTCAGCAGCATATTGAGAGTTTTGAGGAAAGATTTGACTCCTTTGCTACTAAATAGAAGGAAGATATCAGACAAATTATGGAGTTCCTAAAGAATTAACTCAGCAACCTTATTTACCAACCTTATTATCAGCCTAGCCTATTTCCTGTTTCTCTATTTCAGTCATGAACATTTTCAGTTTCTGTTTTAGTTTTTAAACAATTAATTTTGGTTGTAATATTTTTAAATTGTTCAGCAGGATGTTAAATCTTTTGGTTTTTAATGAATAGTTAGAACTTGGCCTATACTTGTGTGTATTTGTATGTTTTGAACACTTATGAAGGAAAGTGGAACTTGCTTAAGGTAAGTTAGCAGTGCTGCCTTCAGTTTCCCATACTCGATGAATTGCTTGTAGGGCTGTGGCTAGATGCTTAATAAACTTGAAAACGTAGGACTTTTTTATAATGCCAAAAGGGGGAATAGAAGAAGCAAACTTGGAGGTTGAAGTTGTTCTGGGTTCCAGTTGAGAAAGTATCAGAAATTTCTTCTGATTATGATGCTGATAGTTTAGTTTACTTTCTGTCTTGTTTATTTTTGCTTTTGTTTTTGTTTTTATTTTAGTCATGTGTTTACTTTCTTTCAATAAATCAAAAACCACAAAAATATGACCTTCTATTTTGTTTAACTTTTCTCAAGAGTTTGCTTAAGTTTGTCATCATCAAAAAGGGGGAAATTGTTGAAGCTTAAAAGGTTTTGATGATGAGGAACTTAAACTAAAGCAAACTCATCTAATAAAGGTTTTCAAGTGTTTGATTAGTTTAGGTGAAGTTGATCGTGGTGATGGAAGAAGTAACTAGAACTAAGAAGACATGAGGAGATCTTTATACAAAAAGTTAAACATAAAAGAAGAAGAGTTCTCTAACAAGAATTAAGTTCCCTAACAGGAACTTGAAGTCAGCAAGCTAAGGTCCCTGAAGGAACTTAGTCTGTGTGGAGCCCAAGTAACCTACCTGTACAGAAGCGCTGCACAACAATTTAATTTAGCTAAGGTTTTTATCTTCTAGGTTATTATTAATAGGTTAAGTAGGTTAATGCACGAGATTTATTAGAAGCGTGGCAAGTTTGCTTGGTAAATAAATTAATAAGGAAAATATAAAATATGATTTTAGAAAAGATTTTCTAAAATGTTTTATTTTTTAAAATCGGTTTATTAAAAATATCTTTCTATCTTATTTTTCGGAAAATATTATCTTCAAATATGATTTACATAAAACCGTATTTTAAAGATAAGTAAAGTTAACTTATTTATCTTTTAGAAAACCTACTTGCTATACAAGTCATACTTGTATAAATAGTAGAAATCGAAATGGTTTAAGGTTTTTGTGAGTTTATGCGTGGAGAAATCACTAAGCAGTAATGGAGTAAGTTTACCAAGCTTCGAACTTGTCGTATTAGTTTTGGATTTCATGCATAGCTTGCCTATCAGATACTAGGTGTCATACATTTGTACTGGTTGGGTTATTTGGGCGAGTTTGTTATTTTTACATCGCATACAGATTGTGTAAGCTTCTAGTGTGAAGCTGAGAGTTTTTTACTTTGGCAGTACGAGTGAATCTAAGTGTGGTGCTTAGATTGGGTAGGATAGGGTCCTATCGAGTAGCAAGTGTGGAACTTGTGAATAAAGGTTTTTGTTTAATAGGTTATAACTTGGTGTTTGCCCTATCATAGTGAAGTGGTTTGTGTTTGAAATACCTAAGGTAGGGTCGAGGTTTTACTTCCAGTTTGCCCTGGAAGTTTTCCTCGTAAAATATGTGTGTCCTTGCAAGTTCCTATATGCATTGTTTTATTATTTCGCAAAAGTAGCTATTAGGAACTTAATACAATTCACCCCCTCTTGTAATAATCGTCTCAACTAATAACCTGAGCAGCTGGCTCGGATATACACTGCTCACGTTCTTTCCGTTACTGACTTGAGTGATTGGGGAGAGCGTTTCGCTATCAGATTGCTCATTTGCCTTAGTGATTTGGGCTAAGTGGGTAACCTGAGTTGGGCAGAGGTGTTGTATGACCGTATGTTTACAGCTATGGGCAAGGCGACCCGGGTGATGGATTCCGCGGCGGCTACTGAGGTGCCTCGGATCTCCAATTTGTGGCATGAGGTGCGAATTCATTTTTAACTTTTCTTATCTTTTTAATCACCATTTTTCCTTTTGATCCCATTTTCTTTCGTTTAGGCTTGGGGGGTACTCGAACCTACCTTTCTTTGACCCCAGGATGCTTGTGGCGGCTCGCTTTCCTATCGGCCATCGTTTGGTCACGATTAAGAAGAAGCGAGCGACTTCAGCCGGCGACTTTCGCCAGAGGATTGTTTCGGCGACTCGTGCGTCGGTGAGTATCTTAACAACACATGTATATATATTTATCGTTATTATTATTTTTTTTGATGATTTTTCATCTGGTTGTGTAGATCGATCTCCGTCCTTAGAGTTTAATCGTCGGAGTCCGTGAGGCTGTCCGGCCTGGCATGGTTCGCTGCCATTTTCGGGCCCTTTATCAGGAACTTTTGGTGCTCTAGAGGACAGGAGCTTGGTTTTTAGGTGAGCGTGTTCTCTGGCAGGCTTCATTTGAGGAGCCTTTAGTTCCTGTAGACCCTACGGTCCAGATGCTGCGTCCAGACCTACTGTCTACCGAGGATCGAGCTAAGGCAATCCTTGGTTATCCGGCTGTAGACATCTACTTTTGGCCTCCTGTCGCGATAGGATGTGCCATGACGATAAATAAAACCATCTTCGTGTTAGTTCGAAGTGAAAAATGCTCATGGATAACTGGTTAAACCACAAAACACAAAGACTAGCCTAAATCTAGAAACAAAGCCAAACGAAGTCCAATTAACTACATCCGATCATAATTAGGCTGAAGCCTGTGCTTAAAACCCAATAATAATGGATTTAGGAGCGCATAGGTTAAAATAAACGCTACTGCAGAAAATAACGCGCACATCTCAAGGAGTCGCGCTAGGCTGGCGCACGCAACTAATTCAGTTGCGTGTGACACTCACCACAACTGCCAGAGTTGCGCTCGTGAAAGATTCAGAATTTCAAAAAATTGGAAAATCGAATCTTGCCATAAAGCCGCGCGCAAGACAATTAGCTGCGCTTTTTGTAGCAGTGCAACTCAATCACTTGTGTTGGGTTGCCGCGCGCAACTCATCTTGTTACGCGCGCGACACTTGCTGCGCCAGAATGTTCAAAACCCTAAATCTACCCATTCCCTATAAATAGAGGCTTAATCCGAGGCTTAAAGACACAGAAAAATAACCTGAAACTCTGGCAAAAAACTTGTGAACTTGTGCTACCAAACCCCTCTTGTCCTAAACACTCGCCCCTTTGATATTTTGTTACTACGGTGGAGGTTCCCGAACAAGAAGGAGTCCATAAGTGTTCTAAACGGAGATCTAGCAAAGAGAAGTGGTAAATTCCCGAGCACTTAGATAAATCACTTTTATTTTCTTGTTTAAAAGAACTTTAAATCCATTAATTAGTGTTGTTTGATCACTTTAAAGGTTTAATTAATCAGTTCCACATAGTATCTTGTGTTAAATAAGATTAGAATTGAATAATTAATTGTTGGTTGATTACTTAAGCCAAGGCGAATATTGTTTATTTCTTGTCCTATTCACGAATTTGATTAAATAAAGAATAACGACGTCGCAATGTAATTCCTACATGAATTGATGTGTGTAAATAAAATCAACTAACTTAGTTTTAGGTATCGCGTTGCGTATATTGTTTGATGATGAAATTGTAAAAAAGGAAGAGCTAGTAGAGGCCGTACTAGGGCTAGGATAGTGATTCCCCCTAAAGGGAACGTTATTTTAGTACCCTCGCTCCCGAACTCATTTATGGTTTATGTAGACCAATTTGGGCATGGGTAAACTTAGGATTCGTACTAATTATTCCATGAACTCCACATGGAAGAAAGGCATGAATGAGTTTTATGAGTTTTCCTAAAACTCATTGGCGACTCCTACTTGTTTTTTATAAAAAAGCGTAATGATAGAATCAATTCTAATTCAAGGTCCGCCAAACAGTCAGGAATTCAAATCCTACTACACCTTAACAAGTGCAAAGTCCTAGGCTTTTAAATGGCCATGGGCATTTAAGGAGAAGATCCCCTACGATAGGAACACCCTCCTTACAGTGGCAACTCCACTGGGGACTTAGTGGTTACATGATTAGTTCTTAGTTATGGTCTAAGGTTTCCAACCCTAGGTTGCCTATGGGTTGTAACGGGAATTAACTTGGATAATCTGTAGTTAGAGAGCGAGACTTGAATACATAATATCTTCCTTTTTCACAAAAGTAAAAACCAAACAAGCAACATTGCATCATATATAATCATAACACACTTTAACCTTTGGGGATTGGCTCATTGATTAGGGGTCGCCAACACTAGGCTTCTATCCCGAAATCAATAACAATCATCCCCCCCATATCGCAAACAAAATGTTGGGAGAGCGATGCCACGAGTCAACACGTTAAGTGATTGATTTGTGCGTCATTTCTTAAGATATGGTACCTTTGGACACCCAAGCCTTTTGACCTTAGAATGACATTGAGTGAATCTTGGCTTATGACATGCTTTATGTGATTATGTGACTATATACAACGTGTTAGGATAGTCTTCTTTTTCTTTTTTTTAGTTTGGTCTAGGTTCCCAATTACGAAGCTGTATCTTTGTAATTTTGAGTTGTATTCGAAGGGTAACATACAAAAATCAATTAAAAAAAACGATGACAAAAAAAAAAGAAGCGCTCGAATTAAAAAAAATCTTACGAGCAGGTGGTGCGCGTAACTCAATGAGTTGCGCGACCCCTACCAGCACAAGTGATTCGGATGCGCGCGCCAGCCTCACGAAGCTTAATCACTTGCGCGCGCCCACTATTACGAGTCTATTTGATTTCTCAAAAAAACAAATGGACTCGTTCAAACAATATCTTCATTGAAGAATTGTTTAAGGGTGATGTTATCCGTTCAAATATATCTTGCTTCATTTCCTTTTTTCTTTTTTTCTAAACAAGCATATCGATTTACTTATCCTTTCGTACTTCTTTTAGGGTCGGTTTTCAAGCTTGGGAATGAAGAATCCCGGGCACTCGCATTCTACGTTTACCATCCAATAATCAACCCCTTCAAACCACCTTCCCTTAACAACTAGTCCTAGTCCAACAACAATGTAAACTATTGAAGAACTTCAAGAGGAGATTCTTCATTTAAGAGAGGAAAAGGCTCAAGAAGCCGAGGAGAGAAGAATCAAGAAACTCGAAAAGGCTGAAAAGAAAAATGCTGAACCCTTAGCCTTGCAACAAAAGATGGAACAATTATCCATCAAAGAAAAGTCGTCAGAGAAGTTAGTTCTTCTTTCTACATGGGGAACAAGTACTTCGACGCCGAAAAGTTTTCTCCTCCCACAGGACTTGCTTTACCAAAAAAGTTCGTAGTTATGGACTTACCAATATTTAAGGTGACCAGTAATCAACAAAATCATTTAATGTGTTTTACTAGAACCATGGCATTAAAGGGAGTTGATCCTAAGCTTTATGCTTTGACTTTCCCTTTATCTCTAGACCCAGCCGCAAGAGAGTGGTACGATGGGCTAGATCCTAAATTTGAATTAAAATGGAAAGATTTAGTTTCGGCTTTCATTACCCAATATGAGAGTAATGTAGAGTTCAAATCAACTCTACGTGAAACTTGAAATGCTTAAGCAAGGCGACGATGAGGGTTTTCTTGATTTCTATGGTAGATGGCGAGAAAAGGCGGCCCACCTTGCCCAAAGGCCACCTGAACTCGAGTTGGTACAAAAATTCATTGACAACTGTCATGAAAAGTACAACTAACATCTACACTACCTTGGTTTAGATACTTTTCAAAAGGTCTATTCTGTGGCTACTAGGATTGAAGATGAACTTGCTAAAGAATAAGCAAATAAACCCCATTATCATCAACCTAAGAATAACTACAAAAAGGGAAATGATAATACCTAATCCTCTATTGATGTATTTATGACCACCACGCAATATAATAATATAAATAAATATTGCAATAATGATCCTTGAAGAAAATGGACAAAAGAAAGAAAATTTGCACCATTTCCTGTAAGCTATAAATAATTATTAGAAAAATTGAGCGACAAAGGCTTACTTGCACCAACAAGGCCAACACCACCCACTCCACCAGAAAGAAGGTTTTCTCAACGGGATGGTAATGCTTATTGTGCTTATCATAGACGCGTTGGGAACGATACTGAACGTTGCTATGTCTTAAAGCACAAAATACAAGATGTAGTAGACGATGGGAGAATTCCCACGCCTAGACCTAACAATAATGCATCCCCATTAGTGGTGTTTCATATTGATGAGGAACATATGGGAAGTAATACGTTCAATCCCTTGGACTATATCACACCTATAGGAAAACCTCTAGCCACAATACTCATAGGGACAACTAATGAAGTATGTGGACTATGGGTCGACGACTTTCAAGATTTATATGTATCTAAGTATGTCGTCGTCCCACCTCCGTCTTGTTTACAAAATGAGACAAATGGAGAGCTTGATTGGGATCATTTCTTTGGGAAGTCACAAGACTTCTCAAATCTCTTCTTGGATGAACAATGGCATCAAGCACAACTCATAGAACATCTTGAAATGGAGGCACATTCAAAGCCTCTAGAAGAAAGTTGGTTCATGAGTCCTACAAACTAATCCAAATGAGATAGATCATCTAATTCGTTCTGGGCTAGTTACCAAGCACCACCAAATGGATCTTCGACCACACAAAATCAAACTCAAGGTCAAGTACAAAATCCAATACCACCTCCACTTGAGGTGGAAAATCCATTGGTTAAACAACTTCACCAATCCAAGAAGAATGTTAGCATTTGGGGACTCCTAAGTACCTCTAAAGAACATAGGAATTCTCTTATGAACGCTCTAACGACTTTGTCTATAAGCACAGACACAACCCCTCAGGATCTTGTTAGCTTTCTTACTAGCGAGAAATCCAACAAATCAATCATTTTCACTATTGATGATTTGCCTTCAAAAGACACTACCCACAACAATGCACTGTACCTAACTGTGAGGTGCAAGGAATACAATATCCCTTTTACTTTGGTAGATAATGGGTCAGCTGTAAACGTATGCCCATTACGAATTGCAAAATACTTAGGCCTTAATCCTAAAAAAGATTTTCAATCAACAACACAAAGCATTAGGGCCTATGACAATGAACTCAAGGACATCGGTGTGTGGAACTATTAAGCTACCAATTATCACAGGCCCAATTCAAAAGATGGTTATATTCCATGGAAACCTACATATAACCTTCTACTTGAGCGTCCTTGGATACATGAGCTTGGTGCAATACCGTAGGGAATATTTCAAGCATTATCCGAAACTTAAACGCCACTGTGATCATACAATAAAGTACGGTGGCGTCCAAAGGGAAGGAATCTAGAGCAAAAAAGTCGCCAACAAATTTTAGGAACTTGTAAACCGTTCACGAGTTAAAGGTTATACCCCTTAACGATCAAGGAGATCGTCAACTCCAATAGGTCTGGAACCAAGACTGGTACTTCAGGGATGAAGGTACAAATCCAACCTTAAAGAGATTGAACCTGCCCTAATAATAGGCCTCTACTTTATTCTGATCGTATTCATGTGCGCTTTGTGACTAACATGCAATCAATAGGATTAACCTTAAACTTTTTTAATCTATGTTGGTTGAATTTAATGCACAAACAAATCTATTATTGGTGATCACTTGAATTATAATCAAATTAAACCTAAACAAGATTATTAATTATCTTATTAAGCGTGATTACAAGTACCAATTCCCTTTAAACATGCATAAAAGGCTTGATCAAGCAATAACAATAAAGATCATCAAACAACATAATAATAATAATCACAATAATAATAATAATAATAATAATAATAATAATAATAATAATAATAATAATAATAATAATAATAATAATAAAAATAACAATTATAAAAATAATCGTAATAATAATTATAATCAATAATCATGTTAAAGCATAATAGCAAGATCCTAAGCATGATACTAACAAGATTAATAACAAACCCTAGCATGTCACTAAACATAAAAGATCAAATATATAGCCCTAACATGATACTATCATGAATATTAGGAAAGAAAATAGGAAGCATCGCAGGAATCATAATAAGCATATTTGATAATATAACCTTTTCCCTAAACATGATACTAGGAATCATTGTTGTTATTCAAAACATCAAATTAAGAAGAAAAAAAACATCCTAACATGATACTAGGAATTAAAATAACAATCTAGATAAGATTTATATATCATAATATCAATTAAATCAATTAAAGCACTTACTTGGATGCCTCCTATCTCTTTCTAATAACAAAATACACGCGTTAGTAACTTCAAGGAAAATAATAAAACAAACAATTAAATCAAATAATAATTCAAATAGAAATTTGGGACCAAACCCTCAGAAATTAAAACCTTTCACGTCTTGGGAAAAGGCAACTTTTAGGGAATATTTCAAGCATTATCCCTAATTTGAACCCCACTGTGATCATACACTAAAGTATGGTGGCGTCCAAAGGGAAAAAAGATAGGGCAAAAGAGCCGCCAACAAGTTTTTTAGGAACTTGTAAACCGTTCACTGGGTGAAAGTTACACCCCTTAACGATCCAGGAGATCGTTAACTCCAATAGGTCTGCAACCATGACTGGTAGTTTGGGGATGAAGGTACAAATCCAACCTAAAAGAGATTTAATCTGCCCTAAAAATAGGCCTCTACTTTATTCTGATCGTATTCATGTGCGCTTTCTGACCAACATGCAATCAATAGGTTTAGCCTAAACCTGTTTATCTATGTTGGTTGAATTTAATGCACAAATAAATCTATTATTGGCGATCACTTGAATCATAATCATATTAACCTTAAACAAGATTAATAATTATCTTATATAAGCGTGATTACAAGTACAAATTCCCTTTAAACATGCATAAAAGGCGTGATCAAGCAATAACAATAAATATAAAATCAAGCAACATAATAATCATAAATTAATAATCATAATATTCATGTTAAATCATAATAATAGCAAGATCCTAGGCATGATACTAACAATATTAATACCAAACCGTAGCATGTCACTAAATAATAAAAATCATAGCTTTAACCCTAACATGATACTAAAAATCATAAATATTAGGAAGAACATAAAAGGCATCTTACTTTTTATCATACTTGATTTTAAAGTTACCCTAGACATGATACTATGAAGATCAAAATGCCCTAACATAACATTAGGAATCATAATAATAACCTAAGCATGATTTCTACATAATAACATCAATACAAACCATTAAAGTACTTACTTGGATGCCTCGTACCTCTTTCTAATAACAAAATACACAGTTAGTAACTTCAAGGAAAATATAATCAAACAATTAAATTAAATAGTTGAAAGAGAGATTTGGGACCAAACCCTCAGAAATTAACACCTTTCACGTCTAGTGCGAAGGCAACTTTGAATATGGCTAGGTGTATCTAGGTCTTGTGAATGCGGAATTTTGTATTTTGAGAAAAGACTAGTTTAGAAAAGAGAGAGAGAGTAATCAAGAATTTCTTAAGAGAGTTGGTGAAAATAGAGAGAATTGGTGAATCAAAACGGAGTTTTTAGAAGGCTATTTATAGAGAAAATCAGCCAAAAAGATAAAAAATCGAAACAGAGTTCTAACGCGCAAAACGAGGTTAGCGCCAGACGCTGACATCAGCGTCAGGCGCTAACGCTAGCGCCAGACGCCAAGCTTAGCGTCAGTCGCTAATGTTGGAGTTTGGTGCTAACTAAATTATTGACGCGTTTTCTAAAATCAGATAGAAATTGACCGTACAAGAGGATAAAATTGTATTTTCCTCAAAAATAAAAGTCAATTTATCAATGCTAATTGAATAAGGAATGAAAAGAACCTTCTAGAAGAATCTAGAAGAATAAAACCATTCTTAATTGCATTAGGAATGATAAATCCATAATAGGCCTTCCTCTAGATCATTGGGCCGCATATAAGGATCAAACCAGGCCCAGTTCAGTAATTTGGCCATAACTTCCTCAATAATCATCGGAATTGGGCTTATAATATATCGTTGGAAAGATCTTTTCAAGTACTAACCAACTACACTACTATTGGACCCATATCATGGACCAACCAAACTGTATTGGCTGTTTTCTTAAAATAGGTTTTCAAAAACAGAGGGAAAAGAAGAGAAATTTAAACTATCTGCAACACTAAACTTTCCACACTTTCACTTCATTCGATTATGATTTGACGTGAAAGGTACTCATCACTGGGTTTGGTTTTAGGGAGACACAAATGGGTGTCTACAGGTAGATTCATATCTCATAGGCATTCTTCGCAGGAGCCTGATGTGCATTACCGAACATGGAACGGCTTGGTTGTCCCTGGGTTAGCTGCGCAGTACACCGCTGAGCGTCACTACTTCTTAGGGACGTATGGAGCGGTTGCGTACCTTGGAGAGAGGGTTCCTATTCAGCATTCCTCGGATACTTTCATCGTTCTTGCACCTCCGCCGCGTCATATGTTTAATGACGCGAGGCTGGTGAGCATGTCGGAAAGGGCTGGCACCCCTTGGCGATATCATGCGATCCCTGGGCAGTGCTATGAGAAGGAGCTACTGCCGCTGTTAGCTCCGGTTCCTATTCTGTCTAAGGAGGTGGTGGTATGATTTTCATATTTTACCTTTTGCTAAGTAGCCCCTAAGTGATATTTTATTAACTTTGATTTGCTTTTGTCAGGCTGGGCCTACTGAGTTTGTGCCACCTCGTATGTCTATCCATTACCAGGGGACATACGGGACCATCAAGGAGATGATTTCTCCGGCTCCTGAGGATCAGTGCTTCGTGGAGCGGTCAATTCCTCGCCACCAGTCTCGGGTAAGCTTATTTATTTGCAATTTGTTCATATATGTTATGCATTGTTACTGACTTTATTTCTTTGATAGTTCTCTCGCGAGGTGGTCAAGGCGATGGCACAGTGTATAGACGTCTTCCGGAGCCAGCTCGTTCGGATGAGGAATGTGGCTACGTGTCGTCGCGACGACGCTGTTAAAGAGGTAGCCTTCCTTCTTATTTCTGCATTATTGCTTCTATTTTGATTGTTTCTAACTTGGTTTTTCTTGCACGGTCAACCCATTCCTTCTCATACCCGGACGAGACATGAGGTCAGGAGAGACCCGATGAGGTCTAGCTCGAGACATCGCCATACTGGCTTTGGCGATCAGGGTGGTCGTTCTGAGGCTGCTCGGACCGAGGCGGTGGAGGGCTCGGGCTCTTCATCCGACGACGTTCGTGCTGAGCCGGTAGGCCAGGGAGAGGCTACCTCGGCTGCTAGAGGTGGTGGGATGTACGAGGTTGGCTCGTCATCGCAGCAGCCTCCGCAGCCTTAGCCTTAGGGCGATCTTGGGTGGACGGGTCTTGTGCTGAGTTTTCCACCTCCCGAGGAGACTGGAGCTGGAGCTGCTGGAGAGCTTATTCCTCGTACTGCACATTTCTATGAGATGATGGGCGTCTCTCATCATCTGCGTCCTTCGGCGCCGTAGTTTATACCTGTGTTTTTTTTTTGACTTGTATAGAACTTTGCCTAATTGACTCATTTATTAGACATATTTGTATATACATATTACTATGAGCTTATTTCTTTAGTATTTATTTTTCATTTTTATGTGCATATCGAAGAATTGTGATAATTAATAATTTTGCGCAAAAATTCTGTCATTTTTTTATTGATGGAGGGTATCTGACTTTCTCCCACAAAAAAAGAAAAAGAAAAATAAAAAATTGGACTTACAAAAAACTAAAAATTAAGTCTGAGTAAAATCCAAAAAAGAAAAAAAATAAATAATCTATTAATTAAAAAGGTATAATAAAGGATAAAAAATCGTAAAGCCATTGTTCAGATTCGAATCAGCCAAAAAAAACGCAGTTTTTGAAAAGCTCGCTAATAAGACACGTTAGCGTCACATGGCGCCACGCGTTTTGCGTTGGCGCCAGACGCTACTGCTGGCGCTTGGCGCCAGACTCTGGCGTTTGGCGCTAGTAAGCACTGACTCCGAATCCTTTCCATTGAAAATATGTCGATGTTGTGTATAAATAGCCCCCTGGTCTGCCGATTTTCTTCATAATTTTAGCAGATTAATCATAGTCTTAGCTTTTGAAAAAATAATCATGTCTTTAATTACTAAGAATTTTACCAACTTCACTCATGAATGGTGTCGGTCTCTAACTTCCAAAGAGAGAAAAGAATTAGACATTTTTTCATATTGGGGGTATCTATAGTGTTAAGGGGGTAGATCTTGATATAGACTTCATTCATACCGCCTTAGAATATTGGGATATGGATACTCATTGTTTTAAACTAGGGTGTGATGAAACTAGCCCTTTACCGGAAGAATTTGGTGCTATCTTAGGCTTCCCTGCATTAGATCTTGCAGTAATCCCTAGAATAAATGAATATTATTATAAAGATTTTGAGCGCTTCTTTAATTTAAAAGAAAAAGATCTAACAAATATTGTAGATGGTAGCATAGTTAATTTGAGAGAATTTGCACGCTATTACTTTGACAGACCTTATTCTAAATCTATTCATGTTTATAGAAGAAGGACTTTTCTCTTTTGCATGCTTAACCAATATCTTCTCACTAGTGGTAGAACTAATGAGGGCCAAGTAGTTATATCAAATGTTTTGGAGCAGATTGAATCTGGGAGAAATTCAATTCCATTAATTGTTGGAGAACCTATGCTTAGTCTTGATGAATTGAAGAGAAATCCAAAAGCACATTTTTGTGGCTCTCCAATTTTATTATAGGTAGAAAAATATTATTTTTAATTACTGAAATCAAAAACATATTTTTGTATAGTAATATTAATTTATTTGCATAGAATTTTTTATTTTTTTTTTGCAAATGTGGCTAATGGAGAGACTAGAATTAATTAGTCCTCCCAATGTTGAAAAATACACTCTAAATTGCTTTGTGATAAGAAAGAAACGCTTCTCTAAGATGGGGCGCCATGGATGGAAGAAAGTCTTTGCCTCTTGTAACTTTGCCATCAAATGAGTCATCCCTTGGTGGAAAATAGAGAGGATGGTTGGTGTCAACAAGCAACCCTTATGTCGTCTTCCCAGCTTAACCAAGATGACTTTTTATTATCCCTGCTGGGTAAAAAGACAGTACAACCTACTTCAAACAATTCCTTCTGGGGATCTTCGTCGTCCCTATGAATTCCCTGTTTCTCAAGAAGTAGAAAAATTTGATGCATATTGGAGCGCTAGACCTTTATTGGAAGTGATTACCCAAATGGTTCCTCCTTCCTTGCCCAATGATGTGAAGAGGTGGCTTCTCAAGAAACCTTCAAAGGATATGAAGAAAAATCAGAGTAAGACTGATGTGAAGAGTCGTCTAGGTTACAAGGTAATTTCCGTTAAGGAACGCTTGGGTGAAAAGGTTGAATTCAAAACACCTACAATGCTTAAGAAGAAGAGCTCTACAAAGGATAAAGGGAAAAGAAAAGCTGACACTTCAGAGAAGAAGGCTTGGGTAGAGAAGAAACATGAAGTCCTAGCTAAGGGAGAAACTATTTACTCCAAAATTTAATGTAGGTCCTCTAAAGGATGCCTACTAGCTAAAGCCATGGATGATGAAAAGGATGTAGATAAAAATTGGAAGAGAGCAAAGAAAGAGAAGAAAGATTGAAGCATTTCTTAACTTTCAATTATTAGACTTAGTTTTAAATTTAAAGTTAATTTGTTTTATTAAGCTTTATTTAAATTCCATCAATAATGTAATTTATTAGTTTATTTTATTAATGAAATTTTAGCTTTTTAATCAAATCATCTCCTTTAAATTTTATTTATTAAAGCAATGAAAACAGAAAATTTAATTTTCCAGAAATTTTTTCGAGTAAGGAAGTCGAATTTTTTTGAAAAACACCGAAATATACCCAGATGCTCCCAGAAGAAACGGCGCTGCTCCTTTACGAATAGCGCCGGCCGCGGCAGTCTAGCGTCTGACGACAGACGCTGTCGTCTGGCGCTAAGGTTCATCGGCCGGTGACGGAGCATTTTATGTGACGCCGATGCTTCGTCGAATTTATGTAGAATTTATTTATAAATCTGGGATGCGAGGTTTGTAGTGAGTAAAGTGGCCGCACCCGTAAAGGGTTGCCTACGTATCCTTTCCTAAGGAATCAGGCCAAACGTAGCTCTCTTGAGTATCCTACTCAAGTAATTATGGGTAGTACTTGTTAAGTTGGTTAAGATTTGTCATGTTCGAGAACTCATTGCCATCCATATCAGTTAATTTTGCTGCACCTCCTGATAGGATTGTTTTGACAATATAGGGTCCAGACCAATTAGGCCTAAATTTTCCCCTTGGATCTAATACATTTTTCCTTAATGCTTTTAACACCAAGTCTCCTAATTTGATATTTCTTGTCTTGACCTTCTTATTAAAATGCCTAGCCATGCGAGTTTGTTAGCATTGAGTATGATGTAGAGCTTCTAGTCGTTTTTCATCAAGTAGAATAAGCTCCTCATATCTCGCCCTAGCCCATTCAACTTCATCGAGTTTACTTTCTAATTCAATGCGTAGAGATGGTATCTCTAGCTCTACAGGTTGTACGACATCCATTCCATAAACCAAGGAGAATGGCGTATTTCCTGTCGATATGCGAATTGACATGCGATAACCCCAAAGTGCGAAATAGAGTTTGTCAGGCCAATCCTTGTAATTTTCTGCCATTTTCTCGATGATAGTCTTTAGATTTTTATTAGCTGCTTCAACTGCTCAGTTTGCTTCAGGTCTATAAGGAGAATAATGATGGTGTTAAATGCCATATTCTTGTAACAATTCTTCACACTCAGCTTGAAAGTGAGTTCCATTGTCACTTATCATTTCATGTGGGACTCCATATCGACAAATAATATTCCTTTCGATAAAGAGTGCTACATGTTTTGCAGTGAGTTTAGCATATGATTGTGCTTCAACCCACTTTGTGAAGTAATCAATTGCTACTAGGATGTATTCATGACCTCCTGTTCCTAGAGGAGTAATTTTACCAATAATGTCAATTCCCCATGTAGAGAATGGCCATGATGAAGTGTAGGTGTAGAGTAGAGATGGAGGAACATGTTGTAAATTGGCGTAAATTTGGCATTTAGGGCATCTTTTTACATATTGATGACAATCCTTATTCATGGTAGTCCAATAGTATCCTTCTTGCATTATCTTTTGGACTAGCATTTTGCCATTAACATGAGTTCCACAAATGCCTTAGTGGACTATCCTCAAAGCTCTTTGAGCATCCTTTTTCCCTACACATAAGAGAGCTTGACCCTTAGGTACCCTTTTATGTAACTCGTTGTCTATGAGTACGTACTGGGAGGCCAAAAGTCTTAATGCTCGTTTTGCTCTTTTATCAGCATGAGGAGGGTATTCTCCTTTGGTGACATAGTTAAGTATGTTTGTATACCACGGTTCTTCTTCTTCTTCTCCTTCATCTTGCATCACTTCATCATCTTTTATACTTTGAATATCTGCCGGTTTATGCCTTTTTTTTCTATAATTAGAGGCATTTGCTCGATTTTCGTAGGAATCCTAACCATTGAAGCTAGTCTTGCCAAGGCATCGGCAAATTGATTTTCTTCTCTAGGTAGATTTTTGTATTCTACCTTTTCTAACTGATTGGTGAGAGTTTCTAGATAAGTTTGGTATGGGGCTAGACTTTCGCTCCTTAGTTTCCATCTTTTAGAAATCTAGTTGATGATCAATGAAGAGTCCCCGAATATTCGTAATTTCTTCACTCCTAATGCCAAAGCTATTTCAAGGCCTACCACGCATGCTTCGTATTCACCAGCGTTGTTGGTAACGTCAAAATCTAGCTTTATGGAGATTGGAACATGCTCTTCCTTAGGTGATACTAATAATAATCCAACGCCACATCCCTTTTGGTGTGAGGCTCCATCAAAGTATAAGGTCCAAGTATCATCTTCTATGACCATCAAGTCTTCGTATGGGAATTGATTATCGTGTATTAGCGTTGAATCTTCTATTGGAAAATCCGCTAGAAAATCTGAGACCACAGATCCTTTGATAGCTTTTTGAGGCATGAATCTTACATCGAACTGGGCTAAGTTGACTATCCATCTTGATATGCGCCTATTGAGTGTAGACTTATCGAATAAATACTTGAGTGGATCCATTCGGGAAACTACAAAGACTGTATGCACGAGCATGTAATGTCTTGACTTAATTGTGGCCCACACTAATGTGAGGCACAATTTCTCAAGTGGTGTATAGCGTAATTCATACTCGAGCATCTTTTTACTTAGATAGTAGATTGCATTTTCTTTACCTTCTACTTCTTGTGCAAACCTGGCTCCCATTGTTTCCTTGGTGACTGTTAGGTACAACCTAAGAGGTATTCCTAGAAGTGCTGGTAGTAATACGGGAGGATTTGCGAGATAGGCTTTGATCTTTTCAAAGGCTTTTTGACATTCATCGTCCCATATTACTGGTACATTCTTTTTGAGCTTCTTGAATATTGGTTAACACATTGTTGTTAATTTTGATATGAACCTACTTATGTATTGCAAGCGGCCAATAAATCCTCGAATTTGCTTCTTGGTTTTTGGCGGCGGCATTGACATGATTGCCTTGATCTTGGTTGGGTCTATATCTATTCCTCTAGAGCTTATGACATAACCTAAAAGCTTGCCTGAGGTGACTCTAAAATCACACTTGGATGGACTAAACCTCATGTTGTATTTCCCTAGCCTTTCAAAGAATTTTCTCAATCCTACTTGATGGCCTGGGCGATCTTTTGATTTTACAATCATATACTTCACATATACTTCAACTTCATTGTGCATCATGTCATGGAGTAAGGCAGTCGCTGCTCGTTGATACGTTTCACCCGCATTTTTTAACCCAAATGACATTACCGTGTAGCAGTAAGTACCCCATGGTGTTATGAAGGTTGTTTTCTCCATGTCTTCTTCTGCCATGAGAATTTGATTGTATCCCGCGTATCTGTCCATGAACGAGAGAAGTGCATGATTCACTGTATTATCTACCAAAATATCGATGTGTGGTAAAGGGAAGTCATCCTTTAGAATTGCCTTATTTAAATCTCGATAGTCGACACACATTCTTACCCTTCCATCCTTTTTCGGAACTGGGACAACGTTGGCCACCCATTCGGGGTATTTGGATACCCTGATAAAACCTGTAGTTATTTGTTTTTGAACTTCTTCTTTTATTTTAAGAGCTAGGTCGGGTTTCCTTCGACACAAATTTTGTTTTACAGGTTTCATTCCTAGAATTAGCAGTATAGTGTGTTGAGCTATTTCCCTATTAATACCTGGCATATCTTCATATGACCAAGTAAATACATCGATAAATTCATTAAGTAAATTGATTAAATCGGTTCTTTCTTGTTCATTAAGTGTTAATCCGATTTTAACTTCTCTTTTAATGGTTGAACCATTTGAGATATCAACCGTCTCAACTCAGTTTCCTCAATTATCGGTGTTTTCTTTTCAAGTGTTTCCATTGCTTTAATAATTTCTTCGTCATTTTCGTTGTTAGGTAAGCAATGCTAGCCATCTTGGGTTAAAGAAAAACACGAGGAGTAAGCGGAAGAAGACATATTATTGAATTCAGAAATCATTACATCAAAAAGAGAGATGTCCTCAGGGACTTGATTGCTAACTATCCTAGGGGAAGAAATAAAAGAAGGGGGGTGCTACAACTAAGGACTTAGATGACTCTATAGGAAAAGACTCTGACTCTGACTCAGACGACACTTCAAACATCGGTCCTTGCCATGTCGTTATGGAGATTTTCCTTCCACTTAGAGTAGTCATCTTGACTGTTTTGCGCCACCCTTGTATTGATCCTTTTGCTGGAGTGATGAGCTTTGAGGGGTCAAAATTCTCGCTTTTTAGGACCATTTGGAAGAGCGAGGAGTTATCTCTATGTACTTCGGCTCATATTTTTCTCGCTTAAATAGTAATCCCATGAAATTAAAGTCAAAGCATGGGGGTGCTTTCTCCTTGTGGATAGGAGTTGGGATTTCATCTAGAAAATAGCAATCTAAGAAAATTTCAAATCCCGGTTGCCTTATGCCATTTACAACATAAGGTTCAGAAAGTTAATAACATGGATAGTCCTCTCCTTCTTTTATAAATTGTCCATTGAGAGTAAAAGGATACTGATCCATTGGGATTACTTTCTTTTGAATGCGAGCGTTCCTACGCGCCTTAGACCTTTCCTGGGCTCGCTTGATATCTTCCCGAGTAAGTTTGAAACCTAGTCCGAAAGTTTCTTACTTAGGGAGGCCAGGTAATTCCAGCGGTTTTGCTATTCCTTTCTTCTTTCCTAGAGTCATTCCAAGAAAATACCCTTGTTTCTTTAGAATAGCATTTATCGTCATATTGGAGTGGGGATCATGGCAGAGAAGGGTCCTTTCATCCACCTCGATTAAGGAGACCTCTTCATTAAAGCCCCACAAATCTTCATCATCTTCATCGTGCTCCACATTAATTATTGGATTTTGTATAGCTTTAATCCTCATGGGTGAAGCATCGATCGTGATAGGAATTCCTCCAACTACGGCTTTTACCTGTTGGTGGAGAGATGAAGGGAAGACCTTTAGGTCATGAAGCCAAGGGAGTCCCAACAATAAGTTGAATGAAGCTTTGATATCTACCACTTGAAATGTAGTAGCATGTTCTATTGCTTCCGTCGTTATATTCATGGTAATATTACCAAGAGCTTAACGACGAGTGTCGTCATAAGCTCTTATTCCTTGTGTTCACGGGGTTAAGTCTTTATCCCTTATGCCTAACATCCTCGCACTTCGGAGTGGACATACATTAATTGCCGATCCATTGTCTACAAGAGTCATTGGGACATTCATTCTCTTGCAAACTATTGTGAGGTTTAGTGCCTTATAATGCTTGTCACCTACTTGCGGTAAATCTTTGTCAAAAAAGGTGATCAAGTTGATAGGACTAGGGAGATCAGTCGTAAGGAAGTTAGCCAACCCCTAAGGAGTGGTGTCAGAATCTATCTCTATCTTATCCAAGGCATTCATTACTGCTAACTTATGTTCTCGAGATGTAGCTAGAAGCTTCCATACATTCATCTCGACCTTGGTCTTCTTGAATAACTTGACAATATCATTGTCTTCTATGATAGGTATGGGAACTTGCTGCGTAGTCGGCATAGGTTGTGTCGAGATGGGAGGTTGCGTTCTCCGATATCTTGTGAGGACGTCTATAGACGAATCCACTTCAACCCTGAAATCATCTATGGTATATGACACTGAAGGTGGAGGTCCTTCCATGTCTTTTAGGTAGTGTGGGAGTTGTTTGAAGGGCGCCTACATTAAAGCATGTGGTGAATATGCATGGCCCACATAGGAAGTGTGAATTGACATAATGTGATTAGGGACAAGGAAAGTAGGGAGCCGCCAACAAACTTTTACGGAACTTGTAAACAGTTCACGGATCACTAAAGACAACCACGATAAAGGGACAACGATAGGCAACAACGATTGACCCGTGAAGGTTACATCCCATTCATAATCCATGAGATGACTAACTACATATGGTTCGAAATCACGAAAGGAGGATTGGGGATGATGGTACGAAGTGAGTCATGGAGTCACATTCGCCCGTATTGGCATCTACTCGACTCTTATAGTGAAAAATGATTCCTGCGATCTCAAAGGCATACAAACAAAATATACAATTTGCTCCATACTATTATTATGCTAAATTGGTTTAATATTAATGCAACATATAATTCTAAAATATTGTGATCACTTCATTAAAAAATAAGATAAAAAAAGATCCTAAACCGGTTGTCCAAATTATCTTATTAGGCGTGATTTTCAATTACATATTCCTTTTAACATGCAATATGGTGATTAATAAATAATAGAATAAACATCAATATTGGAATCAATTCAACAATAATATCGTTATTCAAATCAAATTATAATAATAACCCTAATCATGATACTAGCAATATAAAATAATAACAGTAATTAAGTTGATTAATTACTCACTTTCAGCATTTCCTTGAATTGCTACATCATGAATAAACTATTAGTAACTTCAATAAAAAATATAAATCAAATGAAAATTAAATGAAGTAAAAATTATATTTGATTTGGTCTAAACCCTCAGTCAATTATACCTTTCACGCCTTGGTTAAAGTATAGAACTTCAGGTATATTATGGACTCCTTGGAGTGCTTAGGGGAAGGAATGAAAGAATAGGGAGGCTAGTGTTTAGGCTAAAGAGGGAGAAGAGAATTATTTATGACCAAGCCTGTTGATGATTGAAAAAAGGGGAGATATGACCACTATTTATAGAGAAAAAAGAAGGGTCGAAAAAACAAGATAAGATCCGAATTAAATCGGAATAAAACTCAATCGACTGCAGTTTTTGCGGTTTTTGTTTTTATCATATCATTTGATCCACAAATTGGAAAAAGATAAATAATATATCTTTGGAAAGCTCATGAAGTCTAATTTCTAACCCAATTATAATAAGATTAAAATATTTTGTATAATAAAAGATATGGCCGAAATAATGAGACGGTGTCAGTTTTGGATAGAGTTTGATATTTAATTCATATCTTTTCCGTTATAGCTCGGAATTGATATTATAATATATCATTGGAAATATAATTTAAAGGGATATCCAACCATATAAGATTTTGATAGAAAATATGATGCACGAAAATCATGTCTGACTCTCTTTGAACGTCTTTCAATTCGGATAGAAATAGGATTTTAGAAAAGAAAAGTTTTATTCAATTTCAAACTCTTTAATCTTATCTTTTTAAAAAGAATAATTAAGTTGTTTTAGAAACTTAAAGAAGCTTCTAATTAATCCTAATTGGTATAGGAATGAGATTAAATTATTTGGACCCTCCACATGATCATTGGGTCGTAGGTAAGGTGGGCTTAGGTTCTGTTTGGGCTCAATTCAATATTTTGGCCATAACTTATTCGTTATAATTTGGATTTGGGCTTATAATATATCGTTGGAAATCTCTTTTAAAGACCCATCCAATTATTAAATCATTGGACCCAGATAATGGACTAAAATGAATTGGAATAAACAATTTTATAAAAAGGACACAAAATGAATGATTTTAAAGGATATGAAATGAATTATTTTGGGTTTAAAGGCATGAAAAGAGGAAAAAAGTGACAGTTTGGGGAAATGGGCTAGCAATTGGGTTGGTTTATGAAATTTATTGGGATTAAATATGGATTTAAGCACTCCAAAGATTAAATACTCAACCCGGCCAATAATGGCGGTGAAAGGTCTTCATCATCGGGTTTGGTTTTGGGGAGACATTTTTAGGTGTCTACAGAAGCCTCCACTTTGACGGAGTTTGTAGAAACGGCAGTTTTGAAAACGATAATCAGAGTAGTCGATAGGGACGGAGAATGATTTAAGACGTTCTGCGATCCTAAATCACTCTGTATACGCCGATACCTGCAGAAAAATGTTAGATCCAAAGATAAAAGAGGAAAGGGAGAGAATACATATCTGACACCAGTGTATCGGTGACAAATGAGTTTGTCAGGTTCCTATGCTTGAAGGAATCCACCGGATGATGTTTTGTTGAAATGCTTTCCACGCCTGAGGAAAGCCGACTGATGAATTTGGTAGATTTCTAAGCCTGAAGAAACCTACTGGATGATACTTTCCATGCCTAAGGAAAGTCAACGTATGAATTTGGCGGTTTTCTATGCTTGATTAAATCCACCGAATAATACTTTCCATGCTTGAGGAAAGTCGACAGATGATTTTGGCAGGTTTCGCTTGAAGAAATCCATCGGATGGCACTTTCCATGCTTAAGGAAAGTCGATAGATGATTTTGCCTGGTTTCTATGCTTGAAGAAATCCACCGGATAATACTTTCCATGCTTGAGGAAAGTCAACAAATGATAAGATTACAATGATAATGTTTCGATTATCCCCAAATGTGGGCTGCAGATGGTCCGCTTGTCCCCGAATGTGGGATGTAGATGGTCCGCTTGTCCCCGAACGTGGGATGTAGATGGTCCGCTTGTCCCCAAACGTGGGATGTAGATGGTCCGCTTGTCCCCGGACGTGGGCTGTAGATGGTCCGCTTGTCCCCGGACGTGGGCTGTAAATGGTCCGTTTGTCCCCGGACGTGAGCAATAGATGGTTCGCTTGTCCCCGAACGTGGGCTATAAAAGGTTCGCTTGTCCCCGAACGTGGGATGTAATTGGTTCGCTTGTCCCCAAACGTGGGCTGTAAATGGTCTGCTTGTCCCTGCATGTGGGACGTAGATGGTCCGCTTGTCCCAAGACGTGGGTTGTAGATGGTCCGCTTGTCCCCGGACGTGGGGTGTAAATGGTCCGTTTGTCCCAGAATGTGGGTTGTAGATGGTCCGTTTTTCCCCGGACATGGGCTGTAAATGGTCCGCTTGTCCCTGGACGTGGGCTATAGATGGTCCACTTGTCCCCGGACGTGGGCTGTAATTGAGACCTGCAAAATAAAATTTTCCAAGGGACTCGTATAGATTATGATTGACTTGACCAACTGATTTGACCAAGTTTGACTTGACACGACACGACATGACATGTGTATAACTTGTGGTTGTGTGTGTATATGGTGTGTGCGTGTGCAAACACAAGCAACCGAAAATGAAAAAGCAAATATTTTCCGTCATTTTTGTCATGAGATGAATGGAGGGTACCGACTCTCTCCCGAGAAAGACGTGAAAAAAGTTTTATTTTCGAACTTCCCACGATGAGAAAATCATAAAAACGTTTTTTTAATTTTCCCAAAAGAAAAGTTATGAGAAATGTAAAAAGTTTTGAACTTCTTCGTTGAGCAAGACGAAATGAATTGCATAGATTGTATGTCTTGAAAATAATTTATGCATGATGCATGTACTTAGGCCAGGAGGCTAAGGACAATTACATCATGTAACACGATAGATGAACTTAATTCATGGAGCTAAGCATCATATATGGTGTAAAGAAACGATCTTGAACGTCACTTAGGTCTTGAAGCTAAGGAGTGACTATTGCATAATGAACGTTGCATAGGTTAAGGAGCTAAGAATGATATACTTTGTATGATTACAAATCACTGATATATAAATGCTGATCAGCACATTATGCGATGCATGAAACAATGAACATTGCTCAGGTCAGGAAGCTAAGCAAGTATACAACGTTTCTTCTAATTAATAAGCATGCGCGGTAGGGAAACAAGATTTCATGTTAAAAGGTTCCTAAGGGAAAGATGATATGGCTATTTATGTGTAAAAGACGTGTGTGAAAGTGATACTAAGGGTGGCTGCAAGGGTTATGGTAATGAAAATATATGTGAGAAGAGTCAAAGATGATGACTCTTTAGGCTGGGTAGGCTAAATGATGTGGGTTCAAGCCCCCCAAGTCTAGCTCTAAATGGGTAGGGGTAAGAATTGGATATTCTTTGACTCGATCAAGCATATGAATGTTAATATGAACGTGGATATGAATGTGGCCGCACCTCGATGTGAGGTTGCCTACGTATCCGTTAGGAATCAGGCCAACGTAGCTCTAGCCGAACTTTGCACAAGTGTGTGTACACCTTAAAGAGGTTTTTCAAGGGTTGTAATGTGCTTAAGTTGATGGTTTAAAGAAGAAAGGGGTGAAAGGATCAAGACCCGAGAGAAGCCCCCCAAGATATGCAATTATGTATTGGAAAATTTTGGACTTTGCAAGTTTATTTTCAACTTTTTTTTGCTTTGATTATTATTTTTTCTTTTTTTTTTGAATCAATGTGGGCAATCTCAGATCATGCGGTCCATCACTCACTTATAATTCATGTTTCTTAAGCACGGTACCAAGCACTCGATGAGAGACGCAATTTGTGACGTGTTCATATCAAAGACATTGGAACACTTGCCCTTAGACATTGTTTTTTTTTTATTATTATTATTTCCTTATTCTTTTTATTTTATTATTTAAACTCGCTTTCTGACTGTTACACAAATTACACACCTTCCCAACTCAGGTTTAAGTGAATGTGGGTTGAATAAATAAGGTCAATCATTAGACAAGGCTCAAAGTGGTTGATGAAGAAATGGATATGCGATTCAATGGTTAATAGGGAATGACAGGGTTGCAAAGGTGCCTCAAATCATCGGCGTACCTTGCGTTTAGTTCGGTAATTGATTTTTTTTTTGCTAATTACGTGATCGAATGTAAGAAAAAGAAATGCTCATTGATGGAACATGACATATAGACATAAGGATAAGGAGAACCTATGCTAGACTTATTAGGGGAAAAGGGATGAAATGAAAGAAGAAAAAACAAATGAAATCTTTTATGGGACATTGTCTTGTGCTTCGTCTTCATGGTTGCATATGAATTACTTGTTACCGCCAAGAGGAACACAAAGTTTGTTATTGCTGATGCTTTGATTGGAAGAAAAGAAGGAAGGAATGACGTTCCCCTTATTCTTCCAACTCTTAACTAGTGATTCTTGAACTCGAGTACTATGGAACAAAATAAGCTCACTTATGCATTGACTCAATACTTGGATTGGAAAGGAAGAGTGTATGAAAGAATTTTGAAAACCAATGGGGAATACTCCACCCATTCCTATTACAACGGAAAACAACGCAAGCATGGTCCTAGTTTACCATCATAAACAATATAGTGCATTGCTCAATCTCACACTGCTTATCTGTATTAGAAACAAAGGGCGAAGGTCAAATGGGATAAATTTGGTGAATCTCACTCTCATTTACTTTTCTCTTATGCTCAGGCTCGAAAAAGGAAAACTTTATTTCATGGTCCTAAGGATTCAAATGGGATTTGGGTTCATGATTAGCAGAGTATTAGTAATATTACTCTCAGTTGTTCTGTACTCCTCAGCAGCAAGTTTTTTCCTCGGATTTTGACTGGAACGATTTAAACTTGCCACAAATTTCAGATATGGAGTGTTTTGATCTTTTGAAGCCTAATTCTGCAGAAGAAATTAAAGCTGCTATGTTTCAGATTGATGAGTCGAAAACTCCAGGTCCAGATGGCTTTTCTTCTGCTTTCTTTCGTTCGCATTGGTCGACTGTGGGTGAATCGGTTATAGATGTAGTGCAGTATTTTTTCTATCATGGCCATATGCTTAGAGAATGGATTAGGACTTTCATTACTCTTATTCCTAAAGTGGATCAACCGGAGTTCGTCTCTCAATTTCGTCCAATTGGTCTCTACAATGTTCTTTATAAATGTATAGCAAAATGTATTTCGGTTCGGCTTCGTTAAATCCTCCCTCAGCTAGTCTCGGATTTTCAAAATGCCTTTGTTCTGGGTTAGCTCATGTCTGATAACAGTCTTGTTGCGCATGAAATTCTCTCCTATATGGATAAGTCTCGAGGTCGTTCTATGTGTGCAGCTTTGAAAGTAGATATGAATAAAGCCTATGATAGGATCAATTGGGATTTTCTGTGGCAAGTTCTCAAGGCCTTTAGTTTTCCCCCAAGTTGGATTCACATAATTCAGCAGTGCGTTTCTACAGTTTCTTATCAGGTTTTGGTCAATGGTAATCCTACAAAAGTTTTTCGTCCAATTAGGGGTTTGCGGTAGGGTGATCCCTTATGTTCGTATTTATTTGTTCTGTGTATGGAAGTTTTTTCGGCCATGATTCGTAAAGCGGAATCTGATCGTTTGTTTCAAGGTATTAAGGTTTGCAGACGTTCCTCTTCGGTCTCGCATTTGTTCTTTGCTGATGATGCCCTTATCTTTTTCCAGCCTTCTCCTGTTACCTGTTTAGAAGTAACTAAAGTGCTTCAGAACTTTTGTGATATTTCTGGACTGATGGTCAATCTTCAAAAGTCCTTCATTCGCTTTAGCACTAATGTTCCGGATGATTATCGAGATTACTTGGCAGCTTCTATGCATGTGAGGGTGGAATCCTCTATTGGCTCTTATCTGGGTCTTCCGGTTGATATTGGCAGACACAAATGTAAAGCTTTTCAGCCTTCAATTGATAAGGTTGTTAATCGGTTGAGTGGATTCGCTTCCCTTCATCTTTCGTCTGCTGCTAAATTGGTCATTATTAATTTTGTGCTTGTGACATCTTTCAATCATATTTTGTTTGTTTTTAAGATTCCTTCCACAGTCATAGACAAAATCAATAATCTTCTACTTAGGTTTTCGTGGAAATCTACTCCCCACTCCAGAGGTATTGCTATGGCTCCCTCTTCTCTCCTTCATAAGCCTAAGGGTCTTGGAGGTCTTGGTCTTCGTCATCTGGGTTTTTTCAACTCTTCTTTGTTGGCAAAGCAAGCCTGGCGTGTCATGCATAATCCTCAACTTCTTGTTTCTCGTATTTTCCAAGCGAAGTATCCTTCTCTCATGGATCGCAACTTCCGATCTAGGCTCTCTTGCCCTTCTTGGGCGGGTAATAGTTTACTTCATGGGTTTTACTCTCTTTAGTCTAGCCTTACTTAGAAAATAGGGAATGGTACTAAGGTTCGAATTTTTGAGGATTCTTGGGTTCCGGATTCATTAGTGTCCCCTAAGAACTCTCTTGCTAGAACGGTTCACCCGATTCTGGTGTCCTCTCTTATCAATTCAAGCCCTAACACTAGGGATTCCTCTCAGATTCATAGAATGTTTGATTCCTCTACTGTGGCTAAAATTCTGAGTTTGGAACGGCCGACTCAGTTAATGGATGATTTCGTCTACTGGAAATTTACTAGGGATGGGAATTTCTCTACCAAGTCTGCCTATGCTACACTTATTCAGGGCTCGTCCCTTGTAGCTTCTGAAGGGGATTCTGTCCTGTTCTCGTGATGGAAGAAATTCTGGGCCTTTCCCATCTTACCTAAGTGGAAAATGTTTGTTTGGAAGTTGTTACATGGGGTCACTCCTGTGGCAGCCTTATTATGTACCAAAGGTATCCCTGTTGATCCTTTGTGTGGTTTTTGTCATTCTTCTTGAAGGTTCAATGGGCACTCAAGAGGGGGGGGGGGGGTGAATTGAGTGTTAAGTAATCGTTGGCTAATTTTGCTTCTTTTCGGATTATGTGTGAGGAACCAGTTGTGCTGGTTCCCGTACGCAGCGGAATATAAATAAGCAATAAAGAAGACAACAAATTTAACGAGGTTCAGCCAACTCAGGCCTACGTCCTCCTATCCTAAGTTCTTTATTAATCTACTCCGAAAAACAAAGACAAAGAACACTCTGCTGTTTCCCTACTCCGGGAACCAGCAAACCCCACACTCTACTCCGAGTGTGCTCTCGACTTACACTCGTAAGCCCAATGTGTTTGAACTCACAAACACTCACCCAGCCTTTAACCCCTTTGTTAAAGACTCAATACAAGAATCAAGAACTCTCCTTTGATCTCACTTCTACGAAGCTAATTAAGAGAAAAAGTTTAAGTACTGGAATGCTCTTGTATATAACTTGATGAATTGGATTAGTGCTTAAGTATATGCTCTCAAATAATTGCTCTTTTAATTTCTGGAGAGGCACACGAAATATGTGAAATAAGATGAGTTTATATAAGCTTAGATTCCTAAAACCTAGTTTCCTTAAATCACACAATCTTAGAGAATAAGATATATTGTAATTTTAGGAAAGTTTTTATCTTATTTGATTTAATCACAAAGATAGAATCAATTAAGATAAATACTCCTAGTTTTTAGGTAACCAAGAATATTTCATCTTATTTCCAGCTGCACAAAATATTTTCAAAATAATCTTTTCGAAAAAATCTTTTTGTAAAATCTTTTTCCAAAAACGGCAGCTCGAATATTTCGTACAGTGAACCTGGTTCCCCGACCTGGTTCCCTGAATTGAAACATGTTATGAAACCTGTTCCAACTTTGTACCAGATTTCATATCATACTTCAATATACTTTTAAGCACTTATATAACCCAAACATGCAAGCATACTACGGAGCATATTACATGAAAACCTAGATAACATATTAAAGCATAAATCGTCTTTTCTTCATGTAATCTTCAAGACTTGAATCTTCCTTGAATACTTCTATTATGAGCAAACAATCTTTCTTCGAAATATCATCGAAAGGCTTCTATGCTCCAAGTCTTGGAATCAACTCAACTACTGCACATGTAACATGGTTAATGCACAACAAAGAGTATGTGGCTGCTTTTCCGCATAGCAGTCAAGGAAACGGTTCATACTGGTTCCCCACCAGTACATAGCACATTTATCATCTAACTGTTTCCTGTATATAGATAAGTTAGTTCAATAGATAACTCATATAGTCAATAACTTATCTAGGGAAACAGTGTTCTATTATAGCTGGTTCCAACCAACTGTTTTCAACACTTATTAAAACCTGTTTCCCATAGCTGTTTGTCATCATTCAAAACCATCATTCAAAACCTAAGGGACTCAACAAATTCCCCCTTTTTGATGATGACAAACTTTTGAAGTTCCTGAACCTGTGGACATGCTCAAAAGGAAAACCGTCAAAAACTTCAAGGACTCAAGACTCTTTGGAACAAGTCAGTTAGGCCAACTGGTTCCCTAAACAGAAAATAGAAAATGCGAAATAAAAAGACTCAAACTGACTCAATCTAAACTAGCTAAACCTTAGGCTTCAACTTCAGACTACTTCCCCCTTTTGGCATCATTAAAAAGTATCCACAAGTAAAAGCAATGTGCACAAGTTAATGTGCTTATCCATACAATGGCATCAACCACCATTCAAGCATTATGCTGCAAAAAGAGATTAGTCAAACAGTTCATACCATAACAGAGTTAGTAGTTCATACAAGCCAACAAAGTTCAACCAAAGAAGCCCAAATCCATCCAAAAAGAAAGTTCATGGAATGGAGAGAAGTAGACAGACCAACAAAATCAGTTATTTTAGAATAAACATGAGGGTGAGGAAACAAGAACAGAAACAGCATCACTCCTCATCATCATTCTCGTTCCCTTCCTCCTCCTCGAACTTTGCAACATCTTCTGTATTATCATCTGATTCCTCTTCATCCTTGTCACCATGCTCTGCTTAAACCAAAATCATTATATTACTAAGCATATTCTTGTGATTCCCCAATCTGTTTCAAAACCACTTCCTGACCTGCTGGTTCCTCTATTTTTTTTTTTTTTTTTTTTTTATTTTTTTTTTTTATAAATCATGAGAGATCCGCACTTATTCATAAAGTTCTCCTTGTTGCATAACGAGTACAAGACTAGCATCACATCAATCAAGCAAAGACCTCCACCCTTTTGTGGTGTGAAAGGTTCTTGCTGGTACCCTTTTTCTCTTGGTTTCCGGAAGAGAATTAATGGACTGTTCCTCCTACACCTTCTCAGTGAACTTCTTTAATGAAGATTGAGTTACTCTACTTCGTACCATGGTCTTAACAATGAGTGTCTCCTCATTGTTACCAACAATCTCTATTTCATCCTCTTCACTCTGACTTTTCCGAATTTCCTCCAACTTCGGGCTTAAGGACATTTGAGCTTCCTTCTGATGTTCCCCCTGAGACTGAGCTGTTTCCTTGAGTGAACAGTAACCGAATGAACAATGATGAATTTAAAGCATACGAGATAGAGAAAGAGAATTTCGAGTGATGATGATTGATGATCTGCACAAAGGGTTAGTGTATATTTTTAACAATGAAGCACAAAGAGAGAAGAAGGAAAGAAAAGAGTTAGTTGAGCCAATAAAAAGCAACTGTAAAGGATTTTTTTTTTTTAAATTGAAATCAAAAATTTGGTAATTATCTTTTACCATAATTATCTCAACCAACTATAAATAAGGCATATGATATGTTTGCCTTTTATATGGGATTAAATAACTGAAATAAGATAAATTCCTTCCAAAAGGAAATATCTTATAGTAATCTTCCGAAAATAAAAGATATTATCGGATGACATATCAGAGCTGGTCTGCTGTTTCCCTTTGCTGGTACCTGTATAGAACCATGTCACGCTGTTTCTGGCAATTCAGCCTGATTTCACCTGTTTCTTACAACAATGATTCTCAATCCTTTTGAGATTTTGAACCATCTACACAACACTTGAAAGATATCAACATAAGTATGTACACACACTATACAAGAGAATACCATTCTAACCAATCATTGAAGGAAGTAATTGAAGCCAATACCTAAAATCTAACTAGACCTAAAAAGACTCTTAACCTACAAAAAGACTCTCTACACAAAGGCTTTGTGAAGATATCAGCAATTTGATCTTCACTTTTACAAAACAACATCTCCACCAATCCTTTTTCCACATTGTCTCTTAAAAAATGGTGTCTTATTTCAATGTGTTTTGTCTTGGAGTGTTGCACAGGATTCTTTGAAATATTGATTGCACTAGTGTTATCACAAAAAATAGGAACACTTTTATAAATAACACCAAAATCTTTCAGCTGGTTCCTTATCCACAGTAGCTGGGAACAGCATGAAGCTGCAGCTATATATTCAGACTCTGCTGTGGATAGGGCCACTGAATTTTGCTTTTTAGAACCCCATGAAATTAGACAAGAGCCAAGAAAGTGTGCCATACCTGATGTGCTCTTTCTATCAACTAAGAAACCAGCATAATCTGCATCTGTGTATCCAATAAGATCAATGGTACTGCCTTTGGGGTACCACAATCCCAGATTTGCTGTTCCTACAAGATACCTAAGTATCCTTCTAACAGCCTTCAAGTGAGATTCCTTTGGATTGCTTTGAAACCTAGCACACAAACCAACAGAAAACACAATGTCAGGTCTACTAGCTGTTAGGTAAAGTAGAGAACCTATCATTCCTCTATAAAGAGAAGCTTCAACATCTTTTCCCTTAAGATCAGCATCTAATTTTGTAGATGGGGGAACAGGTGTATCATAAGCTTTGCTGTTCTCCATGCCGAATTTTTTCAGCAACTCTTTTAAGTACTTTTGTTGATGGATCATTATTCCATCATCCATTTGCTTAATCTGCAGCCCTAGGAAGAATCCTAGTTCTCCCATCATGCTCATTTCAAATTCACTCTGCATAAGATTAGCAAATTCATCACATAAAACCTGATTAGTAGCACCAAATAAAATATCATCAACATAAATTTGTACTACAATCAAGTGTTTCCCCCTGGTTCTTATGAACAAGGTCTTGTCTACTGTTCCCCTCTTGTAATCATTTGCCATCAAGAAATTGGACAATCTTTCATACCAAGCCCTCGGAGCTTGTTTCAACCCATATAATGCTTTGTCCAACTTGTACACATGTTGGGGGAACAGTGCATCTTCAAAACCAGGTGGCTACTCCACATATACTTCTTCCTTTAAATATCCATTGAGGAAGGCAGTCTTTACATCCATCTGAAACAGCTTAAAATTCATGTGAGCAGCATAAGCAATTAAAATCCTAATAGCCTCTAGCCTAGCTACTGGTGCAAACGTCTCATCATAGTCAATTCCTTCTTGTTGATTGTACCCTTGCACCACTAGCCTTGCTTTGTTTCTGACTATAGTACCAAGGTCATCTAACTTGTTTCTAAAGACCCATCTAGTGCCAATGACTGATCTTTCCTTGGGACGGGGAACCAGGTGCCAAACCTGGTTCCTCTGAAACTGATTTAACTCATCTTGCATAACTAGTACCCAATCAGGATCAGTCAATGCCATTTTATAGTCAGTAGGCTCTACATTAGACAGGAAAGAATAGAAAGCACAAAAGTTTTGAAAAACATTTGTTCTCGTTTGAATCCCCTTATTTATATCACTAATTATTTGATCAGTGGGATGAGAAGATTGATATCTATAACTTTTAAAATTAAGACTGTTTCGTGCTTTCTCATTAAGTTGGGAACCAGCATGTTCATGGATCTCTCCTTCTTCTGAGGAGCCAGGAGGATTCACATTCATGCTGTTTCCTCTATCATTACTTACCTCAGGTTCAGTGGTGGTACCTTCTTCTGTTCCCCCTGAACTCATTACCTGTCTATTATTTGAGGAACCATCAGGACTTGGTTCCCCTTCAGAGTTCTCATTATCTTCATTTTCTTCTCTAGGCACTTCATCATTATCATCTGGTGGAGTATTTGGTAGGCCTAGATCTGCTTGCACTTCATCCGTGGGACCAGTATACTGGTTCCCCGTGAAATCCATCAATCCAATCACTTCATCAGGTTGTACCTGTGCAATCTCAGAAGACATGTTAAATTCATCAAAAATGACATGGACACTCTCCTCAACACGAAGAGTCCTTTTATTAAAGACTCTATATGCTTTGCTGTGAGAAGAGTATCCAAGGAAGATTCCCTCATCACTTCTAGGATCAAATTTATCAAGCTGGTCCTTCCCATTATTATGCACATAACATTTACATCCAAAAATGCGAAAGTATGTAATGTTGGGCTTTCGACCTTTAAGCAGTTCATAGGGAGTCTTATTTAACTTTGGTCTAATGAGACCTCTATTCAATATATAGCAAGCAGTGTCAACAGCTTCTCCCCAAAAACTCTTTGGGAGACCACTCTCAATGAGCATCGTCCTCGCCATCTCCTCAAGAGTTCTATTCTTCCTTTCTACAACACCATTTTGTTGAGGTGTTCTAGGGGCTGAGAAGTTGTGATTAACTCCATGTTCCCTACAATAATCAATAAAGTTAGCATTATCAAATTCAGTACCATGGTCTGATCTTACCGAGACCAGCTTGTGGGTGAGCTGGTTCTCCACTTGTTTCACCAATGTTACCCATTCTTCAAACGTTTCATCCTTTGTGTGTAACATCATTACCCAAGTGTACCTGGAATAATCATCAACCATAACACAGACATATCTATGACCTCTTCGACTTTGTACTCTCATGGGACCACACAAGTCAATGTGTACAAGTTCGAAGGGTCTGCTGGTACTCATAATAGTTTTAGGCTTAAAAGAAATTTTGACCTGTTTCCCCCTTACAAATTCAGAACAAACTTTATCAGCTTCATACTTAATGTTAGGAAGGCCTACAACTAAGTCACGTGTTTTAAGTTTGTTTAGAAGTGTTAGGCTAGCATGTCATAACCTCTTATGCCAAATCCATTGATTATTGTCAGAAACAGCTCTCAAACAGATGGACTTGTCTTGAGGGATTTTATCTAAGAAGGTGATGTAAACATCATGCTTCCTGGTTCCCTCACATACAAGTTCTCCTGTTTGTGAGTTAACTATGTGACATAGGTTGGCTTGAAACTCAACTATATTACCTTTGTCACATAATTGAGAAATACTCAAGAGATTATGTTGCAAGCCTTCAACATAATAAACATCATCTATTGCGTTAGAAAGTGTCTTACCAACCTTACCTAAACCAGTGATGGTTCCCTTGCTGTTATCCCCAAAGGTGACACTTCCTCCATCAAAGGCCACTAGTGAAAGGAATTGATCTTTATCCCCGGACATGTGTCTTGAGCAACCACTGTCCAAATACCAATAGGTGTCTCCCTTCACTCTAGCCTGCAAGAGCAAATCAAACATTAGTTTTAGGAACCCAAACATACTTGGGTCCCTTTTCAACAACATTAACATCTTGTTGATCCTTTCTTCTCCACACATATTTTACACCCTTGCTGTTCTTATTAGCACTAATTTTCTTAGCTGGACATTCATGTATCTTATGTCCATTTTTACCACAATGAAAACACACATGCATCTCTTTAGTCATGACATACTTGCCTCGTTGATATTCTTTGATCCAGGTGGTTTCTCTGGGAGACCAGTTAGTCCTGGTTCTCTGTCTAGTATAACCAAGACCAACTTTTCCTCTGTTTCCTCTTGATGAAGTCAGGTAATTTAAGGATTCTTGAGCATTCAATAATTTGTCCACATGTCTATGACTATCATTAAGTTCTTTTTCTCTGGTTTCAAGTGTTTTAGTTAACAATTCGTTTTTCTCTTTAAGAAAATCAAAGTTACTTTTTAAAGCTTCGAATTGTAGATTAAGTTTTGAAACCATAGAGTCAATAGACATGTCAACAACCACTGGTTACTTGTCCTTTTTCAGTTGATTGATTTCCGCATGCAAATCACAAATATTACTTTCATACTTATCAATCGTATTACTGACATCTACACTGGTACCTGTAGGGGAAACAGTGAACTGTGCAGCTTTAAGTGAAGCAATTTCCTTGTGAGAGTTTTCCAGGTTGTAAGCCAATGTTTCAAAGGCCTTCAACAAGGAAGTTCTAGTACACGAATTTGCTTTACTTATAGCTACTGAAAAATCAAGAGTATCACTAGTGGTTGATAAGTCTCTAGGGAACCAGGAGGTCAGATCCTCTTCACCATCAATTGGTTCAAACGATCTTTCCTTTTCTAGTTCCACTTTACACTTGTCCAATTCAACCTCTAGTTCTGCTACTTGATTTTTTAGTTCATAACAGACTCCTTCTAGATGATCATAACTAGCAATAGCAATATTACATTCACCACGTTTTTCTTTTAATTCTCTTTTGCAAGTTATGTATGTTTCACTTAGTTTATAGCATTCATCTAGTAAGGAATCAATACAAGCAAGCATATTTTCTCTATCATATTCATGCATATCTTCTCTAATTTGCTCTAAGCTTACCTTGCGTTCATGTAGTACATCCTTCTTTGCCATAAAGCATTTGTTGAATGTACTGGTTCCCCCTCTGGTTCCTGGACCAGTGCTGTTTTCCTTGATGTTTGTAAAGGCAGTTAGGCAAACATCTGAGTTGGGTGATCCTTCTTCTTCATCTGACCCTGAGTCAGAGTCTCCCCACATGGAAGCTATCATGGCATTCTTGTATGCTTGTTTATCTCCGGATTTAGACTGTTTGTCATTCCACTTAGGACAATCTCGAATAAGATGTCCTTTTTCTCCACACTTGAAACATCCTGTAGAAGAAGAATTAGAGTTAGATTTTTTATAGTTTTTAAAATGCTTACCTTTGAAATTCTTTCTTTGATCTCGAAGAGATCTCTCAAATCTTTTTGCAATCATGCTAATTTCATCTTCATCATCTTCTACTGTTCCCTTAAGCGCCATGCCTCTTGCTGGTTCCTTCTCAGACTTAGAGTCAATCAGCATCTCATGAGTCATAAGGGAACCAATCAGCTGTTCCAGAGACAAGGTAGACAGATCCTTTGCTTCATATACTGCTGTTACCTTGGCTGTCCATGCATCTGTTAAACTACGCAATAATTTTCTCACAAGATCCTCGTCAGATAAATTTTTACCAAGAGATCTAAGATCATTTACAATAGTCATAAACCTACGAAAGCAATCATTGATTTTTTCATTTTTATTCATGGCAAACAATTCATATTTAGACATGATTAAATCAATTTTAGACCGTTTTACCTCACTGGTTCCCTCAAACGCAAGTTCAAGGGTGTCCCATATCTCCTTAGCACTACTGCAGCCAGATATACGATTTGTTTCGGTCTCACCTATTGCTTGTTGTAGTATTGACATTGCCTTAGCATTCTTCTCCAGCAACTTGTAATCAGCAGTGACCAATTCGCTATCTTTCTTGGGAACCTGGTTCCCCTCAACATCTGTCTTGAGAATGATATTAGGACCATTTTTAACTACGAGCCAGCATTCATAATCAATACCCATGATAACATTCTGGATCCTGTTCTTCCACCAAGCATAATTATTTCCATTAAACTTGGGTGACTTGTTGTCATAACCGATTGCACTTAATTCTTGAGTACTCATTCTTAACTCCTCTAGATGTTACTCTTTCGAGAAGCTTAGGCTCTGATACCAATTGAAGGTTCAATGGGCACTCAAGAGGGGGGGGGGGGGTGAATTGAGTGTTAAGTAATCGTTGGCTAATTTTGCTTCTTTTCGGATTATGTGTGAGGAACCAGTTGTGCTGGTTCCCGTACGCAGCGGAATATAAATAAGCAATAAAGAAGACAACAAATTTAACGAGGTTCAGCCAACTCAGGCCTACGTCCTCCTATCCTAAGTTCTTTATTAATCTACTCCGAAAAACAAAGACAAAGAACACTCTGCTGTTTCCCTACTCCGGGAACCAGCAAACCCCACACTCTACTCCGAGTGTGCTCTCGACTTACACTCGTAAGCCCAATGTGTTTGAACTCACAAACACTCACCCAGCCTTTAACCCCTTTGTTAAAGACTCAATACAAGAATCAAGAACTCTCCTTTGATCTCACTTCTACGAAGCTAATTAAGAGAAAAAGTTTAAGTACTGGAATGCTCTTGTATATAACTTGATGAATTGGATTAGTGCTTAAGTATATGCTCTCAAATAATTGCTCTTTTAATTTCTGGAGAGGCACACGAAATATGTGAAATAAGATGAGTTTATATAAGCTTAGATTCCTAAAACCTAGTTTCCTTAAATCACACAATCTTAGAGAATAAGATATATTGTAATTTTAGGAAAGTTTTTATCTTATTTGATTTAATCACAAAGATAGAATCAATTAAGATAAATACTCCTAGTTTTTAGGTAACCAAGAATATTTCATCTTATTTCCAGCTGCACAAAATATTTTCAAAATAATCTTTTCGAAAAAATCTTTTTGTAAAATCTTTTTCCAAAAACGGCAGCTCGAATATTTCGTACAGTGAACCTGGTTCCCCGACCTGGTTCCCTGAATTGAAACATGTTATGAAACCTGTTCCAACTTTGTACCAGATTTCATATCATACTTCAATATACTTTTAAGCACTTATATAACCCAAACATGCAAGCATACTACGGAGCATATTACATGAAAACCTAGATAACATATTAAAGCATAAATCGTCTTTTCTTCATGTAATCTTCAAGACTTGAATCTTCCTTGAATACTTCTATTATGAGCAAACAATCTTTCTTCGAAATATCTTCGAAAGGCTTCTATGCTCCAAGTCTTGGAATCAACTCAACTACTGCACATGTAACATGGTTAATGCACAACAAAGAGTATGTGGCTGCTTTTCCGCATAGCAGTCAAGGAAACGGTTCATACTGGTTCCCCACCAGTACATAGCACATTTATCATCTAACTGTTTCCTGTATATAGATAAGTTAGTTCAATAGATAACTCATATAGTCAATAACTTATCTAGGGAAACAGTGTTCTATTATAGCTGGTTCCAACCAACTGTTTTCAACACTTATTAAAAACTGTTTCCCATAGCTGTTTGTCATCATTCAAAACCATCATTCAAAACCTAAGGGACTCAACACTTCTCCGGAGACGATTGATCATTTATTTTTACATTGTCCGTTTACTCGTCACCTTTGGAAATGTGGTCCTTTGGGTATTCTCCTTCCTCCAAAGAATTTCCCCTCTTTTGGCCTTTGGTTTTCCACCTTGATTACCCACTCTTTGACTCATGCGGGTTGGAGTAATCTGGATTTTATTTTAGCTTTTACCTGGGCTATTTGGACCTGTAGGAATGGTGTTCTATTTCAGGGCTTAGTTCCTGATCCTCTTTTTGTGTTCAGGATTGCTCAAGAGTGGAAGTCTCGTAGTTCTTCGGTTAGGAAATTGGATGTAGGGGTTATTTCTCCTCCTCCTGGGTTTCATCTTCGACCTCTCTTTGTTATTCTCTGTGGTTCTTTTACTGATCAGAATGTCATTAATTTACTCTTTGATGGGGCTTGGGATCCTACGGATTGCAGAGCTGGTACGGGTTGGTGTTTTTATCAGGAAGGGTATTTTCAGTGTCTTGGGGTTGGAGCACAGGCATGCTTTGCTCTTTCAGCCATTCAAGCAGAGTTGTTTGCCTGTCTTTTAGCTTTGAGGATGGCGCAGAATCGTGGTTTTGCTCAACTTAGAATTCATACTTACTCTTTGGGTGTCTTCTTTAGTCTTCGGGATAACTGCTCAAAGGACATCTTTGCTAGTTGGATTTATTAGCAGATTGAGGATATCATACCTCTCTTTTCTGCCTGTTCTATCCAGAAGGCTACCAGGGATTTTATTAGGCCTGCTCATGAGTTAGCTGTTTCAGCAAGGAAACGTCATTATCTTTATCTTTCCTTCTAGTTTATTTGTTTTGTTTGTGTGTTTATCTTTGTCAAAAAAAAAGATTAAAAAGGATCTTAAATCGGTTGTCCAAATTATCTTATTAGGCGTGATTTTCAATTACATATTCCCTTTAACATGCAATATGAATATCAATAAATAATAGAATAAACATCAATATTGGAAGCAATTCAACAATAATATCGTTAGTCAAATCAAATTATAATAATAACCCTAATCATGATACCAACAATATAAAATAATAAGAATAATTAAGTGGATTAATTACTCACTTTCAGCGTTTCCTTGAATTTCTACATCATGAATAAACTGTTTGTAACTTCAATAAAAATATAAATCAAATGAAAATTAAATGAAATAAAAATTAGATTTGATTTGGTCCAAACCCTCAATATATTATACCTTTCACGCCTTGGTAAAAGTATAAAACTTCAGGTATTGTATGGACTCCTTGGAGTGCTTAGGGAAAGGAATGATAGAATAGGAAGGCTGGTGTTTAGGCTAAAGAGGGAGAAGAGAATTATTTGTGACCAAGCTTGTTGATGATTGAAAAATGGGAGATATAACCTCTATTTATAGAGAAAAAATAAGGATTGAAAAAATAAGATAAGATCCGAATTAAATCGGAATAAAACGCGATAGATTGCAATTTTTGCGGTTTTTATTTTTATCATATCTTTTGATCCAGAAATTGGAAAACGTTGAATAAGTTATAGTTGGAAAGCTATTGAAGTCTAATTTCTAACCCGATTAGAATAAGATTAAAATATTTTATAGAATAAAAGATATGGCCGAAATAATGAGACGGTGTCAGTTTTGGATAGAGTTTAATATTTAATTCATATCTTTTCCGTTATATCTTAGAATTGATATGATAATATATCATTGGAAAGAAAATTTCAAGGGTTATCCAACCATATAAGATTTGGATAAAAAATATGATGCACGAAAATCATATCTGACTATCTTTGAACGTCTTTCAATTCGGATAGAAATAGGATTTCAAAAAGAAAAGTTTTATTCAATTTTAAACTCTTTAATATTATCTTTTCAAAAAAAGGATAATTAAGATGTTTTAGAAACTTATAGAAGCTTCCAATGAATCATAATTGGTTTAGGAATGGGATTAAATTATTTGGACCCTCCACATGATCATTGGGTCGTAGATAAGGTGGGCTTAGTTTCGGTTTGGGCTCAATTCAATATTTTAGCCATAACTTATTCGTTATAACTCGGATTTGGGCTTATAATATATCTTTGGAAATCTCTTTTAAAGCCCCATCCAATTATTAAATCATTGGACCAAGATAATGGACCAAAACAAATTGGACTAAGCGTTTTTATAAAAGGACACGAAATGAATGATTTTAAAGGATACAAAATGAATTATTTTGGGTTTAATGGCATGAAAAGAGGAAAATAAGTGACGGTTTGGGGAAATGGGCTAGAAATTGGGTTGGTTTATGAAATTTATTGGGATTGAATATGGATTTAAGCACTCCAAAGATTAAATACTCAACCTGACCAATAATGGCGGTGAAAGGTGTTCATCATCGGGTTTGGTTTTGGGGAGACATTTTTAGGTGTCTACAGGTAGACATCTTCTTCATCACTGTCCCAAACTCCATTGATTCTTATGTATTCTTCTTATGGAATTTGGACTAGCTTCTTATCATCAATCATTTTCTGAATTAATTTTTTTAATTTAAAACAGTTTTCAATAGTGTGTCCTCCTAATTGATGGTATTGACAGTAGAATCTATTTGTCCTCTTTAGCGATTCAAATGGTCTCGGTTCGAGAGGTTTGACCTTACCACTCTCGGAGAGCATTTTGAAAATTTTAGCGTATGAAGTCCCAATTGGAGTATAGAGTTTATTACTCTTCTTGGGTCTGGTAGTTACTTGTAGAGAGAAGGGTTTCTTCTTCGTGGGTGGAACCTTATCACACTTTTTCTAAAGCTCCTCTACTTGTTTCTTTGCGACTTCAAGAGCTTCACGTAGCAAACTTGATCCCTCCCACATGGACCATATAAGCATCCTTACTTCTTCTTTGCTTGCTGGTTCAGGGAAGCCATCCATGGCATCGAAAAAGATCTCCTCCTGTTCTTCAACAGCATGAGTTTCTTTAATAGGCTTAATAAGAGATGAAGGATCGACCTTGTTTTCCTTATCAGAGATGGCCAAGAAATAAGAGAGAGGTGCATTGTCAATGCTTAGCTTCTTACTGGCAGGAGGAAATGGCAGTTTAATGTTATCAGTAACATCTTGGATAGCTTCCTTAAGCTTCCAAAAATTTTCAGTAAGATGGCCCCTACCTTGGTGATATTTGCAATGTGCATTAGGGTTCCAGTTAGCTGTCCTCTTCTCAACTAGTGGGTCCCCAAATGGTCCAATAGGAGTTATAAGACCTTCTGCATTTAGTCGGTCAAATGTGGTGTCATAACTCATACCTATAGGAGTAAAGTTCCTCATAAATGGTTTCTTTTGTCCTTGGTTGTTCATAGAAAGGACTTCACTTAAATTAAAGGTGCTAACATTGTTTGAGTGGGTGGTTTTGGAAGAAGAAGGATTGTCGTTCTTCTTGCCTTTCCAACCACTGTTGGAGTTACTGTTAGCAGCTTTCAGCTTAGCCAAGTCGTCTTCAATATTAATTCCAAAGTCATAGACGGCCTTGAAGGTATGGAGATTATTTTGGTATTTGAGATGCTTGGAGTACTTCTCTTGAAGGTTCTTGATGAACAACCTCACAGATTCTTTTTTGCTTGGTACTTAAACCATCTTAGAAGAGGTTTTTCTCCATTTGTTAAAGAAAAAAGTGAAACCTTCATTCTCCTTCTGCTTGAGTATTTCAAGTTCCTTATAATCAGTTTCAACTTGAATGTTGCACTTGTACCTATCAATGAAAGCGTTCACTATTGACTCCCAAGTAGAGGTTCTTTCTTCCTCAAGGGAGAAGAACCATTGTTAACAAACAGTTTCAAGAGATAGAGAAAACAAAGAGGGAAACACTTTCTTATCAATACCCTTACTACTCATTATTGTTCAAAAGCTCTTAGATGAAAATAAGGGTTATTAGGTTCTTTGAATTTCGGGATGTCGTTGGCATTGAACTTCTGTAGAAGAAGCTCCTTGTCCACCGAGACCCCTTGTGAAATAATGCCTTAAAACTTGTAGTCACTAGACAACTTGCTCAAGCTTTCTTGCATGAGGTCCATCTGTTGTTGCTTCACAGGATCATCGATTTTGAGGGTTAAAACTTTCAACGCCTCAGTCACAGTAATAAATTGGTTCCTGAGTTCATTAACTTCCTCTTGAGTCTCCATTAACTTCTTAGCTTTCTTTTTGAGCGATGGCTTGTCGAGAAGTTGAACTTGAATGAAAAGGTTGTCTTTGATCAAACGCCCTTCCTTTCTTGATCACGCGATGTAAATTAAAACATGTTTATTTTACTAACATGACTCAAATTTACTTTGACTTTTAAAAAAAAAAGAAAAAAGCAAAAATAGGGTGTATTTTTATTGGAATCAAGTATAGGGTTCAAACAAGTGGTTTAATTGGAGGATTAATATCCGAATTACCCCCCTAAAAAAATGACGCAAAACAGCGCATACAAGATTCTCTTAAACATGGTCAAAGTGTGCATTCATATTAGTGTGTGCTTTATATGGTGAGTGCAAGTGACATGCTTTGACTCTTGTATAATACCATGGGACTTAGTTCATATACTCGATTAAGGACTTAACAAGGTATTATTATTAATAAAAATAATCGAGTTGATTAGCAAACTGTTCAATTACACGCAAAGTGATGACTCGAGCAATATACCGAACTGTCGTCAAAACGATAGGATTGGCGCCGCACTGTGAAGCGTAGCGCCAAACGGCAGAACTGTCACCAGGTGCTGCGCTCCACAAAGTGGCCCTGCAATCCAAATCTCGGCGCCATTGCTAGAACGTTGATTTAGGACTGCTTTCGGTATTATTAATCTACAGGATATGCCTAAAGTCGTACTAAGTTAACTCTGATTAATTATTAGACTTTGATTACTCAAACTAATTAATTAATTAGACAAATTTCTTTTAGTCATTAATCAGTTTATTTAGTCTTTACACAAGTCAAACAAACGGTTAAGAAAAAACACATAGAGTATGCACAAGAAATAATGCACAATTAGTCAATTAGGCACAATATGATGCAATGAGTTTGCAACCTAACCATGGCTCTAGTTCTCTAAAGTTCGAGATATGGGTTAGTAAAAAGGGTCAATAGTTAATTTTCCGGATGCACCGCGCGGAAGCCTTACCTTTGAAGGGTTGGCGCGAGTGGATGGGACACCGCGAGTTACAAAACTCGCTTCCATGGTTTAGTGAATTCAACATTCTCGGATTTACCCTTTGTTGCACAGTGCGTTCAATCAGGTAGATGGAGCATGAATTCCCAGAGGGTTATGTCCATATGTTGAATACATATGGGTTTCAGAAAAGTGAGAAAAACTCAATCAGGAAGTAGTATCGAGCAAACAGTGCTAAAAACTTGTCAAATTTACAACGCATATTTCTAGCTCAGTATTGGAAGAACTAAGAGCCAACGAACAGAGGCCGGCGCCGCTATTTGGCTTTGGCGCCTGGCGACAGAAGCTATCGCCTAGCGCCAGAGTCAAATCATCAGCGCTAGACTTTGTTTGCTGACGCTAGTTCCTACATGCCACAACAGTTTTCTGTGCTCGATAAAATTTTCCAGTTTCGCGCAGCATTATTTCAATCCTAGTTGTGAAAGATATTCCTCAAATTTCGTACGGATGGTCTTTCCAATGAGATCTTTTTTATGCATATGACAATAATGTTAATCAAAATTACGCACATAAAATACTTAAAACTTTTCGAGTCTCATCTACTCATTTTAAATCATTGTCGAAATAAATTTTAGGAATTAAAATAGAAATCCTCCCCAGCGGAGTCGCCAAAAACTATAGGGAATATTTCAAGCATTATCCCGAGCTTGAACCCCACTGTGATCATACAGTAAAGCATGGTGGCGTCCAAAGGGAAAGAAGAAAGAGCAAAAGAGTCGCCAATAACAAGTTTTAGGAACTTATAAACCATTTACAAGGTGAAGGTTACACCCCTTAACAATCCAGGAGATCGTCAACTCCAATAGATCTGGAACCATGACTTGTAGTTCGGGGATGAAGGTACAAATCCAACCTAAAAGAGATTGAACCTGCCCTAATCATAGGCCTCTACTTTATTCTGATCGTATTCATGTGTGCTTTATGACTAACATGCAATCAATAGGATTAACCCAAAACATGTTTAATCTATGTTGGTTGAATATTAATGCACAAATAAATCTATTATTGGCGATCACTTGGATTATAATCATATTAACCCTAAACAAGATTATTAATTATCTTATATTAGCATGATTGCAAATACCAAGTCCCTTCAAACATGCATAAAAGGTGTGATAAAGCAATAATAATAAATATAATCAAGTAACATAATAATAATCAAAACAATTATAATAACAATTATAATCATTATCATAAAATAATCATGTTAAAGCGTAATAGCAAGATCCTAGGCATGATACTAACAAGATTAATAACAAACCCTAGCATGTCACTAAGCATTAAAGATTAAATATTTAGCCCTGACATGATACTAACAAAAATATTAGGAAAGAAAAGGAAGCATCGCAGAAATCATAATAAGCATATTTGATATTATAACCTTTTCCCTAAACATAATACTAGGAATCATTGTTGTGATTCAAAACATCAAGCACCCTAACATGATACTAGGAATCATAATAACAACCTAGACATGATTTCTATATCATAATATCAATAAAACAATTAAAGCACTTACTTGGATGCCTCGTATCTCTTTCTAATAACAAAATACACGCGTTAGTACTTCATGGAAAATAATAAAAAGAAACAATTAAATTAAATAATTGAAATAGAGATTTGGGACCAAACCCTAAGAAATTAAAACCTTTCACGTCTAGGGCGAAGGCAACTTCGAATTTGGCTAGATGTGTCTAGATCTTGTGAATGCGGAATTTTGTAATCAAAAGCTTGAGAGAGAGAGAGAGAAAAAAATCAAGAGAATCTTGAAAACTAGAGAGAATCAGAAAATTAATAGTTGATGATGATATTTGATGATAAAAAACGGAGGATTTAGGAGGCTATTTATAGAGAAAATCAGCCTGATGGATAGAAAAACAAATCAGAGTTTCAAAGAGAATAAAACGAATTAGCGCCAGACGCCAGACATTAGTGCCAGGCGCTAAGGCTAGCGCCAGACGCCAAACATTAGTGCCAGGCGCTAGAAATCAGTTTCACGTGTTTTCTTAATTTTGATAAAATTTAGCCGTACAGGAGGGCAAAATCGTATTTTCCTTAAAAACACTTCTTTTATTTTGATTAAAACTATAAAAAGTCAACTAAAGTCAATTTATCAATGCTAATTAAATTAGGAATGAAAAGAACCTTCTAGAAGAATCTAGAAGACTAAAATCAATTCTAATTGCATTAGGAATGATAAATCAATATAAGGCCCTCCTCTAGATCATTGGGCCGCACATAAATATCAAACCGGGCCCATTTTGGTAATTTGGCCATAACTTCCTTATTATTCATCGAAATTGGGCTTATAATATATCGTTGGAAAGCTCTTTTCAAGTCCCATCCAACTATACTATTATTGGACCGTTTCTATGAACCAAACCAAACTCTATTCGCTGTTTTCTTAAAATAGGTTTTCAAAAACAGAGAGAAAGAAAAGAATTAAAAACTAACTGCAACACAAGACTTTCCACACTTTCACTTCATTCAATTATGATTCGACGCGAAAGGTACTCATCACCGGGTTTGGGTTTGGGGAGACACAAATGGATGTCTACACAAATTCGAACTCGGCTAGGTGTTTCTAGATCTTGTGAATGCGAAATTTTGTATGCAAAAGGCTAGTTTAGAAAAGAGAGAGAGAGTAAAGATATCAAGAAATTCTTGATGAAATTTAATGATAGAGAGAATTAGAGAGAATAAGAATTGATAATTGAAAACAGAGGTTTTAGGAGGCTGTTTATAGAGAAAATCAGCCGGATGTGATAAAAAACAAAACAGAGTTTCGACAAGAATAAAACACGACCGCAGCGCCAAACACGCGCGTGGCGCCAAACGCTGGACTCTAGCACCAGACGCCAGGCATGGCGCCAGGTGCTGGTCCTGTCATCAAATGATGGAAATAAATTTCCACGCGTTTTTTTAATTTGATAAAATTTAGCCGTACAAGAGGGAAAAATGATATTTTCCTTAAAAACTCTTCTTTAATTCAGATTAAAACTCTTAAAAAGTTAACTAAAGTCAATTTATCAATGCTAATTAAATTAGGAATGAAAAGAACCTTCAAGAAGAATCTAGAAGACTATAATCAATTCTAATTGCATTAGGAATGACAAATCAATATTAGGCCCTCCTCTAGATCATTGGGCCGCATGTAAATATCAAAATGGGCCCAGCTTAGTAATTTGGCCATAACTTCCTCATTATTCATCAGAATTGGGCTTATAATATATCGTTGGAAAACTCTTTTCGAACCCAACCAAAATACACTATTATTGGGCCCTTTTTATGGACCAAACTAAACTGGATTAGTTATTTTCTTAAAATAGGTTTTCAAAAATAGAGAGAAAGAAAAGTAATAAAAACTTACCGCAACACTAGACTTTTCACACTTTCACTTCATTCGATTATGATTCGACATGAAAGGTACTCATCACTGGGTTTGGTTTTGGGGAGACACAAATGGCTGTCTATAGAAGCCCCCAATTTGACTGAGTTTGGAGAAACGCAAGTTTTGAAAACAAAAGTCAAAGTATCGATAGGGACGGAGAATGATTCAGAACGTTCTGCCATCCTAAATCATTCTTGTAACGCCAATACCTGCAAAAATAGCTTTACAGATAAGAGAGTTAAGAAACGCGTATCTTGCACCGTCGAGCACACGTATCTGGAGGTAACTGATTTGTTGCTGTTGCATTTGCTGTTGTTGTGACAACCCTCCGCAAGCTAGGGAACGCCATCATGCCGTTTGTTTTGACGATCTTCTACAAGCTACTAAATACCAACTGAAGACTGCTACGCTTGTAACTGCCTCCAATTCCGCCGTGATAGACTTCTATAAGCTAGAGAACCCCATCGAAGATTGCTTTGCTTGAAACGACCTTCTAGCGCTTTGTGATCATCTTCCAAAAGTTAGGGAATACGATCGAAGATTGCTTCGCCTAAAACTATCCTCATTTGTCGCGACAATACCCTAAAGAGTATCATTGAAAACCAACTCCTGTCGATCCTTTGCTGCTACATCTCGAGCGTTTTTCTTGAATCATAGGGACAACCTTCCACAAGCTAGGGAACGCTATCCTGCTGCTTTAACGATCTTCCCCAAGCTAGAGGATACCACCTGAAGACTGCTACACCTGTAACTGCCTCTAATTTCCACCGTGATAGTCTTCTGCAAGCTAGAAACACTATCAAAGATTGCTTCGCTTGAAACGATCTTATACCGCCTTGTGACCATATTCCGCAAGCCAGGGAATATGATCGAAGATAACTTTGCTTGAAATCACCTCCAGTTGTTTGTGACAACCCTCCGCAAGCTAGGGAATGCTATCAAAGATATCTTTGCTTGAAGTCATCTCCAATGGTTGCGATAATATTCCGAAGAAAATTACCGAAGATCAACGCTTTTCAATCCTTAAAATCTTGCATGAACTTTGCTTCCTCTATGCTAGTTGTAGTCGTCATTTGAAGTGCGCCTACGTAAAAGCATGTTGTGAATACGCTTGGCACTCATAGGAAGTGGGAATCGACATATACGATTAGGGACAAGGAAAGTAGGGAGCCGCCAACAAGTTTTTAAGGAACTTGTAAACCGTTCACAGATCATAAAAGGCAACCACGATAAAGGGACAATGAAGGCAACAACGATTAACCCGTGAAGGTTACACCCCATTCATAATCCATGAGATTACTAACACCATATGGTTTGAAACCACGAAAGGAGGATCGGGGATGATGGTACGAAGTGAGTCGTGGAGTCGCATTCGCCCATATTGGCCTCTACTCGATTCTTATGGTGAAAAGTGATTCGTGCGATCTCAAAGGCATGCAAACAAAGATTTAATTTGCTTCAAACTATTATTAGGTTAAATTGGTTAAATATTAATGCAACACATAATTCTAAAATAATGTGATCACTTGAATTAATAAAAAGAATAAAAAGGAACCTAAGCCGGTTGTCCAAATTATCTTATTAGGTGTTATTTTCAATTACATATTCCCTTTAAACATGCAATATGGTGATCATAACAATAATAATAGAATAAACATTAATACTAGAAGCAATTTAACAATAATAGCGTTAGTCAAATCAAATATATAATTAATTAATTACTCACATTTCTCGCGTTCCTTTAAATTGCTACATCATGAATAAATTGTTATTAACTTCAATTAAAATATAAATCAAATTCAAAATTAAATTAAATTAAATAAAAAGTAGATTTGATTTGGTCCAAACCTTCAGTTAATTATACCTTTCACGCCTTGGTTTAAGTATAGAACTTCGGGTATTGTATGCACTCCTTGGAGTGCTTAAGGGAAGAATGGTGTAATTAGGAATATAGGTTTAAGGCTTAGAATATGAGAGAGAGAGAGAAGAATTTTGGTGTAAAAGAGAGGAAGAGAGAAGGATTTGATGATCAAGCTTGTTAATGATTGAAAAAGGGGTGATATGACCTCTATTTATAGAGAAAAAAAAGAAGGGTTGAAGAATTAAGATAAGATCCGAATTAAATCGGAATAAAACTTGATAGACTGTAGTTTTTGCGATTTTTGTTTTTATCATATCTTTTGATCAGAAATAGGAATAACATGAATAATATATCGTTGGAAAACTCTTAAAGTCTACTTTCTAAACCGCTTAGAATCAGATTAAAATATTTTATAGAATAAAATATATGGCCTAAATAGTGAGACAGTGTCAGTTTTGGATAGAGTTTGACATTTTATTCATATCTTTTCCGTTATAGCTCGAAATTGATATTATAATATATCATTGGAAAGATCATTTCAAGGGATATACAACCATATAAAATTTGGATTAAACTATGAGGCACGAAAATAATATCTGTCTATCTTTGAATGTCTTACAATTCGAATAAAATTAGGACTTTTAAAAAAAGAAGTTTTATTCAATTTCAAACTCTTTAATCTTATCTTTTCAAAAAGGATAATAGGATCTTTTAGAAACTTATAGAAGTTTCTACTTAATCCTAATTGGTTTAGGAATTGGATTAAATCATGTGTACCCTCCACATGATCATTGGGTCGTAGGTAAGATGGGCTTAGGTTCGGTTTTGGCTTAGTTTAATATTTTGGCCATAACTTATTCGTTATAACTCGGATTTGGGCTTATAAAATATTGTTGTAAAGCTCTTTTAAAGCCCCATCCAACTATTCATTCATTGAACCCATATAATTGACCAAAATAAACACGACTAAACATTTTTATAAAAAGGCACGAAATGAATGATTTTAAAGGACACGAAATGAATTATTTTGGGTTTAAAGGCACAAAAAGAGGAAAATAAGTTATGGTTTGGGGAAATGGGCTAGGAATTGGGTTGTTTTATCAAATGGAAATAAAGATTTAAGCACTCCAAGATTAAGTACTCAACCCGACCAATAATGGCGTTGAAAGTTTGTTCATCATCGGGTTTGGTTTTGGGGAGACATTTTTAGGTGTCTACAGAAGCCCCCACTTTGACTGTGTTTGTAGAAACGTCAGTTTCGAAAACGATAGTCAAAGTAGTCAATAGGGACGGAGAATCATTCAAGACGTTTTGCAATCCTAAATCACTCTGTATACGCCGATACCTGCAAAAAATATTTATTCCACATATAAAAGAGTAAAGGGATAGAACGCTTATCTGACACTAGTGTATCGGTGACAAATGAGTTTGGTATTTTCCTATGGTTGAAGGAATCCACTGGATGACGTTTGTTGAAATGCTTTCCATGTTTGAGGAAAGCCGACAGATGAGTTTGGTAGCTTTCTAAGCTTAAAGAAACCTACCGGATGACACTTTCCATGCTTGAGGAAAGTTGACATATGATTTTTTTGTTTTTCTTTGCTTGAAGAAATCCACCTATAATGCTTTCCATGCTTGAGGAAAGCCGACAAAGGAATTTGGCGGTTTTCTATGCTTGAAGAAATCCACCAATAATGCTTTCCATGCTTGAGGAAAGACGACAAAGGAATTTGGCGGTTTTCTATGCTTGGAGAAATCCACCGGATAATACTTTCCATGCTAGAGGAAAGTCGACAGATGATGATATGACAAGTCTCTGTGTATCGAGAACCTTGCGCCATGAAATGATGGTGGTTCAATTGTCCCCGAAAGTGGGCTATAGTTTGTTTGCTTGTCCTCGAACGTGAGCTGTAGTTTGTTCGCTTGTCCCTGAACGTGAGCTGTAGTTGGTTCGCTTGTCCCCGAACGTGGGCTGTAAATGGTTCGCTTTTCCCCGGACGTGGGCTGTAGATGGTCCGCTTGTCCCCGGACGTGGGCTGTAGATGGTCCGCTTGTCCCCGGACGTGGGCTATTGATGGTCTACTTGTCCCCGGACGTGGGCTATTGATGGTCCGCTTGTCCCCGGAAGTGGGATGTAGATGGTCCATTTATCCCCGGACGTGGGCTGTAGATGATCCGCTTGTCCCCGGATGTGTGCTGTAGATGGTCCGCTTGTCCCCGGACGTGGGCTGTAGATGGTCCACTTGTCCCCGGACGTGGGCTGTAAATGGTCCGCTTGTCCCCGGACGTGGGCTGTAGATGGGAACTGCAAAATAAAATTTGCTAAGGGACTCGTATATACTGTGATTGAATTGACCAACTGACTTGAGCAACTTACTTGACCAAGTTTGACTTGACATGACATGACATGTGTATGACTTGTGAATGTGTGTGTCTTGAGTGAGTGTGTGCACAGACACAAGTAATTAAAAATGCAAAAGCAAAAAATTTCCATCATTTTTGTCATGGGTGGAGGGTACTGACTTTCTCTGGAAAACAAAGACGTGAAAAATGAAGTTTTGTTTTTAAACTTCCCTAAAAAAATCATGATAAAAAAGGGAAGAAGTTTTAAACTTCCTTGTTGAGCAAGACGAAATGAATCACATGGATTTTCTTCTTGTCATATTGAAATGCTAGTCTTGAGTATTATGTATGCATGATGCATGTTTTTAGGCTAGAAGGCTAAGGGAAATTACGTCATGTGACGCGATAGGCGAATGAACTTAGGTCATGGAGCTAAGCATCATATATGGTGTAAAGAAACGATCTTGAACGTCACTTAGGTCTCGAAGCTAAGCACGTATATAGATGAAGTGATTATTGCATAATGAACGTTACTTAGAATTTGCTAAGAACGATATGCTTTGTATGATTACAAATTATTGATATAGAAATGTTACTCAGCACATTATGCGATGCATGAAACACTGAACATTGCTCAGGTTAGGAAGCTAAACAAGTATACAACGTTTCTTCTAATGAATGTTATCTTGAAAATGATGAAGCATGCACGGTAGGGAAACAAGATTTCACGATAAAAGGTTCCTAAGGGAAAGTTGATATGGCTATGTATGTATGAAAGACGTGTGTGAAAGTGATACTAGGTGAGGTTGCAATGGCTATGGTGAGGGAAATAGATGTGAGAAGAGTCGAGATGGTGACTCTTTAGGATAGGTAAGTTAAACGATTTGGGTCCAAGCCCCCAAGTCTAGCTCTAGATGGATAGGGTCATAGGATTAAGCATTGGATATTCTTTGACTCGATCATGCATATGAATGTTGCCGCACCTCAATGTGATGTTGCCTATGTATCCGTTAGGAATCAGACCGAACGTAGCTCTAACCGAACTTTTCACAAGTGTGTGCACACCTCAAAGAGGTCTTTCAGGGGTTATAATGTGGTTAAGCTGAAGGTTTAAGGAAGAAAGTGGTAAAAGGCTCAAGACCCGAGAGAAGCCCCCAAGATATGCAATTGTGTATTAGACTTTGCAAGTTTTATTTTTCATATATTTTTTTTATTTGGATTTTTTTTTATTCTTTTGAATCAATGTAGGCAATCTCAGATTATGCAGTCCGTCACTCACTTAGCATTCATGTTTCTCAGGCACGGTACCAAGCACTCGATGAGAGACGCAATTTGAGACGTGTTCATATCGAAGACATTGGAACACTTGCCCTTAGACATTGTTTTATTGTTGCTTTGCTACTTTTTTTTTTACTTGCCTTTTGAATGTTATACAATTACACACCTTCCAATCCCAGGGTTAAGTGAATGTGGGTTGAAGAAATGAAGGCCAAACATTAAACGAGGCTCAAAGTGGTTGATGAAGAAATGGATATGTGATTGAGTGGTTAATGGGGAATGATAGGGTTGCAAAGGTGCCTTAAATCATTGGTGTACCTTGTGTTTAGTTCGGAAATTGATGATTTTTTTTTTTTTTTTTTTTTTTTTGCGCATTACATGATCGAATGCAAAGGAAAGAAATGCTCATTGATGGAACATGGCATATAGACATAAGGATAAGGAGAACCTATGCTAGACTTATTAGGGGAAAAGGGTTGAAAAAAAAGAAGAAAAAAAACATGAAATCTTGTATGGAAACTTGTCTTGTGCTTCGTCTTCATGGTTGCTTATGAATTACTTGTTACCGCCAAGAGGGACAAAAAGTTTGTTGTGCTTTGATGCTTTGATTGGAAGGAAAAAAGGAAGAAGTGACGTTCCTCATATTCTTCCAACTATTACCTAGTGATTTTAGGCTCAAGTACTGTGGAACAAAATGAGCTCACTTAATGCATTGACTCAATACTCGGATTGAAAAGGAAGAGTGTATGAAACGATTTTGAAAACTGATGGGAAATACTCCACTCATTTCTATTACGACGGAAAACGACGCATGCATGATCCTAGTATACGATCATAAACAATATAGTGCATTACTCAAAGACAAAGTGTATGGAATGACTCAACATGTGTGATTAGGTGAGTTTATTAGGACTCATGGTATGATCGCATGGCTAGACATGAGGATGTTGTGAAAAACAAAGGACCCAATGACAAAATAGCACGGAAGACTCAAAGACAAACTAACTTGATTAATTTTGTCCAATTTTAATGTTTATGCTATTTAATAGGTGAAAATGGTCCATTGGCAATCATTAGTCATAAATAAGATCAACCACAATCAAAGGCAAAGAACACATGTTAAGGTTAGCACAAAAATTGATCACAAGAAACTAGGAAGAGGACTAGAATTCTAGAAGAGTTATCACTCATGGGTATAAAAAAATAAATAAATAAAAACAAAAATCTATAATCTTATGTTATACGTGTTGACACGGATTAAAGGAATTGGCTAAGACTAGCTTGACACGATTTTTTTTTATATAAAAAATAAAATAAAAAAGGTAACGCTAAAAAGACACCTAAACTGGAATGGTTGTAGTATATCGGTTATAACCTTTGATCTGTGACTCTGATTAGGACGAAACCAGCTCCAAATGAAAGATAAAACTCGGGGCTACAGATCCATAAGTTGAACGACACGTAACTCTTTCTAGAACTCCGGCTATGACCAAAACAAGTTGACTCTTGTGCAGTATACGGGAATAAAAATCCGGGTGACTCAAAAATTAAAAAAAATTCTATGACTCGACTCTATAAAAAATAAAAATAAAAGAGTTTAGTAAATAAAATTAATTAAAAAAAATCAATAAAAAAATGCACATATAAGCACATCGTTACGAATGATGCAATGAAGTTCGCAACCTAAAGTCAAAGTCTAAGTTCCACTATGGTCAAGCTTTTGGGTGTCAAAGGGTACCACGGTTAAGAGTTTGGACGCGTTAGCAAGGAAGCCTCCCTTGAGGGTGTATACCAACGTGCGGCTCAGCGAGTTCATGATGAAATCAAAATCGGCTCCATAGTTTGGGTGGATTTGAAAACTCGGATGAACCTTTATTGCCATGAGCGTTTTTGGGTTGATAGAGCTTAAATCCCCCGGGCTAGCCACATGCGTAGAACACGTACTATTGTGGCAAAAGGTAACCTAATAAGCATATGCATATGTGACATTGCCAATTAAATCGCATGAATACCATTCAAGAATCTTTCAAGTCTCATCCACTCATCTTAATTAAATACCGATCATTCAAATCGATAAATAACCAAGAATCCTCCCCAGCGGAGTCGCCAAATTGTAGGCGTCGTTTGAAGTGCGCCTACATAAAAGCATGTTGTGAATATGCTTGGAACTCATAGGAAGTGGAATTGAGATATACAATTAGGGACAAGGAAAGTAGGGAGCCGCCAACAAGTTTTTAAGGAACTTGTAAACCATTAACGGATCATGAAAGGCAACCACGATAAAAGGGACAATGAAGGCAACAACGATTGACCCGTGAAAGTTACCCCCCATTCATAATCCATGAGATTACTAACTCCATATGGTTTGGAACCACTAAAGGAGGATCGGGGATGATGGTACGAAGCGAGTCATGGAGTCACATTCGCCCGTTTTGGCCTCTACTCGATTCTTAAAATGAAAAGTGATTCCTGCGATCTCAAAGGCATGCAAACAAAGATTCAATTTGCTCTAAACTATTATTAGGATAAATTGGTTAAATATTAACGCAACACATAATTCTAAAATATTGTGATCACTTGAATTAATTACAAGATTAAAAAGGAACCTAAGCCGGTTGTCCAAATTATTTTATTAGGCATGACTTTCAATTACATATTCCCTTTAAACATGTAATATGGTGATCATAACAATACTAATAAAATAAACATTAATATTGGAAGCAATTTAACAATAATAGCGTTAGTCAAATCAAATATAAAATTAACCTAATTATGATACTAGCAATATTAAAATAAAATAAGAGTAATTAAATTAATTAATTACTCACATTTCGCCCATTCCTTTAAATTGCTATATCATGAATAAATTATTAGTAACTTCAATTAAAATATAAATCAAATTGAAAATTAAATTAAATTAAATAAAAAGCAGAGTTTATTTGGTCCAAACCCTCAGTTAATTATATATTTCACGCCTTGGTTTAAGTATAGAACTTTGGGTATTGTAGGAACTCCTTGGAGTGCTTATGGGAAGAATGATGTAATTAGGAATATAGGTTTAAGGCTTAGAATATGAGAGAGAGAGAAGAATTTTGGTGCAAAAGTGAGGAAGAGAGAAGGATTTGATGATCAAGCTTGTTGATGATTGGAAAAGGGGTTATATGACCTCTATTTATAAAAAAAAAGAAGGGTCGAAGAATTAAGATATGATCCGAATTAAATTGGAATAAAACTCGATAGACTACAGTTTTTGCGATTTTTGTTTTTATCATATCGTTTGATCCAGAAATCGAAATAAGATGAATAAGATATCGTTGGAAAGATCTTGAATTCTAATTTCTAACCCAATTAGAATCAGATTAATATATTTTACAGAATAAAAGATATAGCCCAAATAGTGAGACAATGTCAGTTTTGGATAGAGTTTGACATTTTATTCATATCTTTTCCGTTATAGCTCGGAATTGATATTATAATATATCATTGGAAAGATAATTTCAAGGGCTATAAAACCATATAAAATTTGGATAAAAACTATGAGGAAAGAAAATAATATATTTATATCTTTGAATGTCTTTCAATTCGAATAAAATTAGGACTTTTAAAAAAAGGAATTTTATTCAATTTCAAACTCTTTAATCTATCTTTTCAAAAAGGATAATTAGGATCTTTTAGAAAATTATAGAAGTTTATAATTAATCCTAATTGGTTTAGGAATTGGATTATATCATTTGGACCCTCCACATGATCATTGGGTCGTAGGTAAGGTGGGCTTAGGTTCGGTTTGGGCTTAATTTAATATTTTTGCCATAACTTATTCGTTATAACTCGGATTTGGGCTTATAATATATCGTTGGAAAGATCTTTTAAAACCCTATACAAATATTCAATCATTGAACCTAGATAATGGACCAAAATAAACTAGATTAAACGTTTTTATAAAAAGGACACGAAATGAATGATTTTAAAGGACACTAAATGAATTATTTTGGGTTTAAAGGCACAAAAAGAGGAAAATAAGTTATGGTTTGGGGAAATTGGCTAGGAATTGGTTTGTTTTATGAAATGGAAATATGGATTTAAGAACTCTAAGATTAAATACTCAACCCGACCAATAATGGCGGTGAAAGGTTGTTTATCATCGGGTTTGGTTTTGGGGAGACATTTTTAGGTGTCTACAGAAGCCCCTCTTTGACTAATGCTACCATAAAAAATCCGATAAAGTATATGCTAACACAAAACTACGACATTATATGCTACCACACACTACTCATGTGATTTCTCAACAAAATCTGATAAAGTATTTGTTTGAACAACCACCTATATAAGGAAGATTATCCAAATGGTTGGTAATGTGTGCCGAATTTGAGCTAAAATATTTTCCTGAAAAATCAATAAAAGGGAAAGTGATTTTCGATTTTCTGGTCCAACATCCAATTCAAACAAGTCATGCAGAAACTACTCATCTTCCGGATGAAGAGATTCTCATGACACAAGATGAATAATGGGTAATGTACTTCGACGGTACGTCCAATCAAAAAAGGATGTGGCGTACGAGTGTTACTCATATGTCTAGAGGGAGCACATACTCTAATCTCTGTCAAACTAGACATTGAGGTTACTAATAATGCCGCGGAATGTGAAGCGTGCATTATTGGATTAGAAGCAGCAGCTAGCATAGGTGTGCAAAAATTAGAGGTATATGGAGATTCAAGTTTGGTTATAAATCATATACTGAAAAAATGGAAAATAAAGAACTCCACAATGATATTATACCAAGCACACCTAGAGAAACTCATCAAACATTTTGAACAAATTGATTTTAAATATCTCCCAAGGGATGATAATCAATTTGTCGATGCACTAGCAAAATTAGCCTCAATGATCAACATTCCAGATCACTTAAAAATGATGCCATTATGCGTTAATAGAAGAGAAGAACTAGCATATTGGAACGCAATAGAGGAAATAAATGACATCAAAGGAAAAAAACCTTAGTATGATCATATCCTCCAATATATTACCCATGGCACGTATCCCGAAAATACTTATCGAAAGACCAACGTGCCTTAAGAGCACTTGCGGCCTAATACGGTATATTAAATGGTCAATTATGCAAAAAAGGTCCTAATGGTCAAAGTTTATTGTGTATAGACCAACCTGAAACCACACGCCTTATGGAGAATACTCACAAAGGTGTTTGTTGACCTCACATGAATGGTAAAATGCTTACAAAAATAATTTCATGACAAGGGTACTATTGGTCCACTATGGAACATGATTGCATACAATATGTTAAAAAATGTCCAGAGTGCTAAATGTTCGCAATTTACAACACCTTCCACCATCCGCACTATATAATCTCACTTCCCCTTGGCCTTTTTCAATTTGTGGAATTGACATAATTGGTAAAACTTCTCTAAGAGGAGCAGGAGGGCCTAAGTATATATTTGTAGCCATCGATTACATTAACAAGTTGATTGAGGCTGCTTCTTACGTGAATATCACTTCTAAACATATAACAAAGTTTCTCAACGAAACATATTTTACAGATATGGAGTTCCACACGAACTAATAAGTGATCAGGGATCTCAATTCAAAGCTGAAGTCGAGACCCTCTTAACTTGTTATAAAGTAAAACATCATTACTAATCTCCATATAAACCTGAAATGAATGAAGCTGTAGAATCGTCAAATAAAAACATAACAGTCATCATTAAGAAAATGGCAGAAAATTTTAAAGACTGGCCGAATGAACTACACTTCATACTATGGGGTTATAGAACGTCCATAAGAACATCAATAGGAGTAACTCCATACTCCTTAGTTTTTGGAATGGACGCAGTTTAACCAGTCGAACTAGAAATACCATCCCTACGCATCGTACTCAAAAGTAAGCTACTAGAAGATAAATGGGTAAGAGCGAGGTATGATGAGCTCTTATTCCTTGATGAACGACGATTAAGAGCTTTGCATCATGTACAAGTCTACCAACGACGCATTGCGGGTCATTTGAACAAAAGGGTACGACTCAGAAATCAAAGAATGTGACTATGTAATAAAAGACGGTAGGGGTCCACCAACCGATCTAAGAGGTAAATTCAAGCCTAATTGGATAGGTCCCTACCGCGTAATTGAAATCCTATCAGGAGGAGCCGTCAGATTAATGGATATTGGAGGTGATGAAATTCGCCAATTAATAAACATTGATCAACTTAAAAAAAATTCCATATAAAATTTGGATAAACTCGTTCATTCATTAAAAAAATCATTTTTAGCATTCAATTGAAAGATTCTAAGTGTTATGCACTTTACCAAAAAACACGATAAAGTACATAACACTTGGGGGGGTAATTTAAAAATAATATGACACTTCTAAATGTTCATATTTTTTCAAACACCACGAAAAACTCTTCACACTTGGGGGGGTAATAATGCAAAAAAATATATAGTAAAATTTTATTTAAAACACTTGTAGTACAGGTAACCACAACGGTTGGGCGCGGATCTCACGCGCAACAAATCCAGTTGCGCGCGACAGGCTCGTGCAACCCTGATGTTGTGCGCCCCACCTGATGACGAACTGCGAACCCCGAATTTTTACGCTTGATTAAAGTTAAGACATTTATTTGCGATAAAAAGAGGGTGTTTCTTGAAAATAACATATACTCGGAAAATAAAAATTAAACTTTGATTTAAGCTTTGTCTAAACAAATTTTGATTAATTTTTATTTTCTTTTAATTTCTACATAAGCGATTAAAGAAAAATAAAAAATAATTGCAAAGAACTACACAAATACCTGATTTCGTAATACAAATACGTAGGCAATCTTTATGATTATGTCATATCAAAAAATAAAGCTCATTTTATTTCATTCAAAATTAAAAACAATAAGAGACATTATCAAACTAGATAATAAATAATAAAAAAAACATAGTAGTGATTACACTTTATTCAAATTAAACTAATGACGAAATTATGTCACACTATAAGGTTTTACTATGTCCTCGATTGTCACGGATGATGGAGGAGTAGTTTCAATCGCAGTAGTTCCAGTAACCTTAGAAATTTCCCCTCCATTCTTCTTTTTCACCCACACATTGTTCTTCAATTTAGGAATTGGGGTCTTTTCAACTCTTTTCCCCTTTTCTTTATCATTTGTTGGGGCCTTTTTGCGAGTGGATTGCGATGATTGTTTGATTATCACGCCTTGTTGTGTTGGTTTGGAAGGAGCTTTCCTCTTTGTTTCTTTCGAACGAGAATTAGGAGATGAGAAGTCTAATTTTCTTCGCACTCCTTTGTTTTGGCCACTAGGAGGAGTAGTGGTATGCTGGCCGAATGCATCAAAGGCTTAGGTGGATTGCGAGCCGTGGTCGCTTGATGTTGTGATCGAGCCTTGTTTAATTCGCCCTTATTCGCCGCATTCTTCCAAGCCTTGTAAAAGGAAGATAACACAATACTCGCAGTAGGATTTTGTACTACCCATCTAGGAAGACTTGACCAATATTCCATCCGACGAGAAATTCATTCGTATTTAAAGATCACATCTTTAGGGGCATCACAATCTTGCGGGGGAATAATTTGTTTCATCCCGTATTGTCTCATAACCCTGCAAGGAAAGATATAAGTAGTACTAGATAGGCCTAAGATCCTAATATAAGAGCAATTCAAACTATTCCCAACCATACTACTTATGTTCCACCAAGGAATCATAAAGCGTATGTTAGGAACCCCGTGACAGAAAAACGACGTCCATTCTTCTTCATTCTTGTGCTTGTAGAGAATTCGACGTCCAAGGAATATCCTTACTCCATGAGCCTCAAGGTTTTGTGGCTGATCAACAATTCGCAAACGCTCCATGAGCCAAATCAGAAAAAAAGAGAAAAAATTAATTTGCGATTTTACACAAGCAGGTGGCTAAGAAAGGCATGTACGAGTATCCCCAAGCTTAAAAGAAAGCTTAAAGAGAAAAAAGCAAAAATGATAATTGAAATATAAAGTACGTACCTTAAGGATACGACCATGCCACGTAAGGGAGATCTGAGGCACCTCAGTAGCTGCCGCGGGATCCATCACTCGGGTCGCCTTTCCCATAGCTGTAAGCATACGGGCATACGACACCTCCGCCCAGCTCAGGTTACCTACTTTCCCCAAATAAATAAGGTAAATAAGTAACCCGATAGAGAAACGTTTTCTTCGATCACTCAAGATAGTGACGGAAAGAACGTGATCAATGTATATCCGAGCTAGTTGCTCAGGTGTACACTGTCGATCAACCTCGTCGGCCGACAACTCATTGGCAAGAACCGAGTACGGACAAGATTGCGCGTACACGTGAAGGGCCGCCGCGAGAAGGTTCCCCCACAAGGTCACAGAGTCTCTCGTCTAACCCCTTAACCATATCTTTGGCTACGGGCTCACCTCTAAAAAGAAAACCCGTAATCAAAGAGAAGTCGAAAGGGGTAACCGTCATCTTTCCCCATGAAAAATTAAAAGTGTTAGTGGAATCCCACCAAAACTCCAACAATACACGGAGGAAAGCTGACGACGCAAGCTGACTCGATAAATCCTGAAAAGCCGCCATCTCGAGGCTGATCCCCGAGAGGTCAAAAACCTCCTTTACCACCTCGGTTAAACTCTCAAAACGGGCCCGCAGGTCACCAGCGCCGTATAGACGCATGCTAGGCTTACTTTAAGGAAAAGTAAAAAGAATAAAAAAACGGTTATGGTTTGAAAAGGAGAAAGAACAGAAAAAGAAAAATGAAGGCGCAAAGAACTCACGATGCTGTGCCACCCTCTGATTGAGACATGATGGTCTGGGTCCCACTTAAGGACCCTAAGGTCCCAGTAGGGAGGAGCCTCCCAAACCACAGCCTCCTTGCGACGTCGATCAGCTGCGACGCGTCGCTCCAAAACCTCCTCACGAGGATAGGTTACCCTCTTTCGAGGGCGGACCGCCTCATCAAGACCTTCTAGAATCTCCTCGGTATCGACGAATGGAGACGAATCCATGCTATGATTGGATAAGGTTTATTTATTTAATTTTTTCTTTCTAAACCTAAGCTAATATACGTGTTTTAGACCCATTTTGGCAGCATAACAGCTGCCGATAGGGCAAAACACAAAAATCCAATGCTACCCATACTTGGGGGTTGCGATACCTTCAGTTAAACTATGTAAATGGGGGCTTCTAACACCCACAAAAGCCATCCTATACTAATTTCAACTAAGCATTCAAGGGGATATATTTCAAAATCTCAAAGAATCAACTACTCCTAGATGAATAACCGTAATACAAACATGATTACCGTCTACCATACAATTTTGAGGTTTAAACATGGCAAAAAATGAGCTAAGAGTATGCTTTGCGCCATTTTTCAATTTCAAAATTGGAAAATTGTGAATTATGAAAGTAATACTAGCTCCAATACTATAATCTACTTCATAATCAGCAAATGCACCCAAAATGAGCAAGAAAAACCAACAGATTCGAGGAAAATTCGAAGAAAAAAGCAAGAACGAACTTAAACAAAAGAAATGCTCATACAAGGTTCAATACTTAACCATTTTTAATGAAATTTGTTGCAAAACACTCCTTAAACATAGCATAACATGGAAAAAACAATTTCAAGAATAATTGACCGAATATAAAATCCCCAAATTTGAAAATTGGGGTTTTAATGGTTCGAAAATCGTCCCAATTAAGCCAAAATCAAAAGAAATTTGGCAAAAAACATATATTGGGTTATGGCAAATAAGAATAGAGGACGAGATCTACGTCCTTTGGCTTCAAAAATTGCAAATAACTAAGCTTTATATAGAGAGAAAGGGTCAAAAACGGTGAAGAAAGAAGAGGGAAAATGCGAACTGAAAACCGCGCTCAGCGATTTCTTTTTGCTGATTTCAATGTCGCATGCAACCGAATCAATTGCGCGTGACAGACGAGCGCTACTCAGAATGATGCACGCAACTAGTCTGCGCGACCTTCTGAGTTGCGCGAGGATACTGGTCACTAAATTAAACGGTATCCAGATTTTGATCCGTTTGTTCATTTTTCAACGGTTTTTGCTCGTTGTTAGACGTAATGGCGCGCAAATTATCAAAATCTTTTAATTTATTTGCATTTTATAGTTTATTTTCTTCTTTTTTAGTTTTTTGCATCATTTTGCATGCACCGTGATTTGTGCCTTCTTAAGCATACAGTTTGAACGTTTTTCGTAAATGTGTCTTATGACGTTCCATAGTGGTGCTATAGGTAAAATCTCCCTTAGATAGGTTTGTCATTTTACTGTACTGACGTTATAAATGTCCGAATTTTCTTATTTTTTCACGTCCAAAGCAAAAAGGAAGGCGTCATCATACATCTTAAAAATGCAAGGCGTATCGTACAACTTAAAATTGTATGGCGTAGGTGTTGCGTAAAATTTCACTTCAGCCAAAGCTTTGCGAGATCTTCCTCTCGGAACTATAAGGTAGAGGATTACTTTAGGTGTTAGATCACGAGCCGATAGGCGTTCCGAACCATCAGGAACAAACACTTCTTGATTGGAAGCAAATACGGTAGTTATTGAGCTTACTAGCTTTCCGGACAGTTAGGGTATCTTTTAACCCCCTGTATAAAGAGCGACGAGACGATGTCGCACCCATGTAGTCACGTGCCCCCAGTCTTGAGACACGTGTACTCATCTTGTGGACAAAACTGGTGAGAGAGTTGCTGACTTTCTTCTCTCTCACTTAATTTGGATATGTGCCTTCAGTTGTGAGACATGTATTTCTATCTTATGGACATCCGGTTCGAATACCAATGAGGCTCGAATGCCGAAACATTGAGGCTCGAATACCGAAACATATAGGCTCAAATAGTGAAACATTTAGGCTCGAATGCTGAAACCTTTAGGCACGAATGTAGAAACATATAGGCTCGAATGCCAAAAACGTGTAGGCTCGAATATTGTAAACACCTTTTTCATCTTTTTTACTTTGTTAAAGTCAGACTAAAGTTTCAATGACATATCAAGGGAACGATTACATGATTGAGAGGAAATCACCCCCCTTTTATTCTTTTTAAACCAATCTCTTCTCATGATTTGACATCATCTAGAACACCTTTACTTGTAAAAGCGTTCTACAAAAGCAAAGGATCAATATAGATTCTTTAGCAAGTTAAGACTAGAAATAGCCTTTTCTGGCCTTATTAGCTACATGTTTCATACACTTAGCGAATCAAGGATCGTTTTCTACAACCTTAGCATTTCTAAATGATTCTCTACTATTTGAGAACTTTGCAGAATGAGTCTCGGATTTATTTCCTTGACTGCTTTGATCGTCGTCTATTCTAGACTCGATCAAAGTGAGGGCTAACTGTAGACACTTACTTTGGGCCTCCTGTCCTGACAAGAAGTGCAATGACGATAAATAAAACCATCTTCACGTTGGATTGAAGTGAAGAATGCTTATGAATAACTTGTTAAACCACAAAACACAAAAGACTAGCCCAAAGTATGAAACAAAGCCAAATAGAGTCCAATTAGTTAAATCCGATCATAATTAGGCTTAAGCCCGTGTTTAAACCCAATAATGACGGATTTAGGAGAGACTAGGTCAAAATAAGCGATGCCTCAAAAAATACTGCACGCATCTCAGAGAGTCACGCTGGGCAGGCGCGCACAACTTATTTAGTTACACGTGACACTCAATGCAAGTGCCAGAGTTGCGCTCGTGAAAGATTCAAAATTTCAGAAAATTAGAAAATCGAATCTTGCGCGCAAGACAATTAGTTGCGCTGCCTATAGCAGCGCAGCTCAATCACTTGTGCTGGGTGGCCACGCGCAACATCTAGTTGCGCGCACCACCTTCTACGGAAGAATGTTGAAATCCCTAAACCTACTCATTCCCTGTAAATATAGGCTTAATCCGAGGTTTAGACAGACAGAAATTCACCATAAACTCTGGCGAAAAACTTGTGAACTTGTGCTACCTAACCCCTCTTGTCCTAAACACTCACCCCTTTGATATTTTGTTACTACGGTGGAGTTTCCCCAACAAGAAGGAGTCCATAAGTGTTCTAAACAGAGATCTAGCAAAGAGAAGTGGTAAATTCCCGAGCACTTAATTAAATCATTTTTATTTTCTAGTTTAAAAGAACTTTAATTCATTAATTAGTGTTGCTTGATCACTTTAAATGGTTTAATTAATCAATTCCACAAAGTATCTTGCGCTAAATAAGATTAGAATTGAATAATTAATTTTTGGTTGATCACTTAAGCCAAGGCAAATATTGTTTATTTTTTTGTTATATTCACGAATTTAATTAAATAAAGAATAACGACGTTGCAATGTAATTCCTACGTGAATTAATGTGTGTAAATAAAATCAACTAACTTAGTTTTTGGTATCACGTTAAATATATTGTTTGGGGATGAAATTGTAAAAAGGAAGAGCTAGTAGAGGCCGTATTAGGGCTAGAATAGCGATTCCTCCATAAAAGAAACGTTATTTTAGTACCCTCGCTCCCGAACTCATTTCTGGTTTATTTAGACCAATTTGGGCATAAGTGAACTCACGATTCGTGCTAATTATTCCATGAACTCCACATGGAAGAAAAGCATGAAAGAGGTTTATGAGTTTTTCTAAAACTTATTAGCGACTCCTACTTGTTTCTTATAAAAAAGTGTGATGATAGAATCAATTCTAATTCAAGGTCCCCCAAACAGTCAGGAATCCAAATCCTACTACACCTTAACAAATGTAAAGTCCTAGGCTATTAAATGGCCATGGGAATCTAAAAAGGACCACCTTACGATGGGATCACCCTCCTTACAACTGTCCTTATATATTTTTTTTAGAACAGGTTTCGTGAGAAACCGTGAACGACATGGTGAGGACTTTGGGTGCTTTCCGAGTTGCTTATCAGAGAGCCCTCGTGGCCTTGTCATGCCGTGATCATCGGATGGTCCCAATAAGTATTTTTTTTCTCTTCTTTTTTTTTGTCAAATTTATTACACATTTTGTGTATTAATCTTTGTCTTGGATTTTGTAGGATGTACAACAGCCTTCTGCGAGTTGCCGATCATCCTGATTTCCTCTTTTTTTTTTTTTGGGAAACAAATGTACATTTATTATATTTTTTTGTACATATGATATGCATGTTTTATTTGTATATCATATATTTTTTTGTTTCCATGAGTTTCTTTTCCTTTTATTTTTCTCTTTAATAATTATTTTTTTGTGAAGAGAAAAAACTTTCGAGGGAGGGAAAGGGTTCCCAACTTAACTCCCTCGAAAAAATAACAAAAAAACAAAAAATAAAGGGAAAAGGACAGGAAAAAGAAAGAAAAATAAAGAAAAGGAAAAGAAAAGGTGAGAAGGGAAAAGGAAATAAAGAAAACAAAATAAAAGTAATAAAAAGAAGTTAAGAAGAAAAAAAATGATAAAATTAGAGACACAAGGAAAGAGGTAAAAGAAAGGAAACAAGCTATAACAAAGTCAAGCGTATGATTAGTCATAAGATTTTGTCAATATTTCGTTATTTTGTGGTTCAAAAATACAGAAATATGCCTAATATCATGTCATAAGATTTTGTCAATATTCTGTTATTTTGTAGTTCAAAAATACGGAAATATGCCTAATATCATTCGCATGTAAATTAGATGCGCGCAGCTAGCGTGCACAACTCACGAAATGCGCTCGCCATCTTAGGGCAGACTTTCCTTTGAGCGAAAATTGCCGAAATTTTGTCCTTTTCGGGTCTATTTAAACGAGGTTTCGTGTATTTTTTTTTTATCATCTCGCATTCATTAGTTAGTAGTATTATAATGAAAAAGAATTAATCTCCCTACTTTTTCCCTCTTTTTAAAAAAAAAACAATGGTAAAGACCTTTGAACAACGTTTGAAAGAATGGGTCACTTCCCTTTCAATAAAGGATAAATTAACTCTTAAAATATACCACCTTGACCCTCTATTGAACTATATGCAATTAGTTATCAATTTTGACTTCCTTCATGCCGCTGTTAATCATTAGGATTCGAATCACCATCTTTTCCTTTTCAAAGGAGATGAAATAGTCCCATTACCTGATGAGTTCGAGGCTCTACTAGTTTTCCCTGCAAATACTCTCCCCGAGACATATGCCCCTAACTTGTCGGATTATAAACCATTTTTTGCAAAGATTTTTAGGTTTGAATGACAATGATATGGCCAATATGGGTACTGAAGTAGGCGTTGATTTAGTTCAATTTATTGAACACTTTGTCGCCCCCCGTGACAACATGACTAAACAGCGTTTTAAGCTTCGTGCTTTATGTTTTTGTCTTGTTGTCAATTTTTTACTTAGGATAGGTAATGAATATGGAGATTATTCCATGGTGTCCATAGTGGAGCAAATAGAGGGGTGTCACTCACCGACCCCTTTAGCTCTAGCGGAAATTGTTCTTTGCTTGAATCGCCTTAGAGGAGACCCTAATGAGAGCGGTTTCACAGGAAGTTCACTCCTATTACATGTACGTTTTTTTCGTCATGTTTTCGGCGCAAGTACTAAAGTTGCGCTAGTCATGCCAGCACAATCTTCTGAGTTGCGCTTGGTGGCGCGCGCAACTAGATGTGCTGCGCGAGCCACCTGCTTATATAACGTGGCAATAATTTTTTATTTTTTTTTTCAGATTTGGCTCATGGAGCATTTGCGAATCGTTGGTCAGCCACAAAATCTTGAGGCTAACGGAGTGAAAACATTACAAGGATGTCAAATCCTCTATAAGCATAAGAATGAAGAAGAATGGACGTCGTTTTTCTGTCATGGGGTTCCTAACATACGCTTTGTGATTCCTTAGTGGAACATAAGTAGTATGAATGGGAATAGATTTCATTGTCCCTACATTAGGCGTTTAGGCCTTTTTAGCACTACTTATATTTTTGGGAAATTCTACATGGTGGCCTCAAGGTTTCTAGTTTTCTACGTGGAAGACGAGTTTTTTTCAATTTCTTAAGTGTCCCAAAGGTTTTGAAGAATTATGCATAGTGCCCAGTTTTTGATTTTTTGGCTAACTTTTTTAGCTTTTGGTTAGCCATAAGTAAAAAAAAAAAATAAGGAATTTTTAACTTTTACCACCAAAAAAAAAAAAATATGTTTTTTACCACCAAAGCTTCTAAAACTTTTATTTTACCAGCAAATAAAAAATTAAAAGTTGTTTTTTACCACCTGTCATAAAAAACCTAACGAAATTTTTCAAAATTTTTGATTTTCGTGTCAAACACATGCTCTTTAGGGGCTTTGGGGGCACTTTGGAACTACGGGTCCAATTTGAGGTCGTAATGGACAAAAAATGATCGGAAATGCCTCATTTTGCGTGTTCACGCAAATTGAGGTTTTTTTAAACAAGCAAAATGAGGCATTTCCGATCATTTTTTGTCAATTTTGACCTCAAATTGGACCTATAGGGCCAAAGTGCCCCCCTAAACCTATGTAAAACATCTTTTGCGCACGAAATTCAAAGAATTTTTTTCAACCGTTAGTTTTAACGATTTTCTTGACATTTGGTGGTAAAAAACAATTTTAAGAATTTTTTTTAGTGGTAAAATAAAAGTTTTAGAAGTTTTGGTGGTAAAAAAACAATTTTTTGATTTTTTTTGGAGGTAATAGTCAAAATTTCCTAAAAGTAAATTAAAAAAAAATTTAAAAAAAAATTAAAAACAAAAAAAAAGAAAACCACCAGCCATCCACGGTAGTTGGCAAGTTTCGTACCCACTGCCCCCAACGTTGGCGCCCCCTTCACCGACGACGCCGGCGCGCCCTGAACCCCCTCCCTCGTCGTCTGCGCCACCCCGACCTCCCTCTCTTCCCCTCCCTAACAAATCCCGTAACCCCAACCCCCATCAATTGAAAACCCCTAAAAGAAGCTAGAAAAGTCCGCTGCCCCTCCTCACACACACGAAACCCTAGCGTTAACCTTTTCTATGAGTGGGTGAGGGGCGGCCGGACTATCCTACGGGCTGGACACCTGGGCCGAGAGATGGTTCGGGGAAGGGGAGTGTGCGCGCCAATGTTGCAGCAGCAGGGGAATCATCTACCAATGCCACGCCTCCTTCCTCAAACCAAGCTTTTACTACCGAACAATGGAAGGCGCTTTCAGGTTTTATTGGTAATGCTAATATTCCCGCTAATCGTCTTCATGGTAAGTTTGATGATTCATGTTGGATTATTGATACCGGAGCCACTCATCACGTCGGTGGGTAATCAATGTTGGTTATTTGACACTCGTAATATTTATTGTCCCGTTGGATTGCCGAATGGTGAAAGTGTGCTAGCTACTTTGGAAGGATCGGTCAAATTATCCGATCAAATTACTATAACTGGAGTTCTTTTTGTGCCATATCTTAGTTGCAATTTACTTTCCGTTACTCAACTCAGTGATCCATTGAATGTTGTTGTTCAATTTAACTCATATATGTGTGCTATACAGGACCGACAGAAGCAGCTGATTGGAACGGGAATTACACGAGACGGACTATATTATTTCTTTGGCAAACCGGAGGTGGTGCAACGTGTGTCTGTGGTTGAAGCGACGTCAGATTAGGAGCTTTGGCATAGAAGAATGGGGCATCCTTCGGAGAAAATAGTTAAGTTACTTCCGCATATTAGCAATAATAAAAGTGTTTTAGATAAAGGTTGTGAAGTATGTTTTCGCGCTAAGAACCCTAGAGACAAATTTCCCTTAAGTGAAAATAAATCTTCTAGAATTTTTGAGAAAATACACTGTGATGTATGGGGTCCATATCGACATGTTTCGTCATGTGGAGCTCGCTATTTTTTAACCATTGTTGATGATTATTCAAGAGCTGTTTGGATTTATTTGTTGATTGATAAAACCGAAGTTTTTCAGATGTTTATGGCCTTTGTTGCAATGGTTGACAGGCAATTTAATCAAACAATTAAAATAGTTCAAAGTGATAATGGAACCGAATTTAATTGTTTGATTGATTTTTTCACTGCTACTGGCATTATTTTCCAAACCTCTTGTGTAGGAACCCCTCAACAAAATGGTAGAGTAGAACGAAAACAAAAACATATTCTTAATGTTGGGAGAGCTTTGAGATTCCAAGCTAAATTACCTATTTATTTTTGGGGTGAATGTGTTTTGGCCGCAGCTCACTTGATAAACCGCACTCTAACTCCTCTTCTTCAAAACAAAACCCCATTCGAAATTCTTTTCACTAAACCTCCTTCTTTTGATGCTATTCGTACCTTTGGGTGTTTGTGTTTTGCTCATAATCAAAAGACAAAGGGGGATAAGTTTGCTAGTCGGAGTCGCAAGTGTGTTTTTTTGGGGTATCCGTTTGGGAAGAAGGGGTGGAGGTTATATGATCTTGAAACTAAAGAGTTTTTTGTGTCTCGTGATGTTAAATTTGTGGAAAAAAAATTTCCTTTTGGTTGTCTGGATGATGTTAATATTGATTTGGGAGTACATGATTTGCCGGATGATATTCACTTTGATTTTGCGGAGTATGAATTTGATGGTGCTCATGATGATCTTGGCATTGTTAATGGTGAGTATGAAGGGGTGCATACGGCAGGGGGGGCTAACGGGGCTGCCAATCCCATTGCTGAGCCCACCCACGGCACTGCCATAAAGACAGCACCACAACCAGTGGACTCTACGACCAGGCCGCGGGAAAACTCCCCAGGCCGCGACCTGGCCACGGAGCAGTCTGCCACAGCAGCTTCTTCGCCCATTCCTGCTACTCAGTCACAGCCGCACACTGACACTACTCCTAGCTCACCTTCCGCAACTCAGCAACCCAATTTGGGGCGCGGATTTCGGGATAAAATCTCGTCTGTCTTGCTCCGTGATTATGTTACACACACGGTTTTTGTCAATAGTCCGTCTCCATCTTCCAATCAGTCTGCAGGTACTCCTTATCCCTTAGCACATTATATACATTGTGATAAATTTTCTGTGAATTATCGGAAGTTTATTGCAGTTGTTGTTCAAAATAAAGATCCGACAACTTTTAAAGAAGCTATGCAATATGAAGGATGGCGTAAGTCCATGAATGAAGAAATTCGAGCTTTAGAGGACAATGGTACTTGGACTTTGGAGCCTCTTCCCCCATGTAAAAAGGCTCTAGGAAGTCAATGGGTCTATAAGACCAAGCTTCTTGCTAATGGTGAAGTTGAGCGCCTAAAATCTCGTTTGGTGGTATATGGGAATCATCAGAAAGAAGGTGTAGATTATGATGAAACTTTTGCTCCGGTTGTTAAGATGACAACGGTTCGTACTGTTCTTGCTATTGCGGCCGCCAAGAATTGGGAAATTCATCAAATGGACATTCACAATGCATTTCTTCATGGTGACTTAGATGAAGAAGTCTACATGAAATTACCACCTGGTTTTCAAAGTTCGGATCCTTCATTGGTTTGAAGATTGAGGAAGTCACTCTATGGTTTGAAGCAAGCACCTCGATGTTGGTTTGCTAAACTTACCACAGCCTTAAAACAGTATGGTTTCAAACAATCTTACTCTGATTATTCATTATTCACTCATACTACTCGTGATACTCAGATTACAGTTTTAGTGTATGTTGATGATTTGATTATTTCTAGGAACGATTCCGCTGCATTGACTGTTTTTAAGGCCTATTTGTGTGACTGTTTTAAGATGAAGGACTTAGGTCCTTTGAAATATTTTTTGGGAATTGAAGTGGCTCGTAGCTCTGTAGGTTTATTCTTATGTCAGAGAAAATATACTCTGGATATTATTTCTGAGACAGGTTTATTAGGCGCAAAGCCTAGTTGTTTTCCCATGGAGCAAAATCACAAATTAGGATTGGCCACAGGCGACTTCCTTTCTGATCCAGAGTCTTATAGACGGCTTGTTGGTCGTCTGATTTATCTTACTGTCACACACCCTGATTTGGCGTATTCAGTTCATATTTTGTCTCAGTTTATGCAGCAACCTCGTAGTGAACACTGGGATGCTGCAATAAGGGTTGTTCGATACTTGAAATGGACTCCCGGTCAAGGTATTTTATTGAGCTCTAATTGTGATTTAAATCTGCAGGGTTGGTGTGATTCAGATTGGGCTGCTTGTCCACTGACTCGGCGTTCTTTGTCTGGTTGGCTCGTTTTCCTAGGAAAATCTCCTATCTCTTGGAAAACAAAGAAGCAACCTACTGTTTCCTTCTCCTCTTCGGAAGCTGAGTATAGATCTATGTCTTCGTGTTCTAAAGAGCTCAAATGGGTGAAGGCTTTGTTGTTGAGTCTTGGTGTACAACATCCAAAGGCAATCAAGTTGTTTTGTGACAATGAAGCAGCTCTGCATATTGCTAAAAATCCGGTTTTCCATGAACGGACGAAGCATATTGAGATTGATTGTCACTTTGTTCGTGATGCAATTACAGAAGGGTGGATTTCTACATATCATGTTCCAACATCTTCACAGCTTGCGGATATTTTTACAAAAGCTCTTGGGAAGGCACAGTTTGATTATCTTTTTTCCAAGTTGGGCACTTAAGATCCGAGTGCTCCAACTTGAGGGGGGGTATTGAGATATGATAGAATATTTAGTTTGATATGATAATGATATGATAATATTTCCATATTCTATTTTAGTTAATTTCCTAAGATCCTAAGTTATATTATTATACTAGGACTAGGACTTGTATTTGCTATATATTTCCCAAGGTGATTAATGAGAAGACAAGCAATTATCTTTTTAATTCTTCACTAGCTAAATTAGTCCCTTTTGGCTACGAGAAATCTTGGGAAAATCATTGTCCCCAAAAGGTCTCCCCCTATGTACTCATGGACTCCTTATCTCTTGATTAATTAATGATTTTGTGTTGTTAATTTAAAAAAAAAAAACGTGGGCAAGAGAAAGATAGAGAGAAAGAATTGTCAAAAATGGAAAGTGTTGTACCTAATTAATAGTTTCCAAAATAGAATAGTTTCGCAACTAAAAATAAATGGAGGAAGTAGCATTTTTGGAAAAAACTGGTTTAGTGCAAAATCACTACTTTGAATTGCAATTTTACTCATAAACATGCAATACTTCAAATAGCGGTTGTACTCATAAACAGTTAATAAAAACATGAACTTATTTACAATATTACCAATAAATAAACTATTGTTGTTTACCAAGAAGTATAATATATGTGTGAGTCAATCAATGTTTAATTAATTAAAAAAAAGGGAGGGAGTGGAGTACTGGAGTATTATTGTCGTAAAATTTGATTTATGTGTTTTGGTCCCGTTGAATAGTTAATACACTTTAGACTTGAAAAATTGTAATTTCCTAAGTGTATACACCCAAATAAGTTCTCTAAAACCAAACCCTGTGATGAATTCCTTTCACGTCATTTGATTATCGAACGAAGTGAAAGTGTGAAAATTCTAGTGATGTGGATGTTTTTACTAAAATATCTCTCTTTCTGTTTTAAAAAATGTTTCTTCTTTCGCTCTATTAATAAAAATAGCCAGTTCCATTTGGTTAGGTCCATGATAAGGGTCCAATAATAGTGTAGTTGGATTGGGCTCGAAAAGAGCTTTCCAACGATATATTATAAGCCCAATTATGATGAATAAAGAGGAAGTTAAGGATTAAATTAGACTTGGCCCAAAATGACTTTACATGTGGCCCAATGATCTAGAGGAGGGCCTATTAATTATTATTCCTAAATTTATTAGGATTGATTTTAATCTTCTAGAAATATCTAGAAGGTTCTTTTTAATACTAACAAGATTAGGATTGATAAATATATTTTAAAGATGTTTTAATTTTAATAAAAGATGTGAGTTGTCACAAATATGATTTTAATCTGCTTAACGCAAAATCAGCTGCTTAATCGCATTAAGAAGACGATTCCGCGTACAAAGAACGTTTTAATTTTGACTTAGCGCAAGACGACATAGCTGTCGCCTGGCGCTGCTCCTGTCGTTTGGCGCTAACTCCTTTCATTGGCGACATGAGGTATTTTATTCCGAATATGACTTGATTTGATTCCGAGCTATTTATTCCATAAATAGGGGTCGTATCTCTCGTTTTTTTTCATTCTCAAACATCATATCTCTTTCTTTCTCACTCTAAAAGCTAGAAGGTTTCTTTCTCTCTATTCTTTTTCTAAACGTTTCCTCACAAAATTCCACAGATATTAGTTCTAGACACACCTAGCCAAATTCGATGTTTCCTTCACCCTAGACGTGACAGGTTTATAATTTCTGAGGGTTTGGTCCGAAATCACTATTTAAATTATTTAATTTAATTGTTTGATTTATTTTTTTCCTTGAACTTACTAATGTGTGTATTTAGTTATTAGAAAAAGGTATGAGGCATCGAAGTAAGTAATTTAATTACTTTATTGATCTTTTGATATAGAAATCATGCTTAGATTTTTTTGTTGATTCCTAGTGTCATGTTAGGATGTTTTATTGCTTCCTAGTATCATATTTAGGGTTAAATAATATTTTTGATATTGTTATGATGTTTCCTATTTGTTTTCCAATATCATATTAGTATCATGTTAGAGCTAAAGCTTTGATTTTTATTGTTTAGTGACATGGTAGGGTTTGTTATTAATCTTGTTAGTATCATCCCTAGGATCTTTCTATTATTATTATGCTTTATTTTTAACATGATTTTGATGATGATTATCGTTATTGTTTCTTGATATTTATTATTGTTATTGCTTGATCACGCCTTTTATGCATGTTTAAAGGGAATTTGTTCTTGTAATCACGCTTAATAAGATAATTATTAATCTTGTTTAGGTTAATATGATTATAATTCAAGTGATCGCCAATAATATATTTTTGTGCATTAATATTCGAACAACATAGATTAAACAGGTTTAGGGTTAACCTAATGATTACATTTTAGTCAAAAAGCACACATGAATAAGAGAAGAATAAAGTAGAGGCCTATTTTTAGGGCAAGTTCAATTTTTTTAGGTTGGATTTGTACCTTAATCCCCGAACTTCCAGTCATGGTTCTAGACCTATTGGAGTAAACGATCTCATGGATCGTTAAGGGGTGTAACCTTCACCGTGTGAACGGTTTACAAGTTCCTAAAACTTGTTGGGGACTCTTTTACTCTAGCTTTCTTCCCTTTGGACACCACCATGCTTAAGTGTATGATCACAGTGGGGCTCAAGTGTGGGATGCTTGAAATATTCCCTACATTTTTTTTTGCGACTCCACTGGGAAGGATTTCTATTTTAATGTCTAAAATTTATTTTGGCTATAATTTAGAATGAGTGGATGGGACTCGAAAAGTTCTAAGTATTTCATGTGCGTAATTTTGATTAAAATTATTGGCATAAGCATAAAAAGGTTCGCATTGGACAGACCATCCGTAATGCGTCTAAAACATAGGATTTATACAAGTAGGAAATTAGGGAAATATCTTTCACAACTAAAGTCAAAATAACGCTATGAGAAAAACTGGAAAATTCAAGAACAGAAAGCTGCCGAGGCATGTAGGAATTAGCGCTGAGAAAACGGTGTCAGCGCCGAGCGATGGCTCTATCGCCTGGCGACAGTGGCATCGTCTGGCAACATACGCTATATTCTCGCGCCGAATTCTTCCATTACCGAGCCAGAAATCTAGCTTCTTGTTTCGACTAGTTTTCTAGTACTGTTTGCTCGGTTTTACTTCCTGATTGAGTTTTTCCCTTTTCTTGGAAAACCATATTTGTTCTACATATGGCCATAACCTTCTGGGAATTCACGCTCCATCTACCCAATCGAACGCTCCTGGAAGCGAAGGGTACATCCGAGTTTGTTGAATTCACCAAACCATGGAAGCGAGTTTAACTCGCGGGGTCCCATCCACTCGCGCCCACCCTTCCAAAGGTAAGGCTTCCGCGCAGTGCATCCGGACTCATAACCATGGAACCTCTTTGACTAACCTATATCCTCAACTTTAGAAAACTAGAGTCATGGTTAGTTTGCAAACTCATTACATCATATTGTGACTATGTAACTACTTGTGCATTATTTGTTATGCATAACCAATAAGTGTTTCCCCTTACCGTTTGTTTGACATTTGAATGAGTTTAAATAAATTAATTAATGACTAAAGGACTTTGCCAAATTAATTAATTAATTAATAAATGATTAAAATCTAAATAAATTGATCGAACTTGACTTAGCACGACCTTTTTAGGCTTGTCCCTTTAGAGTAAATTACTGGAAACAATTCTAGATCAATTTTCTAGCAATGGCGTAGAGGTCTGGACTGTAGCGCCAAGCGCTAGTAATTAGCGCCAGACGACTATGTTGTTGTCTGGCGCTGGTCCTTAGCGTTTGGCGACAGTCCCGTCGTCTGGCGATAGTCCATGTTTTGCTCGAGTCTTCACAATGAGTCTAATTAATTAATTAATTAATCGGCTTAATCAGTTTATTAATGGCAATAATTAGGTTAAGTCCTTAATTAAGTCTAGTTACATAATCTAGTCACATGGTCATGAAACGAGTTAAACCTGTCATCCACACTCACTAGTCTTAGTACACACTTTGTGTATACATCACCATGACCATGTCTTAAGTTCATGCATGAGTCGTCCTTTCCGTTATTTGAGTTGGGAGTCCACTTTATTCCTAAATTGTTCTATATATTCCTATCTATATCAGTTTTTCACTCGCTACATACTTTAACCATACCTATCATTCTCTCATTTCTTCTATGATCTCTTCCCATCTATTGCATGTTGAATAGAGCTTGAGTCAAAAATGAAAATCTTACCCCTAACTTCCCTTTCTGTAGCGCTTGATTGAGGAGAGAAGAGTGTTTAACCAAGACAACACTTTTTTGTATCACTCTTTGATAGAAGAAAAAGGGTCATAATAATGGCTAGTGAAGAAGAAATTTTCTTAAGTAATACCTAGGAAAACTCGTCAAGTTTGGGAGAGGAAGTTCATGAACTACGCAATACCGTTGTCATGCTTATGGGTGCAATAGAAGGACTAGCAAACCGGATAATGGTTATCGAACAAGGTTCTCATTGTCAAGACCGAAACGATAAAAAGGAGGATCACTATTTTTCCTCTTCTTCTTGTCAAAGCTTTAATGAAAAACTCAATGCTCCTAAGCCGCGGGCAAAACAGATCATTGATGAGTAGACACCTATAGGAATGACTTATAGCGAATCTTTCAACTACCTTAGGGCCAAAGTCTCATTCACCCTATTGGTCCAATTCCAGATCTAGTACCTTAGAGACGGTCTTCCAATTGGGACCTAAAATCCTATTGCCAATATCATAGAGGCCATGGTCACACCACTAAAGAATGTTTTGCACTCAAGGATCGCGTTCAAGACCTCATTGATTCAAATCTCCTTCATATTCCTCCGAGTAATAAGAAGGTCAAGATTAGTAGCAATAACAACAATGGCCGGAAAGGAAAGAGGAACCACCATCCTTATTCTTCCAAAACACCTACTCTAGTAATGATGTTGGTACCTTTGACCTCAATAAAGTCTTAGCTAATCAAGGACTTAGAAAGCAACTAAGAAAGGAATTCATTCCTATCGGGATTAGCTATGATACTGCTTTTGATCGACTCCATGCCAAGGGACTCATTACTCCCATTGGACCTATTGAAGATCCCCCACATGAGAAGAGATTGCCTAGTTGGGACCCAAATGTACACTGCAAGTACCATCAAGGTAAGGGTCATACTACTGAGAGCTGTTGGAAGCTAAAAGAGGTCCCAATATCTAATTGATAATAAAAAGCTTCCCACACCTCTAAATGGCAAGAAGATTTGGTGATGATAAAATAAAGACACGAGGCGAGCTTCAATAACAAGATTTCGGGACCCCTTTTTCTATTTTTCTTTTATTCTTTCTTTCCCTAATAAGTCTAGCATAGGCACCTTTCATTTTCCTTAGATTTACTTTTTAGGTGTTTTCTTTTTCCCTTTTAATAAAATGAGCATTTCTTTTCTTGCATATGATCATTGCATTGCATTTCAAAAAAAAAAAATTGTCGAACTAAGCACAAGGTATACCAATGATTAGAGGCACCCCTTGTAGCCATAATATATCACCTTTCACCCTTCAAATATACAATCATTTCTTGTCAAACCACTTTAAGCCTTGTCTAACAATAGACCTTTATTTTTTCGACCTACATCTACTTAACCTTGGGATGGGATGGTGTGCAACTTATGCAATTTTCAAAGAACAAAAGCTTGAGTAATTTCAAAAAATTAAAATAAGCAAAAATAATAAAAGTGTACAAAAAGGTTAGCGTTCCAATTTCTTTGATATGAATATATTTTTGATAAGAACACGTCTCAGATTGCGTCTCTTATCGAGTGCTCAGTACCGTTCCTGAAAAACATGAATTCCAAGTGAGTGATACACCGCATGATCAGGATTTCCCATGATTATCAAAATATGCAAAAGGCAAAAAAAAAAAAAAAAAAAAGAAAAAGAATTCAAAGCGAGGAAACCTCAAGCCTAAAAATATAAAGATTTCAAAAGCAAGGTTGCACACCTTGGGGGCTTATCTAGGGTCTTGAGCCTTTATCCCCTTCTTCTCTAACCTTTAGCCTAACCACGTTACAACCCTTAAAGTCCTATTTGAGGTATACATATACTTGTGCGAGGTTCGGCTAGAGCTACGTTCGGCCGGATTCCTAATGGATATGTACGCAACCTCACAATGAGGTGCGGTCGTAATAAAAATGCATTCATATTTACATTCATAATTGATCATATCAAGGAATTTCCAATGCTCATCCCTATCCATTTAGAGCTAGACTTGGGGGCTTGATCCCTACATCATTAGCTTACCTAGCCTAAGGGTCACCATCATTTGACTCTTCTTGAAATAATATTTTTTCATACCGTTAGCCTTTGCAGCGTAACTTTAGTATCACTTTCACACACATCAAAGATACATGACCAAATAATCCTACCTTTAGGAACACTTTGTCATGAAGTCTTAGCATAATGTTGAAGCATGTCTTGTCATATCAAAATCACTCATCATTGCATCATTAAGTATGAAAAACTTAGCCTCCATGCCTAAGTTACCTAAATACTTTCACTGTCAAGTCAACTAGGATAGTCTAGGATGTTACAATCCTTACACTATGAGATACAACGTTGACGCCTACACTTGACTAAGATCGTTCAACATGCACCTTCAAAAACTTCACTTTTTCTTTTTGCGTCTTTCATTTTCAAGAGAAAGTCGGTACCCTCCACAAAAAATGACGAAAATTTTTGTTTTTCTGCATGAGTCAACACTTTTCACACAAGCATCACACGAAGTTAGTCATCATTATGTCAAGTTTATACCTTGAGTCATGTCAAGCCATGAATGTCAAAACGCTTTGAGTCGAGTCATGACAAGTCACATGTGTTAAAAACATATTAAGTTTTATGCAATGAGTCAAGCAACACTAAACCTAAGATCAACCCAAAAAAAGGATGAGCAAAGTCCTATAGTCCAAAATATAAATGCAGGTACAAAAGATTTGAAGCGAAAGGACGCAAGTGGCTTAGAAAATCAACTAGAGTCGGCCTGATCGCAGTTATATTGACGATTAGCCTGATTGATTGAGCATATCAAGATTTTGATCAAGCACCTCGTTTGGAATGGATAAGTTTTTCGACAGAGTTTCAAGCATGGAAGTTATCACTTCTAAAAGAGCAAGCGAGCAAGGACATTCCTGGATTTTTCAAAAAAACGCGAATATAAACGCATGAATTTCTTCAAGATAAGAGGAGTTTGAGAAAAACTTGGATCGGTAAATTAGAGATGAAGAGCTTTAATTTGCAAAAGATTTGAGCAGACTTGGTTGAAAGGAAACTACCACGTAGAAGATTCGGAGCGATACCGAGCAGCGAACAGCAGCAGCAGCGGAAATGGAGGAAAAAAGGGGTTTTATTCGAAAAAAACCCAACTCTAGTGATAGACGATAGAGTTGTCTCTTGACGCTAGTGTCTGTCGCCTTGAGATAGAGCAAAATACTGGAGACAGTATGCACTGGTGCGCGCTGGTACAGCGACAAAATACATGGCACCCATAATAGATTATACGAACCTTATGCAGCAATTTTAGGTTCCATGGTACGCTAGTTAGCACCTATAAGCAATTTGACATGATTAAGTAGTCAGCTCGATTACAATCACATAAGTGATCGACCTGATAAATGATTGTCTCACTTAGAATAAGGCGCCCAAGTATTAGTTCATCGCAAGCACCAAAGTAATGGTTCATAAAAAAAAAACACAAGCGCCACGGTATTGGCTCATCCACAAAACGCGTCGAGTTAGTGGCACACTAGCAAAAGAGCCAAAGTACCGACTCATTACAAAATGAGCCGAGGTACTGGCACAGCGAGGAATCACAATGAAATAACAACAAATAGCAAAGCGAAGTATTAGCGCTGAGGATCAACAAGCGGTGGTCTTCGATAACTTTCACGGGACGGTTATCATCATAAAACTGAAGATGGCTACAAGTAGCGGTCTTCGACGATGTTCTTAAGGTAAAGAGGAGATGGTCTATAGCGGCGAAGCACTGCCATGGCGAGGTACTACCACAACCCTAAAGATGACGAGGCACAAACACCTTTGACGATGTCCCAAGGTAAAGAGGAGATGGTCTATGACGGTGAATCACAACCATGGAGAGGTATTGCCACACCCCTGAAGATGACGAGGTACGGTCACCTACGACGATGTCCCGAGGAATAGAGGAGATTGTCTATAGCAGCAAAGCACAACCATGGCGAGGTATTTCCACACCCCTGAAGATGGCGAAGCACGGTCACCTTTGACGATGTCCCGAAGTAGAGAGGAGATTGTATATAGCAGCAGAGCACAACCGTAGCGAGGTACTACCATAACCCTTGAAGATGGCAAGGCACAATCACCTTTGATGATATTCCCAAGGCACTTTGGAGGATTGTCACATGCAAGTGAAGATAGCGAGGCGCTGTTACTTTGAGTTGGCGTTCACGAGGCACTATGGAGGTCGTCACCAACAAATGCAGCAACAAAAATTATTTACTCCAGAGACGTGTGCTTGACGGTGCAAGATACACGTTTCTTAACTCTTTTATCTGTTTAACTAACCCTCGTTTGCAGGTATCAGCGTTAAAAGAATGATTTAGGATTGCAGAACGTTTTGAATCATTCACTTTCCCAATCGCTACTTTGACTTCTCTTTTAGAAACTTGCGTTTCTCCAAACTTAGTCAAAGTGGGGGCTTCTGTAAACACCCAAATGTGTCAACCCAGAACCAAACCCAGTGATGAATACCTTTTACGTTATTTAATTATCGAATGAAGTGAAAGATTGAAAATTCTAGTGATGTAGATGTTTTTATTAAAATATCTCTCTTTATGTTTTACAAAATGTTTCTTCTTTCACTCTATTTATGAAAATAGCCAATCCAATTTGGTTTGGTCCATGATAATGGTCCAATAATAGTGTAGTTGGATTGGGCTTGAAAATTGCTTTCCAACAATATATTATAAGCCCAATTCCGATAAATAAAGTGAAATTTTTTAGCTACAACCCCCTATAGGTAAAGCTCCCTACTCCCCCCCATGTACTACGTCGTTTTACTTTATTTTGATTTCCTCTTTTTTTTTCCTTATTAAGTTCTTTTCTTATTCTCCAAGCCATGTATATATATGATTTATACTTTAATTTTTTATTGTTTTTTTCGTTCGTTTTTTTTTTGTATTTTCTCTCTCCTGTTCAACATTGTTTCTCTTTTATTAAATGATGAATCCATTGATTAGAGTTGTTGATCGTGATTGATTGTGAAGTTCTTCATTCTTCAATTACCGAATTTGAATGTGATAGTGAAGTAAATTTCCTTATGTAGTTTGATTGCTTGATTAGTTTGTCAATCTATGTGAGTTGTTTTGATCAATTTTGTCTCTATTTTAGTTTGTTTTGTGTTTGCTGTTATAATTCAAGTTAATTTAAGTTCAATTTTGATTAAATTTGTCTCTGTTTTTGATCTATGTGTGTTAGTTGGATGTGTGTCGTTTATTGATTGCTGATTTTGATTGCTATTTTACGTTAATTTGTATTATAATTTCTCTATTCATTCAATTTCTTATATTGATTATTATTGTACTAATCTATAATTAGTTTGTAGTTTTATTTTTTAATTGTTACTAAGTAGGTGTTTTATGTGGTTGATTATATTTTATTGCTATTGATGAGTGTCATTTATGGCACTCATAGGGTAGTCTTTTAGGATGCTTTCACCCTATTTTCATAGCTTTCTTTTATTATTTTGGTCTTTTCTCCTATAGTTTCTCTATTTCTTTCTTTATTCGTGTTTCCCTTTTATTTGGCTCTTTTTCTCTTCTATTTTCTCTCTTTGTTTACTTTTGTAGGTGCTTAAGGAGTTGGCTTTGCAAAGGGATCAAGAAGAGCAAAAAGGGTTAAGCAAAGAAGAAGCAAGCTTCTTAGAGAAGGCTTGGAGAGGGCACAGTCTTTGACAAAGGCCGCGGGCGCGGAAAAGTGCAAGAAAATGGAGATTTTTGGCAAGAACTCTCTGCGACTTGGCCGCAGTCTAGCCGCGGGCGCGGAGGTTTTGGAGTGACTGCTCCTGTTGGATAGACCGTGGGCCCCTTATTTCACTTAGGATTAGAGCATTTCCCGCGCCTTTAGGCGCAGGTGCGGGGGTCTTCTCCGCGGTCGCGGGTGTTACCCAGATTGCCCGCGGATTTAGTTATGGGTTCCGTACCCATTTTTTCGTGCCCGAGGGATGTTATTGTAGAGGGCGCGGCCGATCAGATTTTCTTCTTTGTCTATAAATACTCTTGTAATTCCTTTTGAAAGCTAACTTTTAGATAATTTTTCATTTGCTTAGTTTTTAGAGAGGGAAACTAGAGAGTAGTTAGAGAGAAAGTAGAGATAGAAATTCTTGGATTTTGATTTGTATTACAACATTGCTTCAATCAAGTTTCGGATTTCTTCTTCATATCAATGAAAGTATTTGAGTTTTCTTACCTTTGAATTTACGTTTATTGCAATTTCCTTTAATGCTTGAATGTTTGATTTGAGTTTTGGTTTAGGTTTGAGAATTTGTTGGATGATTGAATTCCTTCTTAATTAAGCTTGAAATGAATATGATTTTGATTGAATTTGTTTTGTCCTTCAATTTCACCATGATTAGTGAGTAGATTAGTCTTAGGGAGAAGGGAAGCATGCTTGATTGATGATTTTTGCTAGTTGATGATCATTATTGATTGAATTGTTGCAATTAAATTGGTTGACATAGTTGTGCATGTGATTAATTAGACTAGGAGTGATCAACCTATAAGATAAATCTAATTGCATTGCAAATTTCAATGACATGAATCCTTGATTTGAGAATTGCTTTAATTGGTTGAATTTGATTTTGATTTTCCTTATTAACCATTCATAGTGAACCCTAGCTTGGCTTATAGGAGATAACTTTTGGATTCATTTGATTGCAACTATTGTTGTCCCTTGTAATGTTTGAATCAATTGAGTTATCTATCAATTAGTATAATCATTGAGCTTGCATGTGGAACCTATATCCCTAGTGTTTAGCACATTGAATTTCTCGGTTTATATAGCTTCTTGATACTTTAGTTACCAACCACAACCATTTATGTTCTTCGAATTAGCGTGACAATAGACTATATCATAGTACCTACTCATTCCTTTGGGTTCGATCCTTGACTTACAATATACTTTTATTAGGTTGGTCGAGTGTTTACAAATTAGGTTTGGCTTTAGGGAGAGGTAGATAACGACCTACATTTTCCCCTTGTCAAAATGGCGTCGTTGCCGAGGAATGATATTAGTGCTTAGTTATAGTTGTTGAGTCTATTTCATTCTTAATTTAAAAAAAATTAAAAAGATTTTTCTCCTTTAGGATACACTTGTAGCCGTGCTACTAATAATTTCGTTTGAAATTGTATGCATAGCGCACGTGGTCATTCACTAGTGCCATTTGATCTGGAGATTGAGATGACTGTTACAAGATTAAGGGTTGCTAGGCAATCTTTGAGCTCTAGCATTTCAAGTGAGGAAGAATCACAACTAGAAGAACAACCAAAAATGGAAGAAAATCCGAGAGTTGCATTGAAAGAATTGGGGATTCCCGGCGCATATAGATTTGAGAGTGTAATTGCTCCACCTACAACACCATCAAATGATTTTAAAATTAGATCGACAATGATCACTTTGATAGAGAGGCGTCAATTTAGTTGGGCCAAGCATGAAAGCCCACTAAATCATCTCAAGGAGTTCGAAAAATATTGCAATACTATCAAGGTGAACGAAATTTCCTATGAATTCATCCGCCTCAAGCTCTTTCCCTTTTCTATCATAGGGTGTGCTTTGGAATGGCTAGAAAAGGAGGTTAAGCCGAATTCTCTAAGGACATGGGACGAGGTTACCAAGAAATTTCTATCCCATTTCTATCCACAAAAGAAAATGGCGGAGGCTTGTTTCAAAAAAAAAAAAAAAAAAAAACGGCGGAGGCTAGAGCTTTGATTCAATGTTTCAAACAAAAGCCAAGTGAGAGCCTCTAATAGTATCAAAGGGAGTGTCCTCACCACGAAATTCCAACCTATCAAATTATTTAAATTTTCTATGGAGGCCTAAGTCCCCAAGGCAAGTCATGCCTTGATGGGGGAGCCGAAGGTCCCATCACGAATAGCACGGAGGAAGAAGTGGTAGACATCATTGAGGACGTTGTGAGATACTATAGAGATTGGCAAGATGGTTAGAGGGATTCAACTAGCAAGAGTAGCTCTTCGGCGTACTCGGTTGATCATCTAGATGCAATCAACATTCTCTCCTCAGAAATGACAAACTTGGGGAAGGAAGTGATTGCAATAAAGGAAAAATTGGAGAGTTCTTCTTCCCAAGTTTCAAATCTTCCCTCCCAATTTAAGGGGAAAGGTACTCCTTCTAACTCTCATCCCCCTCCTTCTTCTAGTAACATGCCTAGTGGTTGTTTGTTTGGTTATGTGTGTTGTTCATATGATCATGATGCTAGTAATTGCCCTCATGCTTTTCTGCATAGTGTAGGGAATATTTCAATCATTACCCCAAACTTGAACCCCACTGTGATCATACACTTAAGTACGGTGGCACCCAAAGGGAAGGAAACTAGAGCAAAAGAGTCGCCAACAAGTTTTAGGAACTTGTAAACCTTTCACAGGGTGAAGGTTACACCGCTTAACGATCCAGGAGATCATTAACTCCAATAGGTCTGGAACCATGACTAGAAATTCAGGGATGAAGGTACAAATCAAATCTCAAAGAGAAAGAACATGCCCTAATAAAAGGCCTCAACTTCATCCTTCTCGTATTCTTGTGCGCTTTCAGACTAAGATGCAATCAATAGAGTTAACCTAAACTTGTATATCTATGTTGTTTGAATATTAATGCACAAATAAAACTATTATAGGCGATCACCTAAATTATAATCATATTTGCCCTAAACAAGGTTATTACTTATCTTATTAAGCGTGATTACTAGTACCAATTCTCTTTAAACATGCATAAAAGGCGTGATCAAGCAATAACAATAAATATATACAATATCAAGCAACATAATAATAATAATAATAATCATTATAATTAAAATAATAATAATCATGTTAAAGCATAATATTAATGGCAAGATCCTAGGCATGATACTAACAAGATTAATAACAAACCCTAGCATAAACATTAAAGATTAATTAGCCCAAACATGATACTAACATGCTATTAGGAAAGAAAATAGGAAGCATTATTTCAATCATACTTGATATTAGGAATTTTTAGCTGTTACCCTAAACATGATAATAGGAAGCAATAAAACATCCTAAAGTGATACTATAAATCAACAAAACAATCTAAGCATGATTTCTATATCATAATATCAATTAAACAATTAAAGCACTTACTTGGATGTCTCGTATCTTTTTCTAATAACAAAATACACACGTTAGTAACTTCAAGGAAAAGTATAAAATTAAACAATCAAATTAAATAAATGAAATAGAGATTTGGGACCAAACCCTTAGAAATATCAAACTTTTCATGTCTAGGGCGAAGGCAACTTCGAACTTGGCAAGGTGTGTCTAGATCTTGTGATTGCAGAATTTTGTTTGTGAAAAGTTGGTTTAGAAAGAGAGAAAGAATATCAATTGATGAGAGTTGGTGATTAAAAACAGAGGTCTAAGGACGCTATTTATAATGAAAATAGTCCAGATATGATTAAAAAAGAATCGGAGTTTGAAGAGGAATAAAACACGCCTCTGTCGCCGCAATAGCCCCTATCTCCTCGTGACAACCTGACGTTCGGCGCTGCAGGCGATTTTCCCACACGTTTTCTATTTTTTTATAAAATTAAGTGTAAAATTTCGTACGAGGGGTAAAATCGTAATTTCATTTAAAACACTTCTTTTATTCCAAATAAAACCCATTAAACTTAATTATCAATCCAAATCACATTAGGATTCAAAAGAACCTTCTAGAAGATTCTAGAAGATTATAATCAATCCTAATTGCATTAGGAATGATAATTCATATTGGGCCCTCCTCTAGATCATTAGGCCGCATATAGAGATCAAACCGGGTCCAGTTTAGTAATTTGGCCATAACTTCCTCATTATTCATCGGAATTGGGCTTATAATATATCGTTGGAAAGCTCTTTTCAAACCCAATCCAACTATACTATTATTGGACCATTGTCATGGACCAAAATAAACTGGATTGGATATTTTTATAAAATAAAATAGGTTTGTGAAAACAGAAAGGAGAGAATTTTAATAAAAATTACCGCAACACTAGACTTTCTACATTTTCACTTCATTCGATTATGATTTGACATGAAAGGTATTCATCACTGGGTTTGGTTTTGGGGAGACCCAAATGGGTGTCTACTGATAGTGATGATTTTGATAGCAATAAGAGTGAGCATGTGAATTATGTGTCAAATAATAATCACGTGCAAATGTTTGATAATCAAAGGGATCAATGGAATAGGAATTACCAAAACCAAGGTAATTTTGACAACTATAACCAAGGTGGTGGTTATAGGATCCAAGGGAACCAAGGTTCTCGAGGTAACTATAACAATCAAATTTAGAGTAGAAAAAATCAAAAAAAAAGTTATGGTAATCAAAACCAAGGTTATGGAAATCATAATCAAGGTAGTGGTAACCATAATCAGGATTATGATAAAAATCAAAATGGGGAGTGACATTCAAGATTGCTTCTTTACACCATATATGATGCTTAGCTCCATGACAAAAGTTTATTCATCTATCATGTCACATGATATAATCGTCCTTAGCCTCCTGGCCTAAGAACATGAATCATTCATACATTATTTTCAAGATAAGCAATTCAGTCATGCGATTCATTTTGTCTTCCTCGACGAGGAAGTTCAAAACTTCTTTTCTTTTGGAGAAGTTCAAAAACTTTTTCAAAATATTTTATCGAGGGAAGTTCAAAAATAAAATTTCATTTTTCACATCTTTCTTTTTCTGGAGAAAGTCGGTACCCTCCACTCGTCTCATTACAACCTAAGTGATACATATGTCATGTGGGTACAACCTAAGTGATACATATGTCATGTGGGTACAACAAAAACTTAGTCATGTCAGTTGGTCAAGTCAATCACAGTCTATACGAATCCCTTTGCAAATTTTATTTTACAGGTCTCAATTATAGCCCAAGTTCGGGGACAAGCGAACCATCTACAGCCCACGTCCGGGGACAAGCGGACCATCTACAGCCCACGTCCGGGGACAAGCGGACCATCTACAGCCCACGTCCGGGGACAAGCAAACTAATTACATCCCACGTTCGGGGACAAGCGAACCTTTTATAGCCCACGTTCGGGGACAAGCGAACCATCTACATCCCACGTCCGGGGACAAGCGGACCATCTACAGCCCACGTTCGGGGACAAGCGAACCATTTACATCCCACGTTCGGGGACAATCGAACCACCATCATTTCATGACGCAAGGTTCTCGATGCACAGAGATTTGCAATCTAATCATCTGTCGACTTTCCTCAAGCATGGAAAGTATTATCCGGTGGATATCTTCAAGCATAGAAACCTGCCAAAATCATATGTCAACTTTCCTCAAGCATGGAAAGTGTCATCCGGTGGGTTTCTTCAAGTATAGAAAACTGCCAAATTTATTTGTCGACTTTCCTCAAGCATGGAAAGTATTATTCGGTGGATTTCTTCAAGCATAGAAAACCGCCAAATTCATATGTCGACTTTCCTCAAGCATGGAAAGTATCACCCGGTAGATTTCATCAGGCATAGAAAGCTACCAAACTCATATGTCGGCTTTCCTTAAGCATGGAAAGAATTGCAACAAAACGTCATCAGGTGGATTCCTTCAAGCATAGGAAGCTACCAAACTCATTTGTCACCGATACACTGGTGTCAAATAAGCATTATATTCCTTTACTCTTTTATTTGTGGAACTAACATTCTTCTACAGGTATTGGCGTATAAAGAGTGATTTAGGATCGCAGAACATCTTAAATCATTCTCCGTCCCTATCGACTACTTTGACTATCGTTTTCAAAACTGAAGTTTCTACAAAATCCTTCAAAGTGGGGGCTTCTGTAGAAACCTAAAAATGTCTCCCCAAAACCAAACCCGATGATGAACCACCTTTCACCGCCATTATTGGTCGGGTTGAGTATTTAATCTTGGAGTGCTTAAATCCATATTTCCATTTCATAAACCAACCCAAATCCTAGCCCATTTCCCCAAACCATACCTTATTTTCCTCTCTTCGTGCCTTTAAACCCAAAATAGTTCATTTTGTATCCTTTTTATAAAAACATTTAATACATTTTATTTTGGTCAATAATTTGGGTCCAATGACTAAATAGTTGGTTGGGGTTTGAAAAGATATTTCCAAAAATATATTATAAGCCCAAATCCGAGTAATAACGAATAAGTTATGACTAAAATTAAACTTAGCCCAAACCGAACCTAAGCCCACCTTACCAACGACCCAATGATCATGTGGAGGGTCCAAATTATTTAATCCCATTCCTAAAACAATTAGGATTAATTAGAAGCTTCTATAAGTTTCTAAAAGATCTTAATTATCCTTTATTAAAAGATAAGATTAAAGAGTTTGAAATTGAATAAAACTCTTTTTTTTTAAAGTCCTAAATCTATTCGAATTTAAAGACGTTCAAAGATAATCAGATATTATTTTCGTGCCGTATTGTTTTTATCCAAAACTTATATGGTTGGATATCCCTTGAAATTATCTTTCCAATGATATATTATATTATCAATTCCGAGCTATAACGGAAAAGATATGAATAAAATATCAAACTCTATCCAAAACTGACACTGTCTCACTATTTCGGCAATATCTTTTATTCTACAAAATATTTCAATCTGATTCTTATCTTTTCTAAATTCTTCGACACTTCTTTTTTTCATTATAAATAGTGGTCATATCACCCCTTTTTCAATCATCAACAAGCTTCATCATCAATTAATTCTCTCTTTTTCTCTTCTCTATGCTCTAGCCTAAATACTAGCCTACCCTTCTTCTTCCATAATTCCCTCTTCAAGCACTCCAAGGAGTCCATACTTTACTCGTGGTTTTGTCCTTCAGCCAAGGCGTGAAAGGTAGAACTGTTTGAGGGTTTGGCCCTAAATCAAATCTATTCAATTTAATTTAATTGTTGTTTTATTATTTTTCCTTGATGTTACTAACTCGTTTATTATTTTATAGTTGCAAGCAAACAGAATCAATGTAAGAATTAGGTTCCTTTTATTTCTATTTTTTTCTAACGATTTTATATCGTTGGATTTGTTGTTAAATTGCTTCCAATATTAATGATAATTCTATTATATTTCTTATGATCACCATTTTGCATGTTTAAAGGGAACATGTAATTGAAAATCACGCATAATAAGATAATTTGGACAACCGGTTTAGGTTCCTTTGTAATCTTTTTATTTAATTCAAGTGATCACAAGTATTTTAGAATTATGTGTTGCATTAATATTCAACCAATTTAGCCTAATAATAGTTTGGAGCGAATTGAATATTTTGTTTGTATGCCTTTGAGATCGCATGAATCACTTTTCACTATAAGAATCGAGTACAGGCCAATACGGGCGAATGTGACTCCATGACTCACTTTGTACCATCATCCCCGGTCCTTCTTTCATGGTTCTGAACCATATGAAGTTAGTAATCTCATGGATTATGAATGAGGTGTAACCTTCACGGGTCAACCGTTGTTGCCTATCGTTTTCCCTTAATCGTGGTTGCCTTTTGTGATCCTAGAACGGTTTACAAGTTCCTTAAAAAAACTTGTTGGCAGTTCCCTACTTTCCTTGTCCCTAATCGTATGTAAATTCCCACTTCCTATGAGTGTTAAGCATATTCACACATGCTTTAACGTAGGCGCACTTCAAACGACACCTACACTTAGGCACGCCTATTGTTACGAGGTCCTTTTTATTTCTCAGAGAACAATTTACTCGTATAAACAATATCATTATTAATGAATTGTTTAAAGGCAATGTTATCCATTCGAGTTCATCTTGCGTCTATTTTTTTTCGTTCTTTTTTCTTTTTTTGTCTTCTAAAGAAGCGTATTGATTTCCTTTACCTTTTGTACTTCCTTTAAGGCCTTCACCCTTTTCAAAACATCTTCCTTTAACAACTTACTCTATTCCAACAACGATATCAACCATAGAGCAACTCTTAAAAGAGATTGTTCGCTTAAGAGAGGAAAGGGCTCAAGAGGCCGAGGAGAGAATTAAGAAACTAGAAAAATCTGAAAAGAAAAATGCCAAAGCTTTTTCCTTGCAACAAAAGATGGATGAACTTTCCATAAAAGAGAATTCGTTAGAGAACGAAGCTTGTTCTTTGTTCCACAATGGGGAACAAGTACTTTGACGCAGAAAAGTTTGCTCCTCCTACATGACTCACTTTATCAAAAAAGTTCTTAACTTCAGACTTGCTAATATGCAAGGTGACCAATAATCCAAAAAATCATATAATGAGTTTTACTAGCACTATGTCTTTAAAGGAGGTCAATCCTAAGCTTTATGCTTTGACTTTCCCTTTATCTCTAGACCAAGCCGCGAGATTATGGTACCATGGGCTAGATGCTAAGTTCAAGACATCATGGGAAGATGTAGTTTCAGCTTTCATCACCCAATATGAGAATAATGTAGAGTTAAAATCAACTTTGTGTGAACTTGAAATGCTTAAGAAAGGCGACGATGAAGGTTTCCTTGCTTTCTATGGTAGAAGGCGAGTAAAGACAACCCACCTTACTTAAAGGCCACCTGAACTCGAGTTGGTACAAAAATTCATTGACAATTGTCATGAAAAGTACAACAAACATCTATGCTACCTTGGTTTAGACACTTTTCAAAAAGTCTATTATGTGGCTACAAGGATTGAAGATGATCTTGCTAAAGAAAAGGCAAAAAAGCCTCATCATCCTTAACCTATGAACAACCATACAAAGGGGAATGATAACACTTTCCTCTATTTATGTATTTGCGACTTCCATGCAATATAATAGCACAATGCGATATAGTGAACCTCGGAGAACATCGACAAAATAAAGAAGGTTTACACAATTTCTTGTAAGTTATAAAAATTACTAGAAAAACTAAATGAAAAAGGATTGCTCGCACCTACAGGGCCAACACCATTCACTCCTCCAGAAAAAAGAAAATCTCAATGGGATGACAATGCATATTATGCTTATCATAGAGGTATTGGACATGATACTGAACGTTTCTTTGTCCTAAAACACAAAATACAAGATTTAGTAAATGATTGGAGAATTCCCAAGCCTAAACCAAACAACAATGTATCCTCATTGGTGACATTTCACATTTATGAGGATCACATGGGAAGCAATTGATGAGTGGCATTTATGCCACTTTTTTTATCCCTTTTCTCTATTGATTTTTCGCTCATTTCCACTTATTTGAGCTTTTTCAAAGCGAGTTATCTTTGTTTTGTGTTGTTTTGTCTTTTCTCGTGTTTTCCCTCTTTATTCTCTCTTTCTTTGTGTTTTCTTAGTTTTCTTTGATATTGAGTAGGTTCTCAGTCCTTTACTTCAGCCTATGGATGTATATAGAGCCAAAGAAGGGAAAGAGATGCTCGAGGAGAAGGCGTGCATCAAAGCATAGGCCACGGGCATAGATTAAGCTCTGAAGTTTCTTCAAGGTTGCGCTAGATGTGTTACCGCGCACTAGAAGATGCCTCTCCTCAGCCACCCGCGGGCGTGACATCTTGGGCCGCGGGCGTGGCGTTTTGAGGTTTATTATCCCCTATTCCCAGGCCGCGGCCTCTCCGCTGCAGGAGAGGCCTCTCCAGTCCCCACCTGCGGGCGCGGCACCATAGGCCGCGAGCGCGGCATGTTGGGCTAGGCAGTTCCGTACTTAGCTAAGAGATGGCATGACATGCGAAGAGAAGGCTCTCCTTGGGGTTTTATTTCCGGATTGGTGATGCATATAAATAGCCATCTTATTAAATTTTGTAATCATCCTATTTTTCAATCAACATTAGAACCTTGTATTTTGGAGAGAGAAAGTAGCTTATTCTTAAAGTTTCATCATTGTAATCGAGACTTGGTCAAGGTTATTTCAATCCAATTCTAGAATTTCAAATTTCCATCTTTAATCAAGTTTCTCATTAGTATTCTCTTATCCTTTCCTTTAGTTTTATTTTTTTTTCTTTTATATTGCTTGTTTTCATATACTTCTTTAGTTGTGCTTGGTGGATTTGTTTTTCCCTTTGTTTAAATCACGTTTAATTTTATGTTGATTGAATCCTTGTTTAGTTTAGTTTAGTTATGATGGTTAGTTTCTCTTCCCTAGGCTAAGTTTTTAGTTAGGGGAAGGGGGTAAAAGGCATGGATTAATATTGATGATCGATCGAGTTCATGCTATGAATTGATGAATGTATGATTTTTGATGACTTAAGATTATTACTATAAAATTGTTTAATGTTCCCTAATTTTGATGCACATGAGTGATTTGAATTAGGAATATTACACCTTTACTTTAATGATTGCATGAAAATGAATTGTTTAAGTAGAGCTTTATGTATTGTGCACTCTTAATCTTTCTATTTAATTAGAGTCTTTTTGGATGGGCGAAAGTGATCTCTATTAGGCCATTCCCTCACTCAATGATTTTCTTAGACAATAACATGAGAGTGCGTTATTTAGGAAGAATTTTGTATTCCATGGTATGTTCTTCATAATAACATCATTGTCTATCTTTGTTAATTGTATTTTGACACCCCTCGCACCCCCTAGCGTTGTTTCCCATATTCTAGTTCTTTTAGCTTTTGACTCCTTACCTTGCTTGTTTTTATTCCTTCATAGTAGTAATTTGACTATTGAAAAACACAAAAAACATTCGAAATACCCCTTTGGAATAGATTCATAATTCACCTTAATTGGGAATAACCCCTTTTCCTCGTTGACCGATCCTTTGCTTGCCCCTATACTCATATTAGGGTAGTGAAGAGTATAAATATAATATGACTAGGAGGAGGTAGTGGAAGACCTATTTTTCTCATTATCAAATTTTGGCGCTGTTGCCGGGGAATAGCTAGTTTTGCACTTTTATTGTGTTATTATTGGATTCGTTGCTTTTGCTTTATTTCATTTATTCTCTTGCAAGTCATTGCTAATTGTTTGTTTAGCTTTGGTGGATGCTTAGGAGGTCTCAAGGACCACCCACACAAAACATCGACCACGAGATCGACTGAACTTTGAGACAAGTCCGTAGATTTATCAAGAAGAGGGAAAAGGTATTGGTGTTATTGTTGAGAGTGAGAGTGATTCTTGTTCTTCAATTTCGCAAAGTGAGGCAATGGCGGGACAAGAGGATGAAGTCTTATTTTGTGATTTTGGAAATCCGGAGGATTATGAGCTCACATGAGATATTTTGCTACCCGTTACGGAAACCAACTTTACCATTCACCCCTAATACACAAGAATGGTACAAGCGGAATAATTTTCGGGTTCTCCAAGTGAAGATCTGATTGAGCAACTTGATAGATTCCTTAAGCTATGTGCCATGATTCAAACCAATCAAGTTTCTCAAGAGTACATCGGAATGAATTTATTTCGACAATCTCTTTCGAGTGGAGCTAAGAAGTGGCTCAAGCAAGTTAAGCCAAATTATCTCAAAACATGAAGGGAGATAGTCAAGGCATTCTTGAAGAGGTTCGTTTATGAGGAAAAGACCGCCAAAATTAGAAGGAAGATTGCATCATTTTAACAAGAAGCAGATGAGAGTCTTAGTGAAGCTTAGTAAATGTTCAAGGGTTTGGTAAAAGCATGTCCTCATCATGAATACAATCAAAGCTTGCTCATGCGATTCTTCTATGATTGATTGAAACCTATGTCTAGAGCTAACTTGGTTGTGGGGGCGGGTGGACAATTGATTAAGATCCTCCAAAACCAATTTGAAGCAACACTCGAAGAACTAGCAAAGAACTACTCTTGGGGTGGTATAAGAAGGAATACACCAAAGAAAGGGGGGATGTACAAATTGGAGAAGGTAGATCAATTGCAACATCAAATTGAGCTTTTGACGAAGGGGTTTGAAAAGTTGAACACAAGTGTTAATAGTGAGGCAAGCTTTTCTCAAGTCAATTCTTTCTCATGTCATATATGTGGTGTCATAAACCTTGATACATCTTATTGTTGGGGTTTGAGCCCCGATCATGTGGCTTCTTACAACACAAGGCTAGATGGATATAGGGGAAGTGGCAGAGGAGTAGCTTGAAGACAACCTCCGCCCGGATTTGCACCTCAACCTCAATAATGGGGGTAACAAGCTCAATCATCATACAGTTCCAACCCTCAATACCAAAACCCACATCCACCTTAAAACCAAAATCCGAGAGGAAACTACCCAAGGAACAAACAATACAATAATTAAAACCAATGCAACAACCAAAATCAAGTGTCTAAAAGGATTCAAGATCAAGCATCTCAATCCGATTCCACACAAACCCAAATTCTTCAACAACTTGAAGCCATAAATAAACAAATGCAAGAAGTTATAGCTCATAACAAGATTGTTGATTCAAAATTAGCCCAATTGGCTGAGAGAGCACCTTTCAACTAACCTTCTACTTTACCTGGACAACCACAAGCAAAACCCTCTCATAACATAAAACCCAAATCTTGTAAGTCAATCACATTGAGATAGGGAACATCCTATGAAGGGCCAAAATAGGGAGATAATGAGGGAACAATGGTGGAGAAGAAGGTGTGAAGGGGGAGAGGAGAGTTGAAGAAGACAAGGTTGTTGGGAAAGATGAGAATGTAGATATTAAGAATTCTAATGATGAGAAAACAACTTAAGTTCGACTATGAATCTAGATGAGCCGATTCCTTTTTATGAAAGGCTTGCGGAGAGAAAGTTCAATTATAAATTTGCAAAATTTCTTAGTGTAACGAAGAACTTACATATAAGTCTCCCCTTAATCGAAGTTGTTACCCAAATGCCTTCTTACTACAAATTTCTCAAAGATATCCTAACCAACGAGAGGAAGCTCAATGATGAGATCATTACCCTCCCTCATCCAATTAGTGCACTCGTTTAGCACAAGATGCTAAAGAAAGATAAGGACTCGAGAAGCTTTACTTTATCGGTCAAGATTGGCAACATGGAACCTAGGGGTGCCTTGGCAGATTTAAGAGCGAGTGTTAGCTTAATTCCCCTCTCCATTGCACAAAAACTCAATATTGAAATGATACCCACAAGAAAAAAAATTCAATTCAAACTTCCTTCTGGTTATCTTAAGGATGTTCTTATCCAAGTTGGGCATATTTATGGGCCATGTGATTTTGTAGTGATGGATATGGAGGAAGATGTTGATACTCCGTTGATCTTGGGTCATGAATGTAGGGAATATTTCCAGCGTTAATCCCCTATCTTGAACCCTACTGTGATCATACACTAAAGTACGGTGGCGTCCAAAGGGAAAGAATATAGAGCAAAAGAGATGCCAACAAGTTTTAGGAACTTGTAAACCATTCACAGGGTGAGGGTTACACCCCTTAACGATCCAGGAGAACGTCAACTCCAAAAGGTCTTCAACCAAATAAGGTTCGGGGATGAAGGTACAAATCCAACCTAAAAGAGATTGAACCTGCCCTAATAGTAGGCCTCTACTTTATTCAGATCGTATTCATGTGCGCTTTCTGACTAACATGCAAGCAATATATTTAACCTAAACTTGTTTATCTATGTTGGTTGAATTTAATGCACAAATAAATCTATTATTGACAATCACTTAAATTATAATCAAAGTAACCCTAAACAAGATTATCATTATCTTATTAAGCGTGATTACAAGTATCTTATTAAGCGTGATTACAAGTACCAATTCCCTTTAAACATGCATAAAAGATGTGATCAAGCAATAACAATAAATATCAAGCAACATAATAAATAATCATCATAAAGATAATAATAATAATAATAATAATAATTATGAAGACAATTATAAAAATAATCATCATACTTAAAAATAATCATCATCATAATAACAATTATAATCATAATCATATTCATGTTAATATTAAAGCATAGCAAGATCCAAGGCATGATAATAACAAGATTAATAACAAACCCTAGCATGTCACTAAGCAATAAAAATCAAAGCTTTATTTCTAAGCATGATTTCTATATCATAATATCAATAAATCAATTAAAGTACTTACTTGGATGCCTCGTACCTCTTTCTTTCACGTCTAGGGCGAAGGAAACTTCGAATATTGCTAGGTGTATCTAGATCTAATGAATGCGGAATTTTTTATTTGAGAGAAGCTAGTTTAGAAAAAAGAGAGAGAAAGTAATAATCAAGAAAAACTTGATGAGAGTTGGTGAAAATAGAGAGAATCGGTGATTGTTGGTGAATGTGGATGAATGAAAACGGAGTTTTTACGATGTTATTTATAAAGAAAATCAGCCAAAAAGATAAAATATCAAAACAGAGTTCTGGCGCAGATAAAATCTGATTAGCGCCAACGTCGGCCATTGGCGCCAGACGCCAACATTAGCGCCAGGCGCCAATGCTAGCGCCAGGGGGGCTACAGCTGGCGTTTGGCGCTGATTCAGAAATTCACGCGTTTTCTTAAAATCAGATAGAAATTGCCGTACAGGAGGATAAAATCGTATTTTTCCTCAAAAATGTTCTTTGATTTTAATTAAAATTCTAAAAAGTCAACAAAAGTCGATTTATCAATGCTAATTGAATTAGGAATGAAAAGAACCTTCTAGAAGAATCTAGAAAACTAAAACCATTCCTAATTGTATTAGGAATGATAAATCTATATTAGGCCCTCCCCTAGATCATTGGGCCCCACATAAGGCTCAAACCGGGCCCAGTTCAGTAAATTGGCCATAATTTCCTCAATATTCATCGGAATTGGGCTTATAATATATCGTTGGAAAGCTCTTGTCAAGCCCTATCCAACTACACTACTATTGGACCCAATCATGGACCAACCAAACCGGATTGGCTGTTTTATTAAAATAAGTTTTCAAAAACAGAGAGAAGAGAAAATAAATTAAAACTATCCGCAACACTAAAATTTTTACACTTTCACTTCATTCGATTATGATTCGACGTGAGAGGTACTCATCGCCGGGTTTGGTTTTGGGTTGACACAAATGGGTGCCTACAGAATCCCCCACTTTGACCGAGTTTGGAGAAACGCAAGTTTCGAAAACAAAAGTCAAAGTATCGATAGGGATGGAGAATGATTCAGAACATTCTGCGATTCTAAGTCACTCTTGCAACGCCAATACCTGCAAAAATAGCGTTAGTCAAACAGATAAAAGAGTTAAGAAACGCGTATCTTGCACCGTCGAGCACACGTCTTTGAAAGTAACCGATTTGCTGTCGCATTGCTGTTGTTTTGATGACCTCCTCCCAAGAGAATGCCATCCCGCTTCAAAACCGCTATGCTTGTAACTGCTTCCAAATTAGAAGATTGCTTCGCTTGAAACAATCCTCCTCCGCTTTGATAATATTCCACGTCCAAGGGTATACTATCGAAGATTGCTTCGCTTGAAACAATCCTCAGTTGTATTTTGACACTTCTCCACAATCTAGGGAACGCCATCCTGCTGTTTTGATGTTCACCCGTCTCTGAACAAAGAGCTTCTATTGGATATGTTCACGCACCTCTGAACAAATAGCTTTGATTGATATACCCACGTGTCTCTGAGCAAAAGAGCTTAATGATAGGTTGCCCACGCATCTCTGAGCAAAAGAGCTTCAAAATAGGATGCCCACACGTCTCTGAACAAAAGAGCTTTGAATGAAATGTTCACGCGTCTCTAAACAAAAGAGCTTTGATGATATGCCCACGCGTCTCTAAACAAAAGAGCTTTGAAAGGATTGCCCACGCGTCTGTGAACAAAGAGCTTGAAAATATGTCCACGCGTCTCTGAAAAATAGAGCTTGAATAACATTTCCACGCGTCTCTGAACAATAGAGCTTGAATAACATGTCCACGCGTCTCTGAACAATAGATCTTGAATAATATGTCCACGCGTCTCTGAACAAAAGAGCTTTAATAACATGTCCACGCGTCTCTGAACAATAGAGCTTAAATAATATGTCCACGCGTCTCTGAACAAAAGAGCTTCGATAACATGTCCACGCGTCTCTGAACAATAGAGCTTAAATAATATGTCCACGCGTCTCTGAACAATAGAGCTTCGATACTTGAACGTTTGTTGCGATAATATTTTGAAAAAAAATTTCCGAAGACCAACGCTTGTCGATCTCTAAAGCTCGCTTGAACTTTGCTTCCGCTATGCAAGTACGTTGGCGGTTTGCTGCTTGTGAATCATTATGTTCGTGATAATCCAACGCTTAGGCATTTTAAGCTAAGTGAGACGATCTTTCATCAGGTCGATCACTTATTGTGACTGTAATCAAACCGACTATTAATCATGTCAAATTGCTTATATGGGCTAACTAGCGTACCAAGGAACCCGAAATTGCTGTATGAGGTCGAAATCACCTTTCTGAGAGGCTTCGAGCTCTTTCGCTACTGAAATATCTCTGTCGCCAGACACTGTGATCTAGCGCCAGGCGCTAAAAGCTATTGTCAGACGCTAGATGTTTTCGTCTGGCGCTGGGGTAGAGTCTTCCCTATTCTGCTGCACCTGTATTTATTTCTGACTATAGGACTTTGCCAATCTCTTTAATTATATTAGGGTTGACCTAAGGCTTAGCGTTGCTTGACTCATTGACACGACACGACTCAAGGTATAAACTTGACTCACTGTGATTGACTCGAGGTTGTTTCGACTCAAAGTATTTGACACATGTTTTAGACTCAAATCAAGGTGATAAGACACGACATGACTCAACGTGTACATGACTCGTGTGTGCATCGTAATGTGATCGTGCGACTCGAAAATGCCAAAAAAGCAAAAATTTTCCGTCATTTTTGTGGAGGGTACCGACTTTCTTCCGAAAAAGAAAGACGCAAAAAAGAATCGAAGTTTTCGAATGCATGTTGAATGAGCTTAGTCAAATGTTGTTTGTTACTATCTCTCAAGGTGCAAGGATTAATCCATCTTTTGCTATCTCTATGGTTGACTCAATGATGAAAGTATTTGGGTAACTTAGGCACGGAGGCTAAGCACTTCATACTTCGTGATGCAATGACAATTATGATTGATGAGCGATGTTGATATGACAAGGCATGCTTCAAATTTGTGTTAAGATTCCATGACAAAGGGTTCCTAAAGGGAAAGTATATTTGGTCATGTATCTGTGCGGTGTGTGATAGTGACACTAAAGTTAGGCCGCAAGGGCTAAGTGTGGGAAAATATTATTTTAAGAAGAGTCAAATGATGGTGACTCTTAAGGCTAGGTAAGCTAATGATATAGGGATCAAGCCCCCAAGTCTAGCTCTAAATGAATAGTGATGAACACAGGGAATCCCTTAAAATGATCACAGTGTCAGTGTGTGAATGTGAATATGAATGCATTTTTATTACGGCCGCACCTCGATGTGAGGTTGCCTACGTATCCGTTAGGAATCAGGCCGAACGTAGCTCTAACCGAACCTCGCACAAGTGTGTGAATACCTCAAAAAGGTCTTTTAAAGGGTTGTAACGTGGTTAGTCTAAAGGTTATAGAAGAATGGGATAAAGGCTCAAGACCCTAGATAAGCCCCCAAGGTGTGCAACCTTGCTTTTGAGTCTTTATATTTTTATGCTTGAGGCTTGCTTCTCTTTTTTTGCTTTATTTTTTTTTTCTTTAGCATTTATTTTATTTTAATAAGGGTGGGAAATCCCGATCATGCGGTCTATCACTCACTTGGCATTCATGTTTCTTAGGCACGGTACCGAGCACTCGATAAGAGACGCAATCTGAGACGTGTTCATATCAAAGACATGTTTATGTCAATGACATTGGATCACTTGCCCTTTTTGTAAACTTTTATTATTATTTTTTTTTTCTTTTGCTTTCTATTTATTTTGATCTTTTGAAATCACTCAAGCTTTTTAGAATTGCATAAGCTGCATACTGTCCTATCCCAAGGTTAGGTAGATATGGGTAGGAAAATGAAAGGTCTATCATTAGACGAGGCTCAAAGTGGTTTATGAAGAAAGGATTGTAAATTAGAAAGGTGAAAGGCAATATGATGTGGCTACAAGGGGTGCCTCAAATCATTGGTATACCTTGTGTTTAGTTTGACATGGATTTCCTTTTTTTATTTAATGTAATATAATGAAATGATCATATGTAAGAGAATAAATGCTCATTTTATTAAAAAGGGAAAAAGAAAGAATCTACAAAATTAATCTAAGGGAGAAGAAAAGTGCCTATGCTAGACTTATTGGGGAAAGGATAAATAAAGAAAAAAGACGACATGAAATCTCGTCGTTTGAAGCTCGCCTTATGTCTTGTATTGTTTGCTTTATCATCACTCGCTCTTCTTGTTAACTGGAGGTATGGGAAGCTTGTTATTATCAATCAAATGTTGGATAGCCTCCTTTAGCTTCCAACAGCTCTTAGAAGCATGACCCCTACCTTGATGGTACTTGTAGTGCACATCTGGATTCCAACTAGGCAATCTTTTCTCAAGTAGGGATCTTGAAGAGGTCCAATAGAAGTAATTTAGTCCCTTGGCATGGAGTCGATCGAAAGCATCATCGTAGATAATTCCAATAGGGGTAAAATCCCTTTTTTGTTGCTTTCTAAATCCTCAATTATCCATGGCTAAGATCTCATTAAGGTAGTAAGTACCAATACTATTACTAGAGTAGGTATTTTCGGAAGAAGAAGGATAGTCGTTCTTCTTCCCTTTAGAGCCAATGTTACTATCGTGACTAATATTGGCTTTCTTGTCCCGCGGAGGAACATGAAGAAGATTTGAATTAATGAAGTCTTGAGCACGATCCTTGAGGGCGAGACACTTTTCGGTAGTGTGACCGCGACCTCTATGGTATCGACAATAGGAATTTGGATCCCAATTGGGAAAACGTTTTTCAGATGGGGGGTCTTGACTATGACCAATGGAGTGAATATGACCTTGATCGTGAAGACAGTTAAAAGCTTCATTGTAAGTCATTCCTATTGGTGTGTATTCTTCAATGGTCCGTTTTTCCCGTGGCTTAGGAGCATCGAGTTCTTCATTAAACCCTTGGCGAGAATTTTGTTCGATGGCCATCACCCAATTTGCTGGTCCTTCTACCACATTCAAGAGCATGGCCACGACATTTTGCAGTTTTCGAACGTCCTCTTTCAGATTTGACGAGTCTTCCTTGGTATTATTTAAGAAAAGACTTTCATCCTCCTCAATCATGGCCACTTCATCGAGAGAGGTTATATAAGTTGTCTCGATCATGGATTCTCCTACAGGTGTGATAAGAAGTGATGGATCGAAGGATGTTTGATTTTCTTCGATGTCTAGAATCTCAGAAGTTTCATTGTTATCGATCAGATCTTGAATAGCTTCTTTGAGTTTCCAACACTCCTCGGCGTCGTGACCCTTTCCTTGGTGATATTTGCAGTACTTATTAGGGTCCCACTAGGGTGGCCTGGCTTCTGGAACTGGATCTTTGATAAGCCCTATGGGCATGACTAGTCCTTTGTGGTGTAGCTTCTCGAAAGTTGTTTCATAGCTCATACCAAGTGGAGTGAACACCCTTTTTGACCTTTGGATTTATGATTTAGAGGTGTTCGTGGTATGTACCTCATTAATGGGAGAGGAAGAAGAAGGATGGTCGTTCTTCTTTTCTCTCGCTCTATTATCTTTCAGAAGATCATCTTCAATGTCAATGCCTATGTTATAGACAGCCTAGAAAGTATTCAAGTTGTGTTGGTATTTTAAGTGCTTTGAATACTTCCCTTGGAGATTCTTGATAAATATCCTCATAGATTGCTTTTCAGTGGGAGTTTTGACCATATTAGCAGAAGTTTCCCTCCATTTGTTGAAGAAAGAAGTAAACCCTTCGTTTTCTTTTTGTTTTAAAATCTCAAGTTGTCTGTGGTCTGTTTCGTCTTGGATGTTGCACTTATATATATCTATACAAGCGTTTGCTATGGACTCCCAAGAAGAGGTTTTTTCTTTCTCGAGAGAAAAGAACAATTGCTGGCAAACAGTCTTAAAAGATAGTGAGAATAGAGAGGGGAAAACCTTCGTATCGATACCCTTAATGTTCATTATATTTTCAAGGGCTCTTAGATGAAAGTAAGGGTTATTTGTTGCTTTGAATTTAGGGATGTCAGTGGCGTTGAACTTATGCAGAAGAAGTTCCTTGTCCAGCGAGACCCCTTGTGAACTCATGCCCTGAAATTTATAGTCACTAGATAGCTTACTCAAACTTTCTTGCATAAGGTTCATTTATTGTTGCTTCACAAGGTCATCAATTTTGAGGGTTAAAGCCTTTAACACCTCAGTCACGTCATTCAATTGATTCCTAAGTTCATTGATCTCTTCTTAACTTGCCATTATCTTTTTATCCTTCCTCTTTTGACGAATTGGTTTATCAAAAAGCGAGACCTGAATAAAGGTGTTGTCCTTGATTAATCGCCCTTCTCTCCTCGACCAAGTACTTTGGAAAAGGAATTTGGGGATATTCATTGATAATTATTTGACTTAAACTCTATTCAACATGCAATGGATGGAGGAAGTGAAGAATGATTGGAATAGAATGTGAAGAAAATGATGTAGATGGAGGGATATGAAGAATTAGGAATAGAATGTACCCCCAACTCAAATGACGGAAAAGACCGACTCATGCATGAACCTAAGACATGGTCATGGTGACATACACTCGAAGTGTGTGCTAAGACTAGTGAGCGTAGGTGATATGTTAAGACTCGTGTCATGACCATGTGGCTAGACTATGTGACTTAGTGTCTAGACTCAATTAATAACTTAATAAGGTATGATTGACAGTAAAAATTAACCGAATTATTTAGCAAACTCGTTAATTAGACACTAGGTGATGACTCAATAAATAATCCGAACTGTCGTCAAAACGACAGGACTGGCGTCACACTGTGTAGTGTAGTGCCAGACGACAGAGATGTCGCTAGGCGCCACACTCCAAAAAGTGGCGCTACAGCTCAGACTTTGGCGCCAATGTTGGAACTTAAATCTGAGACTGTTTTCGGTGTTATTAATCAACAGAGGTATGCCTAAAGTTGTACTAGGTCAATTCTGATTAAATATTAGACTTTATTTACTCAAATCAATTAATCAATTAGTTAATTAGGCAAAGTTCTTTAAGTCATTAATTTATTAAATTTTGACACAAGTCAAACAAACGGTTAAGAAAACATAGTATATGCACAATAAATTATGCACAATTAGTCAAGTAGGCACAATATGATGCAATGAGTTTGTAACCTAACCATGGCTCTAGTTCTCTAAAGTTCGGGATATGGTTTAGTCAATAGAGGGTCCATGGTTAATTGTCCGGACGTACCGCGTGGAAGCCTCATCGTGAAGGGTTGGCGCGAGTGGATGGGACACCGCGAGTTTTAGAAAAACTCGTTTCCATGGTTTGGTGAATTCAACATTCTCGGATGTACCCTTTATTGCTCAGAGCGTTCAATCAGGTAGATGGAGAATGAATTCCCAGAGGGTTATGTCCATATAGTAAAACACATATGGGTTTCTGAAAAGTGAGAAAAACTCAATCAGGAAGTAAGATCGAGCAAATAACGCGAAAAAACAGGTCGAAAATAGAACGCATATTTCTGGCTCGGTATTGGAAGAATTTGGTGCCAGCAAACAAAGGTTGGCGCCAGGATTTAGTTGTAGCGCCTGGCAACATGGTTGTCATCTGGCGCTACGGTTAAATGTCTGGCGCTAGCTTCTGTTCGCTGACGCTAATTCCTACATCCCTCAGTAGCTTTATGTGATCGATAAAATTTTCCAGTTACGCGCAGTGTTATTTCGATCCTAGTTGTGAAAAATATTTCTCAAATTTCCTATGTGTAAAATCCTTTGTTTTAAGTCATTACGGATGGTCTTTCCAATGAGATCTTTTTTATGCATATGACAAAAATGTTAATCAAAATTACGCATATGAAATACTTAGAACGTTTCAAGTCTCATCCACTCATTCTAAATCATTGCCGAAACAAATTCAGGAATTAAAATAGAAATCCTCCCCAGCGGAGTCGCCAAAAAACTGTAGGGAATATTTCAAGCGTTAATCCCCTAGCTTGAACCCCACTGTGATCATACACTAAAGTACGGTGGCGTCCAAAGGGAAAGAATATAGAGAAAAAGAGTCGCCAACAAGTTTTAGGAACTTGTAAACCGTTCATAGGGTGAAGGTTACACCCCTTAACGATCCAGGAGATCGTCAACTCCATAAGGTCTTGAACCAAATAAGGTTCGGGGATGAAGGTACAAATCCAACCTAAAAGAGATTGAACCTGCCATAATAGTAGGCCTCTACTTTATTCTGATGGTATTCATGTGCGCTTTCTGACTAACATGCAAGCAATAAAATTAACCTAAACCTGTTTATCTATGTTGGTTGAATTTAATGCACAAATAAATCTATTATTGGAGATCAATTAAATTATAATCAAATTAACCCTAAACAAGATTATGAATTATCTTATTAAGTGTGATTACAAGTACCAATTCCCTTTAAACATGCATAAAAGATGTGATCAAGCAATAACAATAAATATCAAGCAACATAATAAATAATCATCATAAAGATAATAATAATAATAATAATAATTATGAAGACAATTATAAAAATAATCATAATACTTAAAAATAATTATCATCATAATAACAATTATAATCATAATCATATTCATGTTAATATTAAAGCATAGCAAGATCCAAGGCATGATACTAACAAGATTAATAACAAACCCTAGCACGTCACTAAGCAATAAAAATCAAAGCTTTAACCCTAACATGATACTAACAATTATAAATTTTAGGAAGAACATAGGAAGCATCATACTTTTAATCATACTTGATATTAAAGTTACCCTAGCTAGACATGATACTAGGAATTTATTGTTATCACCCTAAACATCAAATTAAGGAAAACATCCTAACATGATACTAGGAATCAAAATAACAATCTAAGCATGATTTCTATATCATAATATCAATAAACCAATTAAATTACTTACTTGTATGTCTCTTTCCTCTTTCTTTCACGTCTAGAGCGAAGGCAACTTCGAATATGGCTAGATGTATCTAGATCTAATGAATGCAGAATTTTGTATTTGAGAGAAGCTAGTTTAGAAAAAAGAGAGAGAAAGTAATAATCAAGAAAAACTTGATGAGAGTTGGTGAAAATAGAGAGAATCGGTGATTGTAGGTGAATGTGGATGAATGAAAATGGATTTTTTACGACGTTATTTATAAAGAAAATCAGCCAAAAAGATAAAATTTCAAAACAGAGTTCGGGCGCAGATAAAATCTGATTAGCCAACGCCGGCCATTGGCGCCAGACGCCAACATTAGCGCCAGGCGCCAATGCTAGCGTCGGGCGCTACAGCTGACGTTTGGCGCTGATTAAGAAATTCACGCGTTTTCTTAAAATCAGATAGAAATTTTCATACAGGAGGATAAAATCGTATTTTTCCTCAAAAATGTTCTTTGATCTTAATTAAAACTCTGAAAAATCATCAAATGTCGATTTATCAATGCTAATTGAATTAGGAATGAAAAGAACCTTCTAGAAGAATCTAGAAGACTAAAACCATTTCTAATTGCATTAGGAATGATAAATCTATATTAGGCCCTTCCCTAGATAATTAGGCCGCACATAAGGCTCAAACCGGGCCCAGTTCAGTAAATTGGCCATAATTTCCTTAGTATTCATCGGAATTGGGCTTATAATATATCGTTGGAAAGCTCTTGTCAAGCCCCATCCAACTACACTACTATTGGACCCATATCATGGACCAACCAAACCAGATTGGCTATTTTCTTAAAATAAGTTTTCAAAAACAAAGAGAAGAGAAAAGAAATTAAAACTATCCGCAACACTAAACTTTTCACACTTTCACTTCATTCGATTATGATTCGACGTGAAAGGTACTCATCATCGGGTTTGGTCTACAGTGAAGCTCTGAAAACCTTTGTGAGTGGTCATCAATTATAAGAACAATACTATTACATATGAATTGGTTGATGAGAAGATTATCTTTGAGTTTTCCATATTACTCAAGACCCCCATGGTTGAGAAATGTTATAAAGTTGATGTTGTGAATGAAGTTATATCTCTTGGGAAGGGAAAAATGAAGCCTCGAGATCCAATGTTTGAAGCTCCTACATGCAAGGAAGAGTTCTATTCTCAAGAGGCAAGAGAGTTTGTAATGGCTATGGAAGAAGCCTAAAAGGACGAAGAGGTTGAACAACAAAAAGAGATTGAGCTCGAGCATAAAGAGGAGAACTTGATGGAGAGTTTCAAGCCTCCTGCCAAGGTAGAAATAAAGCCCCCTTTCCCTTCTTTGAAATATTCTTATTTTGATAATGAGGGGAAATACCCTGTTATTTTCAATGCTACCCTTGATGGACTTGATATTTAAAAATTGATAGATGTTTTGAGAAAATATAAAGATGTGATATGGTATAGCGTTGATGCTATCAAGGGTATTAGATCTTCTTTGTGCATGCATCGTATTCATCTTGAAGATGATCAATCCACCTCTATTGAACCTCAAAGGAGGTTAAACCCCAACCTCCAACAGGTTGTAAAGAAGGAAATTTTGAAACTACGTGAAGTAGGCATCATCTATGTTATCTTCGATAGCAATTGGGTTAGCCCGGTTCATGTAGTTCCCAAAAAGGGTGGAATGACCATAATCAAAGGTGAAAGAGGAGAGGAAATCTCCACCCGGACAGTGACCGGGTGGAGAATGTGTATAGACTATAGGAGGTTCAACAAAAATACAAAGAAAGACTATTTTCCTCTCCCATTCATTAACCTAATGTTGGAAAGAAATTCTCACCATGCTTTCTTTTGTTTCTTGGACGGGTATTCCTTTCCAAATCCGTGTCCATCCAAGTGATCAATAGAAAACTACTTTCACATGTCCATATGGAACATTCGCATACCGGAGAATGCCATTCGGGTAATGCAATGCTTCTTCAACATTCCAACGATTCATGACTTCTATTTCTCCGAGTTTCTTAAAAAAAAGATTGAAGTACTTATGGATGATTTTAGTGTTGGTGGCTCGTCTTTTGACACTTGTCTTTATAATCTTGAAAAAGTTTTGAAAAGGTGTCATGAGACGAGTTTGGTCTTGAATTGCAAAAAATGCCACTTTATGGTTGAAGAGGGTATTTTCCTTGGCCATAATGTTTCTATGAATGGAATTAAAGTTGACCTAGCCAAAGTTTCTATGATTGCATAGTTGCCCCTCCTACATCTATCATGGGAGTAGGAGCTTCTCTTTGGCATACTGGTTTTTACCGGAGATTTATTAAAGATTTTTCATCAATCGCCAAACCTTTGACCGAATAACTCAAGAAGGAAGTTATTTTTAGCTTCAATGAGGCTTGCCTTGAGGCAGTTCGTAAGCTCAAGGAAGCTCTCATCCCCTCTCCCGTTGTGCAAGCTTCGGATTGGAGGTTGCCTTTTAAGCTAATGTGTGTTGCTAGTGACTTTGCAATAGGTTTCGTTCTGGTGCAAAAGAAGGAAGGAAAATTATGTCATCTATATTGCAAGTAGAACTCTATATGAAGCTCAAACGAACTATACAACGACGGAGAAGGAAATGCTAGCGATTTTTATTGCCTTTGATAAGTTTAGGTCCTATCTTATTTTCTCTAATGTGATTGTGTACACAGATCATATAGCGGTTCGATATCTCATGAATAAGAAAGAAGCAAAGCCTCGCCTTATCCGTTGGGTTCTCTCCTATTAAGATTTCAACAGGGAAATGAGAGACAAGAATGGAGCGGAGAACTATGTTGCGGTTCATTTGCCTAGGCTTACTTTTGAGAACAAAGATGATGAACCAATCAATGAGGAGATGTGATTTTAAACTCTTATGGCTATAGCTTTAACATCTAGCCCTTGGTATGCGGATTTCGACAAATACCTTGCTTAGGGAGTAATTCCCCCGAAGTTCTCTTCTCAACAAAAGAAAAGTTTTTCAAAGAAGTAAGAAGGTAGTTTTGGAATGACCCATACTTGTTCAAACAATGTAGAGATTGCCTTTTCTGGAAATATGTTCGGGATCATGAAATCGAAGGAGTTCTTGAGCATTGTCATTCATTACCATGTGAAGGACACGGGGGAGTTTACAAGACGGTGGTAAAGATATCTCAATATCTATTGTGGTGGCCGACCATGCATAAGTACCCCCACAAGTTTGTTTCAAGACGCGATAGGTGTCAATGAAGTGGTGGTATAACAAAGAGAGATGAAAAGCCTCAACAAAATATTTTGAAGGTCGAACCTTTTGATGTATGGGGGGTTGACTTCATGGGGCCCTTTGTTTCTTCTTGTGGGAACTTGTATATCTTTGTATCGGTCGATTATGTGACCAAGTGGATTAAGGCCATACCTTCCCTACCAATGATTATAAGGTTGTGCTTAAGCTTCTTGATCACAGTGGATTAGGATGTTGAATCTACTACCCTAATAAAATTAGTAATTTATAAACCTGGACCTTCACTAAACTAGTTAGTGGCAAGTATAGGGTCAAACCACGAGGAAGCACACAAGTTAAACATCAAGTCCACTAATGCAAGAGTAGATGGGAGAATATTTTTGTTGGTTTCTTTGATTAAGGAAACTAAAGAAATAAAGAAAAGAAAAAGATAAAAAGGATTAAACCAAAGATAAACAAAGCTAGGGGTACGGGGGTGTCAAATATTATAAAAAAAAAGATGGATAACGATGATTATCATGAAGAACATGCCATAGAATGCTAAGTTCTACTCGAACAACTCACTTTCATGAAATTGTTTAAGCAAATCATTGAATTAAGTCTTGTCCTAATTGAGATCACTTTCATGCATCCAATTAGTCACTAATAATGGCAAGAGATTAAGAGTGCACAATACATAAAACTCTACTTAAATAATTCATTTTTATGCAATCATTAGTAAAGGTGATCTTAATCTAATTCAAATCACTCTCATACATTTAAATTAGAGAACATCAAATATTATGCTACTAATAATCTCAAGCAATCAAAAATCATATCTTTCGCCAATTTATGGCATGAGTTCAATCAAATAATCATCAATTATCAATATTAAAACATGTTTTCACCCCTTTCCCTTCCTAAAACTTAGCCTAGGGAAGAGAAACTAACTATCATTAAAAACTAAACAAGGGTTCAATAAGCACAAACTAAACCTGATTAAAAACAAATAAAAACAATTCCAAAAATTTCAACTAAAGGGGTAGATGAAAAGAAGAAATATCTAACAAAATAAATCAAACTAAAAGAAAGGATTATAGATTACAAAAGAGGAACTTGATTAAAGATGAAATCTTGAAACTTTTGCATTGAAATAACCTTGACCTACCAAGTCTTGAATACAATGAAGAACCATAAAGAATAAGCTACTTTCTCTCCCTATATTAGGGTTTTAAATCAGAATAATCCTCTCATTACATCAATAAGGGTATTTATACCCCCTCATTCCCCTATATTAAGTCTAGAAAAAGAAATAAAACGGCACGGGATACCTAGTAGAGTAGCCGCTCCATCAGGGGGGAGCGGGCGCTCTAGTGGATTAAGACATAATACTCGACCTAGGGGAGCGTGCTCACCCTAATAGGAGCGGGGCGCTCCCTCTGATAGGAGCCAACGCTCCCACAGGGGTGTGAAGGCGCTCCTACAGGGTGAGCAGGCGGTCCTACAAGGGTGAGCGACCGCTCCTTCATTCTGACCCGAATCTTCGACATCACTTCAAGCTTTTTCCATGTAATTTCCTCGTTTTGCAATACCGTGACACGGTAACTGTACCGTGCCACAGTGGAGACTGCCGTTTCACAGAATTTTCTCGTGTCTTTTCCGCGTAAACCCTTCATGCGTTTTCACTTCTCTTAGGTCAAATATTTCCCGCATCGCACTGTTTCCACCTTGTCACAGGAGTGTTCCCCGTCTGACGGTGCCTTCCGCTGTCTAACGTTGCCTGGCACCGTGTCACGGTGTTCTCTGCCGTGTTGCGGTGTTAATTTTTAGGGTTTTATCTTTTAAGGGTTCTGTGTGTTCCCTCATCTCATTTTCCCTATAAATAAGACCCTCATTTATGTAGTTCGGGGCATGAATCCTTCTATTTTTCTCCCTTTTACACCAAAAATCATTCTCTTCTCTCTTTCTCTCATATTCTAAGTCTTAAACCTATATTTATAGTTACACCATTCTTCCCTTAAGCACTCAAAGGAGTCCATACGACACTCTAGATTCCGTCCTTACACCAAGGCGTGAAAAGTACAAATAACTGAGGGTTTGGACTAAATCAAATCTACATTTATTTAATTTAATTTTCATTTGATTTATTTTTTTAATTGAAGTTACTAACAATTTATTCATGATGTAGCAATTTAAAGGAACGCGCGGAATGTGAGTAATTAATTAATTTAATTACTTATTTTATTTTAATATTGCTATTATCATGATTAGGTCATTTTATATTTGATTTGACTAACAATTTATTTTTGAATTACTTCTAATATTAATGTTTTTTCTATTATATTTATAATCACCATATTGCATGTTTAAAGGGAATATGTAATTTAAAATCACACCTAATAAGATAATTTGGACAACCGGTTTAGGTTCCTTTCAATCTTGTTATTAAATCTAGTGATCACAATATTTTAGAATAATGTGTTGTATTAATATTCAAATAATTTAGCATAATAATAGATTAGAGAAAATTGAATATAGGTTTGCATGCCTTTTAGATCGCAAAAATAACTTTTCATAATAAGAATCGAGTAGAGGCCAATACGGGCGAATGTGAATCCATGATTCACTTCGTACCATCATCCCCGATCCTCCTTTTGTGGTTCCGAACCATATGGAGTTAGTAATCTAATGCGTTATGAATGGGGTTTAACCTTCACGGGTCAATCATTATTGCCTATCGTTGTCCCTTAATCGTTGTTACCTTTTATGATCCGTGAACGGTTTACAAGTTCCTTAAAAACTTGTTGGCGGCTCCCTACTTTGCTTTTTCCCTAATCGTTGTCCCTAATCGTAATGTTAATTCCCCCTTCCTATGAGTGCCAAGCATATTCACACATGTACATGCTTTAACGTAGGCGCACTTCGAGCGACGCCTACAGATAGCCTTTTTTAGCTTCCAACAACTCTCAATAGTATGACCCCTACCTTGATGGTACTTGCAATGCACATATGGATTCCAACTAGGCAATCTATTTTCAGGTGTGGGATCTTGAATAGGTCCAATGGGAGTAATGAGTCCCTTAGTATGGAGTCGATTGAAGGCATCATCGTAGCTCATCCTGAGGGGGGTGAAGTCTTTCCTTAGTTGCTTCTTAGTTCCTTGGTTATCCATGGCTAAAACTTCACTGAGATCATAGGTACTAACATTGTTACTAGAGTGGACGTTTTCGGAAGAAGAAGGATTGTCGCTCTTCTTTCCTTTACAGCCAATGTGGTTATTATTGTTAATAGCTTTTTGCTTTCTGAGGTCATCTTCAGTCTCGATTCCTATGTCATAGACGACCTTGAAAGTATTCAAGTTGTGTTGATATTTTAAGTGCTTTGAATACTTTATTGTAAATTTTTGATGAAAATCATCACAGATTCGTTTTTAATTGGGACTTCGATCATGTTAGGGGAAGTTTCCCTCCATTTGTTAAAGAAGGAAGTGAACCCTTAGCTTTGTTTTCGTTTTGTTTTAGCATTTCAAGTTGCCTATGATTGGTTTCAATTTGAATATTACACTTATATCTATCAATGAAAGAATTTTTTATTCCATCCCAAGTAGTGGTCGTTTCTTTATCAAGGGAGAAAAACCAATGTTGACAAATGGTTTCAAGAGATAGCGAGAACAAAGAGTGAAAAATATTCTTATCAATCCCTTTAATGTTCATTACAGTTTCATAGGACCTTAAATGAAAGTAAGGATTGTCAATTGGCTTAAACTTAGGGATGTCAGTGGTATTAAACTTCTGTAGAAGAAGATCCTAGTCCATTGAGACCCCTTGTGAGCTTATGCCATGGAATCTGTAGTCATTGGATATCTTGCTTAAGCTCTCTTAAATTAGCTCCATTTGTTGTTGGTTCACAGGATCATTGATTTTGAGGGTTAAAGTCTTCAACACCTCAGTCACGTCTGCCATTAGCTTCTTTAGCTAATTGACTTATTCTTGAGTGGCCATTATCGTCTTAGCTTTTCTCTTCCAACTGACTGGTTTATCAAAAAGTTAAAATTGAACAAAGAGGTTGTCCTTGATAAAACGCCCTTCTCTCCTTGACCAAGTACTATAGAAAGGGAAATTAGGGATATTCACTATTAATTATTTGACTCAAACTCTATTCAACATGCAATAGATGGAAAGAGGTTGGATGAATGAATATTGTGATTGGGGAAAGTATGTAGAGAATGGAAAGATGATGTAAGAATTTAGGAATAAATTGGACCACAACTCAAATGACGGAAAGAGCTACTCATGCATGACCCTAAGACATGGTCATGGTGACATATACAAAGTGTGTGCTGAGACTAGTGAGCGTAGGTGACAAGCTTTGACTCTTGTGTAAGACCATGGGACTAAGTGCTTAGACTCAACTAAGAACTAAATAAGGTTACCGCTTTTAACAAAATAATCAAACTGATTAATAAACTGTTTAATTAGACTCATCGTGATGACTCGACCAAAATTCTGAACTGTCGCCAAAGCAACAAGACTGTCGCCGTACACTGTAGTGCAACGTCATACGACAAAGTTTCCGCTCGGTGTTGCACAGAAGCGTTTGGCGCTGCAGTCCAATTTTTTGCGCCATTACTGGAACATTAATCTGGGACTGCTTTCAGTATTGTTACTCTACGGGACAGGCCTAAAGTCGTACTAAGTTAGTTCTGATTAATTTATTAAACTTTAATTACTCAATTAATTAATTAATTAATTAAATAATTAGGCAAAGTCCTTTTAGTCATTAATTAGTTTATTTAGGCTTAAACATAAGTTTAAAAAACGGTTAGGAAAAACCAAGTAGAGTATGCACAACAAATAATGCACAAGTAGTGAAGTAGGCACAATATGATGCAATGAGTTTGTAATATAACCATGGCTCTAGTTCTTTTAAAGTTCGGGATATGGGTTAGTCAAAGAGGGTCCGTGGTTATGAGTCCAGATGCACCGTGCAAAAGCCTTACCTTTGGAAGGGTTGACGCGAATGGATGGGACCCCGCAAGTTAAACTCGCTTTCATGGTTTGGTGAATTCAACATTCTCGGATGTAGCTTTTGTTTCTCAGAGCGTTCAATCAGGTAGATGGAGCATGAATTCCCAGAGGGTTATGTCCATATGTAGAACACATATGGGTTTTAGAAAAGTGAGAAAAACTCAATCAGGAAGTAAAATCAAGCCAACAGTGCTAGAACTGGTCAAATCAAGAACGCATATTTCTATCTCGGTATTGGAAGATCGCAGCACCAGCAAACATGGACTGTCGCCGGGATATGAGCGTTGTCACCTGGCGACAGAATTGTCGCTCGGCGACAGAGCCATATCTTTGGCGAATGGCTCTGTTTTCTAGACGCCAGTTCCTACATGCTTAAGCAGTTGTCTGTGTTGTTTAAATTTTCCAGTTTTTCGCAGTATTATTTCAACTCTAGTTGTGAAAGATATTCTTCAAATTTCCTACGCGTAAAAATCCTATTTTTTTTACTCATTATGAATGGTATTTCCTATGAGAACCTTTTGTATGCATATGACAATAATGTTAATAAAAATTACACACATGGTTTACTTAGAACTTTTCGAGTCTCATCCACTCATTCTAAATAATTGCCGAAATGAATTTCAGGAATTGAAATCGAAATCCTTCCAAGTGGAGTTGCTGAAAACTGTAGGAAATATTTCAAGCATTACCCAAAACATGAACCCCACTATGATCATACACTAAAGTACGGTGGCGTCCAAAGGGAAGGAAGCTAGAGAAAAAGAGTCGCCAACAAGTTTTAGGAACTTGTAAACCGTTCACAAGGTGAAGGTTACACCCCTTAACGATCCATGAGATCGTCAACTCCAATAGTTCTAGAACCAAGACTAGAAGTTCGAGGATGAAGGAACAAATCCAATCTAAAAAAAAAGAACCTGCCCTAATAATAGGGCTCTACTTTATTCTTCTCATATTCATGTGCGCTTTCTGACTAACATGCAATCAATAGGTTTACCCTAAACCTGTTTAATCTATGTTTTTTGAATATTAACGCACAAATAAATCAATTATTGGCGATCACTTGAATTAAAATTCAAATTAACCCAAAACAAGATTAATAATTATCCTATTAAGCGTGATTACAAGTACCAATACCCTTTAAACATGCATCAAAGATGTAATCAAGCAATAATAATGAATATCAAGCAACAAAATAATAATCATAGATAATAATTATAAATCAAAAATCATGTTAAAAATAAAGCATAATAATTGCAAGATCCTAGGCATGATACTAACAAGATTAATAACAAACCCTACCATGTCACTAAGCAATAAAAACCAAAGCTTTAATCCTAACATGATAATAACATGAATATTAGGAAAGAAAATAAGAAGCATCATAGATATCATAATTGATATAAGCAAATCACCCTAAACATGATACTAGGAAAAGCATCCTAACATGTCACTAGGAATCAATAAAATACTCTAAGCATGATTTCTATATCAAAATATCAATTAACCAATTAAAGTACTTACTTGGATGCCCCGTACCTCTTTCTAATAACAAAATATACACGTTAGTAACTTCAAGGAAAATAATAAAACCAAAGAATTAAATTAAATAATTGAAATAGAGAATTAAGAAAATTTGGACTAGATTTTGGACCAAACCTTCATAAATCAAACCTTGTACGTCTAGGGCGAAGGCAACTTCAAATTATGCTAGGTGTGTCTAGATCTTGTGAATGCTGAATTCTGATTTGTAAAAGGCTAGTTTGAAAAGAGAGAGAGAGTATCAAGAATTTCTTGATGAGAGTTTGTAATTAAACACGGAGGTTTAAGGACGCTATTTGTAATGAAAATAATCCGGAATATGATAAAAAAAGAATCAGAGTTTTAAAAAGAATTAAACTCAATTAAGCGTAATAACCTCTGTCGCCGCCGACAATTTTCCCACGTTTTCATATTTTTTGATAAAATTAAGCGTTAAAGTCCGTTCGAGGGGTAAAAACGTCATTTCATTTATACACTTCTTTTATTCCAAATAAAACTCATAAAACTCAGTTATCAATGCTAATCACATTAGGATTCAAAAGAACCTTCTAGAAAATTCTAGAAGACTATAATCAATCATATTTGCATTAGGAATGATAATTCATAATAGGCCCTCCTCTAGATCATTGGTCCGTATATAAAGATCAAACCGGGCCTAGTTTAGTAATTTGGCAATATCTTCCTCATTATTCATCGGAATTAAGCTTATAATATACATTTGGAAAGCTCTTTTCGAACCCAATCCAACTACACTATTATCAGACCCTTGTCATGGAACAAACTAAATTAGATTGGATATTATCATAAAATAGGTTTTCGAAAACAGAGAGAAGAAAAGAATTTAAAAATTAACCGTCACACTAGACTTTCAACACTTTCACTTCATTCGATTATGATTCGACGTGAAAAGTATTCATCACCGGGTTTGGTTTTGGGGAGACAGAAATGGCTGTCTACAATAACCAAAATGACTCACACGCAGACCAAATTAGCACGGAAGACCAAAATAGGGTCTGACTTGTTAAACTTGGGCACCGTAACTGTCGTGTCACGGCAAACCTGCACTGTGGCCCGGTAAAGGCCGCCGTGACACGGTACTAATTGTCGTGTCGCAGTGTTTTCTGCCTTGTCTTTTTAATTTTAGAATTTACGCTAATTACTAAGTGAGTACGGTCCATTCGCAATTGTTAGTCATAAAATAATCAACTATAGACAAAGAAAGATCTTTAAGGTTAGGATCAAAACGACCAAATTTACACACATAAGATACGTAGGCACAATGATGCAAACAATAATTAGCAACCTAAGGTCCAGTTCTATGTTCCACTATGGTCAGGTTTTCATTGGTGTCAAAAGGGTATCATGGTTAAGAGTTTGTACTCGTTAGCAAGGCAACCTTCCTTGAGGGTGTATGCCAACGGGCGGCTCCGCGAGTTTGTGATGAAATCGAACTCGACTCTATGGTTTTGTGGATTTAAAAACTCGGATGAACCCTTATTACCATGAGCGTTTTTCGGTTGATAGAGCTTAAATCCCCCGGGGCTAAGACGTATGTAGAACACACACGTTTTTTCAGAAAAATAAAAGGAAGCTGATTAAGAGAAGAGAAATAAAGCCAGTGGAAAGATTTCAGGACTGCAACGACACGGAAAATCCACCGTGTCACGGTGCTGGACACCGCTTCACGGTGCCTTGCTCCGTGACACGGCAAGCTCTGCCGTGCCGCGGCAGTCAGGAAATCTGACTTGTGCCCCTTTTTTCTTCGTTCATGACTAGTTTATCCAATTTTTCCTACGGGACAAACCTAAAATACGACGTTAAAACGTCTATGCATATGTAATAATGCCAATTTAATCACATGAATATTTTCAAGAATCATTTAAGTCTCATCCACTCATCTTAATTAAATATCGATCACTTAAACCGATAAATAACCAAAAATCCTCCCTAGTGGAGTCGCCAAATTGTAGACGTCATTCGAAGTGCGCCTATGTAAAAGCATGTTGTGAATATGTTTGGCACTCATAGGAAGTGGGAATTGACATATTACGATTAGGGAAAAGGAAAGTAGGGAGCTGCCAACAAGTTTCTAAGGAACTTGTAAACCGTTCATGGATCATAAAAGGTAACCGCTATTAAGGGACAACGATAGGCAAGAATGATTGACCTGTGAAGGTTACACCCCATTCATAATCCATGAGATTACTAACTCCATATGGTTTGGAACCAAGAAAGGAGGGATCGGCGATGATGGTACAAAGTGACTCATGGAGTCACATTCGCCCGTATCGGCCTCTACTCGATTCTTATAGTGAAATGTATTCTTGCGATCTCAAAGGCATACAAAAAAAATATTCAATTCGCTCCAAACTATTATTACGCTAAATTGGTTGAATATTAATGCACACATAATTCTAAAATATTTGTGATCACTTGATTAAACAACAAGATTAAAAAGGAACCTAAACCGGTTGTTCAAATTATCTTATTAGGCGTTATTTTCAATTACATATTCTCTTTAACATGCAATATGGTGATCATAATAATAACAGAATAAACTTTAATATTGGTTTGCAATTTTACAATAATAGCGTTAGTCAAATCAAATATAAAATAACCTAATCATGATACTAGCAATATTAAAATAAAATAAGTAATTAAATTAATTAATTACTCACATTCCGCGCGTTCCATAAAATTGCTACATCATGAATAAATTGTTAGTAACTTCAATAAAAAAATATAAATCAAATGGAAATTAAATTAAATTAAAACTAGAGTTGATTTGGTCCAAACCCTCAGTTATTTATTCCTTTCACGCCTTGGTTTAAGGACGGAACCTCGGGTTAAGTATGGACTACTTGGAGTGCTTAAGGGAAGAATGGTGTAATTAGGAATATATGTTTTAGGCTTAGAATATGGGAGAGAGAAAGAGAAGAGAATGTTTTTTGGTGTAAAAGAGAGAAAGAGAGAAGGATTTGGTGCCTCGAACTGTAGAAAGGAGGGGGTATTTGTAGGTAAAATGAGTAGAGGGAACATACAAAACCCTAAAAAGATATAAAAAAAACCCTAAAAAAGGCTACCGCGACATGGCAGATTCTACCGTGACGCGGGGGAATATTGTGTGACGCGGGGGATTTTTGTGTGACGCAGGGGATATTTGACCAACATGAAGTGAAAACACGTGAAGGGTGTACGCAGAAAAGACACAAACTGCCCCGTGTCACACGTATGGGCACCGTGACACGGGAATTTCTACCGTGACATGGCAGTTCTCCCCGTGTCGCGGGGAAGTTTTGTGGGCACCGTGACACGTCAGCATCCCACCGTGACACGACAATACTTCCCATGTTGCAGCATAGTTTCCCGTGACACGGGGAAGTTTTGTGTCCAGATTCTTAGGCGCGTGGAGAAAGAAACACGGAAAAAACACAGGAAAGCACCGTGACACGGTGAAAAATCCTGTGTCACGGTACCAGGACCCATGCCACGTCAGCAAGCCCCATGTCCGGCAGTTTTAACTACTCTGCGGTAAAATGGGCTATTCATTGGGTTGGTTTATGAAATATATTGGATAGAACATGGATTAAAGCACTCCAATGATTAAATACTTAACCCGACCAATAAAGGCGGTGAAAGATTGTTCATTATCAGGTTTAGTTTTGGGGAGACATTTTTGGGTGTCTACATCATCTCTTCGGCAACATTGCTCGCTATATTCTCATCAAAATTCATAAATCTTCCGTTAGTTGTAGAGTCCAAAATCATTCTTGAATTATATCCAAGCCTATTATAGTAAGCTTGGATTATCTGCCACTGTGCTAGTTTATGATGGGGACATTCTCTCTACAAATCCTTAAATCTTTCACAAACTTCATATAAACTTTCATCAGCTTCTTGGGAAAAAATTTTGATTGCACTCCTTAACAAAGTTGTCCTCTCTACAGGGTAATATTTATTATAGAAATTCAAATCAAGAGTTTCCCAGTCAGTAATACCAAGTGCAGTTCTATCCAATCCATTATACCACAATGTAGCTTTACCACATAAGGAAAAGGGAAAAAGAATCTCCCTAATTTGGTCTTGAAGAACCCCAGCTTGCCTAATAGTATTGCAATATTGACAGAAATCTGCAATGTGAAGATTAGGGTATTCACCCTTAGCTCTAATGAATTGCTTTCTTTCAATCATCGTGATAAACTGGGGCTTGATTTCGAATTGTACTCAATCAAGAGCTGGGGTAGGAGTAAGATGTGGAAAATCCGTCAGGGATGGCTGCGAATAATCGCTAAGCTTGCGAGGTGGAGGAGGTGGTGGTGGTGTCGTCGCCTCTGATTCTTAATCTTTACTAAACAAATAAATATGAGAAATTGTCCCAAAGAACTTACGTTCTCTGAGACGAAAGAAAAAAAATAATCTAGACTCTAATAACAACTAGAAATAAAAACAAAGTCGTTTCCCCGGCAACGGCGCCAAATTTTGACAGGCTAAAGTCGTATCACTTAATAAAAAGTAATTTCTAAAAGCAACTAGAAATAAAAACAAAGTCGTTTCCCCGGCAACGGCGCCAAATTTTGACAGGCTAAAGTCGTATCACCTAATCAAAAGTAATTTCTAAAAGCACTAACTAAAATAAATAGGGAAGTAGGGTCGAATTCTCAGGAAAACAATATTCTTTTATTTCTAATAAATTATTATAATCTAAATTATTAAGTAACCAAATTGTTTTGAAGGGAATTAAACTAAGAAAAATACAAGTAGGGAGAAATCAATAAATAAAAAGCCTAGTGTCATAGGTTCACCAATAATTAATACTGCGGGATAAAACATAACAATCAATTATCAATGCATAAATTAACCAGATTATAAAGGGCTTTCGCTACGTATTATAATCGCAGAATTAATCCATCGGTATTAAATTGCATCTCTTGAATCTTGACTTCACCATTTTATAAATAAATTCCACCTATTTAAACTAGGCCTTAATATTAATTCTCATATCTCGAATCTCAAATCAATACTACGGAACTCATACAATTAAACCAGCGCTAATCTAATTGCATAGCATTAAATCAGTTAATACGAAATTAACCCACAACATTAACAATCAATAATAATAAATCATTCCTTCATATGCATGGATCCCCACAACCCTAGAATTAAACTACTCGTACAAAATTAAAGTTAAACTAATAAAAGCGATTAAAGAAAGCATAATAAGAATAAAATAAACTAGTATTGAAGATAAATAACAAAATTAGAGTAAAGAAACAATAAATAAATAAATTAAAGTAGAACTACACTGCAATATTGAAAACCTCAAAGTTGAAGGCAACATAAAACAAAGTCAACTATCAAGCTACGGATGAAGTTCTAAAATCTAAAATAATGATTTTTTTTTTGACAAGACGAACTAAAAAACAAAAATACAACACAAACAGAAAAAACTAGAAAGACCACAACAACAGATGACGCTGACGCGCTTGAGTTGCCAACCAATGAGCAGGAGCTACCCACTGTCGAGGAACCTTCTGAACAACACAAGACGAAAACCGAGAGACCAAATCCTGATATCTTGCAACAGCCACAAACAAGAAATATCCCGACACCCATCATTACTGAGGAAAGATAACAAAGACGAGCAATCCGTATAAATCAGCAGGTGTTGACAAGCACGATGATCTGCTGCCTGTAAAGCCCAGAAACAAGCCTGCAACTCTGATTGAAAGGCCGAAGAAGAAAGGAATGCTCTAGAACCCCCTCCAAGAACAGTAGTAGAATGTGGAGATCTAAAAATCCAACCAGCCCCTGCAGTATTATCACGGGAGTTGTAAGCACCATCGATCAAAAGAAAGACATCAGCGGAAGAATTTTGAAGATCCCATAAGATAACATGACGAGAGAGGAATTTGCCTGATAGCACCAGAGGCAACCCCAGTAAGACGAGCAGAGGCCCTAAAATCATCGACCGCAGAACATCGAGAAACCCAGTCCTGCATAATATGAAGAATCACAGTAGGAGAAATAACAGCATAACGAAAAACCTTGTGATTCCGAGATATCCAAATGGCCCAAAAGAAGGAGACTACGGTGATTAACGTGTCCCAAAGTTTATTCTGCCGCAACTGAGAAATCAAATCCGCAAACCAGACATTAAAATGAACGTCCCGACGAATGACAAGAGACAAAAGCAGAGGAACAGACGTCCAGATATCCGAAACAAAAGAGCAGTCCCGAAACAGATGATCAACAGACTCATAAGAACCGCAACAAAGAACATAAGTAGCCTCTACTGGGATCCCTCGCTGTTACAGAATACCATTGAGGGGAAGCGCATTTTGAAGGAGCTTCCAACAGAATAATTGTAACTTTGGCAAAAGCGGCAAACCCCAGAAAGCCTTCCACCATGAAGAAGTTAAGCTAGAACCCCTGGAAGAGTAGTCGAGATGACGTAACAGCATAGCGTAGGCTGATTTAGTAGAAAAAACCCCATCCTTAGAATATTTCCAGTATACAAAATCATCCATCGGTCTTCTCGGGCGCTCAAGAGCCAAAATACGACCAGCTGTAGAGGAATCAAACAGCTGATGAACCCGAGAAGTATGCCACGCGTAGGAACGCAAATCTATGATAGAAGAAACATGAGACGGGAGAGGCGTCTCACAATTATCACGTAACCTGATTGAATCACCAGGAACCCAAGAGTCTTGGAGAATATCAAAACTAAAGAAAGCTATTTTTAAACAAAACTTATGGAAAAGAAAACTGAGCAAAAAATAAAGAAAAATAAAATATCAGCTAACCTCCCTCATGTCAGCCTACTAAAAGGCTTTATATACTACCCAACCTACAAAAACGAGTAGCCGATATTGAAAACTAGCAAACTGAAATGATCAGCTACGTCCAATGTCTGATCGGGCCCGATCAATTAATTCAATTCAGAACTGATATTCTTTAACAACTTGGACTTTTGATTATTTGGGCCTTGAATTTAATCTTAATTATATCTCAGTAATGGACTTGCAACAAATACTCTTGTACTCCGACGAACCAAACAAACCAAATTTAATTAGTTCGACCTTAGGCTTCAAATATTAGGGTCATCAAATACGATAGTCTCTAATATCTTTGTAGTTGCTTAATAAGCTCGGAAATTGTCATAATTCTGCAAATCCCTTCAAAATAATACTAACTCTTCAAAAATACTAGAAACGTATATTAGTAACAAAAATTAGCTCAGTATAGCTCAAAAAAGCACAAATATGACCATGGGACGGGAAATAAATATATGTATAAAATAGACTCATCATGGAGAAGCCTAAAAACATTGATCAACCTAACACAAAGCTGAGTGAACAGCGGTCCAAGAGTGAACAAGAGTCGATGTTGTACTCTTCGAGAGGTTCACCTATGCAACCTACTCCACTTGTTGAAGACATTGTTCTTCAATCGCTCTTTGTTGATTTGACCTTTCTTCACAACCATGCTTGTCATTTGGTCGATCCCATTAAATTTTCACTTCCTAAGGCAATGTTCCACTATGATGAGGATGTAGTTGCATGGATTAGCAAAAGAAGATGTGAAGGAATTTCTACGTGGTGCAAAGCTTAACATTTCCCTCATTCAAACATTCATGAGGTACATTAATGCCCACATAATCTACAATTTTTTTAAGCTATTTAAATTTGTGGTGTTTATCATTCATTTGATTAATTATTCAATATTCATGCATGCCGAGCACTATAGGAGCACTTAACTGAAACTGATTCTCCTTGTAAAGTTTGGTGGTTATGCCCCGAGCGGTTACCCACTCCTATAATTTTTTTTCGATTTTCGTGACGAATATTATTCAGGTAAGGTTTTGGGGGTCATTTTGACCCTTTATGGGTACAAATTAAACTCGAAATTGGCTAAGAAAAACGTAAATATATATCCTATTTTGTATTTTTTCCGAAAAGAAAATTACGATATCGACATATAAAACGGGGCATATATGTTATTTTTAGTCAATTCCAAGCTTAATTTATTATCATAAAGGATCAAAACGACCCCCAATACCTTACCCGATCAATTTTGATGGTTAAAAAATAACGACACGCTAATCAAAATATTTTTCACCACAAAAAACGGAGCATTTACGTTATTTTATTTGTCAATTTTGAGCTTAATTTGTACCCATAAAGGGCGAAAATTACCCTCAAAACCTTACCCGATCAATTTTGCTGGTTAAAAAATAACAACACGCTAATCAAAATATATTTCAACAGACAACTCGGAGTATTTTTTTTTTTTTTGTCAATTCTGAGCTTAATTTGTACCCATAAATGGTCAAAATGACCACAAAAACGTTACCCGATCAATTTTGATGGTTAAAAAATAACGACACGCTAATCGAAATATTTTTCAACACACAAAACGGAGCATTTACGTTTTTTTTTGTCAATTTCGAGCCTAATTTGAGCCCATAAAGGGTCAAAATGACCTCCAAAACTATACCCGAGTAATTTTTGCCACGAAATTGAAGAAAAAAAATTATTTTTATTAATTAAAATAAATAAATAAAATGAAGACACGTGTCAAGATTTAACCTTAATGACTAACGAAGTTAACGACCGTTAGTCATTGATGTCATTTGGTGAATTTTTTAAAAGCTCGATGGCATTTGGTGAATTTAGAAAACCTTGATGGCATTTGGTGAATTTTTGAAGTACTCGGTGGCATTTGGTGAAATAGCCTAATTGAAAAAAAAAAAAAAAAAATCAGAAAAAAAAAACAAAAGACCACCAGCCATTCAACGCTGGTGGCCGCACTTCCCCAACTGGCAAGGCCCACAGCCAAACCAACATCTTTGATCCCCAACCCCACTTTTTCGACCTACCGAAACCATCCCCTCACCGAAAACCCTCTCGTCACTCCTTTTGATTGTGATTTCCGGCAATTATAGGAGAGATAAAAGGTTTGTTTTTGTATTTCGGGGATAAGGGAGGTTATTTTGATGGTTAGGGTTGGTGTGACAAGTGGTTTCGGGGGTTGGGGAAGGAGATAGAGACGGTTTTAGGGATGTGGCCTTTGGTTATGGTGGTTTTTGGTTTTATGGGTGGCGGTTTCGACGCAAGAGTTTTGGCTATGGTTGGTTTAGGGGGTGGGGGGATTGAGAGGGGGTCGGTTTTGCAGTGTAAGGGCGGTTTCTTGGGAGTTTTTGGTGGCTAGGTTAGGGAGGTGGTGGTTCGGGGTTGGTTGTGGATGGAATTGGCCACCGCCAATGGTTGTGGGCTGGTGGTGGATGGTTTTTTTATTGATTTTTTCTTTTATTTTAAATTTTATATTTTTGGACCACTTACGACTTATTATAAACATATTAAAAGTCCTAATTTATTTTCACAATCTATTCATAAGTTCGTCAAAATATTAACGAAATCTTATTTACATATAATTTAAGACCAAAAAGTTGCTTCTAGCTCTCTAACACCTATGATCCACGCTGCTTCTTTGAATGATGCTCCGATGATCCAAATGTAGATTCATTAACCTCTGTAATGGGTGATAGTTATGAAATATTAGAACTCGATGTGCGTGATCGTCTTAGGTACGTTAATGGCAGTTGGCGAGTATAAGATTGAGGAGGAGAAGACTCGTAGTTCAAAGAGAATAAAGATGGGATAAGTGTCGTATGTGGTGATATGAGAGAAGTAATTAATGAGGTAGGAGGACGAAGAAGAGGAGTAAATTGAGGAAGGGGAAGTATAAGAAGGAGTGGCAGTAGATGTAGCAAGAGTGGAAGTAGCAATTTAAGTAGGAGTGGCAATAACAGTTTAAGTAGGAGTGGCGGCAATAGAAGTATCAGTAGTTATAGAACTAGGAGTTGCTGTAGTAAAACTTGCAGTGGCAGCAGCAGTAGTAGTAAGAGATTGAGGAGAATTAGGGATGTGTCGTGGTGGCCTAGAAGAAATGACACCAGACGAGGATGATGATTCAGTGGTCACACCTACATCATGGAGCATGTATGCTTTTCCTACTATATGTAAGGTCTCGGTGTAGGAACTTGCTAAACTTTGTAAGGTGTGGAATGCTAACTCAAAAGATTTGTCAACAGGCAAATCAGAAATAGACTCTTTTCCCACCACTTCAGTAGCTGTGTCAGACTAAAAATAAATAAGAAAATAGTTAGGTCTTTAAATTTTAAGTGCATTGTCTACAAAAAAAAAAAATAATAGCTAATCTTTTTTACATAAGCACCATTGTGTAAATCTTACAAGCACAAATTCATTAGAGGAGGGCTGATATTTAGTTGAAAGACGTTCTTGGTTTGGCAGAGTGATAATAAGCCTTGTAATTGTCCGATACCAAGCTAAATAGGCATCCAATGTTGCTCTTTGAGCCTTGGCCAAAGTGCCACCAACAACTCTATCTTCTTGCTTATTCTACTCTGCTAAATACTTGGCATGAATCATGACATAATTCTTGTTTTTGCACCTCAATGATCAATACAATGAAGTGACTCAGTTGTGTTACACGGAAGAGGGATAGGTTGGTCAAATCAAAACTGACGCATCACTTAATCGAGAAAATGATACTTAACAATTTCAAAGCAGGTTAGTGGTGCATAAGTACACCACACGAGTGTATCGCTTTGACATATTTCCGGAAGTAATGAAAGAATATCATCCGTATACGACTTCCATGTCATCTGTTCACAACATATACCAAAGAGATGACAGTCAAATTGTACATCTATAGTTTAAAATAGTTGTACTATTGCTTTAACTATTTTTAATGCATATTTCAGCTTCAACAATAATGCTTCTAATTAAGCTCAAGCCTCAATGTTGTCAATATTCAGTATATGAAAGTAAACAAATAATTGGATTAGAATAGATATCAAGATATGCAAATGTCTTCCTCCTTTGTCTGTTATTTTAGTGGAACTTTTTAATAATATTTAGTTGGAAAACATAGGCTAATTTAAATCACAACATATAATAGTAATCCAAAGATAATTAATACAAGTTTCATCATTCCATAATTTGTGTTGAAAAAAAAACACTTAGCTTTTGACTTTAGGAAAAAAAAAATACACAAGGATGGCCCATAATTACTTAACCCACCTTTTAAAGCAAAATGTAGTATTGAAACATAAAAATAGGCATTATGCATGAAAAGAACTTGATGCGTAAACAACAAAATAACTTAAAACTGACATTTTGCGTGCTGCTAGCTTACCGAAACCAAAGATAACAGGCACAGGTTTAAAAAAATGTAGAGACACTACTACAGAAAAGCGCTTAGAGAACCGTTAGAATAGGCTTTATAGAACACCTTAGGACCGTTCTTATACTAAACGATGAGTAAAGTATAGAGAACGTTTAAAAAAAAGGTGATTTATATACTGACAAATAGAGAACGTTTCCCTGCTTAAAATTCTAAATTAATGAAGGAAAATAGAACAGTTAGGCTACTTAGCCGTTATATATTACATTAAAAAAGAGAACAGTCATGCTAGACAACAGTTCTCTAATGTGTTTTTTTTAAAAAAAATACCCAATTCATATTATAAGCTATTTTTATGAAATTGTTACACTATTTTCTTGCTGTATTTCTTTTTTTTTTTTCCAGAATTATCATGCTATTTTTCTAAACTATTTAATTCTTGTATTTTACCCTGTGCATCATTTAAAACGAATTGAGATACTACCCAAACCATTCAAGTATATTTCATATTATTTAACACATCTAACAAAATATGTTCTACACAAATACGAGAATAAATATTTAAATATATTTCTACTATAATGTTGATAAAAAAGAATTTCAAAATTAGTTATGCCAATACAATTGATCTACTACTCACATAAATTATCATTGTCATCATTTGGTTGATGGTATCCAACAACATGTGAGACCCACCTCCAATTCCCCTATGCTCGTCAATCATTTTTTGAAAATAAGTTGGAGGAACCTGTAAAAATACTGTAAGACATTGTAAAATACATACTATTAGTTGTTTTGGGTAAAGATATATACCCTATTCAAGTGGACCAAATAAAGAGGGCCACGTGTCCAACCAAGGTAGGTGTCAGCCTCAGATTCCTTCTAGAATTGCGGGCTTTAGGGCCTAAATCCCAAGAAACGCCGCAAAATGGTGCAGCCCACCAAATCTAGGTAAAATGACCTAAGAGAGGGCACCTTTCCCAATGACCCTATAAATATAGAGATATCCCCCATTTTTGGGACACTTTCAATCATTTATTACACATAACCTACATTCTTTTACACTAGAGAACATCTGATTTCAGAATCCGAGAAGATCTCACTTTAATTTCTGAATCTTTTCCTACTCTTACTCATGTACTAACTTAATCGTCGGAGGTAGACCTCCAACCACCCGGAGTCTCCGTTGTTTTGCAGGTACATTCCTCGTGCAACAGTCTTAGAGTTGTAACTCTCCCGAAGGACAATAACACCCAAAACATTCAGCGCCGTCTGTTGGGAAAGTACCTCAAGGATGGTTCAAGAGTCTTTACTTCCTCCTGAACCTAAGGCTCATCAGCCGGAGGTCTTTACAGACCAGGACGATGATGATCCTAAGGTTGAAACATACATGGCTAGAGATGGGTCATTCATTTCGAGGCGTATCCGTCCCAGAGATACTCTGAAATAAGGTGATAGCCAGGCAGGTACAAGCAAGCCCCCTGGTTACAGGGAAGGGGAAACCTAGTAGGCAAGGGGTTAGGCTCCAGTCACCAGAGACGAGTTCATGAAATTTTTGACAAGTTTCAAGGGTGAGATCAAGGACCTGATCAAAAAGAAAATGGCTGACTTTTGCAAGGGTCATCTGGCCAAAAAGACTCCTCAAACTACGAGGAAGAAGTCAGTCAAGGACAGACAGCCTACTGCACACCCTATGGAGAAGATACGCTTGCCATTGACTTGTTGAAGATCCTTCTGCCCCAGACAGGCACATGGAAGGTCATTGGTGTTGTTAAGCCCGATGGAAGTTGTAAGGAGGGTGATCCCATCGTAAGGGTACTCTCCTTAAATGCCCATGGCAACATAAAAGACTAGGACTTTACACTTGTTAGGGTGTAGTAGGATTTGAATTCCTGACTGTTTGGAGACCTTGAATTAGAATTGATTCTATCATTAAGCTTTTTTGTATGAAACAAGTAGGAGTCGCCAATGAGTTTTAGGAAAACTTATAAACCTCGTTCATGCCTTTCTTCCATGTGGAGTTCATGGAATAATTAACATGAATCATAAGTTTACCCATGCCCAAAATTGTCTATAAACCAAAAATGAGTTAAGGAGCGAGGGTACTAAAATAATGTTCCTTTTAGAGGGGAATCGTTATCCTAGCCCTAGTGCGGCCTCTACTAGCTCTTCTTTTTTTACATTTTCATCACCAAACAATATATGCAACACCATACCTAAAACTATGTTAGTTGAATTTATTTACAATCATTAATTCACGTAGGAATTACATCGTAATGTCGTTATTCTTATTTAATCAACTTCGTGAAAAGAATAAGAAAAAAAACAAGATTCACCTTGGCTTAAGTGATCAACCAACAACTATTTAATTCAATTCTAAATCTTTATTTAACGCAAGATACTATGTGGAATTGATTAATTAATTATTTTAAAGGTGATCAAACAACACTAATTAATTAATTAAATTCCTTTTAAACAAGAAAATAAACGTGATTTAACTAAGTGCTCGGGAATTTCCCACTTCTCTTTGCTATATCTCTGTTTAGAACACTTATGGACTCTTTCTTGTTGGGGAACCTCCACCGTAGTAACAAAGTATAAAAAGGGGTGAGTGTTTTGGACAAGAGGGGCTAGGTTCCACAAGTTCACAAGTATTTCGCCAGAGTTTTAGGTTAATTTCCGTCTATTTAAGCCTCGATCTAAGCTCGTACTTATAGGGAATTATTATTTTTAGGGTTTCGAGCATTCTTCCGCAGCAGGTGTAGCGCGCAACATAATGAGTGCGCGCGGCATCCCTGCGCAAGTGATTGTCTTGCGCGCGACTTTATGCTAAGACTCGATTTTATATTTTTCATATAATTTTGAATCTTCTGCAGCGCAATTCTGGGGGTTACACTTGGTGTCGTGTGCAACTAAATTAGTTGCGTGCGGCAGCCCAGCGCGACTCTTTGAGATGCACGCGGCTTTTTTCGCGGCATCACTAAGATTTAACCTAGGCGCTCCTAAATATGTCATTATTAGGTTTTAAGCACAGGCTTAAGCCTAATTATGATCGGTCTTTGTTAATTGGACCTTTGTTTTGACTTTTTCTTTAATTTTGGCTAATCTTTTTTGTTTTGTGGCTTAACTAGTTATCCATAAGTATTCTTCACTTTGATCCAACACAAAGATGGCTTTATTTATTGTCATTGCACTTCATGTCGGGACAGGAGGCCAAAAGTAGATGTCTACAGTTAGCCCCCACTTTGATCGAGTCTAGAATAGACGATAATCAAAGTAGTCAAGGAAATAATTCCGAGACTCATTCTGTGAAGTTCTCTGAGGATAGAGAATCTTTCATTAATGTTTAAGGATGTGGAAAGAATCCTTGGTTCGCTAAGTGTTTGAAACAAGTAGTTATTAAGGCTAGAAAAAGTTCTTGCTACTCTTAACGCGCTAAAGAATCTAGATTGATCCTTTGCAATTGTAGAACGCTTTTACAAGTAAAGGTGTTCTGGGTGATGTCATGTCATGAGAAGAGATCGATTTTAAAAGGATAAAAGGGGAAGATTTCCTCTCAATCGTGTCATCATTGGTCTAAAGTCCCTCGATATGTCATTGAAACTTTATCTTGACATTAACAAAGTAAAAGATGAAAAAGGGGTTTTTGGTATTCGAGCCGAAATTTTCCGTTATTCGAGCCGGAAGTCCACAAGATAGAAATACAAGTCTCGGAGGAATATATTCAAATTGAATGAGAGGGAAGAAAGTCAACAACTCTCTCAGCAGTTTTGTCCACAAGATGAGTACACGTGTCTCAAGACTGGGGGCACGTGACTACACAGGCGCGACATCGTCTCGTTGCTTCTTTATACAGGGGATGATTTCGACACCCTAATTTTCCAGTAAGTTAGTAAGCGCACTAACTACCGTATTTACTCCCATTCAAGAAGTGATTGTTCTTGATGGTTCTGCGCCTGTCGACTCGTGAGCTAACGCCTACAGTAATTCTCTACCTTTTAGTCCCAAGAGGTAGATCTCGCAAAGCTTGGGCTGAGTGAAATTTTACGCAACACCTACGCCGTACAATTTTGCATCGTACGATACGCCATTTGCATTTTTACGCTGCATGAAAACGCCTTTCTTTTTGCTTCGGACGTGAAAAAAGAAGAAAACCCGGACATTTGTAACGTCAGTACAGTAAAATGACAAACCTGTCTATGGGTGCTTTTACGTAAAGCACCACCACGGAACGTCTTAAGACACTCTTACGAAAAACGTTCAAAACGTATGCTTGGGGAAGGCACAAAGCACGGTGTGCAAGCAAGAATGATGCAAAAAACTAACAAAGAAGAAAAAAAACTACAATATGCAAAGCAATTTAAAAAGATTTTGATAATGTGTGCGCCATTACATTTAATAACGAGAAAAAACTGTTGAAAAATGATCAATCGTATCAAAATCAAGATTCTGGTCTTTTTAGTGACCATTATCCGCGCGCAAATCAGAGGGTCCCGTTGGCCAGGTACGCGCATCATTCTGAGTTGCACTGGTATGTCACGCACAATAGATTCAGTTGCGCGTGACATTTATGTCAGTAAAGTAAAAATCGCAAACGCGATTTTTCACTTCACTCTTTCTTTCTCCTTCCTTCGTCATTTTCGACCATTTCTCTCTCTAGGAAGCTCTGTTTTTTGCGATTTTTGAAGCTTAAGGAAGCAAATTTCGTCCTTAATTCATATTTGTCGTAACCCAATGTATGTTTTTTTGCTAGAATTTGTTCTTTTCCGGCTAAATTCAAACGATTTTCGAATCGTTAAACCCCACATTTCGTATTTGGGGGTTTTCTATTCAGTCCATTATTCTTGAAATTGTTTGTTCTATGTTGTCATGCTATGTTTAAAGAGTGTTTTGCAACAAATTTCATGAAAAATGGTTAAGTATTAAACCTTGTATGAGCATTTCTTTGTTCAAGTTCCTTCTTTCTCTTTTTCTTCGAACTTTGCTTGATTCTATTGCTTTTTCTTTCACATTTTTGTTATAATTGCTGATTATGAAGTATATTATAGTGATGGAACTAATATCACTTTCATAATTCATTTTTGTGAATTATAAATTGTTGAAAAATGGCGCGAAACATACTCTTAGCTTACTCTTGCCCTGTTCGAACTTCAAAAATGATTGGTAGATGATAACCATGTTTATAATCTTGTTATTCGTCTAGAATTAGTTGATTCTTTGAGATTTTTAAAATACAATCCCTTGAATACTTAGTTGAAACTGGTATAGGATGGCTTTTGTGGGTGTTAGAAGCCCCCATTTACTGAGTTTAATTGCAGGTATCGTAGCCCCCAAGTATGGGTGGCATTCGATTTTCGTGATTTGCCCTATCGGCAGCCGTTATGCTGCCGAAATGGGCCTAGAATACATATATTAGTTTAATTTAGGAAATAAAGTAAACTAATTAAAGAAACTTTATCCGTCATAGCGTGGAATCGCCTCTGTTTGTCGACGCTGAGGAGGTTCTAGGTGGTCCTGACGAGGTGGTTGGGTGCCTCTTACAGCGGAGATCATGTTTACTGATGTTGTCGGATTGTTAATTCGTGAGACCCTTCTAGCAGCGGACGATGACGAGGGGATACAATTTCTACCTGAGACGGTTAAGTCGGTATGTCTTTTGTGTATATGTACTGAAATATTTCTATTTATTTTTTGTTTCATATACATTTATTTACTAACTTTCCTTGTATCTTTGGAACAAACCCGCGGGAAACCGTGAACGACATGGTGAGGACTTTACGTGCTTTCCGAGCTTATCATGCAGTGATCATTGGATGATTGCGGTAAGTTTTATTTCTTTTCTTTTAAACGAAGTTATTACATTTCATGTATTTAATCTTCGTTTTGGATTTTGCAGGATGTGCAGCAACCGTCTAGTAGTCGCCGAACACCCTGATTCTTCTTGTACAGATATTGTTATTTTTTTAGGAAACTGATGTATATATTATTATTATTATTATTATTATTATTATTATTATTATTATTATTATTATTATTATTATTATTATTATTATTATTATTATTATTATCATTATTATTATTATTATTATTATTATTATTATTATTATTATTATTATTATTATTATTATTTCAATTTTTTGTACATATGACACATTTGTAAATATGTCATCATTATTAATTTTTTTTTTGTTTCCATGTGTACATTATTATTATTAGCAAAAAAATTTCGAGGGAGAGAAAGGGTTCCCGACTTACCCCCCTCAAAAAAATAACCAAAACTAAAAAAAAGAAGGCTTAAAAAAATAAAAGAGAAAAAAAGAAAAAAAGAAATAATAATATGAAAAGAAAATATTGAACTAGAAAGAATAATAAAAAAGAAAATAAAAAGAAAAAGAATGTAGGAAAATAAAAATAAAAAAGAAAATAAAAAGAAAATAAGAAAGAAGGAAAGAAAAAGGACACAAAGTTTTAGAAGGAAAGCGTATAATTCAGCTTAAGATTTCGTGAATATTTCGTTATTATATGAGTCAAAATACAGAAATAAATCCAACTCACATGCCGCGTCAGGGAAGACGAGTGCAACTGCGTGAGTTGCGCACGGCTGTCACGCGCATTTGAATTAGTTGCGCGCGGATGTTGTGTGCAACTCATCAGTTGCGCGCGCCACCTATTGGTGAACTTTCCTTTAAGCCAAATTTGCCGAAATTTGCCCCTCTTGGGTCTATTTAAACGTGGTTTTGTGTATGCTTTTGATCATCTTGCATTCATTCGCTTAATAATGTAAGAAACTAAAAAGAATTAATCTCTCTAAATTCTCATTCTCTCTTTTTTTTTTTGAACAATAGTGAAAACCTTTGAACAACGTTTGAAGCAATGGGTCATTTCCCTTTCAACCGAGGGCAAACTAGCTTTCAAAATTTACCACCTAGACCCTCTATTCAATTATATACAACTAGTGGTTAACTTTAATTTTCTTCATGCCGCAGTCAACCATTGGGACTCTAACCACCATCTTTTCTTGTTCAAATTGTCCCTCTTCCCAGTAAGTTTAAGGCCTTGCCAGGTTTCCGTACAAATACTCTCCCTTGTGAACTTGATTTAATTTATTGAACATTTTGTCGCCCCTCGTGACAACATGACTAAACAACGCTTTAAAATTCGTGCTTTATCATATTATCTTGTTGTTAATTGTTTACTTAGGACAGACAAAAAATACAGAGATTATTCCATGGCGTCCATAGTAGAGAAAATAAAAGGATGTCATTAACCCGCTCCTTTGGTTTTGGCAGAAACGGTTATCTGCTTGAATCGCCTTAGAGAAGATCCTAACAAAAACGGTTTCACGGGAAGTCCACTCTTATTACACATAAGTTTTTTTTTATATATTTAATTTTTTTTTTTCAGCGTTTATCAGCGCAAGTCACGAAGTTGCGCTGGCATGACCAGCGTAATCTTCTTCACTGCGCGTAGAGGGTGCGCGCAACTAGTTTGGTTGCGCGCGCCACCTGCTTGTGTAAAAAATCGCAAACTGATTTTTTTTCTTTCTTTTTATTTTCAGATTTGGCTTATGGAGCGCTTGCGAATTGTTGATAAGCCACAAAACCTTTAGGCTAATGGAGTAAAGACATTCCCTGGACGTCGAATCCTTTATAAGCATCAGAACGAAGAGGAATGGACGTCGTTTTTCTGTCATGGGGTTCCTAACATAAGTTTTGTGATTCCTTGGTGGAACATAAATATTATGATTGGGAATAGTCTTAATTGCCCTTACATTAGGATTTTAGGCCTATCTAGTACTACTTATATTTTTCCTTGTAGGTTAATGAGACGATACGGGATGAGACAATTTCTTCCCCCGCAAGATTGTGATGCCCCTAAAGATGTGATCTTTAAACCCGAAAGAATTCCTAGTTGGATGGAATATTGGTCAAGTCTTCATTCCTAGGTGGGTGAAACAAAATCCTATCGCGAGTATTACATTATCTTCCTTTTACAAAGATTTGATGAATGCGGCGGATAAGGGCGAATTAAAGAAGGATCGATCTCAACTTCAAGCCGCTACCGCTCGTAATCCACCTAAGCCTTTGATGCATTCAACCACTACTACTCCTCCTAGTGGCCAAAATAAAGGAGTGAGAAGAAACTTAGACTTCTTATCCCCTAAGGCTCATTCGAAGGAAACAAAAAGGAAATCTCCCTCAAAACTCGCGGAACAAGGTGTGAAAATCAAAGAACCCTCACCAAATACTCGCAAGAAAGCTCCAATAGTCAAAGGGAAAGGAAAACAGGTTGCGAAGACCCCAATCCCTAAATTGAAAAACAATGTTTGGGTGAAGAAGAAGAGTGTAGGGGAAAGCTCTAAGGTTTCTGAAAATACTGCGATGGAAACTACTCCTCCATCACCTGTGACAATCGAGGACATAGTAAAACCTTAGTGTGTTACACAATTTCGCCATTAGTTTTAAATTGAATAAAGTGTAATCACTACTATGTTTTTTTTTCGTTTACTATCTAGTTCAACAATGTCTCTCTTTTGAAATTTGAATGAAATAAATATGAGCTTTATATTTTTATATTTCGATATGACCGAATAATAAAGATGTCCTACGTATTCGTATTACGAAACCAGGTCTTTGCGTAGTTATAATGTTTTTTTATTTTATTATATTTTTTTTCTTTAATCTCTTAGGTAGAAATTAAATGAAAAATTAATCAAACCTTGTTTAAAAGGAATTAAATCAAAGTTTAATTTTATATCCGAGTATATGTTATATTTAAGAAATACCCTCTTTTTGTCGCAAGTAGAAATCGCAACTTCATTCAAACGTACAAATTCGGGTTCGCAGTTTGTCATCATGTGGCGTATGCAACGTCTGTATTTGCGCGAGCATGTCGCGCGCAACAAAATCTGTTACATGTGACATCCGCACGCAACTCTTTCAGTTGCGCGCGACACCTGTGCTACGAATGTCTCGAAAAAATTGTTTTTAAAAATTCTGTATTATTACCCCCCAAGTGTTAAGATTTTTTCGTGATGTTCGAAAAAATTTAAACACTTAGAATGGTTAATTATTTCTAAATTACCTCCCCAAGTGTTATGTAATTTACCGTGTTATTCGGTAAAATGCATAACACTTAGAATCTTTCAATTGAATGTTAATGAAAATTGGTTGTATGAGTGAACGACTTTATCCGGATTTCATATGTAATATTTCTTAAGGCGATCAATGTTTATTAATTGGCGAATTTCATCTCCTCCAATATCCAATAATCTGACGGATCCTCCTGATAGGATTTCAATTACGCGGTAGGGACCTATCCAATTAGGTTTGAATTTCCCTCTTGAATTGGTTGGTGGACCCCTAACCTCCTTTAGTACAAAGTCACCTTCTTTTATATTTCTAGGTTTGACTCTTTTATTGAAATGACGCGCAATGCGCCTTTGGTAGACTTGTACATGATGCAAAGCTCTTAATCGTCGTTCATCGAGGAATAAAAGCTCTTCATACCTCACCCTTACCCATTCAGCTTTTGGTAGCTTACTTTCAAGTACGATGCGTAGGGATGGTATTTCCAGTTTGACTGGTTGAACCGCGTCCATTCCGAAAAGTAAGTATTATGGAGTTACTCCTATTGATGTTCGTGTAGACGTTCTATAACCCCATAATGCGAAGTGTAGTTTATTCGGCCAGTCTTTATAATTTTCTACCATTTTCTTAATGATGACTATTATATTTTTATTTGCCGACTCTACAGCTCCATTCATTTGAAATCTGTATGGGGATGAATGATGATGTTTTACATTATAACCAGTTAAGAGGGTCTCGACTTCAGCTTTGAATTAAGATCCCTGATCACTAATTAGTTCATGTGGAACTCCATATCTACAGAATATGTTTTGTTTGATAAACCTTGCAACATGTTTAGAAGTGATATTCACGTAAGAAGCAGCCTCAATCTACATAGTGAGGTAATCGATGGCTACTAATACGTACTCGTGCCCTCCTGTTCCTGTTGGAAAGACTTTTCCAATTACGTCAATTCCCCAAGTCGATAAAGGCCAAGGGGAAGTGATATTGTATAGTTCGGATGGGGGACGGTGCTGTAAATTAGCGAACATTTGGCACTCTGGACATTTTATAACATATTGTATGCAATCATGTTCCATAGTGGACCAATAGTACCCTTGTCGTGAAATTATTTTTGAAAGTATTTAACCATTCATGTGAGGTCCATAAACACCTTTTTGAGTACTTTCCATAAGGTGTGTGGCTTCGGGTTGGCCTATACAAAATAAATTTTGATTGTTAGGTCCTTTTTTGCATAATTGACCATGTACTAGACCATATTGGGCCCCAAGTGTTCGTAAGGCTCGTTGGTCTTTGGATGAAGTATTTTCGGGATATGTGCCATGAGTAATATATTGGAGGATATGATAATACCAAGGACTGTCTCCTTCAATGTCATTTATTTCCTCTATTGTGTTCCAATACGCTGGTTCTTCTCTTTTATCAACGCATAATGGCATCATATTTAAGTGACTTTGGAATGTTGATCATTGAGGCTAATTTTGCTAGCGCATCAGCAAATTGATTGTCATCCCTTGGGAGATAATTAAATCAATATGTTCAAAATGCTCGATGAGTTGCTCTAAGTGTGCTTGGTATAATATCATTATGAAGTTCTTTATTTTCCATTTTTTAGTATATGATTTATAATCAAATTGAAGTCTCCATATACCTCTAATTTTTGCACAGCTATGCTAGTTGTTGCTTCAAATCCAATGATGCACGCTTTACATTTTGTGGCATTATTAGTAACCTCAAAGTCTAGTTTAACAGAGATTGGAGTATGTGCTCCCTCTGGACTTATGAGTAACACTCCTACGCCACATCCTTTTTGATTGGACGCACCGTCGAAGTACATTACCCATTTGTCATCCTATGTCATGAGAATCTCTTCATCCGGAAGATGAGTAGTTTCTACACGACTTGTTTGAATTGGATGTTGTGCCAGAAAATCGGAAATTACTTTCCCTTTCATTGATTTTTCAGGAATATATTTTAACTCAAATTCGGCCAACATCACCAACCACTTAGATATCCTTCCTTGTATAGGTGGTTGTTCAAACAAATATTTTATCGGTTTTTGTTGAGAAATCACATGAGTAGTGTGTGGTAACATTTAATGTCTTAATTTTTTGGTTGCCCACAATAATGCTAAGCTTGTCTTTTTCAAAGTGCTATATTTTGTTTAATATTGGATGATTTTTTTTTACTTATGTAATATATTGCACGCTCGACATTTTCTACCTCTTGTGCTAACCTGGCACCTGTGGCTGTGTCTTTAATTGTAATGTTTAGCTTAAGAGGTATTTTGGGTACTGGTGGTGCTAAAATTGGTGGACTTTTGAGATAATTTTTTTATTTTCTCAAAGGCCTTTTGGCATTGATCGTCCCATTCATGTTTCTCCTCTTTTTTCAATTTGTAAAATATTGGCTCACAAGTCATAGTCAATTTCCCTATCTATTCCAGGCATGTCCTTGTACGACCAAGCAAACACATCTTCCAATTCTTTGAGCATCGATATGAGGATCGATCGCTCTTACGGATTTTGAGTAAAGCCAATTTTGACTTCACTTTTATTTTCGTTAGTTCCTATATTAATTAATTCAGTTTCTTCAATGATAGGATTCTTTTGTTCTCGTTCATTCATTAGTTTAACAAATTTATTAATGTTATCATCTTCATTAGATTGATTTTTATAGCATTCGAAATATTCAAGAGAAGGCATACACTCGAAAATAGAGCTCATACTATTAAAATCAAAAGAGAGTACTGTTTCGGGGTTTTCTGATGTCCTGCGGGAGAGTTACAATTCCGAGACTGGAACCGGACGCCTGTACCTGCAAAATAACGGAGACTCCTGAGAGCTCCGCCTCCAACGGTCAAGTTAGTACCTGATTAAGGAGTAATTAATACGGAAATTAAAGTAATAAGATCTCTCTAGGTGAGAGTGTTTAATGTTGGTAATCTGCGTCGTTAGCGAGATTAGCCGGTTATTAGAGTTCCGTAATGTTTCTGTTCTTCTCTAGATTTCTTGACTGCTTAATTAATGAGGATTAATTAAGTATTTATAGCCTTGAGAAGCGTGCCACTCTCTAGGTTTAGGGTAAACCTAGGGCTGACCGGGCCTCTAGACTGGATTGGGCCTTGTTGGCCGGTTTTCCCATTTGGCATGGGTGGACACGTGGCGTGCCTCGATTGGTCCGTAGAGGACGTATCTGTGATTGACACATGGCAGGCTCCTATTGGCCTTCGTGAAGGACACGTGGCGGAACCTGGTTGGTCCACTTGTCAGACGGTGATTGGTGGATAAAAATCCCCTAATCATTTGCCCCTCACAGGTGGCACGTGACTGGTCACGTGTCGCCTGTGACAGGTGTCGCATGGTGACAGGCGACGGCCTGCTACAGGTGTCACCTTGCAAACGGCCGAGAGATTTTCCCGCCCAAATTTCGAATTTGGAAGCGACCCTTCGCCTTCTCACTTTGCCTATAAAAGGAAGTGCTGACTTCGGTCATTTTCACATTTGAGAACTTTGCGAGAACATTCGGACCCCTGAACTTGCTCTGACATTTCGGACCTTTTCTGCCTACCGCCTGTTCTGACAAGCCGACTGCACCCGACTTCCAGAACTTCATCAACCGTCACTCGTTCAGGTAACTCAGTTCTCTTACTCTTAATTTTCTTTTTATTTTTTGAAATGGCACCACAGAAGCTTACGACACGACCTAAGTTAGTGATCAGCCGGTCACTGGGGACGGCTGAATCTAGGACTAGGAGTGCCGCCTGCCCTTTTCTGGACCCATCTTTGCCCTTTATACAAAGTCCGACTGTATCTGTGTCTATGCAGAACGTGATGGCCAGAACAAAACAGACTGCTATGATATCAAACTCAGACGGCTCCTCCCAAAGGGTGCTCCTTAGTGAAACATCTGACCAGGCGCCAGATGTAGAATTGAAACGAGGCGGCTGCCAAGCCGACAGTTGTGAGAGAGGGGCCAAGGTGGTCCCTTCCCATCTTACCGTGGACATGTCTAATTTTCCTCCTGCTCCTTCTAAGGGAGAGGAGGCGGGCCCCTCTGGGAGAGGGGAGGAGTCGTCCTCTTCGGACTCGTCAGAGGACGAGTCCGAGTCCAGCTCTTCTGGCCACAGTTCTCCAGGCTCAGAAGAAAGACATAGCCGCCTACAAGAGGCGAGACTTTCTCATGCAGTTGAGAAGGGGGACAATTGGGCGGAGCCGTCCGCCTCTTACAGAGAGGAAAACGCCCCCTACTACTGCATGGTACCCCGGGGCCGGATCGCAACCATGCAAGACAATGTGGCGAGCTTTATTGCTAACCACAGAATGGGCCCGGAATTTTTACTGTTCGTGCCGGATCCAGAAGACACTGTCGTCTGGCCGGCTGGTACCAGCTAAAATGACGGCTGCTTTGGCTGCTATGTGGCGGCCATCAAAGCTGGACTGCGCTTCCCATTACATCCGGCTGTTCAGCGGATTTTAGATGGGTATGATTTGGGGTTATGGCAGTTAGCCCCCAACTCTTGGGTAAACGTACTCGGCTATGTGGCCGGGTGCGAAATGTACGGGGTGGAGCCAAGCTTTGAGGCTTTCGCCCACATGAACTATCTCAGCCGGACCCCTAAGTCGGGAGGTACCGGCTGGTATCAATTAACAAGCCATAGGGGTTACCTCATGACGAGAGGTAAAGCGAACAAATGGAAGGATTGGCGGAACACCTTCCTTATCATTGAGGGTTCAGACACGGAGCTGAACCAACGGTTTAACAAGTGGAATAGGGATCCGCCTCTTCTCGCAGGCGGCCGCAGCATGCCGCCTGTTCCCCAAAGGCTAAAAGAGAGATCCTAGACAAAGGACTCTTCAAAGTAGAGACTAGGGTGAACCCTACTTCAGGGGTACGAGAGCAAGTACCCCTAAACTGCGTCCCGAGCTTCAAGTGGCTCTATGACGAGTACTTTTTGGCCGCCTGTGGCCTCAGCAGTCGGTGCTCTAGAGGTAGCCGGCCTGACAAATACTCTGTTTTTTCACGCCTTGTTTACTTGGGATCTTTACTAACTTTGCTGTTTATTTTTTGCAGCTGACGCCATGAGTAAAATAACAGCATCCAAGACTGCGGCGGCCATGTTGCGGGCCTCTCTCATGCAACAGTCTTATGCCGACTCCCCCAACAAGGGGGCACCCTTGGTAGGCTTCGAAAACTCTTCCTCTTTTAGTTGTCTTATGCACATACTAACTCTTTTTGTTTTCAGTCTGGCACTCCAAGGGCTTCTTCCTCGCAACAGCCGGACCCCAAGGCCCGGAGGACGACTGTTGCAAGCTCTCCTGGGTCTTCCAGGAAAACTGTGGCGGCTGAGAAGCAACCGGCCACTTCATCTAAAACCCCGGCGGGACCGCCTAGAAGTATGGACAATTACTTGTAAAAATTCATTTGCTTCCTTCTTGACTAGGTCTAACTTGTTTTTTTCTTACGCTTGATGCAGCCGGCCCTCAGGGGCTTGACTTGGTTGAGGTAGCCAAGTCCATGGTCAAAGTCGTTCCTCCATCTGACAGGGAGGCGGTCAGGGGTGCCGGCACCCTTGACCTTGATGGGATTTCAGGGATCCTTGCTGAGGTATACTTAGCATATTTTTGAGTATTTGAGTTCCAGGACGCCTGTTATCTTTTTTGTTTGGAAACTGACGCCTGTTTTTTTGTACTTAGGCCCTGCTCCGAGTTAACAGCCTTCGCAAGCCGATTGATCGGAAAAACAAAGAGGTAAAGGCCGCAAAAGCTATGGCCGCCTCCAACTGTGATAAGGCAATGTTTCAAATTGCCCAAAATGAAGTACTGACCATTGATCTTCTTTATTATCAGGCGCAGGCTACCGCCGCTGTTCGGGCTCAGTTAGAGGCGGCCCAAAAGAAGGTTGACGAGCTGGAGGCGACCGTCACAAATCTTAAGGCCGAGCTGAAACCTCTTCGCCAAAAAATGCACTCTTACGAAGCCATGGAGAAATCTTTGGCCAACGTAAAAGAACGCCTGGTGAGCCAAGAGAAGAGTCTTACCCAAGAGCTCTCGGAAAAGGCCGAGCAAGAGAAGAAAGAGCTCGTCCGGGAGATGGTGGAAGACTCCGCTCAAATCCAGCGCATGACCTGGGGCCGACTGTTCCCCAGTGCCGACTTTGCCTCATGGGAAAGAAAGTACCGCCAGTGTTCGGAAACATATAATCAACAGATCCTGGCGGCTGCTGAAGAAGAGGCGTTGGAAGGTACGTTGGAGGAGGAGGAAGAGCCGGTTGTGGCGCTTGTGCCACTTGGGGGTAAGGCATCAAAAGAGGGTGCAGCTAAAGCCGAGTCCAGCAAGAAGAGTGCTGACCAGGCGGCAGCTGCTAATACTGAACTGCCCCCTTCTTAAGCTTAAAGTATATTTTTTCCACGGCCTGCGTGCCGTTTGCTTTGTATTTACCCGGCCAGGGGGCCGGGGTTTTGAATATTTTGCTGGTCTGTAATGACCGGCTTATTTTTAATCAAATTTTTGTTTTGATTCAAATTTGTCTAAGTATTCCATATCTAATATCCCATTGTTCACTAGACCGACTGTTGTGTATGGCCGAACGTTGCAGACAGGTACAAATAGTAAGTACGCCGCCTATGCCCCTGGACGACTGGTTGTCTGTTTCCAGGATAGACGATCAGTCGACCATTTATTCAATCGGTATTCGAACTATTTATTCAATCGGTCTGACCAAGTAAATAGTATTACCTAGTCGCCAAGGAATTAAGTAAGATAACAAGCGGCGGGTACCGGTTGTTTCCCTTTATTGCCAATGTTGGCTTTTAACTCGTAATTTGTTAACCTAGCAAGAGTAGTGGTTCAGAGCCCCTGTTTATTAAAAACAGGCGGACGACTCATACCTTTTAGGCTCCATACTAAGTTTGAGTGACTATTAAGTTAACATAGGAGTTACTTAGTCTTCGTCACAATCTAGATTGAGAAGCAGAGGTACCAGGCGGCGTAGGCCGGCTAGACCCCTTGATTCGCCAATGTTTGTTGGCTATTAACTCAATAGGTACCCCCTGCATTTATCCCAAGTAACACAGGCGGTCATCTGACTCAGATGTCAACTGCTACCACTGGTTTGGTTAGTGATAGAGTTATCCTTGTCTCAAAAACGGCTACGTGGTTGCCCCTGGGGACAGTCGTATAGGTGCCGTGTAATCAGTTTATAGAACAATGTTCCACCCAAAAGGGAGCTGCTCTCTGCGACGAATTTCATCCGGAGGGATGCCGTCGGACGCCTGCTATGATGTTGGGACAGGTCGTATTAGTTTTGTAGATTTGATCAGGTGGCTTGGCGCCTGGTCTGATCATTCGGCCGGTGGCCTTGGTAAGTTCTTGGTGAACGTAGGTGCTAAGTAAAAGAAGGGTAGCCGCCTGTTAGGCACAGGGTCGGCCAGGCCCTAATCTTTTTAGCTATGTATTGTGAGTAAAATACTCAATGGAGAGTAGCCGACTGTAAAGGAACAGACGGCATGCCCCTCTGAAGATAGAGTGAAAAAACTCAATGGAGAGTAGCCGACTGTAAAGGTACAGACGGCATGCCCCTCTGAAGATAGAGTGAAAAAACTCAATGGAGAGTAGCCGACTGTAAAGGTACAGACGACATGCCCCTCGTAATACAAAATTGAATAGTAAGTGCAAACTTTATTAAGTAGCTCTTTACTTTACATTTTTCAGAAGAAATATTTTTTAAGGTTATCTACATTCCAAGTTCGAGGCAACGGTTGTCCGTCTGGTGTTTCCAGACGGTAGGTACCGTCCCTGACTTCCTCATAGATTCGGTAGGGTCCTTCCCAGTTAGGAGTTAGTTTGCCAGACTTATTAGCCCTACCGACTGCTTTCATTTTTCTAAGTACAAAGTCCCCTAATTTGAGTGGACGTCTGTGTACTTTTTTGTTGTATGATCTAGTCATTCTCAGGCGGTAGATCTCATGGCGCAAGACAGCATTGCCCCTCCTTTCAGGAAGTGAGTCTAATGCCAGGCGCATGGCTTCCCAGTTTGCCTCTTCGTCATATAGCATTACTCGAAGAGTCGGCTCGTAGTGTTCTATTGGAAGAACAGCTTCCGCACCATAAGTTAGGAGGAATGGAGTTTCTCCAGTCGCCCCTTTTTCAGTCGTCCTAATGGCCCAGAGAACATGTGGTAGTTCATCCGCCCATAGGCCGCCTGCTCGTTCAATCTTTTTCTTGAGACCGTCTGAGATGATTTTATTAAAGGCTTCTACCTGGCCGTTTGCTTGTGGACGGCCGACAGATGCAAAGTAGTGTGCAATTCCTTGGTCTCCCAACCAGCTTTTGAGAACAGGCGTCTCAAATTGGGGACCATTATCAAAAACCATGGACATGGGAACCCCGAACCGAGTGATGACGTTTTTCCAAATGAATGAAATTACATCTTTCGTCTTGATTCCCTTTACAGCCTCCGCCTCTACCCATTTAGTGAAGTAGTCAACGGCAACAAGTATATACCTTCTGCCGCCTGTAGCAGGCGTATATGGACCCAGAATGTCCATGCCCCACTTAGCAAACGGTAGTGGGCTGTGAATGGTAGTGAGGTCAGTAGCCGGACGGTGAATTAATTTGCCAAACCTTTGGCACTTGTCACATTTTTTCACCATCTCCATTGCATCTGCTTCCAAAGTAGGCCAAAAGTAGCCCTGCCGCCTTGCCCTTTGAGCAAGCATCCTACCACCTATATGAGAAGCACAGTAACCAGAGTGAAGATCATCTAGTACCTCTCGTCCCTTTTCAGGAGTAACACACTTTAAGAAGGGTTGAAGGTACCCCCTCTTGTGAAGTTCTCCCTGTATCATTTCAAAACAGGAGGCTCGTTTTTTTCAGTGCTGTCGCCTGTTGAGGATCATCCGGCAGTGTACCGTTTGTCAGATATGCCCTGATTGAATCCATCCAGGTTGAGCTTCTGTCTAGGATTCCAATAGGGTTTTCCTCGATGCTTCTCTTCTCCATTACTTCCCAAAAAACAGTTCGAGGAGTATCGGAGGAGGCGGATGATGTTAATTTTGACAGTGCATCTGCCTGGTTGTTTTCTGACCTCGGCACTTGGATCAGATGGAAATCCTCAAGGGAGCCGACTGCTTGTCGGACCGCCTGTAAATACTTGATCATGGCCGGATGGGTTGCTTCGTATTCGCCATTGTACTGACTCACTATCAATTGTGAATCAGAACAGGCGTCTATTTTTCTTGCCCCTGCCGCCTTGCACATGCGGATCCCGGCTAGTAAAGCTTCATATTCTGCCACATTGTTTGAAGCTTGAAAACTGAAGCGTAGAGCATACTCGAACCTGTCGCCCTCTGGAGATTGACATACGACGCCTGCTCCACAACCATTGGAAGTAGAGCTTCCGTCCACATATACCTTCCAGACTTGGTCTGGAACTTGAGAGTCAGGAGGTCGAGCCATCTCTACAATAAAGTCAGCAAAGGCTTGCCCCTTCACTGCTTTTCTAGGCTCGAAAGTAACTTCGAGGCTCTGTATTTCTATGGCCCATTTGATCATTCGTCCTGACGACTCCATGATGGTAAGGGGCCGCTTGATAGGTTGGTCTGTATACACGACGACTGCATGTGCCAAAAAGTAGGGCTTCAATTTTTTAACAGCCATGAAGAGTGCAAGACCAAATTTCTCCACTAGGGGATATCTCAACTCGGCATTTTTCAGTACGTGGCTGACAAAGTAAACCGGGTGCTGACAGCCGTCCCTTTCAGCAAGGAGCACAGCGCTTAACGCATGATCAGAGACGGCCAGGTACATGTAGAGATCTTCTTTGGGCAAAGGGCTGACCAGCCTCGGCAAGGAATGCAAATGAACCTTTAATTTCTGGAAGGCGGCCTCAGCATCCGGCCCCCATTCAAACCTTGCCTTTTTCTTAATTGCCTGGAAAAAGTATAGGCATTTGTCGCCTGATCGGCTTAGGAATCTCCCCAAGGCCGCCAGACAACCTGTTAACTTCTGAACCTCTCGGATGGTACGAGGCGACTGCATGTCAATGACCGCCTGTACCTTCTCAGGGTTCGCCTCTATTCCTCTCTGATTGATAAGGAATCCGAGAAATTTCCCAGACTCAACTCCAAATACACATTTCTTGGGATTGAGCATGACATGGTGCCGCCTGAGTGTGGCGAAAGTTTCTCGGAGGTCCGTCAGATGATCTTTCTGAAGTTTAGTCTTGACAATCATATCATCAATATATGCCTCGACGTTTCTCCCAATCTGATCAAAGAACACTGTGTTTATCATTCGTTGGAAGGTAGCCGGGGCATTCTTAAGACCAAACGGCATGACCGTGTAACAGTATAACCCCTGATCAGTGACGAAGGCCGTCTTCTCCTGATCTTTCTTCCATAAAGGAATTTGATGGAAACCAGAATAGGCGTCCATAAAACTCATCAAGGCATGGCCGGCTGTTGAGTCGACCAGGTTATCAATTTTAGGCAGAGGGTAACTGTCTTTGGGGCACGCCTTGTTTAAGTCTGTGTAGTCTACACACATTTGCCAGGTGCCATTCGGCTTTTTAACAAGCACCACATTTGCAACCCAGTCTGGGAAGTAACATTGCCGAATGAACCCTGCATCAAGTAATTTTTTAACTTCGGCGGCTGCCGCCTGACTTCTTTCTTCGCCATGGTTCCGCTTCTTTTGCCGTACCGGCTTCTTTTTCGGATCCACAGCGAGTTTATGTACTGCCAGATCAGGACTAATGCCTGGCATTTCATGGACTTCAAATGCAAAGATGTCCTTGTATTCTTTTAATAGATTGTGAAAGTCGTCACCAAGGTTTCTCAGAGCAGTCGTCCCAACTTTGACTGTTCGGTCAGGACGTGAGTCGTCTAAGATCAGGTCCGCATGCTCACCAGCCGGCTGAGGGCGGAACTCATCCGGCCGCTCCTCTGCCAATGATTGCTATTTTCTTGCTTTTCTTGCGGATTCTGTCTGGGACGCCTTTCTCTTTTTGTCGCCTGTTTCTTGAACAGGCGCACTCTCCTTGACAGTGTCAAGGTCTGTTTTTTCTCCACTTGACCCAGTGGCCATAACAGTGGGCTTGACATCCGAGAGATAGCACTCTCGGGCCATCCTCTGATCTCCCCTTAGGGAGCCGACTGTTCCATTATCCCTCTCAAACTTAAGCAGCATAAGAGACGGGATTATAACAGCCTTGGAATTATTCAGGGTTGGTCGACCCAGAATTATGTTGTAGGCCGAGAGTTCCTATACTACTAGGAACCGGACTACCATGTGTCGTCCTTCCCCTTTTTTGCCCAGGCGAATGGGTAAATCTACTCGTCCCTGTGGGTGGACGACTCCTCCTCCAAACCCTATTAAAGGGTGGGAGGCCGGATGTATGCAGTCCGTCTGATATTTCAGTTTTGACAGACATTTGCTGCTGATGAGATCTGAGGAACTCCCGGTATCTATGAGGATTCGGCCAACTCTCTGGTTGGCCACTTTACATTCAATAACGAGAGGGTCATCATGCGGCCCCCTTACCCCTCCTAGATCCTCCTCAGTGATGACAATCTTAGGAAATGTATATTTGGACGGTCGTTCTTGGTGCACGGAATTTACATCCAACCGCCTTATATTATCTTTGTTGCCCCTAATAGTGGGGCCGCCTCCTGAGAAGCCGCCTGCAATGGTGTAGACGACTGCACCATCTGTATCGGAACTGTCGGCCTGTTGATTCTTTTTGGCCGACTGCTTTTTTGAGGAAGTGTTCCCCGTAGATTTCTTGACATAAGTGTCAAGATCACCTTGCTCAGCCAAGCGGTCTAGGTACCGCATGAGACTGATGCAGTCATTGGTGTGATGACCAACGTCATCATGATAAGCACAGATTTTGTCTTGGTTCCGGTTGTTTGCAGAACCCTTCATGGGGACCGGCTTCTCAATTGAGAACCGTCCCTTTATTTCTTTTAGGATAAACTGGTTATCCTTGTTAAACACATACTTTGGGGTGTATGGTTTGAATTCTTTTCTCTTTTTCTGGGCCGGCTGTTTAGAGGAATCAGCCGCCCAGACCTCTTTTCTTTTCTCATCTTTATTAGACGACTGTTTCTGTCGTCCCTCTCTTTTGTCGAACCTTTTCCCGTCCGACTGTTTTATCGTACACAGATCAGTCGCCTGTATATAGGCTTCTGCTTCAATCAAGGCCTCTTGAAGAGTCGCCACCCTTTTTCGAACTAAATCAAATTTGAAGGTAGACCCGTCTTTGAGACCTCTAAAAAAGTCAGTATAAGCTACCTCATCCGGTAACCCTTGAATCTGTATTCTCATCAGGTTGAACCGCCTGATGTAAGAACGAAGCCCCTCCTTCTCGCCCTGCTGAATTGTTCCCAAATCAAGGGTCGTTTTCTTCGCAGGGATGTTCATGGCGAAGTTGGAGGCAAATAAGTAAGCAAGCGTCCTGAAGCTGTTTACACAACCAGTCGGCAGGTTGCCGAACCATTGCTGTGCGATTCCCTTGAGAGTCGCTGGGAAACACTTGCACCAAGTAGGATCATCCAACCCTTGAAGGTACATCAGGTTGGTGAATGCCATCAGATGGTCTTCTGGATTAGTAGTGCCGTCATAGGCGCCTACTAGTACATTTTTTACTTTGGCCGGCTGAGCGGCTTCAGTAATTTCCTTGGAGAAGGCCGACGGCTGTTCACCAAGTCTAAGCAGCCGTAGCTGCCAGTCCATAGGTTGGACGTTTTTTGCTGCAGGTCCACCAAATGGAGGTGGATGCATAAAATACTGTTGTTGCGGCACAAATGGTAAGTTTGGTACCGCCTGGGCACTATGAAAGCCGGACTGACGGGAGGTGCCGCCTGACTGACTCTCATGGTACGACTGAGTATGCCTCATCGAGGCATTTCGCAAACTGTCTTGAAAATTTGAAGTAGAAGCCGACTCTGACAATCGGTCACTCTTCTTCTGCTCTAGCAGTAGCCGAGCATCTGTGAACGTTTGCTTTGACCCGTCCGCCTGAATATGACGAACCTGTTTCCTATTTCCCGTAGGATAACGGAATTTTGTGAAATCAAGAGCAAGTGGCTCCCGCTTCTTGGATTTAGGATGAGGAGTCGCCTCTCGCCCTTGAACTGGCTTCCTCTTCAGTGAAGTGGAAGGTTTTTTGGTCGACTGCTCTTTGACTGAAGCAGGCGGATTTTTGTTGATCAACTCTTGAATCTCTCCCTTGAAGTCCCTCATGAAGGTCATGAGTTCGTTCCTTGTGATGGGAGCAGACCCATCAGTCGGCTGTTGCCGAGCAGGCGGTGCGCCTGCTGGCTCGCTTCCTGTTTGAAGATGCTCCCGTTCCCTTCTTTCGGTATGACGGGTACGTCGGGCCCTTAGGGTCCCGTCTGGAGCTGTATGAGTTTCCACTTCAAATTCACTTTCGGTATCATGGTCCGACTGAACTTGAGGGTCGTCTAGGGGACGCCTCTCTTCAGGAGTCGGTACAGACTTGGATGCCATCTCTGAAGTACTCTCCCCACAGACGGCGCCAAATGTTTCGGGGTTTTCTGATGTCCTGCGGGAGAGTTACAATTCCGAGACTGGAACCGGACGCCTGTACCTGCAAAATAACGGAGACTCCTGAGAGCTCCGCCTCCAACGGTCAAGTTAGTACCTGATTAAGGAGTAATTAATACGGAAATTAAAGTAATAAGATCTCTCTAGGTGAGAGTGTTTAATGTTGGTAATCTGCGTCGTTAGCGAGATTAGCCGGTTATTAGAGTTCCGTAATGTTTCTGTTCTTCTCTAGATTTCTTGACTACTTAATTAATGAGGATTAATTAAGTATTTATAGCCTTGAGAAGCGTGCCACTCTCTAGGTTTAGGGTAAACCTAGGGCTGACCGGGCCTCTAGACTGGATTGGGCCTTGTTGGCCGGTTTTCCCATTTGGCATGGGTGGACACGTGGCGTGCCTCGATTGGTCCGTAGAGGACGTATCTGTGATTGACACGTGGCAGGCTCCTATTGGCCTTCGTGAAGGACACGTGGCGGAACCTGGTTGGTCCACTTGTCAGACGGTGATTGGTGGATAAAAATCCCCTAATCAAGTACATCAAGAGAAGAATCCTTTTTAGGATCTTTGTCCTTAGAACTAGAAAATAAACACTCAGTAATGGCCAAACGGCCAAGACTTTCAGCTTCCCTAGAGTCTATAATAGATTCATCGTCCGATTCTTCAAATATCTTCCCTTTGCCTGTGACAATTTCCACCTTATCGCCTTTGTGATTGGTCCATTTGAAAGATTTCTTCCATCCATGCTCAAAAGTTTCATTTGAAAGGGTGATCAACGAGGTTGGGTCAAAAGCTGCATCTTGAATGGCGTTTTGATTGGTCATTGTAGCGACATGATTTTATTCTAGTCCAAATAGGAAGTCAAATGATTGCCCATCATAGCACCCTGGAATTGGGTGTTTTGATTTAACGATACTAAGATCGTCATCCATGAAGTAGCAATCATGAAATATTTTAAATCCAAGCTTCTTAATTCCTTCAAGAACTAAGGGTTCTTGAAAGTCGTAGCATGGGTAATCTTCTCCCTCCCGAATGAATTTCACATTAAGGGTTTGTTGATAGGATGGGAGTAAAGTGATTATCCCTTTCTTATTATTGTCTCTACGTGCTTTGTTTTTTGTATCGTGAGACTCCAATTCTTCTTTGGTTGGTTTATATCCCAATCTAAAGGAGAAGCTTTTTTTTGGGATAGGAAGTAAGAGAGATTTCTTCATTCCTATTCCCAAAGGCATCCCGGGAAATTAACTACTCTTGAGTAAGATGTTGTTTACAATCCGAGTGGAATATGGATCAAGCTTGAATGGTTCTTCAAAGTCTTCTTCCATTTCAATTGCGAAGATTGGCTCCACGGAGAATCCCCACATGTCATCTTCATCATTATCATGGTTTATTTCTAAGAGTGATTGATCATTTATTGCTATTTTGAGTGGAGAAGCATGTATAGTCATAGGAAGCCCTTGATAGTTCAACCTAATCATTTGATAAAGTGAGGATGGTATTGCACCAAGCTTATGTATCCAAGGACGTCCAAGTAAAAGGTTGAATGTAGGTTTTATGTCCATAATATGGAATGCAACCATCTTTTGAATTGGGCCTGTGGTAATTGGTAGCTTAACAATTCCACACACCGATCTTCTTGAATTGTCATAGGCCCTAATGCTTTGTGTTGTTGATTGAAAATCTTTTTCTGGATTTAGGCCTAAGTAGTTTGCCGTTCATAATGGGCATACTTTTACAGCTGACCCATTGTCTACCAAAGTTAGAAGGATATTGTACCCCTTGCACCTTATAGTTAAGTATAATGCATTGTTGTGGGTATTGTCTTCTGAAGGCAAATCATCACTAGTGAAAATGATTGATTTGTCGGATTTCTCACTAGTAAGCAAGCTAATGAGATCCTGAGGGGTTGTGTTTGTGCTTACAAACAAAGCCGTTAGAGCGTTAATGAGAGAAATCCTATGTTCTTTAGAAGTACTTAGGAGTTCCCAAATGCTAACATTTGCCTTGGATTGGCGGAGTTGTTTAACCAATGGATCTTCTACCTCACGTGGAGGTTTTAATTAGATTCAGTACATGACCTTGAGTTTGATTTTGTGTGGTCGAAGATCTATTTGGTGGTGGTGCTTGGTAGACTCGCCCAGAACGAGTTAAATGATCTATCTCATTTGGGCTAGTCGTAGGATTCATAAACCAACTTTCTTCTAGAGGCTTTGGATTGGCCTCCATTTCAAGATGTTCCATGAGTTGTGCTTGATGCCATTGTTCATCCAAGGAGATATTCGATAAATCTTGCAATTTTCCCCAAGAAATGATCCCAATCAAGCGCTCCATTTGTTTCATTTTGTAAACATGATGGAGGTGGGACGGCGGCATACTTAGAGACATATAAGTCTTGAAAGTCGTCGTTCCATAGTCCACTTACTTCATTAGTTTCCCCTATAAGTATTGTGGATAGAGGTTCTCCTATAGGTGTGATATAGTTCAAAGGATTGAACATATCACTTCCCATGTGGTCCTCATAGATGTGAAACACCCCTAAGGGGGATGCATTATTGTTAGGTTTAGGCGTGGGAATTCTCCCATCAACTACTAAATCTTGTATTTTATGCTTTAAAACATAGCAACGTTCAGTATCATGTCCAACACCTCTATGATAAGCACAATAAGCACTACCATTCCAACACCTCTATGATAAGCGTCTATTCTGTTGGCGCAAGTAAGCCCTTTTTTATTTAGTTTTCCTAACAATTCTTTATAGCTTACAAGAAATGGAGTAAATTTTCTTTCTTTTGTCCATCTTTTTCTAGGATAATCATATCTATTTGTGTTATTGTATTACGTGGAAGTCGCAAATACGTCAATAAAGGATGATGCATTATCATATCATTCCCCTTCTTGTAGTTATTCTTAGGTTGATGATGATGATGAGGTTTGTTCGCTTTTTCTTTAGCAAAATCATCTTCAATCCTAGTAGCCACAGAATAGACCTTTGAAAAGTGTCTAAACCAAGGTGACGTAGATGTTTGTTGTACTTTTCATGACAGTAGTCAATGAATTTTTGTACTAACTCGAGATCAGGAGGCCTTTGGGAAAGGTGGGCCGCCTTTTCTCGCCATCTACCATAGAAAGCAAGGAAACCTTCATCGTCGCCTTGCTTAAGCATCTCAAGTTCACGTAAAGTTGACTTAAACACTATGTTACTCTCATAATGGGTGATGAAAGCCGAAACTACATCTTCCCATGTTGCCTTGAATGTCGGATCTAGCCCATAGTACTACTCTCTCCAGTTGGGTCTAGGGATAAAGGGAAATTCAAAGCAAAAAGCTTAGGATCAACTCCCTTTAATTCCATAGTGCCAGTAAAACACATTAAATGATTTTGTGGATTATTGGTCACCTTAAATACTAGCAAGTCCGTAGCTACAAACTTTTTCGGTAAAGCAAGTCCTGGGGGAGGAGCAATTTTTTCCGCGTCAAAGTACTTGTTCCCCATTGAAGAACGAAGAACTAGCTTCTCCAACGACTTTTCTTTGATGAATAATTGTTCCATCTTTTCTTGTAAGGCTAAAGTTTCTGCTTTTTTCTTTTCAGCATTTTCTATTTTCTTAATTATTCTCTCCTCGGTCTCTTGAGCCTTTTCCTCTCTCAAACGAAGAATCTCTTGTTGAAGTTCTTCGATGGTTGGCATTGTTGTTGGACTAGGATTAGTATTCGAAGAAAAGAGGTTTGAAAGGGGTTGATCTTTGGGTGGTAAACGTAGAATGCGAGTTCCCGGAAGTCCTCTTTCCCAAGCTTGAAAACCGGCCCTAAAGGAGTACGAACGGATAAGTAAATTGATACTCTTATTTAAAAAACAAAAAAAAAAAAGAAAAAAGACGCAAAATATATTCAAACAGATAACATCGCCCTTAACACTTCTTAAATGAAGATATTGTTCGGAGGAGTCAATTTGTTTTTTGAGAAATAATCGGTTGCGCGCGGCTGTCGCGCGCAACAAAATCACTTGCGCAGGGAGGGGTCGCACAACTAATTGAGTTGCGCGTGCCACTTGCTCGTAGAATTTTTTTTAAAAATTCTAGCGTTTTTTTGTCATCTTTTTTTTATTCGATTTTTTAACTGTTTTTTTAAGCTATCCTTTGAATATGACGCTAAATCACGAAAAGACAACATCGTAATCGGGAACCTAGACTAAACTAAAAAGAGAAAAAAGAAGACTATTGTAGACACCCATTTGTATCTCCCCAAAACCAAACTCAGTGATGAGTACCTTTCACATCGAATCATAATCGAATGACGTGAAAGTGTGGAAAGACTAGTGTTGCGGATAGTTTTAATTCTTTTCCTTCTCTCTATTTTTGAAAATCTATTTTAAGAAAACAGCCAATCTTGTTTGTTTTGGTCCATAGCAAGGGTCCAATAAAAGTGTAGTTGGATGGGGTTTGAAAAGACCTTTCCAACGATATATTATAAGCCCAATTCCGATGAATAATGAGGAAGTTATGACCAAATTACTAAACTAGGCCCGGTTTAATCCTTATATGCGGCCCAATGATCTAAAGGAGGGCCTAATATGGATTTATCATTCCTAATGCAATTAGAATTGATTTTTGTCTTCTAGATTCTTCTAGAAGACTCTTTTTATTCCTAATTCAATTAGCATTGATAAATTGACTTTGGTTGACTTTTTGGAGTTTTATTCGGAATAAAAGAGAGTTTTTAAGGAAAATACAATTTGGCCCTTCTGTACGGCTAAATTTTATCAGAATTAAGAAAACGAGTGAAAATAATTGTTAGCGCCTGGCGCTAATGTTCAGCGTCTGGCGCTAATGTTCAGCGTCTGGCGCTAACCTATTTTATTCTCGTCGAAACTCTGATCTGTTTTTCTATCCGTTTGGCTGATTATTCATTATATATAGCCTCCTAAAACCTCCATTTTCAATCATCAACAATAATCAAATATCATATACTCTTTAGTTTTCTTATTCTCCGGCTTTTAAGAATTCTCTTCTCTCTCTAGCTTTCACTACAAAATTCCACATTCACAAGACCTAGAAGCCCCTAGCTAGCCAAGTTCGAAGTTGCCTTCGCCTAGACGTGAATGGTTTTAATTTCTGAGGGTTTGGTCCCAAATCTCTCTTTCAATTATTTAATTTAATTGTTTGTTTATTTTCCTTGAAGTTACTAGGCGTGTATTTTGTTGTTAGAAAGAGATACTAGGCATCTAAGTAAGTGCTTTAATTGATTTTATTGTTATTATGATGTAGAAATAATATCTAGGTTATTATTATTATGCCTATCGTCATGTTAGGGTGTTTTGATCTTCCTAGTATCATGTTTAGGGCAATTTCTAATATCAAATATGACAATCGTGTTTCCTGCGATGCTTCCTATTCTTTTCCTAATAATCAAGTTAGTATCATGTTAGGGCTAAATATTTAATCTTTGATGGTTAGTGATATGCTAGGGTTTGTTATTAATCTTGTTAGTATCATGCCTAGGATCTTGCTATTATTATGCTTTAACATGATTATGATTTTTATTATGATTATTATGTTGCTTGATTTTATAAGTTATTTCTTAATCACGCCTTTTATGCAAGTTTAAAGGGAATTGGTACTTGTAATTAGGGATTTCAATGGGGCGGGGCGGGGCGGATGTTGGCCTTTCCATCCCCATCCCCACCTAATATTTTCATCCCCATCCCCATCCCCATCCCCATCCCCGCGGCGGGTCCAATTTTCATCCCCATCCCCGCCCCACCGGGTACAACTCCAAAATCATCCCCGCCCCACCCCCTTATTGGATATCCATCCCCACTTAATCCCCACCAAAGACCCGCCTAATCCCCACCCAAGATCCACCTGATATCTGTATCTCAAATACACAATCTTACATAATTAATACAAATTATAAAATAAAACATTCTATACACATTTTTGTGTTATAATATAAGTGTCGTACAAAGTATTATAATTAATATTGTATTTCATGTAATTATTTTATAAATAGAATAAAAGTATGTAATTATGCTTTAAATCATATGTAGATGTGGATATGAGGTGGGGATGGGGTGGGTACGAAGTGGGGCGGGGCGGGGATGGGGCGGGTACAACTTAAAATCCACCCCCGCCCCATCATCCATGGCGGGTATGGTTTTTATCCCCATCCCCGCCCCACCACCCGCCAAACCGAGACCCATCCCCGCCCCATTGGGGCGGGGATGGGGCGGGTCTCCTACTTGACCTGCCCCATTGACATCCCTACTTGTAATCACGCTTAATAAGATAATTAATAATCTTGTTTTTGGTTAATTTGATTATAATTCAAGTGATAGCCAATAATAGTTTTGTTGTGCATTAATATTCAACCAACATAGATGAACAGGTTTAGGGTAAACCTATTCATTGCATGTTAGTCAGAAAGCGCACATGAATATGATCAGAATAAAGTAGAGGCCTATTATTAGGGCAAGCTCAATCTCTTTTATGTTGGATTTGTACCTTCATCCTCGAACTACTAGTCATGGTTCCAGACCTATTGGAGTTGACGATATCTTAGATCGTTAAGGGGTGTAACCTTCACCTCGTGAATGGTTTACAAGTTCCTAAAACTTGTTGACGACCTTTTGCTCTATCTTCTTTCCCTTTGGACGCCATCGTACTTTAGTGTATGATCACAGTGGGGTTCAAGCTAGGGGTAAAGCTTGAAATATTCCCTACAGTTTTTGGCGACTCCACTGAGGAGGATTTCTATTTTAATTCCTGAAATTTATTTCGGCAATGATTTAGAATGAGTGGATGAGACTCAAAAAGTTCTAGGTATTTCATGTGCGTAATTTTGATTACAATGGGGGGTAAGTCGGATAGTAATCCTCCAATTTAAACCACTTCATTAAACCCTATACTTGACTCCCAAAATATACACCTTCTTTTTGCCAAAAATATGCACTCCAATATGCACCCTATTTTTGCTTTTTTCTTTTTCTAAACCCGTAAAGTTAAAGTCAATTTGAGTCAAGTCATTAAACAAAAAATGGTTTAATTCCCAGTGCGTCGTCAAGAAAGGAAGGGCGTTTAATTAAAGACAGACCAATCGCACGGAAAAGGAAAGCTAAGACGATAATGGCAACTCAAGAGGAAGGTAATGAGCTCAGGAACCAATTGATTACTGTGACTAAGGCGTTAAAGGTTTTAATCCTCAAAATGGATGATCATGTGCAATAACATTAGATGGACCTCATGCAATAAAGTTTAAGCAAGTTGTCTAGTGACTATAAGTTTCAAGGAATTAGCTCACAAGGGGTCTCGGTGGACAAGGATCTTCTTTCGCAGAAGTTCAATTCCATTGACATCCCGAAATTCAAGCCAACTAACAACCATTACTTTCACCTAAGAGCCTTCGAAACAATAATGAGAATTAAGGGTATTGACAAGAAGGTGTTTCCCTCTTTGTTTTCTCTATCTTTAGAAACCATTTGCCAACAATGGTTCTTCTCTCTTGAGAAAAAAAAAGAACCTCTACTTGGGAGTCTATAGTAAACACTTTCATTGATAGGTACAAGTGCAACATTCAAGTTGAAACTGACTATAGGGAACTTGAAATCCTCAAGCAGAAGGAGAATGAAGGTTTCACTTCTTTCTTCAACAAATGGAGAGAAACCTTTGCTTAGATGATTGAAGTACCAAGTGAGAAAGAGTCTGTGAGGTTATTCATCGAGAACCTCCATGAGAAGTACTCCAAGCATCTTAAATACAAGAATAATCTTCATAACTTTAAGGCCATCTATGACATTGGAATTAATATTGAAGACGACCTAGCTAAGCTGAAAGCTGCTAACAGTAACTCTAATAGTGGCTGGAAAGGCAAGAAGAACGACAATCCTTCTTCTTCCAAAACCACCCACTCAAACAATGTTAGTACCTTTAACTTAAGTGAAGTCCTTGAAATGAATAATTAAGGACAAAAGAAACCATTTAGGAGGAACTTTACTACTATAGGTATGAGTTATGACACCGCATTTGACCGACTAAATGCAAAAGGTCTTATAACTCCTATTGGAAAATTTGGGGACCCGCTGGTACACAAGAGGACATCTAAATGGAACCCCAATGCACATTGCAAATATCACCAAGGTAGGGCCCATCTTACCAAAAATTGTTGGAAGCTTAAAGAAGCTATCCAAGATTTAATCGATAACCACAAACTGCCATTGCCTCCTGCCAGTAAGAAGCCGAGCATTGACAATGCGCCTCTCGCTCACTTCTTGGCCATCTCAGATGAAGAAAATTAGGTTGATCCCTCATCTCTCATCAAGCCTATTGAAGAAATCCATGTTATCGAAGAAGAGGAGGAGATCTTTTTCGATGCCATGGATGACTTTCCCGAACAAGCAAGTAAAGATGATGTACGGTTGCTTACATTGTCCATGTTGGAGGGATCATACTTGCTACACGAAGCTCTTGAAGTTGCGAAAAAACATTTAGAGGAGCTTTAGAAAAAGTGTGACAAGGTCCCATCCACGAAAAAGAAACCCTTCTCTCTACAAGTAATTAACAGACCCAAGAAGAGTAATAGAATCTATACTCCAATTGGGATTTCATACGCTAAAATGTTCAACATTCTCTCCGAGAGTGGCGAATTTAAACCTCTCAAACCGAGATCATTTGAATCGCTAAAAATGACATATAGGTTCTATTGTCAATATGATTAATCAGGGGGTCACACTATTGAAAACTGTTTTAAATTTAAAGATTTAATTCTGAAAATGATTGATGACAAAAAGCTAGTCCAAATTACACAAGAGGAAAACATGAGCATTAATGGGGTTTGTGAAAGGAATGGTGTCCTTTGAACAAGTGTATTATTCTGATAGTGGGTTCAGAATTATTAGAAAGCTAATATATTCAGTAAGATCAAGTTATTGGAATGCCTGGGTGGAGGCCGCTTCCGATCAGTAATAATAATGTATAATAAATATTACAGCTTAATCTTAACTAAACACTTCGGGTCACACCCAAGAAAATATACGAACATAATCGACGAATTAATTCGGAAGAAATTATTCGTCGCCCGAGTGTTAAATATTTAGACGTCGGAAATTCGAGCTCAGAGCGTCGAAACTGAGCGTCAGAAGTTGAGTAAAAAATAGTAAAAGACAAGACAAAAAAATTAGTAATAAATCCACAATGACTAACACACCCCTAGCATCAGAATCTCGAGTGCTAGAGGATTAGGCAAGCTAGCAGCTCGCACCATGTGCGAGGCTTGCTAGCAAGCCACGGTCAGCAGCCCGCAAGCATTGCGTGGCTTGTTGGCGTGCGCTACTGCTAACGGCTCGCACATGTGCGTGGCTTGCTAGCAGCACCTATCGGCAGCAGCAGCCCGCACATATGTGCGTGGGCGTGTTGGGACTAGAAGGTAGTAGCTAGCACGCGGGGCTAGGTTGGGCCGGGTGCTAGGGCCAAGTCATTGGGGAAGCATGTGAAGGAAGTGGGTTTGTGTGAGGACAAGTGGCACAAGGAGAGAAAGGAGTAGGGAGCAATTATGGTCCCCTCCTCTCCAAGTGGTCCTCACTTCTCTTTACATACAACAAAGACACTTGTTGGTTTATTACTTTCTTGCCTATTTAATTTATTTTAGCTTTAAATTAAATTATGGAATTTCGAGATCTTACATTGATGAGATTGAAATTCTCACTCTCACTTTTCTCTATAAATACCCATTTTGGGATTTGGAGAAAAGTGCTTGAGTGGGAGTTAGAAAGAGCATTGCATTTTGGCAAAAACTCTTAAACTCCATTAACACTTGGGTTTTGGTCGTACCTTGCTAACTTGAAGGTAGCGGACCTAAAAAGTCGGTGTTCGTCCTTTCTAGTGGATACCGTTGGAGGCTAGGTATTTTCGGAGCTAGAGCTTTCAACTACGAGCCCGTTTGTGAGGGCGAAGCACGCTTCAAAGGTATATTCCGATTTTCCCTTTCTCGTGTTTATTAGTTATGCTTTATAGTTTTATTAATTGCGAGTGGTTCTTTGGATCGGGGTTGCTTCAGTGGTGAGTCGGACTCACCAAACCCTAACAACGGTATCGGAGCCACGCTCGTTTATTTTTAAAATCATAATATTTTTGAAGGTGATTTTAATGGCTTAATTTTTCATGTTTAAGTTTTTAATTAAATTAGTAGCTCGTATTATCTATTTTGACCTCGTATTTAAGCTACCTTCAGCCCCAAACGCAGATTTCGACCCAAAAATTGTGAATTTTGGTGGAAAATGTGTTCTGGAAATGGATTTATCCTTTTAAGGCACGATTTTTAGCCAAAAAACGACTAGAAATGCTATTCTCGAGGGTTTTTTCGTTTTTACGAAAAATTGTATGTCTTTCTAACCCTGAAAATTAATTGCATATTTATGGTGGTTATGTAATTGGTTTAATAAATATTTTATATGCAATTTTAAACCTTTTTAGGCATGATTACTTGGTAGTAATTTGTGGTTGAATGCTTGATTTTATTTTTCACATAATTGCAAACTAATTGTATTAAGTGTGAAATTATTGTTCTTTGATTATGTGAAGTGATTGAAACTTTATATTACTAAATTCCATGAATTTTTGTTAAACTTTGTTGATTTAATCATTTTTAAGCTGATTGGAATCATAAAGTTTAAAACTTTGTGATAGAAAAATTGTTTATCTTCATATTGGAAGATATAATTTTTCAAGGATTCACAAGTATTAAAGTTGGAATCTTTATTGAATTTATGTTCATTTTTCCAACTCCTTCTTATTTTGTCAAAAACTCAAGGTTAATTTAAATTAATTAAATTAATAGTGAGTAATTGCCTATTATTTTTGTTGCACCAAGTTAAACCAATTTAATTAAAGAATGGTTCTTGGGAATTATTTTGGTTACATACACTTTAATAATTTTATTTAAGTTAGACTTGTTTAAATTTTTTATTTTTGCTCAAATGAATTAGTTCTAATATTAATTTAGAATTAATAATTATGTCACGCAAAATTGGGATAAAAATCCCAAGGCTATGGCACGCAAAACGAGGCAACACATCACTTGGCTAGCGGGACTGCATAGCAGCCCGCATGTGGCTGCCAAGGAAGCAGCCCCAAGCTTGCGCGCGAGCTGATGCGTGGCTGCTGCTTGCTGCTTGCATTATGGCGTGCCAGCTAGCACCAAGCAGCAGCACGACACAACAGCAGCAAGTTGATGTACGCGCCTGTGCGTGCTGCCTTGCGTGGCTGGTGCAAGCACGAGCACATGGTGCATCGCTTCGGACTTGGTGCATGCGTCGTGTAATTAGGGGTATGCGTAGACGTTGCTTCCAAAGCAATGTAGTGCAATAAATTCGTTCAACATGGCCATCAAGGGCCACATTATTAATGTGTGAAAGTTCGCTGATGTGGGCGGTGTAATGCTAAGCGACATCGGGCCCACTCCCACGTTCATTGAGCATCAAACGGTTTTGCGAAATGTGAGCACTCCATGTCTTATTGCTAGGTACTTAAGCACTTTGGACTACATATTTTTGCTTAAAAATTGTCGTTTTAATTATTTTATTAATCTAATTTGTTTTTAATTATTTTAATAAATTTTGGAGGCTAGGCCTCCGTTTTGAACGACATTGGCAAAATTTACTTTGACAAATTTTGAGAATTACCGGCTTAATTAATTGGATTAAATAAGTAGGATGCGGAATTTAGTGGGAGTTTCCAATGTTAGTTGCGCTTATTTACAAAACCGGTTAAAACAATTTTGACTAGTTTTAATTAGGCGTGTTAATTGGATTAACCACTTAGATTAGTCACTAGTTCACTAGTGGTTATGCATTGTTACTTGTTTATCGTTGTAAAATGCAAGGGCCATTCACAAATAGTAAATGGATGAATGGAATGTATATTCTCTCACAAGTTTTATGAAATGGCAACTAGTGGTGCCCGATTAGGATAGAAAATACAAACTGCGATCTGTGTAGTATTTTTGTAAATCTAAATACGGTTCGCGTACCGTTGAGTATTTTTGTACCTTAATATTTAGATTAGTCCTAATCGTAGATACTAGTAGTTGCATTTAATTATGGACAAGTCTTGAAGATGGAGGTTGTTGGAAGACGTAGCCATGAAAGTTGCAATGAATACCTTTTGAATATATATATATATATATATATATATATGCATAAATATATATATATATATATATGTATATATATATATATATACATATATATATATATATATATGTATATACATACATATATGTATATATATGTATATACATATATATATACATATATGTATGTATATACATATATATACATATATATATATGTATGTATATATATGTATATATATATATATACATATATGTATGTATATACATATATATACATACATACATACATACATACATACATACATACATACATACATACATATATATATATGAATTATATGTTAGATGCATGTTTCGGATTTTGAATGTTGTGATGATTAATTAAGTTCACTTAAATCAACCAACATAGAAACCCTAGGTCCCTAAATATTGAGTAAAAAACTTGTCATTCAAAAACAACACTTACAAACCGAACGAGGGTAGTGGTGGGCTACGCCAAAGCGAGGCATCACTACCTCTACTAAGAGCGTAAGGCATATCGCGTATGCAAATTGGTTTTGGTTGTACTCAACGATATGAGTGATGGAGTCCTAACTTGTCGTGGAAAAGTGAATAAATTGTTGAGAGAGCATTAGCGACGATTTATTCAACCTAGAGTGGCTTGGAGCCATTAGCAAAGCGTTGCTTACCTTAGGAGATTGAGTGTTAAGACAAGCCAAAGAATGCTTAACCACTCTTTGTTTCTTCGGATCTTGGAATCGACTTATTCTCACCAAATTGGGGACAACTTTAAATGTGTGAATAAGACGTTTTAAATAAGTTTGATTAAAAATGCATGAATTCAATCTTATTTAAAATTCATGAATGGTTTTACATTTCAAAATTATTTCAAATGTAGAATCATGTCTTCAACTATCGACGACAATCTTATGTTCCCAGAACTTCCCGAGAAGTTATCATTTAGCTTGAATTTGGTAAACTTCAAGGAATGGGAAGAGGAAATCCGTTTGACCCTCCATAATTGCTACCTAGAGCATATCGTGGATATGCCCATCCCGAGTTTCTACTCAAAAGGGATTATAAGCGATATGGCTCATGAGGAGTGGAGTTATGATTGAAAGAGAGTCTCTCGACTCATGGAAAACTCCATACCGGAACAGTGGAAGAAGAAATTCTCCAACTACCTTCCGGATGTACTTCTCAAGGCTCTAGAACATGTGGACAATTTGAGGGTAACAAAGAGCGATAAGGGCAACTATGATGGACTCGTGGAAGAAGTGACTAGGTTATTGTGTAACATGAGGATCAAGCCACCGCAAGATGGATTTCTTAGAAAATAAAGGCAAGAAGTATGGGCTAGGGTCTATAGTGCAAGACTTAGACCCGGGATGCCACTTCAAACCCATGTGCAAACGATGACAAGTTTATTTAATTATCTGAACTGATTGGTAAACTGGTGGAGGATGAGCAAGCGGCTCATATGCTTTTAAGCTCACTTCACTCGGGATACGTTGCAATTAAGATGCGACTTACCAACAATCGGAACAAACTGTCCTACAAGGAAGTTGTCCAAGAGCTCTAGAAAACCTATTCTTGCAAGGCGGCTACGTTTGCTATAAGGCTCAAGAAAAAGGAGTTCAAAACCAAGGCAAAGATGCGCTGCTTCTATTGTAGTAAGCAAGGACACTACAAAAGAGAATGCAGCGAGTATCTTGAAGATGAGGCAAGAGGAAAAATAGCCTCAATCTAAGGTATCATCCACACACTTGAAAATAAGCAATTTATAAGGTATTAGATACCGGAAAATTGACTCATTTTATGCTCTTATTTCAGGAACAAAATGAGCGGTGTTTTTCAAGTGGTCATGAGTACACAAGTGGAAGAAGAAGTAAATCTTTCCAAAGAAAGCTTGTAATCTCACGTATTTTGTCTAAATTCTAAAACTTGTTAAGTTTTATCTACCATACTTTTATCTTGCGACGTTGGACGTCATTTTAAACCTTGATCACAAGACCTTTTGTATAAATGTCTTGTTTATATTTATGGAAATTACACCTTTTGTGTGTTTAGACAATATTGTTTATGATAAAAGGCTAAGACCATGGAGTCAAACCAAACTTACTTGTGGCGTTGTTGTCTTGGCCACATTAACATCAAACGCATCAAGAGACTTCTACAAGAAGGTGTTCTTGACTCTTTCGATTTAGAATCGTTTGAGAACTGCGAGGGATGTTTAATAGGCAAGATGATTAAGCAGCCATTCTCCAAGCTGGGAGAAAGGGCAGGAGACTTATTAGGTCTAATACACACTTATGTATGTGGACCAATGAGCTCAACCACAAGAAATGGACACCGATATTTTATCACCTTCACAGATGACTATAGTAGATATGGTTATGTCTACCTAATGTCGCATAAATCTGAATCGTTTGAAAAGTTCAAAGAATTTCATAGTGAAGTTGAAAATTAGCTTGGAAAGAAAATCAAAGCCCTTCGATCGGATCGAGGTGGTGAATACTTGAGCCAAGAATTCGATGACCATCTGAAAGAAACTGGTATACTTTCAGAATTGACACCTCCAGGAACTTCACAATGGAACGGAGTATCCAAAAGAAGAAATCGGACCTTTTTAGACATGGTACAATCAATAATGGGTCTTGGTGATCCTCCTATCTCTTTTGGGGGACACGCACTTCTAATTGCGGCACTAACACTAATCTGTGCACCATCAAAAGCTGTAGAAAAGACTCCATATGAATTATGGACAAAGAAACCTCCTAGGTTGTATTTTCTAAAGATATGGGGATGCGAAACATATGTCAAGAAATTGATTTCCGACAAACTTCATCCCAAATCTAACAAGGTTTACTTTGTGGGCTACCCAAAAGAAACCAAAGGGTATTACTTCTACAATAAATCGGAGAACAAAGTGTTTGTTGCTCGCGATGGTGTTTTTTTAGAGAAGGAACACCTTTCCAAAATGACAAGTGGGAGGAAAATAAAACGCAACGAAGTTCGTGAGGATGAGCAACAAAATCAGAATGATAGTCAAAGTGCTCAAACAACATTTATCGACGCAGGTCAAAATGATCAAAATGTGCAAAGTCAAACCGACAATGCAAACGCTCAATCCATTACCCTACTTAGGTCTCAGAGGCCGAGATCTCAACCTAATAGATAGCTTGGTTTAGTATTAATCGAGATCTCAGACGACGTCCCGATTATGGATGGAGATGAACTGGCAACCTACAAGCAAGCGATGGCAAGCACCGACTCTGCTAAATGGAATGAGGCCATGAGATCTGAAATGGATTCTGATTAGGGGATTTTTATCCACCAATCACCGTATGACAAGTGGACCAACCAGGTTCCGCCACGTGTCCTTCACGAAGGCCAATAGGAGCCTGTCACGTGTCAATCACAGATACGTCCTCTACAGACCAATCGAGGCACGCCACGTGTCCACCCATGCCAAATGGGAAAACCGGCCAACAAGGCCCAATCCTGTCTAGAGGCCCGGTCAGCCCTAGGTTTACCGTAAACCTAGAGAGTGGCACGCTTCTCAAGGCTATAAATACTTAATTAATCCTCATTAGTCAAGCAATCAAGAAATCAAGAGAAGAACAGAAACATTACGGAACACTAATAACCGGCTAATCTCGCTAACGACGCAGATTACCAACATTAAACACTCTCACCTAGAGAGATCTTATTACTTTAATTTCCGTATTAATTACTCCTTAATCAGGTACTAACTTGACCGTTGGAGGCGCCGTCTGTGGGGAGAGTACTTCAGAGATGGCATCCAAGTCTGTACCGACTCCTGAAGAGAGGCGTCCCCTAGACGACCCTCAAGTTCAGTCGGACCATGATACCGAAAGTGAATTTGAAGTGGAAACTCATACAGCTCCAGACGGGACCCTAAGGGCCCGACGTACCCGTCATACCGAAAGGAGGGAACGGGAGCATCTTCAAACAGGAAGCGAGCCAGCAGGCGCACCGCCTGCTCGGCAACAGCCGACTGATGGGTCTGCTCCCATCACAAGGAACGAACTCATGACCTTCATGAGGGACTTCAAGGGAGAAATTCAAGAGTTGATCAACAAAAAGCCGCCTGCTTCAGTCAAAGAGCAGTCGGCCAAAAAACCTTCCACTTCACTGAAGAGGAAGCCAGTTCAAGGGCGAGAGGCGACTCCTCATCCTAAATCCAAGAAGCGGGAGCCACTTGCTCTTGATTTCACAAAATTCCGTTATCCTACGGGAAATAGGAAACCGGTTCGTCATATTCAGGCGGACGGGTCAAAGCAAACGTTCACAGATGCTCGGCTACTGCTAGAGCAGAAGAAGAGTGACCGATTGTCAGAGTCGGCTTCTACTTCAAATTTTCAAGACAGTTTGCGAAATGCCTCGATGAGGCATACTCAGTCGTACCATGAGAGTCAGTCAGGCGGCACCTCCCGTCAGTCCGGCTTTCATAGTGCCCAGGCGGTACCAAACTTACCATTTGTGCCGCAACAACAGTATTTTATGCAGCCACCTCCATTTGGTGGACCTGCAGCAAAAAACGTCCAACCTATGGACTGGCAGCTACGGCTGCTTAGACTTGGTGAACAACCGTCGGCCTTCTCCAAGGAAATTACTGAAGCCGCTCAGCCGGCCAAAGTAAAAAATGTACTAGTAGGCGCCTATGACGGCACTACTAATCCAGAAGACCATCTGATGGCATTCACCAACCTGATGTACCTTCAAGGGTTGGATGATCCCACTTGGTGCAAGTGTTTCCCAGTGACTCTCAAGGGAATCGCACAGCAATGGTTCGGCAACCTGCCGACTGGTTGTGTAAACAGCTTCAGGACGCTTGCTTACTTATTTGCCTCCAACTTCGCCATGAACATCCCTGCGAAGAAAACGACCCTTGATTTGGGAACAATTCAGCAGGACGAGAAGGAGGGGCTTCGTTCTTACATCAGGCGGTTCAACCTGATGAGAATACAGATTCAAGGGTTACTGGATGAGGTAGCTTATACTGACTTTTTTAGAGGTCTCAAAGACGGGTCTACCTTCAAATTTGATTTAGTTCGAAAAAGGGTGGCGACTCTTCAAGAGGCCTTGATTGAAGCAGAAGCCTATATACAGGCGACTGATCTGTGTACGATAAAACAGTCGGACGGGAAAAGGTTCGACAAAAGAGAAGGACGACAGAAACAGTCGTCTAACAAAGATGAGAAAAGAAAAGAGGTCTGGGCGGTTGATTCCTCTAAACAGCCGGCCCAGAAAAAGAAAAAAGAATTCAAACCATACTCCCCAAAGTATGTGTTTAACAAGGATAACCAGTTTATCCTAAAAGAAATAAAGGGACGGTTCTCAATTGAGAAGCCGGTCCCCATGAAGGGTTCTGCAAACAACCGGAACCAAGACAAAATCTGTGCTTATCATGATGACGTTGGTCATCACACCAATGACTACATCAGTCTCATGCGGTACCTAGACCGCTTGGCTGAGCAAGGTGATCTTGACACTTATGTCAAGAAATCTACGGGGAACACTTCCTCAAAAAAGCAGTCGGCCAAAAAGAATCAACAGGCCGACAGTTCCGATACAGATGATGTAGTCGTCTACACCATTGCAGGCGGCTTCTCAGGAGGCGGCCCCACTATTAGGGGCAACAAAGATAATATAAGGCGGTTAGATGTAAATTCCGTTCACCAAGAACGGCCGTCCAAATATACATTTCCTGAGATTGTCATCACTGAAGAGGATCTAGGAGGGGTAAGGGGGCCGCATGACGACCCTCTCGTTATTGAATGTAAAGTGGCCAACCAGAGAGTTGGCCGAATCCTCATAGATACCGGGAGCTCCTCGGATCTCATCAGCAGCAAATGTCTGTCAAAACTGAAATATCAGACGGACTGCATACATCCGGCCTCCCACCCTTTAATAGGGTTTGGAGGAGGAGTCGTCCACCCACTGGGACGAGTAGATTTGCCCATTCGCCTTGGCGAAAAAGGGGAAGGACGACACATGGTAGTCCGGTTCCTAGTAGTAGAGGAACTCTCGGCCTACAACATGATTCTGGGTCGACCAACCCTGAATAATTCCAAGGCTGTTATAATCCCGTCTCTTATGCTGCTTAAGTTTGAGAGGGATAATGGAACAGTCGGCTCCCTAAGGGGAGATCAGAGGATGGCCCGAGAGTGCTATCTCTCGGATGTCAAGCCCATTGTTATGGCCACTGGGTCAAGTGGAGAAAAAACAGACCTTGACAATGTCAAGGAGAGTGCGCCTGTTCAAGAAACAGGCGACAAAAAGAGAAAGGCGTCCCAGACAGAGTCCGCAAGAAAAGCAAGAAAATAGCAATCATTGGCAGAGGAGCGGCCGGATGAGTTCCGCCCTCAGCCGGCTGGTGAGCATGCGGACCTGATCTTAGACGATTCACGTCCTGACCGAACAGTCAAAGTTGGGACGACTGCTCTGAGAAACCTTGGTGACGACTTTCACAATCTATTGAAAGAATACAAGGACATCTTTGCATTTGAAGTCCATGAAATGCCAGGCATTAGTCCTGATCTGGCAGTACATAAACTCGCTGTGGATCCGAAAAAGAAGCTGGTACGGCAAAAGAAGCGGAACCATGGCGAAGAAAGAAGTCAGGCGGCAGCCGCCGAAGTTAAAAAATTACTTGATGCAGGGTTCATTCGGCAATGTTACTTCCCAGACTGGGTTGCAAATGTGGTGCTTGTTAAAAAGCCGAATGGCACCTGGCGAATGTGTGTAGACTACACAGACTTAAACAAGGCATGCCCCAAAGACAGTTACCCTCTGCCTAAAATTGATAACCTGGTCGACTCAACAGCCGGCCATGCCTTGATGAGTTTTATGGACGCCTATTCTGGTTTCCATCAAATTCCTTTATGGAAGAAAGATCAGGAGAAGACGGCCTTCGTCACTGATCAGGGGTTATACTGTTACACGGTCATGCCGTTTGGTCTTAAGAATGCCCCGGCTACCTTCCAACGAATGATAAACACAGTGTTCTTTGATCAGATTGGGAGAAACGTCGAGGCATATATTGATGATATGATTGTCAAGACTAAACTTCAGAAAGATCATCTGACAGACCTCCGAGAAACTTTCGCCACACTCAGGCGGCACCATGTCATGCTCAATCCCAAGAAATGTGTATTTGGAGTTGAGTCTGGGAAATTTCTCGGATTCCTTATCAATCAGAGAGGAATAGAGGCGAACCCTGAGAAGGTGCAGGCGGTCATTGACATGCAGTCGCCTCGTACCATCCGAGAGGTTCAGAAGTTAACAGGTTGTCTGGCGGCCTTGGGGAGATTCCTAAGCCGATCAGGCGACAAATGCCTATACTTTTTCCAGGCAATTAAGAAAAAGGCAAGGTTTGAATGGGGGCCGGATGCTGAGGCCGCCTTCAAGAAATTGAAAGTTCACTTGCATTCCTTGCCGAGGCTGGTCAGCCCTTTGCCCAAAGAGGATCTCTACATGTACCTGGCCGTCTCTGATCATGCGTTAAGCGCTGTGCTCCTTGCTGAAAGGGACGGCTGTCAGCTCCCGGTCTACTTTGTCAGTCACGTACTGAAAAATGCCGAGTTGAGGTATCCCCTAGTGGAGAAATTTGGTCTTGCACTCTTCATGGCTGTTAAAAAATAGAAGCCCTACTTTTTGGCACATGCAGTCGTCGTGTATACCGACCAACCAATCAAGCGGCCCCTTACCATCATGGAGTCGTCAAGACGAATGATAAAATGGGCCATAGAAATACAGAGCCTCGAAGTTACTTTCGAGCCTAGAAAAGCAGTGAAGGGGCAAGCCTTTGCTGACTTTATTGTAGAGATGACTCGTCCTCCTGACTCTCAAGTTCCCGACCAAGTCTGGAAGGTATATGTGGACGGAAGCTCTACTTCAAATGGTTGTGGAGCAGGCGTCGTATGTCAATCTCCAGAGGGCGACAGGTTCGAGTATGCTCTACGCTTCAGTTTTCAGGCTTCAAACAATGAGGCAGAATATGAAGCTTTACTAGCCGGGATCCGCATGTGCAAGGCGGCAGGGGCAAGAAAAATAGACGCCTGTTCTGATTCACAATTGATAGTGAGTCAGTACAATGGCGAATACGAAGCAACCCATCCGGCCATGATCAAGTATTTACAGGCGGTCCGACAAGCAGTCGGCTCCCTTGAGGATTTCCATCTGATCCAAGTGCCGAGATCAGAAAACAACCAGGCAGATGCACTGTCAAAATTAGCATCATCCGCCTCCTCCGATACTCCTCGAACTGTTTTTTGGGAAGTAATGGAGAAGAGAAGCATCGAGGAAAACCCTATTGGAATCCTAGACAGAAGCTCAACCTGGATGGATTCAATCAGGGCATATCTGACAAACGGTACACTGCCGGATGATCCTCAACAGGCGGCAGCACTGAAAAAACGAGCCTCCTGTTTTGAAATGATACAGGGAGAACTTCACAAGAGGGGGTACCTTCAACCCTTCTTAAAGTGTGTTACTCCTGAAAAGGGACGAGAGATACTAGATGATCTTCACTCTGGTTACTGTGCTTCTCATATAGGTGGTAGGATGCTTGCTCAAAGGGCAAGGCGGCAGGGTTACTTTTGGCCTACTTTGGAAGCAGATGCAATGGAGATGGTGAAAAAATGTGACAAGTGCCAAAGGTTTGGAAAATTAATTCACCGTCCGGCTACTGACCTCACTACCATTCACAGCCCACTACCGTTTGCTAAGTGGGGCATGGACATTCTGGGTCCATATACGCCTGCTACAGGCGGCAGAAGGTATATACTTGTTGCCGTTGACTACTTCACTAAATGGGTAGAGGCGGAGGCTGTAAAGGGAATCAAGACGAAAGATGTAGTTTCATTCATTTGGAAAAACGTCATCACTCGGTTCGGGGTTCCCATGTCCATGGTTTTTGATAATGGTCCCCAATTTGAGACGCCTGTTCTCAAAAGATGGTTGGGAGACCAAGGAATTGCACACTACTTTGCATCTGTCGGCCGTCCACAAGCAAACGGCCAGGTAGAAGCCTTTAATAAAATCATCTCAGACGGTCTCAAGAAAAAGATTGAACGAGCAGGCGGCCTATGGGCGGATGAACTACCACATGTTCTCTGGGCCATTAGGACGACTGAAAAAGGGGCGACTGGAGAAACTCCATTCCTCCTAACTTATGGTGCGGAAGCTGTTCTTCCAATAGAACACTACGAGCCGACTCTTCGAGTAATGCTATATGACGAAGAGGCAAACTGGGAAGCCATGCGCCTGGCATTAGACTCACTTCCTGAAAAGAGGGGCAATGCTGTTTTGCGCCATGAGATCTATCGCCTGAGAATGACTAGATCATACAACAAAAAAGTACACAGGCGTCCACTCAAAGTAGGGGACTTTGTACTTAGAAAAATGGAAGCAGTTGGTAGGGCTAATGAGTCTGGCAAACTAACTCCCAACTGGGAAGGACCCTACCGAATCTATGAGGAAGTCAGGGACGGTACCTACCGTCTGGAAACACCAGACGGACAACCGTTGCCTCGAACTTGGAATGTAGATAACCTTAAAAAATATTTCTTCTGAAAGATGTAAAGTAAAGAGCTACTTAATAAAGTTTGCACTTACTATTCAATTTTGTATTACGAGGGGCATGCCGTCTGTACCTTTACAGTCGGCTACTCTCCATTGAGTTTTTTCACTCTATCTTCAGAGGGGCATGCCGTCTGTTCCTTTACAGTCGGCTACTCTCCATTGAGTATTTTACTCACAATACTTAGCTAAAAAGATTAGGGCCTGGCCGACCCTGTGCCTAACAGGCGGCTACCCTTCTTTTACTTAGCACCTACGTTCACCAAGAACTTACCAAGGCCACCGGCCGAATGATCAGACCAGGCGCCAAGCCACCTGATCAAATCTACAAAACTAATACGACCTGTCCCAACATCATAGCAGGCGTCCGACGGCATCCCTCCGGATGAAATTCGTCGCAGAGAGCAGCTCCCTTTTGGGTGGAACATTGTTCTATAAACTAATTACACGGCACCTATACGACTGTCCCCAAGGGCAACCACGTAGCCGTTTTTGAGACAAGGATAACTCTATCACTAACCAAACCAGTGGTAGCAGTTGAAATCTGAGTCAGATGACCGCCTGTATTACTTGGGATAAATGCAGGGGGTACCTATTGAGTTAATAGCCAACAAACATTGACGAATCAAGGGGTCTAGCCGGCCTACGCCGCCTGGTACCTCTACTACTTAATCTAGATTGTGACGAAGACTAAGTAACTTCTATGTTAACTTAATAGTCACTCAAACTTAGTATGGAGCCTAAAAGGTATGAGTCGTCCGCCTGTTTTAAATAAACAGGGGCTCTCAACCACTACTCTTGCTAGGTTAACAAATTACGAGTTAAAAGCCAACATTGGCAATAAAAGGAAACAACCGGTACCCACCGCTTGTTATCTTACATAATTCCTTGGCGACTAGGTAATACTATTTACTTGGTCAGACCGATTGAATAAATAGTTCGAATACCGATTGACTAAATGGTCGACTGATCGTCTATCCTGGAAACAGACAACCAGTCGTCCAGAGGCATAGGCGGCGTACTTACTATTTGTACCTGTCTGCAACGTTCGGCCATACACAACAGTCGGTCTAGTGAACAATGGGATATTAGATATGGAATACTTAGACAAATTTGAATCAAAACAAAAAGTTGATTAAAAATAAGCTGGTCATTAAAGACCAGCAGAATATTCAAAGCCCCGGCCCCCTGGCCGGGTAAATACAAAGCAAACGGCACGCAGGCCGTGGAAAAAATACATTAAGCTTAAGAAGGGGGCAGTTCAGTATTAGCAGCTGCCGCCTGGTCAGCACTCTTCTTGCTGGACTCGGCTTCAGCTGCATCCTTTTTTGATGCCTTACCCCCAAGTGGCACAAGCGCCACAACCGGCTCTTCCTCCTCCTCCAACGTATCTACCAACGCCTCTTCTTCAGCAGCCGCCAGGATCTCTCGATTATATATTTCCGAACACTGGCGGTACGTTCTTTCCCATGAGGCAAAGTCGGCACTGGGGAACAGGCGGCCCCAGGTCATGCGCTGGATTTGAGCGGAGTCTTCCACCATCTCCCGAACGAGCTCTTTCTTCTCTTGCTCGGCCTTTTCCGAGAGCTCTTGGGTAAGACTCTTCTCTTGGCTCACCAGGCGTTCTTTTACGTTGGCCAAGGATTTCTCCATGGCTTCGTAAGAGTGCATTTTTTGGCGAAGAGGTTTCAGCTCGGCCTTAAGATTTGTGACGGTCGCCTCCAGCTCGTCATTCTTCTTCTGGGCCGCCTCTAACTGAGGCCGAACAGCGACGGTAGCCTGCGCCTGATAATAAAGAATATCAATGGTCAGTACTTCATTTTGGGCAATTTGAAACATTGCCTTATCACAGTTGGAGGCGGCCATAGCTTTTGCGGCCTTTACCTCTTTGTTTTTCCGATCAATCGGCTTGCGAAGGCTGTTGACTCGGAGCAGGGCCTAAGTACAAAAAAAAAAAAAAAAAAAAACAGGCGTCAGTTTCCAAACAAAAAAGATAACAGGCGTCCTGGAACTCAAATACTCAAAAATATGCTGAGTATACCTCAGCAAGGACCCCTGAAATCCCATCAAGGTCAAGGGTGCTGGCACCCCTGACCGCCTCCCTTTCAGATGGAGGAACTACTTTGACCATGGACTTGGCTACCTCAACCAAGTCAAGCCCCTGAGGGCCGGCTGCATCAAGCGTAAAAAAAAGGCAAGTTAGACCTAGTCAAGAAGGAAGCAAGTGTGAAAGTTTTTACAAGTGATTGTCCATACTTCTAGGCGGCCCCGCCGGGGTTTTAGAAGAAGTGGCCGGCTGCTTCTCAGCCGCCACTGTTTTCCTGGAAGACCTAGGAGAGTTTGCAACAGTTGTCCTCCGGGCCTTGGGGTCCGGCTGTTGCGAGGAAGAAGCTCTTGGAGTGCCAGACTGAAAACAGAAAGAGTTAGTATATGCATAAGACAACTCCTAAAAGAGGAAGAGTTTTCGAAGCCTACCAAGGGTGCCCCCTTGTTGGGGGAGTCGGCATAAGACTGTTGCATGAGAGAGGCCCGCAACATGGCCTCCGCAGTCTTGGATGCTGTTATTTTACTCATGGCGTCAGCTGCAAAAAATAAACAGCAAAGTTAGTAAAGATCCCAAGTAAACAAGGCGTGAAAAAAAAAACAGAGTATTTGTCAGGCCGGCTACCTCTTGAGCACCGACTGCTGAGGCCACAGGCGGCCAAAAAGTACTCGTCATAGAGCCACTTGAAGCTCGGGACGCAGTTTAGGGGTACTTGCTCTCGTACCCCTGAATTAGGGTTCACCCTAATCTCTACTTTGAAGAGTCCTTTGTCTAGGATCTCTCTTTTAGCCTTTGGGGGAACAGGCGGCATGCTGCGGCCGCCTGCGAGAAGAGGCGGATCCCTATTCCACTTGTTAAAACGTTGGTTCAGCTCTGTGTCTGAACCCTCAATGATAAGGAAGGTGTTCCGCCAATCCTTCCATTTGTTCGCTTTACCTCTCGTCATGAGGTAACCCCTATGGCTTGTTAATTGATACCAGCCGGTACCTCCCGACTTAGGGGTCCGGCTGAGATAGTTCATATGGGCGAAAGCCTCAAAGCTTGGCTCCACCCCGTACATTTCGCACCCGGCCACATAGCCGAGTACGTTTACCCAAGAGTTGGGGGCTAACTGCCATAACCCCAAATCATACCCATCTAAAATCCGATGAACAGCCGAATGTAATGGGAAGCGCAGTCCAGCTTTGATGGCCGCCACATAGCAGCCAAAGCAGCCGTCATCATAGCTGGTACCAGCCGGCCAGACGACAGTGTCTTCTGGATCCGGCACGAACAGTAAAAATTCCGGGCCCATTCTGTGGTTAGCAATAAAGCTCGCCACTTTGTCTTGCATGGTTGCGATCCGGCCCCGGGGTACCATGCAGTAGTAGGGGGCGTTTTCCTCTCTGTAAGAGGCGGACGGCTCCGCCCAATTGTCCCCCTTCTCAACTACATGAGAAAGTCTCGCCTCTTGTAGGCGGCTATGTCTTTCTTCTGAGCCTGGAGAACTGTGGCCAGAAGAGCTGGACTCGGACTCGTCCTCTGACGAGTCCGAAGAGGACGACTCCTCCCCTCTCCCAGAGGGGCCCGCCTCCTCTCCCTTAGAAGGAGCAGGAGGAAAATTAGACATGTCAACGGTAAGATGGGAAGGAACCACCTTGGCCCCTCTCTCAGAACTGTCGGCTTGGCAGCCGCCTCGTTTCAATTCTACATCTGGCGCCTGGTCAGATGTTTCACTAATGAGCACCCTTTGGGAGGAGCCGTCTGAGTTTGATATCATAGCAGTCTTTTTTGTTCTGGCCATCACGTTCTGCATAGACACAGATACAGTCGGACTTTGTATAAAGGGCAAAGATGGGTCTAGAAAAGGGCAGGCGGCACTCCTAGTCCTAGATTCAGCCGTCCCCGGTGACCGGCTGATCACTAACTTAGGTCGTGTCGTGTGCTTTCGTGGTGCCATTTCAAAAAATAAAAAGAAAATTAAGAGTAAGAGAACTGAGTTACCTGAACGAGTGACGGTTGATGAAGTTCTGGAAGTCCGGTGCAGTCGGCTTGTCAGAACAGGCGGTAGGCAGAAAAGGTCCGAAATGTCAGAGCAAGTTCAGGGGTCCGAATGTTCTCGCAAAGTTCTCAAATATGAAAATGACCGAAGTCAGCACTTCCTTTTATAGGCAAAGTGAGAAGGCGAAGGGTCGCTTCCAAATTCAAAATTTGGGCAGGAAAATCTCTCGGCCGTTTGCAAGGTGACACCTGTAGCAGGCCGTCGCCTGTCACCATGCGACACCTGTCACAGGCGACACGTGACCAGTCACGTGCCACCTGTGAGGGGCAAATGATTAGGGGATTTTTATCCACCAATCACCGTCTGACAAGTGGACCAACCAGGTTCCGCCACGTGTCCTTCACGAAGGCCAATAGGAGCCTGTCACGTGTCAATCACAGATACGTCCTCTACGGACCAATCGAGGCACGCCACGTGTCCACCCATGCCAAATGGGAAAACCGGCCAACAAGGCCCAATCCTGTCTAGAGGCCCGGTCAGCCCTAGGTTTACCCTAAACCTAGAGAGTGGCACGCTTCTCAAGGCTATAAATACTTAATTAATCCTCATTAGTCAAGCAATCAAGAAATCAAGAGAAGAACAGAAACATTACGGAACACTAATAACCGGCTAATCTCGCTAACGACGCAGATTACCAACATTAAACACTCTCACCTAAAGAGATCTTATTACTTTAATTTCCGTATTAATTACTCCTTAATCAGGTACTAACTTGACCGTTGGAGGCGGAGCTCTCAGGAGTCTCCGTTATTTTGCAGGTACAGGCGTCCGGTTCCAGTCTCGGAATTGTAACTCTCCCGCAGGACATCAGAAAACCCCGAAACAGATTCCATGTTTGAAAATCAATTCTGGGGCTTGGTTGACTTACCCGAAGGTTATACACCTATCAGATGTAAGTGGATTTTCAAGATGAAAACCGATAAAGATGGAAATGTATTCATTTACAAAGCTAGATTGGTGGAAAAAGGTTATAGACAAGTTCATGGTATTGATTAAGATGAAACCTTTTCACTAGTCGCAATACTTAAATACGTTCGGATCCTCCTAGCAATTGCTGCATATTGTAACTATGAAATATGGCAGATGGACGTCAAAACCGCCTTCTTAAATGGTATTTTTGAAGAAACTGCGTACATGACACAACCTAAAGGTTTCGTCAACCAAAACAATGCTGGGAAGGTCTAGCTGTAAGCTTAAGAAGTCCATTAATGGACTAAAGCAAGCTAGCAGAAGTTGGAATCCGCGATTTGATGAAGCCATCGGTAAGTTTGGTTTTATCAAGAATCCAGATGAATCTTTTGTTTACAAGAAGGTCAGTGGGAGTGACATCGCCTTCTTAGTCTTATATGTCGATGACATATTGCTCATTGGAAATACCATTCCATTGTTTGAGTCTGTAAAGGCCTTGCTTGGAAAATTTTTCTCAATGAAAGACTTAGGAGAGGCTCAGTACATACTAGACATCAAAATCTATAGGGATAGATCAAAAAGGATGATTAGATTGGATCAAAGTACATATATTGATAAGGTACTTGCTCGATTTGGCATGGAGGGGGCCAAGAGAGGTCACCTGCCAATGTCACATGGCATAACCTTGAGCAAGAAGTAGTGTCCACAAACACCTGATGATCGGGAAAGAATGAATCTGATTCCATATGCTTCGCCTATTGGATCGATAATGTATGCCATGATATGTACTAGGCCAGATGTATCGTATGCCTTGAGTGCTACGAGCCATTACCAATTAGATCCAGGAGAGGCCTATTGGACTACGGCCAAGAATATCCTAAAGTACCTGAAAAGGAATAAGGATAAATTCCTGGTATATAGTGGTTTAGAGGAATTAGTTGTTGAAGGTTATACCGACGCGAGCTTCCAGACAGACAGAGACGATTTCAAATAACAATCTAAATATGTGTTCTGTTTAAATAGAGGAGAGTTCAGTTGGAAGAGTGCCAAGCAGAGTACAATAGCAGATTCTACAACTAAAGCCGAGTACTTAGCAGTTGCTGAAGAAGGTAAGGAGGCTATTTGGATTTGTAAGTTCATTGGTGAACTTGATGTTGTACCCTCCATAAAGGGTCCAATAGCCCTCTATTGTGACAACAATGGAGCTATTGCTCAGGCCAGAGAGCCAAGGGAACATCAGAAAGTCAAACATGTCAAACGGCGGTTTCACATGATTCTTGAATGGAACTCAGAAGGTGAAATCAGAATTTGCAAAGTTGGAACCGATGACAATGTAGCAAATCCACTTACTAAACCTTTGCCTCAAGTGAAGCACAACAAGCACGTTGAGGCAATGGGAATCAGGCATGTAGGAGACTGGCTTTGATTTCCTTGTTTAGTGTTTTAGTTAAATTTTGAACATTTAATGTAAGACACTAAGAAAAATCTTTCAAGTTTTGGAGTAATATAAATTTCATGCAATATTTTATTACTCCGTTTGCTATTTAATTGTGGTTTAGGATTAAATAATGAGTCCATTCGATTCTTGGAATATTCAAAATAGGGTATAAAAACAAGTCTTGGTAAGGAAACACCTATTGAGTGAACATTGAATATTATAATCGAAAATTATTCCTAATCGAGGTCATTTAAACGATGGACGATTAATGACCAATTGATATTAGTATGTAGTCTCATTTATAGCACTGTTTCTTGTGTTACGAGGACATGATTGTCATAAATCATTTGCACAGGTATTGGTTTAGAACCATACTGGATCGACCTATGAGAATACTTTAAGAGATTAAAAATCGTCATAAGTATACTTCTAATTATGGCTATCATAACCTATTTCCTTGACCGTGAGTATTTTGAGTTCTCTTATTTGAGTACTAGTCCGCTTTGATGTTGTCAAACGTCTACCGTAATAGGGGATTATAACGGCAACACTCGGGCGGCTAGGTCCTCTCAGTAAGAGGAGCTACATTACAAGACTGGGAATGTCCCCCTACTAAAATAGGGAAGATGTCTTTGTTGTATACAAGGCCTCTTGTAGAGCGAGACTGTAAAAATGCATGGCCGTGCTCGGATGGATTTTAGGAATCATCTATTTTTTTACAGTCGGACTCGAAATTGAGAAACACTTCTGGACATAATAAGGATGACAAAATAATCTTACGTTATAGTTCATGAAGAGACATAGGAATGGGGCTATACACTAAATGCTCACTTGTCCCGAAGGACAAGTGGGAGATTGAAAGGAATGGTGTCCTTCAAACAAGTGTATTATTCTGATAGCGGGTTAAGAATTATTACAAAGCTAATATATTCAGTATGGTCAAGTGATCTGAATGCCTGGATGGAGGTCGCTTCCGATTAGTAATATTAATGTATAATTGATAATACAGCTTAATCTTGACTTAACCCTTCGGGTCACACCCAAGCAAATATACGAACCGACTCGACAAATTAATTCGGAAGAAATTAATTCGTCGGTCGAGTGTTAAATATTAAGACGTCGGAAATTCAAGCTCAAAGCGTCGAAACCGAGCGTCTAAAGTCAACCAAAAAATAGTAAAAGACGAGACGACAAAATTATTAATAAATCAACAATGACTAAAACACCCCTAGCATCGGAATCCCGAGTGCTAGGGGATTAAGCAAGCTAGCAGCCCGCACCATGTGCGAGGCTTACTAGCAAGCTAAGGCCAGCAGCCCGCAAGCATTGCGTGGCTTGCTGGCGCGCGCTACTGCTAGCAGCCCGCACATGTGCGTGGCTTGCTAGTAGTGCCCATTGGCAGCAACAGCCCGCACATATGTTCGTGGGCGTGCTGGGCCGAGAAGGCAACAGCTAGCAGCCCGCGTGTGCGGGGCTAGGCTGCGCCGGGTGCTAGGGCACAGTCATTGGTGAAGCATGTGAGGGAATGTGTTTGTGTGAGGACAAGTGGCACAAGGAGAGGAAGGAGTGGGGAGCAAGTATGGTCCCCTCCTCTCCAAGTGGTCCTCACTTCTATTTACATACAACAAGGACACTTGTTGATTTATTACTTGCTTGCCTATTTAATTTATTTTAGCTTTAAATTAAATTGTGGAATTTCATGATCCCACATTGATGGGATCGAAATTCTTACTCCCACTTTTCTCTATAAATACCCATCTTGGGATTTGGAGAAAAGGGCTTGAGTGGGAGTTAGAAAGAGCATTGCATTTTGGAAAACACTCTTAAACTCCATTAACACTTTGGTTTTGGTCGGACCTTGCTAACTCGAAGGTAGCGGACCTAAAAAGTCGATGTTCATCCGTTGCGGGTGGATACCGTTGGAGGCTCGGTATTTTTTTGAGCTAGAGCTTTTAAGTATAAGCCCGTTTATGAGGGCGAAGCACACTTCAAAGTAATATTCCAGTTTTCCCGTTCTCGTGTTTATTAGTTATGCTTTATGGTTTTATTAATATCGAGTGGTTCTTTGGGTCGGGGTTTTTTCCGCCATAAGTCGGACTCACCAAACCCCAACAGTTTGGGACAGTGATAAAGAAGATGTCTAAATAAAAGACATGGAAGGACCTCCACCTTCAGTGTCATATTCCATAAATGATTTCTGGGTTGAAGAAGATTCATCTATAGATGTCCTCACATGATCTGGGAGACTGCAACCTCCCATTTCAACACAATCTATGCCTACTACGCAACAAGTTCCCACACATATCATAAAAGACAATGATATTGTCAAACAGTTCAAGAAAACCAAGGTTGAAATGAATGTATGGAAGCTTCTAGCAACATCTCGAGAGCATAGGTTGGCAGTGATGAATGCCTTGGATAAGATAGGGATAGATTCTGACACTACTCCTGAGGGGTTGGCTAACTTCCTTACGAGTGATCTCCCTAGTCCTATCAACTTGATCACCTTTTCTGACAAGGATTTACCTTTAGAAGTTGACAAGCATTATAAGGCACTAAACCTCACAGTAGTTTGCAAGAGGATGAACGTCCCTGTGACTCTTGTAGATAATGGATCAACAATTAATGTCTGTCCACTCAGAACTGCAAAGATGCAAGGCATAAGGGATGAAGACTTAACCCTGTCAACACGAGGAATAAGAGCTTATGATAACACTCGTCGTCAAGCTCTTGGTAATATTACTATGAATATAACGGCAGGAGCGATAGAATACGCTACTACATTTCAAGTAGTAGATATTAAGGCTTCATTCAACATACTGTTGGGACGCCCTTGTCTTCATGACCTAAAGGTCGTCCCTTCATCTCTCCACCGATAGGTAAAAGCCATAGTTGGAGGAATTCCTATTACGATTGATGCTTCACCCATGAGGATTAAAGCCATAGAAAATCCAATAATTAACGTGGAGAACGATTAAGACGATGAAGACTTGTACGGCTTCAATGAAGAGGTCTCCTTAATTGAAGAGGACGAAAGGCCCCCTCTCTGCCACGACCCCCACTCCAATATGATTGTAAACACTATGCTCAAGAAACAAGGGCATTTTCCTGGAATGACTCTAGGAAAGAAGAAAGGAATAGCAAAATCACTGGAATTACCTAGCCTTCCTAAGTTAGACACTTTCGGACTTGGTTTTAAACCGACTTGGGAAGATCTCAAGCGAGCCCAGGATAGGTCAAAGGTGCGTAGGAACGCTCGCATCCAAAAGAAAGCAATCTCAATGGATCAGTATCTTCTTAATCTCAATGGACAATTCATAAAAGAAGGAGGGGACTATCCATGCTTCGCATTTCCCGAGCCTTTTGTTGTAAATGGCATAAGGCAACCGGGATTCGAAATTTCCTAGATTGCTATTTTCTAGATGAAATCCCAACTCCTATCCACAAAGAGAAAGCACCTTGACTTTAATGTCATAGGATTACTATTCAGGCGAGAAAAATATGAGCCGACGTACATAGAGGATAACTCCTCGCTCATCCAAATAGTCCTACAAAGAGAAAGATTTAACTCTTCAAAGCTCATCACTCCAGCAGAAGGATCACTACAAGGATAGCGCAAGACAGTCAAGGTGTCTACTCCAAGTGGAAGGAGAATCTCTATTACAACAGGGCAAGGACCGATGTTTGAAGAGTCGTTTGAATCAGAGTCAGAGTCAGAGTCCTTTCTTGTAGAGTCATCTAAGTCCTTAGTTGTAGCAACCCCTTCTTCTATCTCTTCCCTTAGGATAGTTAGGAATCAAGTCCTTGTGGACATATCTCTCTTCGATGTAATGATTTTTGAGTTTAATAATATGTCTTCTTCCTCTTACTCCTCGTGCTTTTCTTTAACCCAAGATGACGAGCATTTCTTAACTAACAATGAAAATGACAAAGAACTTATTAAAGTAATGGAAACACTTGAAAGGAAAACACCAATAATTGAGGAAACTAAGACGGTTAATATCACAAATGATTCAACCATTAAAAGAGAAGTTAAAATCGGGTTAACACTTAATGAACAAGAAAGAACCGATTTAATCAATCTACTTAAAGAATAAATCGATGTATTTGTCTGGTCATATGAAGATATGCCAGGTATTAATAGAGAAATAGCTCAATACACCATACCACAAATTCTAGGAATGAAACATGTAAAACAAAAGTTGCGTCGAATGAAACCCGACGTAGCCCTTAAAATAAAAGATGATGTTCAAAAACAAAAAACTGCAGGTTTCATCAGGGTATCCAAATACCCCGATGGGTGGCCAACGTCGTCCTAGTTCCGAAAAAGGATGGAAGGGTAAGAATGTGTGTCTACTATCGAGATTTAAATAAGGAAAGTCCAAAGGACGACTTCCCTTTACCACACATCGATATTCTGGTAGACAATACAACGAATCACGCACTTCTCTTGTTCATGGACGGATACGCGGGGTACAATCAAATTCTCATGGCAGAAGAAGACATGGAGAAAAAAACCTTCATAACACCATGGGGTGCTTACTGCTACACGATAATTCCATTTGGGTTGAAAAATGCTAGTGCTACTTACCAACGAGCAGCGACTGCCTTGCTCCATGACATGATGCACAAAGAAGTTGAAGTATATATGGACGATATGATTGTGAAGTCAAAAGATCGCCTAGGCCATCAAGTAGCCTAGAGAAAATTCTTCGAAAGGCTAAGAAAATACAACATGAGGTTGAACCCATCCAAGTGTGCTTTTGGAGTCACCTCGGGCAAGCTTTTAGGTTATGTCATAAGCTCTAGAGGAATAGAGATAGACCCAACCAAGATCAAGGCAATCATGTAAATGCCACCGCCCAAAACCGAGAAGCAAATTCGAGGATTTATTGGCTGGTTCATATAAAAATTAACAACAATATGTGAAAGAAGCTTAAAAAGAATGTACCAGTAATATGAGATGCGAGTGTCAAAAAGCCTTTGAAAAGATCAAAACCTATCTCGCAAATCCTCCCGTATTAACACCAACACTTCCAGGAATAACTCTTAGGTTGTACCAAACAGTCACCAAATAAACAATGGGAGCCTTGCTTGCACAACAAGTAGAAGGTAAGGAAAATGCAATCTACTATCTAAGTAAAAAGATGCTCGAGTATGAAGTACGCTATACACCGCTTGAGTAATTGTGCCTCGCATTGGTGTGGGCCACAACCAAGTTAAGACATTACATGCTCGTGCATACAGTCTTTGTAGTTTCCTGAATGGATCCACTCAAGTATTTATTCGAGAAGTCTACACTCAATGGGCGCATATCAAGATTGATAGTCAACTTAGCCTAGTTTGATGTAAGATTCATGCCCCAAAAAACTATCAAAGGATCTGTGGTTTCAGACTTTCTAGCGGGCTTTCCAATAGAAGATTCAACGCCAATACATGACAAAGAATTTCTAGAGAAAGACTTGATGGTAAAAAAAGATGATACTTGGACCTTATACTTCGATGAAGCCTCAAACTAAAAAGGATGTGGCGTTGGAGTATTACTAGTATCACCTAAAGAAGAGCATGTTCCAATCTCCATAAAGCTAGATTTCGACGTTACCAACAACGCTGATGAATACGAAGCATGCGTGGTAGGCCTTGAAACAGCTTTGGCATTGGGATTGAAGATATTACGAATATTCGGGGATTCTTCATTGATCATTAACCAGATGTCTAAGAGATGGAAAGTAAGGAGCGAAAGTCTAGCCCCTTACTAAACTTATCTAGAAACTCTCACTAATAAATTAGAGAAGGTAGAATACACGTATTTACCTAGAGAGGAAAATAAATTTGCTGATGCCTTGCAAGACTAGCCTCAATGGTTAAGATTCCTACGGAAATCGAGCAAATGCCTCTAACTATAGAAAAAAGGCATAAACCGGCTTATATTCAAGCTATAGAAGATGATGAAGAAGAAGAAGAACCGTGGTATACGAATATACTTAATTATGTTACCAAAAGAGAGTACCCTCCTCATGCTAACAAAAGAGCAAAACGAGCATTAAGACTTTTGGCTTCCCAATATGTACTCATAGACAACGAGTTACATAAAAGGGTACCTAAGGGTCGAGCCCTCTTATGTGTAGGAAAAAGGACGCTCAAAGAGTAGTGAGGATAGTCCACGAAGGCATTTGTGGAACTCACGTGAATGGAAAAATGCTAGTCCAAAAGATAATGCGAGAAGGATACTATTGGACTACCATGAATAGGGATTGTCATCAATACGTAAAAAGATGTCCTAAGTGCCAAATTTATGCCAATTTACAACATGTCCCTCCATCTCTTCTCTACACCTACACTTCACCATGGCCATTCTCTACATGGGGAATTGACATTATTAGGAAAATCACCCCCCCGGGAACAGGAGGTCATGAATATATCCTAGTAGCAATCGATTACTTCACAAAGTGGGTCGAAGCACAATCATATGCTAAACTCACCGCAAAACATGTAGCACTCTTTATCGAAAGAAATATTATTTGTCGATATGGAGTTCCACATGAAATGCTAAGTGACAATAGAACTCACTTTCAAGCTAACTGTGAAAAATTTTTACAAAATTATGGCATTCAACACCATCATTCTTCTCCTTATAGACCTTAGGCAAACGAAGCAGTCGAAGCGGCTAATAAAAATTTAAAGACTATCATCGAGAAAATGACAAAAAATTACAAGGATTGGCTTGACAAACTCCACTTCGCATTGTGGGGTTATCGCACGTCAATTCGCACATCAATAGGAAATACGCCATATTCCTTGGTTTACGGATTGGATGTCGTACAACCTATAGAGCTAGAGATACTATCTCTACGCATCACATTAGAAAGAAAACATGATGAAGTTGAATGGACTAGGGCGAGATATGAGGAGGTAATTCTACTTGATGAAAAACGACTAGAAGCTCTACATCATAATCAATTCTACTAAACTCGTGTGGCTAGGAATTTTAATAAGAAGGTCAAGACAAGAAACATCAAAGTAGGAGACTTGTTATTTAAAGCATTAAGGAAAATTGTTTTAGATCCAAGGGGTAAATTTAGGCCTAATTGGTCTGGACCCTATATTGTCAAAACAATCCTATCAGGAGGTGCAGCAAAATTTAACTGATATGGATGGCAATGAGATCTCGAACATGGAAAATCTTGACCAACTTCAAAAATACTACCCATAATTACTTGAGTAGGATACTGAAGAGAGCTACGTTTGGCCTGATTCGTTAAGAAAGCATACATAAGCAACCCTTTACGGGTGTGGCCACTTTACTTTTTGCAAGCCTCGCATTCCAGACTTAAAAATAAATTCGACAGAAATTCGACGAAGCGTCGGCGTCACAGAAAAAGTTTCGTCATCAGTCACGCGATTAAATCTAGCGCCAGACGACAGTGTCCGTCGCCTGACGCCAGCCTATCGCAGCTGGCGCCAGACATGAAAAAGCGGCGCCCTTTTTCTGTGAATACCTGGGAATATTTCGGTGATTTTCGGAAAATTTTCGACTTCCGTACTCGAAAAAATTTCTAGAAAATTAAATTTTCGGTTTTCATTGCTTTAATAAATTAAATTTAAAGGTGATTATTTAATTAAGAGCTGAAATTTCATTAGTAAAATAAACTAACAAATTACATTATTGATGGAATTCAAATAAATTTTAAACAAATGAACTTTAAATTTAAAACTAAGTCTAATAATTGAAGGTTAAGCAATGGTTTAATCTTTTTTCTCTTTCTTTGCTCTCTTCAAATTTTTGTATGTATCCTCTTCATCATCCATGACTTTAGCTAGTAGGCATCCTTTAGTGGAACTACATTAAATTTTGGAGTAAATAGTTTCTCCCTTAGCTAGGACTCCATGTTTCTTCTCTACCCAAGCCTTCTTTTTTGAAGTGTCAGCTTTTCTTTTACCTTTATCCTTTGTAGAGCTCTTCTTCCAAGGCATTGTAGGTGTTTTGAATTCAACCTTTTCACCCAAGCGTTCCTTAACGGGAATCACTTTGTCACCTAGACGACTCTTCACACCAGTTTTACTCTGATTTTTCTTCATGTCCTTTGAAGGTTTCTTGAAAAGCCACCTCTTCACATTTTTAGGCAAGGAAGGAGGAACCTTTTGGGTAATCACTTCCCATAAAGGTCTAGCGCTCCAATAGGCATCAAATTTGTCTACTTCTTGGGAGATAGGAAATTCATAGGGACGATAAAGATCCCAAAAAGGAATTGTTTGAAGTAGGTCGTACTGTCTTTTTACCCAGCAGGGATTATAAAAAGACATCTTGGATAAGCTTGGAAGACGACAGAAGGGTTGCTTGTTGACAACAACCATCTTCTCTTTTTCCACCAAGGGATGAGCCACTTGATGGCAAAGTTGCAAGAGACAAAGACTTTCTTCCACTTATGGCGCCCCATCTTAGAGAAGCGTTTCTTGCTTCTCAAAAAGCAATTTTGAGTGTATTTTCAACATTGTCAGGAGGACTAATTAATTCTAGTCTCTCCATTAGCTACATCTGCCAAAAATTCAATGCAAATAAATTAATATTACTATACAAAAATATGTTTTTGATTTCTTTGATTAAAAATATTATTTTTCTATCGGTAATAAAATTGGAGAGCCCCGAAAAGGTGCTTTTGGACTTCTTTTCATTTCATCAAGACTAAGCATAGTATCTCCAACGATAATTAGAATTGGATTTCTCCCAGATTCAATCTGCTCCAAAATAGTTGATATAATTGCTTGACCCTCATTAGTTCTGCCACTAGTGAGAAGATATTGGTTAAGCATGCAAAAGAGAAAAGCCCTTCTTGTATAAACATGAAAAGACTCAGAATAAGGTCTATCAAAATAATGATGAACAAATTCCTTCAAATTAACTATATTACCATCTACTATATTTGTTAGATCTTTGTCTTTTAAATTAAAGAAGCTCTCAAAATCCTTATAATAATATTTATTTATTCTAGGGATGACTGCAAGATCTAATGCAGGGAAGCCTAAGATAGCATCGAATTCTTCCGGCAAAGGGCTAATTTCATCACACCCTAGTCTAAAACAATGAGTATCTACATCCAAATATTCTAAGGCGGTATGAATAAAATCTATATCAAGATCTACCCCTTGACACCATAAATACCCCCCATATGAAAAAAGTCTAATTCTTTTCTCTCCTTGGCAGTTAGAGATCGACACCATTCATGAGTTAAGTTGGTAAAACTCTTAGAGATTAAAGACATGATTATTATTTTAAAAGCTAAAAATTATATTTAATCTGCTGAAATTATGAAGAATATCAGCATACCAGGGGGCTATTTATAAACAAAATCGACACAGTTTCAATCCGGAAAGGATTCGGAGTCAGCGCTCATCAGCGCAAGACGACAGAGTCTGGCGCCAAGCGCTAAGTATTAGCATCTGGCGCTAACGCAAAACGTGTGGCGCTAGATGGTGCTGACGTGTCTTATTATACGAGCTTTTCAAAAACCGCTTTTATACTGGCTGATTCGAGTCTGAACAATGACTTTACAACCTTTTATTCTTTTTATACCTTTTTTTTCTTAATTACATATATTGATTAAATAAATTATATTTTTTGGATTTTATTCAGACTTAATTTTTAAGTATTTTGTAGATCCAATATTTTTATTTTAAATTTTCTTTTTTTGGGGGAGAAAGTCGGATACCCTCCATCAGTAATAAAAATGACTGAATTTTTGCGCAAAATTAAATTATCACATTTCTTTTCACACACAAACATGCACATAAAAATGAAAAATAATAAATAAATTGTTAAATAAATAAACTCATAGTAAGTATGTATTTACAGACATGTCTAATAAATGAGTCTAATAAAGGCAAAGTTCTATGCAAAGTCAAAATAAAAAAAGCGAAGGTACAAACTACGGCGCCGGAGGACGCATATGATGAGAGACGCCCATCATATCATAAAACTGCGAAGTACGAGCCGACCACCCAAGATCGCCCTGAGGCTGAGGCGGCGGAGGAGGCTGCTGCAATGACAAGCCAACCTCGTATTTCCCACCACCTCAAAGAGCCGAGGTAGCCTCTCCTTGGCCTACTGGCGGAGCACGTGCACCCTCAGATGAAGAGCCCGAGCTCTCCACCGCCTCTGTCCGAGCAGCCTTAGAACGACCACCCCGACCGCCAGGGCCAGTACGGCGACGTCTCGAGCTAGACCTCGCCGGGTCTCTCCGCACCTCAGGTCTTGTCCGGGTACGAGAAGGAATGGGCTGACCCTACAAGAAGAAACTAAGTCAGAAACAATCATAATAAAAGCAATAATGCAAAATAGGAAGGAAAACTACCTCTAGAACAGCGTCGTCGCGACGACACATAGCCACATTCCTCATCCGAACGAGCTGGCTCCGGAAAGCATCTATACACCGTGCCATCTCCGTGACCACCTCCCGCGGGAACTATCAAAGAAATAAAGTCAGTAATAATGCATAACATACATGAACAAAATTGCAAATAAATAAAGCTTACCCGAGTCTGGTGGCGAGGAATCGACCGCTCTACGAAGCGCTCATCCTCAGGAGCCGGCGGAATCATCTCCACGATCGGCCCGTATGTCCCCTGATAATGGATGTACATACAAGGTGGCACTAACTCAGTAGGTCCGGCCTGACGAAAGCAAGTGAAATTTAGTAAAACATTATTTGGGGGCTACTTAACAAAAGGTAAAAGATGAAAATCATACCGCCACGTACATCCTCAGCAAGAAAATGGACTGGAGCTGACAGTGGCAGCAACTGCTCCTCATAGCACCACCCCGGGATCGTATAAGATCGCCATGGAGTACTAGCTCTCTCTGATATGCTCACCAACCTCGCGCCATTGAACATATGACGCGGCAGAGGAGCAGGAACGATGAAAGTGTCTGAGGAATGCTGAATAACAACCCTCTCTCTAAGATATGTAGTCGCTCCATACGTCCCTAAGAAGTAGCGATGCTCAGCGGTATACTGCGCAGCTAACCCAGGGACAACCAAGCCGATCTACGGCCGGTATTGCACATCAGGCTCCTGCAAAGAACGCCTATAAGATAAGAATCTACTAAAGGTAATACTAAAGTATTCAACTATGCAAAGAACCATACCGAGATGATCTGATCTCAGACATTAGCAGTAGACATCCCAGCACAGCGGCCTCCCCAACAGGCGCTCACTGGAAACATGCGCGGCGACAGTCTCGCCGGCGCGAATGAAGGAAAGTACTCGTAGAACCAAATCTACAAAAGACAAAAGCATCAGCAAGTGCTAACTAAAGATTAGAGCTAAACTTTATAGGAGATAAAGTATACCTCTACTACTCTCCAGGCCGAACAGAGCGACTTTCCCTGTGAAGGACCGGTGTCGACACGAGTCTCGTAACGCTCAAACAAAGTCAGCATAGGCCAAGTTGACCTAGTCATAAGTCCCTATCAAGTGAAGATCACGGACCGCAAGTAGGTAGTAAAGCAGCACTCTACTACCCTTGTAAGGGGAAAACGTCCCTAACAGCACAATAAGCACGAAAATACGCACCCGCTGCTCTCGGGTGGTCGCATCATCCTCGAAAGTTACCGCCAGAGTCGATCGGCGAATGCCCTTGGCGCTAAACTGGGTCGACTCTACCTCAACACGAGCCCGAACAGCAATCAGACCCAACAGCTCCTCAACCTCAGGAAAGAAGACACTGATCTCGTTGTCGAACGGCAGCGCAGAAGAACTGAACTCTAGTCCCGTAACGTGACTTAATTCGGTGGAAAGTGTTGGTGATGTCCCAAAAGAACTCCAAGGGAAGTGGAAAGTGTTGGTGGTGTTCCAAAAGAACTCAACTAGGGCACAAGCCACGTGCTGACCCCCTTAGAGGCAATCATGATCCCCGAGGTCTCAAACAGTGCAGTCAACCTGCAAGACTCCCAGAGAAGTCTCACCTCTCCATCGACACTGATATACATCTTGTATAGGTCACCCAAGGTATCGCAACCTGAGCCGTGGTAGCGCGTCCTACCAACCGTGATCCCATATCGCACCATCTCAGAAATATGGTGGACGGGGGAGAAGTATAAAGTCCGCTCATCCCGCTCCGGGAGGGGACCAAGAGAAGTGGACGGGTCGGCGTCCTCCTCTACTGGCTCATGCTCCCGTCGTGCGTCTCAGGACCGTGAACCCGAACCTTGTTGTCTAGCAATGCTACATTGTGCTAAATCATCATAAATTAAGGTTCTATAGTATCTAAGGTTCGCTTAGCCGCATGATACTATGTTCGCAAAAAACAGAGTAGTAATACTAAAACAGAGCACAATTCCAAATTGAGCATACAATGCATTTTTCAAGCATTCAAACAATTTCTTACAATACTATGGTAATTATTGTGACAAATTGGACAAGAACTGCTAGCAAAAACATCAAGAACAAGCCACATTGTATTCCCGACCTTAAGAGGTCCAACAAGGGTGATTTGTATTATAAGTTTCGAATTTTCAAGAAATTCGTGAACAAATATGTACAAAATTCATGAAAACCGGAGTGAGTTTGGAGAAAACTTTCATAGATCGAGAAAATGGATGAAAGAAGCTTTGATTTGCAACAAATTTAAGCAAATTCGGTTGAGAAACGAGCAAGAACGAGTGAATTGAAGCTCAGCGGCAATTTCTTGAGCAAAAGCAAGCAGTAGCAGCGAAAATGACGAAGAAAGGGGTATAAATGGAAATCCCGACTCTCCGCCAAACGACTGGCCTTAGCGCCAGACGAGAAGGTCTAGCGCCTAGCGCTAGAGCCTAAAAGAAGAATTTCATCGGCGACGGAATGTTCAGCCACTCAGTGCAGTTATTTCGACCTCCTACAACAATTTTGGGTTCCTTGGTACGCCAGTTAGCCCCTCTAAGCAATTTGACATGATTTATTAATAGATTTGATTACAATCGCATAAAGTAATCGACCTGATGAATGAACATCTCACTTATTTCAAAGCGCCTAAGCATTGGCTCATTGCAAAGCACCGACATAATGGTTCTCATCTCAAAGCACCGACGTAATGGTTCATACAGCAAAAGCACCGACATACTGGTTCACAATTCAGATGAGCCTACATACAGGTTCAAAAGCAGCAAAAGCGCCAACGTACATGCATAACGGAACCAAAGTTCAATCCAACTTTAAAGATCAACAAGCGTTGGTCTTCGATAATTTTTTCCTCGGCATATTATCTCAAAAGATGAGGATAGCTTCAGGCGAGGATATCTTTGGTAGCGTTCCCTACCTTGCGGAGAGTTGTCACAAATAACTATAGGTGATTTCAAGCGAAGTTATCTTCGATCGTGTTCCATGGCTTACGGAAAATGGTCACACAGCACTAGAAGGTGGTTTCAAGCGAAGCAATCATCGATGGAGTTCTCTAGCTTGCAGAAGTCTATCATGGCGGAATTGGAGGCTGTTACAAACGTAGTAGTCTACAGGCGACATTCTCTAGCTTGCAGAAGATCTTCAAAACAAACAGCGGGATGGCGTTCCCTAGCTTGCGAAAGGTTATCAAAATCATCGAATACAACAACAAATCGATTACCTTCAGAGACGTGTGCTCGACGATGCAAGATACGCGTTTCTTAACTCTTTTATCTGTTTTAACTAACGCTTGTTTGCAGGTATCGGCGTTACAAGAGTGATTTAGGATTGCAGAATGTTCTGAATCATTCTCCGTCCCTATTGATACTTTGACTTTTGTTTTCGAAACCTGCGTTTCTCCAAACTCAGTCAAAGTGGGGGCTTCTGTAGACAACCATTTGTGTCTCCCCAAAACCAAACCCAGTGATGAGTACCTTTCACGTTGAATAATAATCGAATGAGGTGAAAGTGTGGAAAGTCTAGTGTTGCGAATAGTTTTAATTCTTTACCTTCTCTCTGTTTTTGAAAACCTATTTTAAGAAAACAGCCAATCCAATTTGTTTTGGTCTGTAGCAAGGGTCCAATAATGGTTTACTTGGATGGGGCTTGAAAATACCTTTCCAACAATATATTATAAGCCCAATTCCGATGAATAATGAAGAAGTTATGGCCAAATTACTAAACTGGACCCGGTTTGATCCATATATGCGGCCCAATGATCTAGAGGAGGGCCTAATATGGATTTTAGTCATAATGCAATTAAAATTGATTTTAGTCTTCTAGATTCTTCTAGAAAGTTCTTTTCATTCCTAATTCAATTAGCATTTATAAATTAACTTTGGTTGACTTTTTGGAGTTTTAATCAGAATAAAAGAGTGTTTTTAAGGAAAATACGATTTTGCCCTTCTGTACGGCTAAATTTTATTAGAATTCAGAAAACGAGTGAAAATAATTGTTAGCGCCTGGCGACAGGGATTAGCGCCTAGCGCTAATGTTCAGCGTCTGGCGCTAACCTGTTTTATTCTCGTCGAAACTCTGGTTTTTTTTCCTATCCGTTTGGTTGATTATTCATTATAAATAGCCTCTTAAAACCTCCATTTTCAATCATCAACAATCATCAAATATCATATACTCTCTAGTTTTCTTATTCTCTCTAGCTTTTAAGAATTCTCTTCTCTCTCTAGCTTTCTCTACAAAAGTCCGCATTCACAAGACCTAGAAGCACCAAGCCAAATTCGAACTTGCCTTCGCCCTAGAAGTGAAAGGTTTTAATTTCAGAGGGTTTGGTCCCAAATCTCTCTTTCAATTATTTAATTTAATTGTTTGTTTATTTTCCTTGAAGTTACTAACGCGTGTATTTTGTTATTAGAATGAGATACGAGGCATCCAAGTAAGTGCTTTAATTGATTTTATTGTTATTATGATGTAGAAATCATGTCTAGGTTATTATTATGATGCCTTGCGTCATGTTAGGGTGTTTTGATCTTCCTAATATCATGTTTAGGGTAATTTCTAATTTCAAATAAAGTAGAGGCCTATTATTAGGGCAGGTTCAATCTCTTATAAGTTGGATTTGTACCTTCATCCCTGAACTACCAGTCATGGTTCCAGACCTATTGGAGTTGACGATCTCCTGGATCGTTAAGGGGTGTAACCTTCACCTCGTGAACGGTTTACAAGTTCCTAAAACTTGTTGGCGACTCTTTTGCTCTATCTTCTTTCCTTTTGGACGCTAACGTATTTTAGTGTATGATCACAGTGGGGTTCAAGCTAGGGGTAATGCTTGAAATTTTCTCTACAACTATCCTAACACGTTGCACAAAGTCACATAATAACATAAGCATGCCATAAGTCATTATTCAAACAATGTTGTTCTAAGGTCAAAAACGGCATGGGTGTCCAAAGGTACCATATCTTAAGAAACGACGCACAAATATATCATTCAACGTGTTGACTCATGACATCGCCCTTCCAACATTTTGTTGGAGATATGGGTGGGATGATTGTTATTGATTTCGGGATAGACGCCTGGTGTTGGCGACCCATAGTCAATGAGCCAATCCCCGATGGTTTAAGTGTGCTATGCTTATGCATGATGCAATGTTGCTTGTTTGGTTTTTACTGTTGTGCAAATGGAAGATATTATGCGTTCAAGTCTCGCTCTCCAACTAGAGATTATCAAAGTTAATTCTCGTTACGACCCATAGGCAACCTTGTGTTGGAATCTTTGGACCATAAGTACTAATTAATCATGTAACCTCTAAATCCCCAGTGGAGTCGCCACTATAAGGAGGGTGATTCCATCGTAAGGGGTACTCTCCTTAAATGCCCATATCCACTTAAAAGCCTAGGACTTTACACTTGTTAGGCTGTATTAGGATTTGAATTCCTGACTGTTTGGGGGACCTTGAATTAGAATTGATTCTATCATTACGCTTTATTTACAAGCATTAATTCACGTAGGAATTACATCGTAATGTCGTTATTCTTATTTCATCAAATTCATGAAAAGAAAAAAAAATATACAAGATTCGCCTAGGCTTAAGTGATAAACCAACGATGATTTAATTCAATTCTAATCTTTAATTAACGCAAGATACTATGTGGAATTGAATAATTAATTATTTTAAAGGTGATCAAACAATACTAATTAATTAATTAAAGTCCTTTTAAACAAGAAAATAAACGTGATTTAACTAAGTGCTCGGGAATTTACCACTTCTCTTTGCTAGATCTTTGTTTAGAACACTTGTGGACTGCTTCATGTTGGGGAACCTCCACCGTAGTAACAAAGTATCAAAAGGGGTGAGTGTTTAGGACAAGAGGGGCTAGGTAGCACAAGTTCACAAGTATATCGCCAGAGTTTTAGGTTAATTTCCGTATGTTTAAGCCTTTGTATAAGCTCGTATTTAAAGTGAATGATTAGGTTTAGGATTTCGAGCATTCTGCCGCAGCAGGTGTCGCGCGTAACAGAATGAATTGCGCACGGCATCCCAGCGCAAGGGATTGGGTTGCGCTGCTATGGACAGCGCAACTAATTGTCTTGCGCGCGACTTTATGGTTAGTTTCGATTTTATATTTTCCGTATAATTCTAAATATTCTATATCGCAACTCTGGGGGTTGCGTTGGGTGTCGCGCGCGGCAGCCTAGCGCGACTCTTAGAGATGCGCGCGGTTTTTCTGCGGCAACACTAAGATTTAACCTAGGCTCTCCTAAATTCGTCATTATAAGTTTTTAAGAACGGGGTTAAGTCTAATTATGATCGGGTTTAGTTAATTAGACCTTTTTTTGGCTTTTTCTTTAATTTGGGCTAGTCTTTTGTGTTTTGTGGCTTAACTAGTTATCCATAAGTATTCTTTTCTTTGATCAAACACGAAGATGGCTTTATTTATCGTCACTGCACTTCTTGTCGTGACAAGAGGCCAAAAGTATATGTCTACACCAGTAAGAAGACTTACACTGACGCTCGGCATGTTATCGAGCAAAATCGGAGCCAGCGTCAGCCTGAGTCATCCGCTACCTGAGCTTCCTAGACAGCAATACTTATGCAAGGAATACTCAATCCTTGGATGAGAGCCATACAGGTGGTAATACCGTCCATTCTGGCTCACAGATGATTGGGAATGCACCGTATGCACCCCCTATGGGCTACAGTCGTATTCTCCTCATTTCATGCAGCCAGCCCTTTTTGGGGGTCAAGCGGCATACAATGTCCAACCTTTGGACTGGAAGCTTCGTCTGCTCAAACTTGGTGAACAAACTTCTGTGTTTATTAATGAGATAATTGATCTAGGGCGATACTAGGTCGTTCTAAACTAATCTACCCTTGGTCAAAACAAAATTTATAGTCTCTAAACACACCATTACACAAATGAATGGGAAATGAATGCTAAAGTCAAAGCTAAGCTATTTCGAAGAAATAGAGTGAGGTGTGTGTATCCAAAAAAATCAAAAAATCAAATGAAATCAAATTTAACAAGCACTAGGGTTAGGATACACATGTACTCGAAATGGACATAGCTAATTGGAATAGGAGATGACTTAGTCAAGTGTCGAGAGGGAAAATAAACTAAATAATCAAGAGATTAAGGTAGGCTAATCTCTTAAAGGTCAAGCTAGAGCCAACTACAAGAGACTCTAACTAGGAGACTTGCAAACCTACTCAATCGACAAAAGCAAGCCACGTATCAATTTTCCGTATCAATGCAAGTCTACAATGCATTCTAGTGTAACAAATCAAAGTTAGCTACTCTTCAATTAATCACACACATTCACTTAATTAATCAACCAATTTAATCACAACATCAACTTCATCAATTTCCCCCAATCAGCATCAATCCATAACTCATACATGCTTCACCATTCCCTTAGCAAGAGAACTACTCAGAATCCATTGATATTAAAATCAAAACTAAACGAATCAACAATTTCATCATCATCATATCAATAGAACTAATTCAATCACAAATTCAATTCAAACTTGAACAATCAACAAAACAATTGAAATGATAAGCTGAAAATTGCATTAAAGTAAAAGAAATTCTTACAAACTTGCTTCAGTTCAATGGAGGAAATGATAGAATTAACAATTTTCAATCATCAATCAACAATCAAGAACTTCTCTCTCTATAATCTAGAGTTTCTCTCTCTAAAATTCTAGCCTAAATTTTGAATTAATTCTCTCTAATGATTCCCTAATTATCCTCCTCTAAAAATAGAAAAAAAATCTATATATAGTAAAACTAACTAAGAGAAGTTAGTTAGATCGTCCCCAAATAAACCAATACAGGCGCGACCAACCATAAGGGGGAGCACGGCCGTGCAAAACTGGGTACGGAACACTGACCAAAACAAGCGCGCCCGCGCCCGAGGGAGGCACGCCCGCGCCACCAGGCCGCGCGCCCGCGCCATGTTCACACGGGCCCATGCTTGGGAGCATGGGAGCCCTCTTCCTTATCATTCCGATGCTCCTCGTGCGCTCCATTTAATGTTGGGGTTTGGTGACTCCGACTCACCGCAGAAACAAACCCAAATACAAGACCGCACTTGCAATAAATAAAACCATAAACATAATTAAATTAATCACAAGATTAAGATAAAACGATTACCTTTGGAGCGTGCTTTTCCCAACCGGAAAGGGTTCCTACTTCGAAAGCAAGCCTCGAAATTACAACGGCCTCCAATGATAATCCACCCACAACTCGACCACCGAAAACGGTCCAATGCCTTGGGGTTAGTGTAGACACCCATTTGTGCCTCCCCAAAACCAAACCCAGTGATGAGTACCTTTCACGTACAACCATAATCGAATGAAGTGAAAGTGTGGAAAGTTTAGTGTTACGGATAGTTTTAATTTCTTTTCTCTTCTCTTTATTTTTAAAAACTTATTTTAAGGAAACATCCAATCCAGTTTGGTTGGTCCATGATATGGGTCCAATAGTAGTGTAGTTGGATGAAGCTTGACAAGAGCTTTCCAGCAATATGTTATAAGCCCAATTTTGATGAATATTGAGGAAGTTATGGCCAATTTACTAAACAGGACCCGGTTTGAGCATTATATGCGGCCCAATGATCTAGGGGAGGGCCTAATATGATCTATCATTCCTAATGCAATTAGGAATGGTTTTAGTCTTCTAGATTCTTCTAGAAGGTTCTTTTCATTCCTAATTCAATTAGCATTAATAAATTGACTTTTGTTGACTTTTCAGAGTTTTAATTATAATCAAAGAGAATTTTTAAGGAAAAATACGATTTTATCCTCCAGTACGGCAATTTTTATCTGATTTTAAGAAAACACGTGAGTTTCTAAATCAGCGCCAAACGCCAGTTGTAGCGCCTGGCGCTAGTGTTGGCGCCTGGCGCCTATTGCCAGCGCTGGCGCTGGTACAGTTTTATCAGCGCCAGACTCTGTTTTGATATTTTATCTTTTTGGCTGATTTTCTCTATAAATAACGTATTAAAAACTTCGTTTTTGATAACCAGTTTTCAACTACAACCAGTTTTAATCTAATAACCAGTTTTCATCAACAATCTACCTATTCTCTCTCTCTCTTTTTCTAAACTAGCTTTTTACATACAAAATTCCGCATTAAGTAGATCTAGATACACCTAGCCATATTCGAAGTTGCCTTCGCCCTAGACGTGAAAGGTTTTAATTTCTGAGGGTTTGGTCCCAAATCTCTCTTTTAATTATTATTTAATTTAATTGTTTTGTTTATTATTTTCCTTGAAGTTACTAACGTGTGTATTTTGTTATTAGAAAGAGGTACGAGGCCTCAAAGTAGGTATTTTAATGGTTTTTATTGATATTATGATATAGAGTTCATGCTTGGATTGTTATTTTGATTCCTGGTATCATGTCTAGGGTAATTTTAATATCAAGTATGATTAAAAGTATGATGCTTCCTATGTTCATTCTTAATATTCATGTTAGTATTGTGTTAGGGTTAAAGCTTTGATTTTTATTGTTTAGTGACATGCTAGGGTTTGTTATTAATCTTGTTAGTATCATGCCTAGGATCTTGCTATTATTATTCTTTAACATGAATATTATTATAATTATTATTATGATTATTTTTATAATTGTTATGATTATGATAATTGTTTATAATTTTGATGATTATATTATTATGATTATTATTATTATGTTGATTGATATATATTGTTATTGCTTGATCACGCCTTTTATGCCTGTTTAAAGGGAATTGGTACTTGTAATCACGCTTAATAAGATAAATAATAATCTTGTTTACGGTTAATATGATTATAACTCAAGTGATCGCCAATAATAGTTTATATGTGCATTAAAATTCAACCAACATAGATAAACCGGTTTAGGGTTAATCCTATTGATTGCATGTTAGTCAGAAAGCGCACATGAATACGATTAGAATAAAGTAGAGGCCTATTATTAGGGCAAGTTCAATCTCTTCTAGGTTGGATTTGTACCTTCATCCCCGAACTACCAGTCATGGTTCCAGACCTATTGGAGTTGACGATCTCATGGATCGTTAAGGGGTGTAACCTTCACCTCGTGAACGGTTTACAAGTTCCTAAAAACTTGTTGGCGACTCTTTTGCTCTATCTTCTTCCCTTTTGGACGCCACCGTACTTTAGTGTATGATCACAGTGGGGTTCAAGTTAGGGGATTAATGCTTAAATTATTCCCTACAGTTAGCAAAGCCCGACCAAAACCCGAGTAATTAATGAGTTCAAAGGTTTTCACAATGGTGATGCCTTTTTCAACTCTTACTCAAGTGCTTTTCCCAATACCCCAACTTGGGTATTTATAGGGAAATGCATGAGTGTGAAAACCTCTTCCATCAATGTGGGAGAATTTGATTTTCCCATTTGATTTTAAAGCTAAAATAAAATTAATAATAAAAAATAGTAATAAATCAACAAGTGGAAAACTCATGTGAGAGGTTAGGTGAGGACCATATGGAGGAGGGGGGAACCAAACTTGCTCCCCACTCTCTCCCTCACCTTGTGCTACTTGGAAACTCCCACTTGGGTACCAAGGCACCCAAGTGGGCTTCCCATTTGTTGCTTCCCTTCTCTCGACCAAGCCATCCTAGTAACACAAAATCTGGGTTGCTGCTCGCACATTCTCGACCGGCACCCCATGCACTTGCGTGTGGGCTGCTGCTGCCGAGAGCTGCTGCTAGTATGCCGCGTACCTAGTGCGGGCAGCTAGCCGCAGCTTCCTAGCAAGCCCTGCACTTGGTGCGGGCAGCTAGCCGCATCGTCCTTGCAAGCCCTGCACTTGGTGCGGGCAGCTAGCTGCAGCGTCCTTACAAGCCCTGCACTTGGTGCGGGCAGCTAGCCGCAGCTTCCTAGCAAGCCCTGCACTTGGTGCGGGCTGCTAGCTTGGCTATACCCCCTAGCACTCGGTGTTTTGGTGCTAGGGGTATTTTGGTTTTTTTGTTGATTTAGTATTATTTTCTCATCTCATCTTTTACTATTTTTCGACTTGACTTCTGACGCTCTAAACTTGAATTCCCGACGTCTAAATATTAATTACTCAGTTGACTTATTAATTCCTTCCGAATTAATTTGTCGCTTCGGTTCATTAGTTTCTTTGGTGTTACCCAAAGTGTTCAGTCAAGATTAAGCTGTAATATTAATTATGCAATAATATTACTGATCGGAAGCAGCCTCCACCCAGGCATTCCGATCACTTGACCTTACTGAATATATTAGCTTTCTTATAATTCTGAACCCACTAACGGAATAGTACACTTGTTTAAAGGACACCATTCCTTTCAATCTCCCACTTGTCCTTCCGGACAAGTGCGCATTTAGTGTACAACCCATTTCCTATGTCTCTTCATGAACTATAGGGTAAGATTATTCGTCATCCCTATTACGTCCAGAAGTGTTTTTCGAAATCCGAGTTTGACTGTCAATAAGCAGATGATTTCTAAAATCCATCTGAGCACGACCATGAATTTTCACAGTCTCGCTCTTCGAGAGGCCTTGTAAAAAACAAGACATGTTCCCTATTGTTAGTAAGGGAACATTCCCAGTCTTGTAATGTAGCTTCTCTTACTATGAGGACCTAGCCGCCTGATAGCCGTCGTTATAATCCCCAATTACGGTAGACGTTTGACCGACATAAAAAAACGGACTAGTACTCAAACAATAGACCTCACAATACTCATGGTCAAGGAAAAGAGTTCCGATAGCAATAGACCTCACAATACTTAAGACGATTTTGAATCTCTTAAAGTATTCTCATAGGTCGATCTAGTATGGTTTTAAACCAATACATGTGCAAATGATTTACGTCCTTATAGCACAAGAAACGGTGCTGTAAATCATACTACACACTAATATCTATTGGTCATTAATCCTCCACCATATAAATGACCTTGATTAGGGATAATTTTCGATCAAAATATTCAATGTTCACTTAAAAGGTGTTTCTTTATCCAAGACATTGTCTTGATACCCTATTTTGAATATTCTTCAAATTGAATGGACTCATTATTTAATTCTAAACCACAATTTAATAGAAACGGAGTGATTTAAATTAATTAAAATATAATTACTCCAAAACTGAATGGTTCATCATAGTGTTTTACATCAACATTGTCCAAAATTTAATTATAAACACTAAAATAAGGAAATCAAAGCCAGTTTCAAATATGCTTGATTCTCATTGCCTCAACGTGTTTGTTGTGCTTCACTTGAGACAGAGGTTGAGTAAGTGGATCTTCTACAATATCATCCGTTCCAACTTTGCAAATTCTGATTTCACCTTCAGATTTCCATTCTCTAATCATGTGAAATTGCCTTTTGACATTTTTGACCTTCTAATGTTCTCGAGGCTCTCTGGCCTGAGCAATAACCCCATTATTATCACTATATAGATATACAAGACCCTTGATGAAGGGTACAACATCAAGTTCCCTAATGAACTTGCGAATCCAAACTGCCTCCTTAGCTGCCTCAGATGCTGCCAAGTATTCGGCTTCAGTTGTAGAATCAGTAGTTGTGCTTTTCTTAGCACTCTTCCATCTAAACGCTCCTCCATTGAGACAGAATATGTACCCAGACTATGACTTAAAGTCGTCTCTATTTGTCGTGAAGCTTTCGTCGGTGTATCCCTCAACAACCAATTCATCTCTACCGCCATAGACCGGGAAGTTATCCTAGTTCCTTTTCAGGTACTTTAGGATATTCTTGGCCGCAGTCCATTGCGCCTCTCCTGGGTCTGATTGGTATCGGCTCGTAGCGCTCAAGGCATACGATACATTTGGCCTAGTACATGTCATGGCATACATGATTGATCCAATAAGCGAAGCATATGGAATCTCATTCATCCTTTCCCGCTCATCAAGTGTCTTTGGACACCGATTCTTGTTAAGGGTTATGCCTTGTGACATGGGTAGGTGGCCTCTCTTGGCTCCTTCCATGTGGAATCGAGCTAGTACCTTATCAATATAAGTACTTTGACTCAATCTTATCATCTTCTTTGATCTATCCCTATAGATCTTGATGCTAAATATGTACATAGACTCTCCCAAGTCTTTCATTGAAAAACATGTTCCGAGCCAAGCTTTTACAGACTCTAATAACGGAATGATGTTTCCAATGAGCAAGATGTTGTGGACATATAAGACTATGAAGGCGATGTTACTCCCACTGACCTTCTTGTAAACACAAGACTCATATGGATTTTAAATAAAACAAAATTTACTGTTCGCTTCATCGAATCGCAGATTCCAAATTCTGTTTTCTTGCTTTAATCCATAAATGGACTTCTTAAGCTTGCATACCTTTCTAGCATTGTTTTGGTTGACAAAACCTTCAGGCTGTGTCATGTACACAGTTTATTCCTAAATTCCATTGAGGAAGGCGGTTTTGACGTCCATCTGCCATATTTCATAATTGTAATATGCAACAATCGTTAGGAGAATCCGAACGGACTTAAGCATTGCAACTAGAGAAAAGGTTTCATCGTAATAAATAACATGAACTTTTCTGTAAACTTTTCCTACCAGTCTAGCTTTGTAAATGAATACATTTCCATCTTTGTCGATTTGTAACTTAAAAATCCATTTACATCTGATAGGTGTGTAACCTTCGGGTAAATCAACCAAGTCCCATACTTGATTTTCAAACATGGAGTCCATTTTGGATTTCATGGCCTCTTGCCATTTTGCAGAGTCAGGGCTCGTTATAGCTTGCTTGTAGGTTTTCGGCTCATCTCCATCCATGATTAGGATTTCCTGATTCTTGGTTAAATAAAATCCGAGTTATCTATCATGTTGAGATCTCGGCCTCTAAGACCTATATAGGGTAATGGACTGAGCATTTGCATTGTCGGTTTGACTTTGCATATTTTGAATTTGACCAATGTCAACAGATGCTTCGTGAGCACTTTCATTGTCAATTGGTCCTTGTTGCTCGTCCTCTCGAACTTCATCGAGTTCGATTTTCCTCCCACTTGTCAATTTTGAAAGATGCTTCTTCTACAAAAAGACACCATCAGGAGCAACAAACACTTTGTTCTCGGATTTGTTGTAGAATTAATACGCCTTGGTTTCTTTTGGATACCCCACAAAGAAAACCTTGTCAGATTTTGGATGAAGTTTGTCAGACATGAGTCTCTTGACATATGCTTCGCATCCCCAAATCTTTATAAATGTCAACCTAGGTGGTTTCTTCGTCCATAATTCATATGGAGTCTTTTCCACAGCTTTTCTCGGAGCATGATTCAGTGTAAGTGCTGCAGTTAAGAGTGCATGTCCCCAGAAAGAGATTGGAAGTTCACAAAGACCCATAGTCGATCATACCATGTCTAACAAGGTTTGATTTCTCCTTTCAGATACTCCGTTCCTTTGAGGAGTTCCCATAGGTGTCAATTCTTAAAGTATCCCATGTTCTTTCAGATAGTCATCAAATTCTTGGCTCAAATATTTGCTACCTCGATTTGATCGAAGCGTTTTGATTTTCTTGCCAAGTTGATTTTCAACTTTACTCTTAAATTCTTTTATCAAACGATTCATATTTTTGTGACATTAGATAGACATAGCCATATCTACTATAGTCGTCTGTGAAGGTTATGAAATATTGATAACCATTCCTTGCGGGTGTACTCATTGGCCCACACACATCGGTGTGTATTAGGCCTAATAAGTCACTGGCCCTTCCTCCTAACTTGGAGAATGGTTGCTTTATCATCTTTCCTAGTAAACATCCTTCGCGATTTTCAAATGATTCTAAATCAAATGAGTCTAGAATGCCTTCTTGTAGAAGTTTCTTGATGCGTTTGATGTTAATGTGGCCAAGGTGACTATGCCACTTGTAGGTTTGACTATCCTGTGTAGTCTTAGCTTTCTTAGTGGGTTTATTGACGTTATAGATATTTGTCTAAACATAGCACATATAGACCATTTTAAGAATGTGCCGTACCATATAAAACATTATCGAGACAAAATGAACATGATTGGTCTTTTACTCGAAATTCAAAACCTTTGGCGTCCAACGCCGAAATTGAAATAATGTATTTGGTAATGTTGGGAACACAGTAAACATTGTCAATTTCCAAAACTAGCCCTGTAGGCAAAGACAAACTAAGAGATCCTACGGATATAGCACCAATCCTTGCTCCATTTCAAACTCGGAGCTCGATCTCTCACTTCGCTAGCCTCCTAGTGTTCCTTAGTGCCTGAGAATTGGAACAAAGGTGTGAGCCACATCCGGTATCTAATACCTATGAAGCTGAGCTAATGAAGTGAAAGGCTATAATGTAAATACCTTATATAGAAGCAACAGTTTTGTTCTTCATATTTTCCTTGAGCTTGAGGATGTCTCTCTTCCAATGTACCTTCTTCTTACAATAAAAGCATTCGGAATCAGACTTAGAAGATGCTACCTTCTTTTCCTTATTGTCTTTGGTTAAAAGTTCTTCTTACCTTTCCCCTTGCCCTTCTTCTTTTTGCCTGCCCGTTTGAATGGCTTGCCTTCTTGATCATAAACATATCATGATTTCCCTCATCTTTGAGCGTCTGCTCAGCTTGCTTCAACATCCCATGAAGCTCAGTGAGGGTTTTCTCCATGCTATGCATATTGTATTTCATCTTGAATTGGTCATAGCCTTTGTGAAGGGAATGGATAATGATGTCAATAGCTATCTCAGTTGAGTACCCTGCATCAAGCCTTCCCATGTTCTCAAATAATCCGATCATTTTGAGCACATGTGGGCCGTCTTGCTCTCCTTTCTTGAGCTTAGTCTCAAGGATCTTCATGTGGGTTTCAAACCATTTAGTTTAAGCCTGCTCTTGAAACATATTCTGTAACTTAGATATGATATCATAGGCTGATCCTTCTGAAGAAGGTTTTCTAAAGCTCAGGAGACATAGTGGCTAGCATAACGCACTTGACATCCCGATTGGCCACTTGCCATCGGTTAAGGGCATCCTGAGTCACCTCCTCATTGGGAACCTCGGGCATTTCCTCAATAAGAACATACTCTTTCTGTTCTTGCATAAGAACGATGCGCAAATTAGTTTGCCAGTCAAGAAAATTGGTCCCACTCAACTGCTCCTTATCGAGAATTGAGTGCAATGAAAACTGGTTGTTTGAGTTGTTCGAAGACATGATTCTACAATTGAAAGAATTTTAAATGAAAAAACATTCATAAAATACTTAAATAAGATTGAATTTAATTCATGCATATTTAAATACTTTTTTAACGTCTTATTTACACATAAAATTGTCTGCATATTGTGAAAATAAGGCGATTTCAAGATCCAAGGGGTCAACAAGTATTTTAGGCATGCTTTGGCTTGTCCTAACACTTGTTATCCCAAAGTAAGCATTACCTTGCTAATGGCTCCGAGCCATTCTTGGTTAGATAATCGTCGCATCCAATGCATTTTAACCAAAACCATCATGCACACCCGGTGTGCCTTACGTTCCTCAAAGTAGTAATGGTTCCTCGCTTTGGCGTTGCCCACCATTACACTCATTCGGTATGCAAGTATTGTTTTGGAAAGGCAATTTTAACTCAATATTATTTGGGACCTAGGTTTTCTATGTTGGTTGATTTAAGTGAACTTAATTAATCATCGCAACATAGAGAAAGCCTAAACATGCATCTAACATATTATTCATATATAAGCACTAGCACAAATATAATGCATAAGTATAAAATGCATATTGGCAACTAGCATGACCCCTTGAAATCTTCAAGTCTTCAAAAGGTCTTTACTTGCAATTTCAAGGCTTCGTCTTCCAAGAAACTCCGTCTTCAAGACTTAACCAAACTCTGCAATTACTTGTATATACGATTAGGACTAATCTAAATATTAAGGTACAAAAATACTCAACGGTGCATAGACCGTATTTAGATTTACAAAAATACATCACCGCACGTAGTCCGTATTTTCTATCATAATTAGGTCCCACTAGTTGCCATTTCATAAAACCGTTGAGAGAATATATATATTCCATTAAGTATTGGTGAATGGCCCATGCATTTTATAACAACAAACAAGTAATAATGCATTAAACAAACGCGCGCACTAGTAACTAATCTAGGTGGTTAATCCGATTAACTCGCCTAATTAAAACTAGTCAAAGTTGTTTAACCGGTTATGAAAATTGTTTGGGGTAAAAATACCCCCTATATGTGGACCAATTCCACTGCGACATGTGTCCACAAGCTCAGCGCTCAATGAGCCAATTAGAGCATGACACGTGTCACTCAATGATAGAAGGGTGAATATGGGCTCTAAGCCCACAACCCTAGAAACCGTAAAAAAAGTGGGAAGCCAATCTACTTAGGTTAAATAACCTAAGAGGCACATATCCCAATGTTCTATAAATACTGATCATTACATCAGTGTCAAGGATCTAATTCTCTCTCAAGGGCGATGCCCCCCACAATTACTCTCTCTTCTCTCTACTTTCTCTCTCTAAAATACATTTTCGATCACTGACTTGATCATCAGAGGCGGACCTCTGGCCCCCCCGGGGTCCGTTGTTTTGTAGGTGACCGGGCCGTTCGAGTGTTGCATTGCGGATCTGTCTCCCGTAGGACATATACGCCCTCCACTCGGGTACGTACAAAAAACCCCAAAACATTTGGCGCCGTCTTTGGGGAGACACATCTGTAATGGAACAACGTTGGATCACCGACTCAAGAGAGAGAGCCTCCTTTAGGAGGCAGAAGGCGTCATGAGGCCGGATGTCAAGTACAGCAGGCGTCATGAGGCTGAATATCGAGGGTCAGGCGGCCAAAAAGGCCTGTCAGACTAAGTCATGTATTTTTGAAGGTTAAAGAGCAATGCCGTTTAATCTAAGTTTTATTAGGGTGAGACGGCTAAATTGGCCAGCTCCACTATTTTAAACCAACTCATTTAATGAGTTGGCCGCACGCTATGCAGCCAGGATGTATACAGACGGTAGCCACATGCTTTTCTATATATTCCACTAGTTTTGACAACTAATGGAATGAGCTTATTCATCTTTTGTTAAAAAGAGAAATAAGAATTTAATGGTTCTCAAGCGGCATTTTATTATAATGATGAGCTATCCCACCTTATAATTTGCATGAGAGCTTGGTGAAAAAGTTGCCGGGCGGCAACAAACTATCAAATGGGGATTTAATAAGGTACCCCTTTATTATTCTCATGCATTATATAGGAAGTAACAAGCAGAGAGTTTGCTAGCTTGAGTTCTCAAGTATGAAATTAATATGAGGCGGCAGCCGTATGTAATTAACCAAGCGTCTGGTTATTCATTCTCAAACAGCTAGCAAGTTTAATTTATTAAACTCCATATTCTACTCTTGAGAATAATATAAGCGGCATGACTAAATTTACTATCATCAATAATGTCAGCCAGTTACCACCATCAATGGTGGCAGCCGTGATGGTGGCAGCCGGTCAGCATAATCAATGAGGTAATCAGACAATTGCGGGGCTACTTTGCGCTCCTACCATGCACAGCCGTAAGGGCTTTGTTCTTCATTTAAGCTGGCTGCGTGGCTGCAATATTCATCAATTATACATCAATTAAGCGGCTGCCATATCTGTTGTGTTATCTCCACTCGGCCGGCTGCCATGTTTGTCTTGTTCAACCTCCAAGATGACTGCTTGATTGTGTGATTAACACAAGCGGCAAAAGGGTGTGTGAAAATTGTTGTCTATATATTGCTACTCCCCGCATTATTCTCAATTAAAGCACACAGTCGGCATTACCCGCCTAACTGCTCTATCATTTGTATGTACATACATATTTTGGTGGAAAAGCATGCAGCACTTAGTATATAATATACATAAGTAGCATACTAAAAGATTATTAGCCACATTTGGCACTTTGACAGCAAGACAAAGCTCCTTTTGATAGCATTAGGTGGAAATCTACTATTAAGCCTCTCATATATTATTCTCATGTACGAGAATAATATACAATTCACTCAAAAAGCATGCTTAGCTAGAAGTTCTCTTGAGACGGGTAGCTGCTTCAAGGTGATTATTTTGAGGCTGTTCATAAAAGCTATTTCCTTGTATAAATTGCCGCATGTATAGCTAGCCTGATGGAGAACATGGAAAACAAAAATGTCGGGTCCTTTCCTAACCGACTAGCCTGACTGCCCTCAAACGGCTCTAAAGCCAAATTGAATGCGTTCGCCTGTGTGGGAAGGGGCTGCTTTGTTCATCACTATTAAGCAAAATAACCGACTGTGTAATCACTGATCAAAGTCATTCTTCAAGCTCAGTTGCTTGACATCCCAAAGCCGGCCAACCTTCAAGAACTTGTGTTCAAGAGTGTATAAGCTAGCACAGGCGGCAAGTTAAGTTCAAGGCAAGCGACATGAAATGACAAATGCCGCCTGGAACTACAATAAGGAGCTTGCAATATCTTCGGTTCCAATTCTTAAGCTTTCAAAGCAATTCAAAGCTGCACCAAGCATTTGAATATTGGAGGTAACCATATAATAATATTTTATTTCCTCCAATAATATTAATGCATTAAGATAGTAATGATAGTTTTCATTATTATTATTATAATTGTTATTATTGATTCATTGATTGAATTTTAATATAATCTGACGGACCGTCCAAACTCCATTATTAAACTTAGTAGCTAAACAAACGTCCAAGTGACGTGAGGCCAATGGCCGGATAATAAACTAAGTTTGAAACTTAGTAGCTACACTAACGTCCAAGTGACGTGGCCGGATAATAAACTAAGTTTGAAACTTAGTAGCAAATTCAACGTCCGAGTGACTTGCGGCCAATGGCCAGATAACTAAAATAGGCACAAAACCGCTTAGTGGCTATACAGCCGGTCTCAACCTAGACCAGAGGCCAATGGCCGGATGGTTGCTTTTTTCATAAAATCGCCTGTCCCAACATGGACAATGGCGTCCAGCGACACCCCTCCGGGTGCGATCGTCGCAGAGAGCAGCCTACCTGCTTGCTCTACGTACCTATGTAGATGACAAAGATTGAACGACCAAATTGGTCAACTCATAGTCGTCTGACCAGAACAGTTTACAGAACTACTAAGTTTTCAGAACACCGGATGTCCTAAGACATCAGTCGGTGACCGACCGAAGTTTTTATTTAGGCTTTTCATTCCAAAATTTCACAGACTCTCCCATTGGGGCAAAAAGAGTTGGGCAATGGCTATACAACCGTCTTGAAAAAGACATGAGGCCAATGGCCAGATGGTTATACAGTTTTGTAAATTCGTCTGCTCCAATGTGAAATATGGCGTCCAGCGACACCCTTCCGGGTGCAATCATCGTAGAAAGCACTCTTATCGTTTTCTTTACGTACACATGTTGGCGGCAAAAATTAAACGAACTCATTGGTCAACTCATAGCCGCCTGACCTGGGTAATCTAAAGAACGACCAAGTCTTCGGGAACCGGATGACCAAAAGACATCAACCGGTGACCGACCGAAGTTCTAACCTAGATTACCTTCCGAAATTATACAAGTCCTCCCGATGGGGGTAGAAAGACATTGAAAGTATAATTAGATTACAAACACCCCAGGCGGCATTTGCCTCCTGCCCTATGAAGAGTCTGGAGGCCATTTGCCTCCTGTCCTATGAAGAGTCAGGCGGCCATTCACCTCCTGCCTTATGGGATGTCAAACGTCTCAAAAATATTCTAATTCACCCAAAGGTTATATGACCACCATAGTGGGGCTAAAAGAAATAAAAGTCGTCATCTTTCTAGTTCAGGTGGCAATCATTATTATGATTGATTAACTTAGAAAATATCATACCCTTTAAGGTATCAAATTTTCCAAGTTAATCAAATCTCTCTTTTATTGAACTAGACATATGCCGCCCGTAGAGGTTTTGAATAAGCGGAAAATAAAGCTTTGATTTCGAAAGGAGTAATTCCTCTTGAAAGAGAAATTACCCCTTCTGAGGGGCTAATGTTTGGGGTAAAAATACCCCTTATATGTGGACCAATGCCATTACGACATGTGTCCACAAGCTTAGCGCTCAATGAGCTAATTAGAGAATGACACGTGTCACTCAATGATAGAAGGGTGAAAATGGGCTCTAAGCCCAACACCCTAGAAACCGTAAAAAAGTTGGAAGCCAATCTACTTAGGTTAAATAACCTAAGAGGCACATATCCCAATGTTCTATAAATACTGATCATTACATCAGTTTCAAGGATCCAATTCTCTCTCCAAGGGCAATGCCCCCCACAATTACTCTCCCTTCTCTCTACTTTCTCTCTCTAAAATACATTATTTCGATCACTGACTTGATTGTCAGAGGCGGACCTCTGGCCCCCCCGGGGTCCGTTGTTTTACAGGTGACTGGGTCCTTCGAGTGTTGCATTGCGGATCTGTCTCGCGGGACGTACACGCCCTCCACTCGCGTACGTACAAAAAACCCCAAAACAAAAATAATAAATGAAGCTCCCACTAAATTCCGCATCCAACCTAATTAATCCAATTAATTAAGTCGGTTGACCCAAATATTTGTCAAAATAAATTTTGCCAATGCCGCTCAAAAACCGAGGTCTAGCCTCCAAAATTTATTAAAATAATTAAAACCAAATTAGATTAACAAAATAACTAAAACGACAAAATAAGCAAACACGTAGCTAATCGTACTCAAGTGGTTCACGCGCTACATACATGCCACATGAAAGTCAAGGTTGTGTAACAACCCCGCACTATACGGCTTGGCGCACGTGCCTTCACCACCCCATGTAGCACTAGCTAGGTACACCCTAGTAGAGTTCGCTACGGGTTACAACGTGCTAGACACAAGGCCATGGTTGCTTGCCCCTTTACACCAAAACACCAAGCACATACACGCAATAAACTCTCGCGCACCCCACGCACATGGCCGCACGCATCGAGCATGCCCTTGGCAGCTACATGCGTGCTGCTATGCAGCCTGGCTAGCCAAGGGAGGCATTACCTCGATTAGTGTGCCATATCCTCGGGATTTTAATCACAAATTTCGCGTGACAATTTATTAATTCTAAATTAATTTTAGAACAAATTTTCATGAGAAAATTGAAAATTTAAACAAGTCTGACTTAAAAAAAATTGGCTTAACTTGGTGCAACAAAAATAAGAGGGCAATTACTCACTATCAGTTTAATTAATATAAATTAATCTAGAGTTTTTGAGAAAATAAAAGGGAGTTGAAAAATGAACATAAGTTCAACAAAGATTCCAACTTTAATACTTGTGAATCCTTGAAAAAATTATATCTTTCAATATGAAGATAAACAAATTTCTATCATAAGTTTCAAACTTTATGATTCCAATCAACTAAAAAATGATTAAATCAACAAAGTTTAACAAAAATTCATGGAATTTAATAACTCAAAGTTTCAATCACTTAACATAATTAAAGATTGAATCTTTAGTACTTGGAAGCCTCAAAAAACAACATTTTCACACTTAATGCAATTAGTTTGCAATTATGTGAAAAATAAAACCAAGCTTTCAAACACAAATTACCACCAATTAATCATGCCTAAAGAGGTTTAAAATTGCATATAAAATATGTATTGAACCAATTACATAACCACCATATATATGCTATTAATTTTCAAGGTTAGAAAGACTTAAAATTTTGCGTAAAAAAAAAAAATCCCTGAAAAAGTGCATTTCAGGTCGTTTTTTGGCTAAAAATCGAGGCCTTAAAGGGTAAAACCATTTCCAGAACGCCTTTTCCACCCAAAATTCACTATTTTTGGTCGAAATTTGGGTTCGGGGCTGAAGACAGCTCTAATACGAGGTTAAAATAAATAAAACGAGCTACTAATCTAATAAGCAACTTAATACCAGAAAAATAAAGCCATAAAAACACCTTGAAAAATATAATGATTTTAAAAATAAACGAGCGAGGCTCTGATACCGCTGTTGGGGTTTGATGAGTCCGACTCACCGCGGAAACAAACCCAAAAACAAGACCGCACTCGCAATAAATAAAACAATAAACATAATTAAATTAATCACAAGATTATGATAAAACAATTACCTTTGGAGCGTGCTTCGCCCAATCGGAAGGGGGTCTTACTTCAAAGGCAAGCCTCGAAATTACGACGGCCTCCAACGATAGTCCAATGCCTTGGAGTTAGCAAAGCCCGCCAAAACCCGAGTAATTCATGAGTTCAAAGGTTTTCACAATGGTGATGCCTTTTTCAACTCTTACTCAAGTGCTTTTCCCAATACCCCAACTTGGGTATTTATAGGGAAATGCATGAGTGTGAAAAGCTCTCCCATCAATATGGGAGAATTTGTTTTTCCCATCTTATTTTAAAGCTAAAATAAAACTAATAATCAAACTAGTAATAAATCAACAAGTGGCAAACTCATGTGAGCGGTTAGTTGAGGACCTTTTGGAGGAGGGGGACCAAACTTGCTCCCCACTCTCTCCCTCACCTTGCGCCACTTGGAAACTCCACTTGGGCACCAAGGCACCCATGTGGGCTTCCCATTTGCTGTTGCCCTTCTCTCGACCCAGCTATCCCTGCAACACAAAATGCGGGTTGCTACTCGCACTCTCTCGACCGACACACCATGCACTTGCGTCCAGGCTGCTGCTGCTAGCTGCAGCATGCTAGCACGTCACGCACTAGGTGCGGGCAGCTAGCCACAACTTCCTAGCAAGCCCTGCACTTGGTGCGGGCTGCTAGCTTGGCTATACCCCCTAGCACTCGGTGTTCTGATGCTAGGGGTATTTTGGTCTTTGTTGATTTATTATTATTTTCATGTCTCTTCTTTTACTATTTTTTGACTCGACTTTCGACGTTTGGTTTTGACGCTCTAAGCTCGAATTCCCGACGTCTAAATATTAATTACTCGGTTGACTTATTAATTACTTCCGGATTAATTTGTCGCTTCGGTTCGTTAGTTGCTTGGGTGTGACCCTAAGGGTTCAGTCAAGATTAAGCTGTAATATTAATTATGCATTAATTTTACTGATCGGAAGCGGCCTCCACCCTGGCGTTCCGATCACTTGACCTTAATGAATATATTAGCTTTCTAATAATTCTGAACCCACTAACGGAATAGTACACTTGTTTAAAGGACACCATTCCTTTCACATGTTTGCGGGCTGAAGACTAGGAATCATGCCCCCACGGCTTGAATGCACAGCTCATGGTCTTTAGGACTTACACTTCTCCATTCTTGAGCTTCAAATGGAGACCACTGGGCATCCTAATCAATGCCAAACTTGGGAAGAGGCTCGGGAAACTTGGAAAACGACCTTAACCTTAAAAATAAAGGAAAACAAGCAAATAAAAGAGAAAATAACAAAATAAACCAAGAAATTCATAAAGAAAGAAATAAAAGTAAGAAAATACAAACTAAAAGAAATAAAGAGTAAAATTAAGGAAAAGCTAAGTAAAAGAGCTATATAATAGCGTGAAATTCATCCTAAAGAGAATCAAATGAGTGCCATAAATGAAACTCATCAAATTCCCCCAAGCTAAACTTTTGCTCATTCTCGAGCAAAACAAAGCAAGAAAGAATAAGGATGATTAAACTTATTCAAAAAGAAAGGAAAAGAAAGACATAAGACGGGAATATACACTAAGACTCACTATCGTAGGAATCATGGTTGTTTTTGGCTACAACAAGCGCTTTAAACCCCAAAGTCGCCTATAAGGACAAGTGAGGTCTCGTAAAGGTTTCTAAGAGCTTAACCTATAACTTTAAACCAACATACATGAGGAAAACCACAAAAAAGAAGAGTAAAAGAAAGAAAAACAAAATTGAAACCTTTACGAATTGGACTTTACAAAATGACCACATTTCAAATGAATAAACATCTTTCTTAAGCAATAGAGGTATGCACGTTTCAAGATATCCGAGGTTGATTGAAACATAGAGTATGCTAAGCATAAAGAGCTAGTTATCACAATTCACCTTAATTCCGTTCAATCTTACCGTGTTCTCCCTATAGTCTCAAATCTCCCTCTAATGAGCACCTCAATAACTCCTCCAAGGAGCCGAAAAAGAAACACTTTTGGGCTACACGACGTCTTGACTATGCATCCCCTCTCTTTAGGCTTTAACTCATAATGCCCTCCCTCGAAATTTGACTCAACCTCTAGGTCAAAAGGTCTTTCCCATTGTTGTAGCGTAAGGGAAAAAAGGGTTAGGGGTAGGCTAAAATTTTAAAATTTGGCGGTATCCCTAATAGTGAAGAAAATAACGAGCCCTTTCTTGGAATCACAATCAAGTAGTCACCAAACAAAAAAAAAAACTAACTCCCAAAGCTTATTCAAAGCCATAATCACAATCATATTTACAAAAAGCGTTAACGCTTCTCCCCCAAGCTTAAAGGAATCATTGTCCACAGTGCTTGAAAAGGGGAAAAGTATCACAACAAAATATTTTTGAATTTTTCTCATTTTCAACTTTTTTTAATGCATAAAATCAAAGCAATTGTCCTCGCCTCTTTTAACTTTGGACGGCTTTTCAACTTTGCATTTATTATGTCCTGGCCTTTTTTTAGCTTTGGACGGCTTTTTCCATCATACATTTGCCATTATTCATTAAATATGTACAAAACACAAGTTTGCTTACTAAAGGACCAATTTTCAACCTTATAAACCACAAACTACACAAACATGACCATTTGCTTCACAAAAACCAAAAATGGGACAAAAAGAAACAAAAGGCTCAAAGTTCTAATGATGTTGCTTGAAAAGAAGGGAAAATGCTCAAATGGTTAACAAGAGGGCAAATGTAAACCCAAAGAACTAAAATAAAGAAGATTAAACCTATGAAAAGAAAAATTACCACCCCGAAAAGATGCCTTTGTCCTCCCTAGATGGTTCGGTCTCGTGTTTGAGAATTATGATTCAAGATTCAAGATTAGGTCCGCAATAGTCAAGGATCCATGCCACTCATGCAAGATATGTAGAAGGCTTGAAAAATGAAGAACCTCACATGGATGTAGCAAAAACTCATTATAGGTGTCAAATCGACCATAGGAAGCAACTATCCACATGCCACAAACAAGTAGAATCCGGTTTCATGATCCTCCTAGTTCTAAAACATGCTACCTTAGCATACACTTATCCTAGAGTCAACCAAGCATATTCTCAAACCGTGCATACCTATACCAATAAGGAAGATATTCATTCTAAAGCAAAAATCGGTTGTATATAGTCCAATTCAAAAAGAAAAACAAAAAGGAGACAAATAAAGCCTCAAAAACATACCAAAATCCAAAAACAAAAAGAAAGAAAAGAAAAAGAAAAGAAAAACATAGATAAAGAAAAAGAAGGAAAGTAAATAATGGAACGAATATGCAAGTAGAACATGTAATTCCCAATCGACAAACAAGTGATCAAATGACAACATCGTCAATGATCCCAAACATACAAGGTGTTAAAAGCATCCATCCTCGAATCATTCAACTTTTCCTAATACTAAATCTAAACTATGCATCCAAGAAAATAAAAGAGCATAAATAGAAATAAGAAAGATCTCACCGGCTTCAGAGCGATGCTAAAAAAAGTAAGGTGAAGAATCAACCACCTCATGAAGCTCCAAAAATCAAAGCATCATCATCAAAGCAATGTGAGAACAAAAATGAAAAAGAGAACTATGGACAAAGAAACCGGTTTGTAACTTCAAAACAAAAGAAAAGAAAAGAAAAAGGAAAGGAAATAAAAAGCAAAAATAAGCAAAACTAAACTATCAAGAAAACAAAAATAAGAAAATATGAACTAAAGAACTAACTAAACAACAAAATACTAAACTACAAAATTTAGATTCAAAGGGGTTTGGATTAATGGGATTTGGAATTTGGGGGTTTTGATACAAAGGAGCAAACACACATCATCATCACAACAACAACAACATAAAAAATGAGCAAACATCATTAAAGTAGGATCAAGAATGAGGTCATCATGCAAAGAATCAAGAGAAGAAAGGTTAGTTTCAACAACAAATTGGCCATCGAGACGAAACCCCTAAGAAAAGGAAAAGTTCCCCCAAGTTAAACAAAGATACATCTCAATATCCCGACAGTACAAAGCAAACACACATAAGACAAAGGATGGGCGCACATAGCACAAAAATGAGGGAACTAGCAACCACTACCACTCGCCCGGGAGCCATCATTTTTATCCCCATTATAGGAAAACCCGGATAGGGGACCATGATCATCCGATCCCCCGGTGTAACCGGGTGGCCAACTATAATGCCCCCTAAAGTTATCTTGTTGACAAGGGGCAAGGGGAGTGAATTGCTCGGGCAAAGCGGGCGGTAGTGAATTGCTCCAAAAAGTAAGGTGAAGAATCAACCACCTCATGAAGCTCCAAAAATCAAAGCATCATCATCAAAGCAATGTGAGAACAAAAATGAAAAAGAGAACTATGGACAAAGAAACCGGTTTGTAACTTCAAAACAAAAGAAAAGAAAAGAAAAAGGAAAGGAAATAAAAAGCAAAAATAAGCAAAACTAAACTATCAAGAAAACAAAAATAAGAAAATAAGAACTAAAGAACTAACTAAACAACAAAATACTAAACTACAAAATTTAGATTCAAAGGGGTTTGGATTAATGGGATTTGGATTTTGGGGGTTTGGATACAAAGGAGCAAACACACATCATCATCACAACAACAACAACAGAAAAAATGAGCAAACATCATTAAAGTAGGATCAAGAATGAGGTCATCATGCAAAGAATCAAGAGAAGCAAGGTTAGTTTCAACAACAAATTGGCCATCGAGACGAAACCCCTAAGAAAAGGAAAAGTTCCCCCAAGTTAAACAAAGAAACATCTCAATATCCCGACAGTACAAAGCAAACACACATAAGACAAAGGATGGGCGCACATAGCAAAAAAATGAGGGAACTAGCAACCACTACTACTCGCCCGGGAGCCATCATTGTTATCCCCATTATAGGAAAACCCGGATAGGGGACCATGATCATCCGATCCCCCGGTGTAACCGGGTGGCCAACTATAATGCCACCTAAAGTTATCTTGTTGACAAGGGGCAAGGGGAGTGAATTTCTCGGGCAAAGCGGGCGGTAGTGGATGATCGGGGTGTACATAGGGGTAATTAGGATCACCCCTATAATCGCTCCTACCAGGAACACGGTGATCGTAGTTACCATGCTCATCGGGGAATGAGTGAGTCTTTGTGTTGGACCCCGGGGGTCCTTGCCAATATGGGTACGTAGGTACCCCATCACCCCCAAAAGATGGTAGAGGACCATATTGGGGTGGAAAGTAAGGGTAGTTAACCGGGGGAGTGATTTCTCTCCGGTTAACACCGGCATCATATAAGTGTTGTTGTTGGAGAGACATACCTTGTAGCATCTCCGAAATCCCTCTCATATGGGTATAGAGGGCCTCAAAATCTTGATCGTACATGCCCTCCAACAAGATTTGCATGCGCTTCATTTTAGCACTAAAGGCATCCAAGTCGGAGTTGGGATATTGATGATGTTGCTCTTGATGTTGTTGTTGTTGTTGTTGTTGTTGTTGTTGTTAATGTTGTTGTTGTTGATGTTGTTGTTGTTGTTGTGGCTCTTCTTCTTCTTCTTCTTCTTCTTCACCTATTTCTTCATCATCACCATGGTACGGCGGGCGGTGACTAACAAGGACATGCCAAATGTTTGCTACATTCTCTCGTTGGATAGAAGTCAAGGAAGGGTTGGGGAGATAGCACCAATGCTCATAGTCCCTTAGCCAATCAAATACCTCGTCATCATCATTCTTCGCCAAGAAATGGATTTTCTTTAATTGCTTGACGTCGAGGTATAGAGAATAAACATCCCCCAACAGAGTGCAAGATGGCAAATAATGCCCTAGCTCAAGGTTGGTCACTAGCCTAGTGACCATGCTCCCACAAGGGATCTCGCCAGATTCCCTACCTTGCAACCCTTGGCAATAGCTTGCAAAAGTGTACCCAAAGTTTAGGCGACCCCGGTACTCCGCACGAGTGGCATTAAATTCGATCAACAGAATTTGGATCAAAATCAAGAGCCGCATTAAACTCTTCCAAAGTTTGATCGAATTTAATGTTGAAGAGTTGAAATAGAACACGGTAGACATCACCCTCAATCACCACAAGATTAAACATGGCCAAGAACTCAAAAGTTGGTTGAACATATGTACGGAAGCTCCGGCTCACAACAGACCCCATACAAAGGTTGTTGAGCAACTCCCTCAAGTCTTCATCAATCCCCAATTTAATCATATCCGGTTGAAAATAGTGACGGGAAGGCTTGAGGGAACGATTTGCTTTGAGCTTGGTATGTCTAGATTTTTGGATTGGGTCGGTAATTCTTAATTTGGGGATAGGGGTAGGTTGACATTGTTGTGAGGTATAGGGAGAAGAAGCAGGTTCATCATTGGTTTTTCGTTTCTTGAAAAGGCTTTTGATGTGTTTAGACATGATGATTTTCAAAGATAGTAACTCAAAACACCACAATTATCCCAAGAAACTCCAACCAACAAACTTGAATGCTTCAATCGAACTCCTTAACCAAGACCGACAATAGAGAAGTCCCTACCAAAGATAGGCAATCCCAAATACACACAATTACCACCAATTCAAGCCACCAAATGCATTCAAATCATATACCAAACACAAAGAAATCAAGAACCAAGGCTCAACATTATCAACGAAGCACCATTACCAAAAATCTGATCATAACATATCAAAAATAACGATCAATTTTGATACACAAACAACAAACAACACATTTTAAGAAATAAACAATCATTACACAACACAAATAAACAAAAATCCAATTTAAAAAATCAAAACCATCAAAATACATACTACTACTATTCATGCTCATGAATTATTAAAACATGCAATCATATGGTATAATAAAGCAATTAAGAGGAATAGTAGATGATTATACCATACAAGAAGCAAGTTAGAGCAATCCTTAGCCACCAATTTCTACTAACAAGAAACAATCCCAAATAAGCTACAACAATGGAGGAGATAGAATGGTGGTTGTTATGGGTGAAATGTAGTAGGAATTTGTTAAAATTGGAAGAATTACGAAAGGATTTGATGAATTGTTATGAAAATTTGGTTGAATTTGAGTGAAAATTTGATGAATGTGTATTGGCAAATGGTGCGGTTTTGATGAGGGTGAAGGGGTTTCAGCTCGTGAGAAAATGAGGGTGAAGGGGAAATGAGGGAAAAGAAAGAAGAAAGATGAAAGAAATAAGCACAGTAGGGGGGTGCGCGGCCTGGCAGGGCGCCCACGCCAATGTCACGCGCGGCCGCACGTGCTAGGCGCGCCCGTGCCACTTGCTTCTCTTCTTGCCTTTCTCCTTGGTGCATTCATGCGTGGGTACATCGATTACAATAATTTCGGGATTTTTTACCCCATCATAACGATCAGTTTCTAAATGTAAAAAATGTGGGTTGAACACCCCAAATTATGGTAGCACCACGTGAACTCACCAAGTTCCAATTTCTTCAAACTTTAGCAAATATTTCCTAACTTATCTTCCTAACAATTATTTCTTCTTTTACCTCAAAATTTCAATAAAATTGAACATAAAACATATCAAAAACCGCAAAACACCATTCCGTACTCGTTCCACTTGATGTAATCCAACTTTTAAGAATTCAACCTATAAATCCAAAGTATAAACAAGTGAAAAAAATAAAAGAATCTAAAAGAAAGAAATTAAGAAAAATTGAAATCAAAAGAAAAGGTTAAAAATCTCCGGGTTGCCTCCCGGGAAGCGCTTGTTTAAGGTCCTTAGCTCGACCCATCCTCCATATAACGGAGATTCAAAGAACACCACCTTCTTCAAAGTGGCAGAAAGAACAACTTCTCCTTCATTTTCAAGCAATATCTTATTGTTCCTTAACAAGACTTCTCTAAATTGCACATCAAAATCAATTTTTCATTTCTAATTTTCAATCTCATTCTCTTCTTCTTCGAAGCTCTTGCTTTCTTCTTGATTTTGTTTTTTTTCGTAGACGGTTTCACAACATCTACCTCCCTGGAATCCTCCTCTTCCTCTCGAGGGTAGAGCTCAAACCAATGAGGAATGTCGATCTCCTCTTCGTTCATAGCCTTTGGAAGCTCTTTCTTATCTTCACTAACTTTCATGCAAACAAAACTCACAAGTACATCATCAAAAATATCATGAATATTGTTAGATGAAGAATAAATCACATACACATTATCAAAAGAACGAAGGGAATCATCACTCTTGATTCCTTTCGCTAGGGATAAGGACTCATGCATTGAATTGACCTCAAAGCTCTCTTTCTTTTTACCTACCCTCAATATAATACGACATCCCTTAACATCAATAAAATCTCCCGAAGTAGCTAAGAACGGTCTCCCTAAGATAATTGGAATGTGGTCATCTTCTTCTATTTCAAGCACAATGAATTCAACGGGGATTGTAAAACCACCTATCTTTAGGGGAACATCCTCATTTCTTCCCTTTGGAAACTTGATAGACCTATCGGCCAATTGCAAAGTCATGTTGGTAGGAAGAAGTTCTCCTAGCTTTAGCTTCATGAAGACCGAGAAGGGCATTATGCTCACACTAGCACCCAAACCACATAAAGCATTCTCAAACAACTTACTCTTGATTTTGCAAGGAATGGGGAAATTACCCGGATCTTTCGTCTTCTTGGGGAGGTCATTGTGAATCAAAGCACTACAACACTCACCAAGCTACACCGAATCTATCTCATTACAATCTCTCTTGCCACTCAAGATATCCTTAATGAACTTGGAATATCTAGACATTTGGGTCATGGCTTCGGTAAGAGGGATAGAAAAATGGACCTCCTTTAACATTTCATGAAATCTCCCAAATTGTTCATCTAGTTTGTTCCTCATAAACTTTTAGGTATATGGAAGGTCGGGTTTTCTTCCTTCCTCTTGCTTTATCTCATTAATCTTTTTTTTTTCTCATGGCTCCCTTCTATGCTCACATCTCTTGACACATCTTCCTCTTTTTGCTCACATGAAACACTCTTCTTCTTGTCCTCCTCACAATCCCTAGAAACTCTCTTCAAGAACTCTTCCACTCCTTGTGGTGATGGAATAAATGGGCGTCTTTGGATCAACTCCTTGAGAAGGCAATGAAGAATGACTAGCACAATCTTTCAAAGTGTTTGCTAGTTGGGTGATTTGTATCTCATGCATCTTGTTATGTGTCATGATCTCATTAAATTTCTTATCGCTCACCAACATATAGGTGTTCAAGATTTTTGTTTGATTTTCAATTATCTCTTCCAAATTGGAATTGGACGATTGAGAATAGGAATTTTCACCAACACCTTGAGACTTTTGATTAAATCAGGGTGGGGGTCCCCTTTGATTGTTTTGAAAATTCCCCCTATTTTGATTGTTCCAATTGCCTCGATTTTGATTGTAGCCAAAATTTTTGTTTTGGCCACCAAAGCCTTGAGATTGGCTTTGATTTCCATACCCTTGGCCTTGGTTTTGATTCCTATAACCTTTGGTATTATAGTTGCCTCGGAAATTTTGGTTTCCTTGTTTCCTATAATTACCATTGTTATAGCTATCAAATCCACCTTGTTGGTGAGAATTTCTATTTCCAAAGTTTCTTGGTCCATCAAACCTTTGACCATTGTTATTGTTTGAGACAAAATTCACATGTTCACATTCACTACTCTCACCATCATCAAGATTTCAAACCCATTTGAAAAAGTAGAAGCATCATGGTCATAAGACCCACAATTATCACAAAACAAGCATCCATTGGGCATATTATTAGAAGTATAAAGAGGAGTATAGTTAGAAGTTGTAACTCTCCCTTTAATGTGGGAGGGATGACCTTGTGCATTGGATGTTTCACTCTCAAGCTTGGCCTTGATTGTTGTCATCTCCTTCCCCAAACTTGCAATTTGAGAGGATAGATTGTTGATGGCATTAAGGTGATCAACCGAGTAAACCCTTGATCCATTCTTGCTTGAAGACTCTCTTTCTCCTTCTTGCCAATCCATGTAATGGCGCACCACATATTCTATAATGTCCACATCCTCCTCTTCGGTTTTGTTCATGATTGGGCCTCCGGCTCCCGCATCAAGACATGATTTGCCTTGAGGACTCAACCCTCCATAGAAAATTTGAATGATTTGATATGTTGGGATGCTATGACGGGGACATTCTCTTTGATACTCTTTATACCTTTCCCAAGCTTCATACAAGCTCTCATTAGGCTTTTGCTTGAAACTTTGGATCAAAGCCCTTGCCTCCACCGTTTTCTTTTGGGGGTAGAACCTAGACAAGAATTCCTTGGTAACTTCATCCCATGTTCTAAGAGAATTTTGCTTGACCTCCTTATCTAACCATTCCAAAGCTCGACCTATGAGAGATAAGGGGAACAACTTGAGTCGAATGAAATCTCGAGAAACACCATTCACTTTGATAGTGTTGCAATACTTCTCAAACTCTTTGAGATGGTTTAGCGGAATTTCAATCTTAGCCCCACTAAATTGTCTTCTTTCAATCAAAGTGACCATGGTCAGTCTTATTTCAAAATCATTTTCTAGTGTTATTGGCAAAGCAATACCACTTTCAAACCTATATGCACCGGGACTTCCTTACTCCTTCAAAGAAACTCTTGGATTATCTCCCATGCTTACTTGATCATGTTCTTCTTCTTGTTGATGAATTTCTTCTCTTGGAGAGCTTGGACTCAAAGAACGATTAGCAACCCTTATCCTTGTTATTGTTCTGTTGATTTCCTATCAAAAGGCACTAAAGTCCTTCCTATTATCCTACGCATACAGTAACTCAAAGCAAATATCAATAGCATGACTACAAATGTATCCTAAAGAGAAAAATCTTCTTGTATTTTTGAGATTAAGGTGAAATAGACTCAACAACAATAGCAATCATCTACGCCATTCCCCGGCAACGAAGCCATTTTTTATCTAGGGCGAGACTAAATCGTTGAAAACTAATCTACCCTTGGTCAAAAGAAAATTTAAAATCTCTAAACACACCATTACACAAAGGAATGGGAAATTCATGCTAAAGTGAAAGCTAAGCTATTTCGAAGCAATAAAGTAAGGTGTGTGTATCCAAAACAATAAAACAATCAAATGAAATCAAATTTAACAAGCACTAGGGATAGCATCTGAATGTACTCGGAATGGACATAGCTAATTAGGATAGGAGATTACTAAGTCAAGTGTTGCGAGGGAAATTCAACTAAGCAATCAAGAGAGTAAGGTAGGCTAATCTCCTAAAGGTCAAGCTAGCGCCAACTACTAGAGACTCTAACTAGAAGCCTTGCAAACCTACTTAATCGACAAAAGCAAGCCACATATCAATTTTCCGTATCAATGCAAGCCTACAATGCATTCTAGTGTAACAAATCAAAGTCATCTACTCTTCAATTAATCACACATATGCACTTAATCAATCAACCAATTTAATCACAACATCAACTGCATCAATTTCCCCCAATAAGCATCAATCCATCACTCATACATGCTTCACCATTCCCCTAGAAAGAGAATTACTCTCAATCCATTGAAATTAAGATCAAAACTAAACTAATCAACAATTTCATTATCATCATATCAATACAACTAATTCAATCACAAATTCAAATCAAACTTGAACAATCAACAAAACAATTGAAATGATAAGCTGAAAATTGCATTAAAGTAAAAGAAATCCTTACAAACTTGCTTAAATTCAATGGAGGAAATGCTACAATTAACAATCTTCAATCATCAATCAACAATCAAGAACTTCTCTCTCTACAATCTAGGGTTTCTCTCTCTAAAATTCTAGCCTAATTTTTGAATTAATTCTCTCTAATGATTCTCTAATTATCCTCCTCTAAAAATAGAAAGAAAATCTATATATAGTAAGACTAACTAAGAGAAGTTAGTTAGATCGTCCACAAATAAACCCATACAGGAACGGCCAACCATAAGGGGGAGCGCGGCCGCACAAAACTTGGTACGAAACAGGGACCCAGACGGTAGCGCCCGTGCCCATGGGAGGCGCACCTATGCCACCAAGCCGCACGGCCGCGCCATGGTCGCGCGCACCCGCGCCTGAGAGTAGGGGAGCCCTCTTCCCTATCATTCCAATGCTCCTCGTGCGCTCCATTTAATCCTCTTGATAAACACGAAACCTTGCGTTTCTAAACTCCATGTTTGTGGGTTCAAGACTAGGAATCATGCCCCCACGGCTTGAATGCACAACTCAAGGTCTTTAGGACTTGTACTTCTCCATTCTTGAGCTTCAAATGGAGACCACTAGGCATCCTAATTAATGCCAAAATTGGGAAGAGGATCGAGAAACATGGAAAACAACCTTAACCTGAAAAAAAAGGAAAACAAGCAACTAAAAGAGAAATAACAAAATAAACCAAGAAATGCATAAAGAAAGAAATCAAACTAAGAAAATGCAAACTAAAAGAAATAAAGAGTAAAATTAAAGAAAAGCTACATAAAAGAGCAATATAATAGCATGAAATTCATTCTAAAGAGAATCAAATGAGTGCCATAAATGACACTCATCAATAACCGAGGCGGCACAGCCGGCTAAGGTTACGAATTTGTTGTTAGCTTCCTACGACGGTACCACCAACCCGGAGCACCACCTCATGGCTTACTCCAACCTCATTAACATGCAAGGATTGGAATACGCTATGTGGTGTCGGTGCTTCCCGGCTATATTGAAGGGCATCGCCTAGCAAAGGTTTTGCAACCTGCCAGCCGTTTGCATTGATAGTTGCATGAAGCTTGCCAAACCTGTTCGCCTCCAACTTCTCAATGAGTATCCCTGCCAAGAAAAAAGTCTTAACTTGAGCACCATTCGGCAAGGAAACAGGGAAGGACTTCGCTCCTATGTCAGGCGCTTCAACCTAGTGAGAATCCAAATCAAGGGGCTGTTTGTCAAGCTAGCCTATACAGAATTCTTCAAGGGTCTGAAGGACGGGTCAACCATGTCCAAAAGAGGGTTTTCACCCTTCAATAGGCGTTCATAGAGGCAGAGAGATTTATTCAAGCCACCGACCTCTACTCGTCCAACAATCAGACGAACTCCAAGAAAGTCCGACAAACAAAAAGAGAGTTGGTCTTCTCAGTTTGCTAAGCAATCCAAAGAGCAAAAATAGGGAAAAGAATTTGGGCGCTTTATGAGCCTAATCACTCGTCCGGAAAGAAAAAGAAAGAGTTCAAACCGTACATCGTAGGGTAAGAATTCAATAAAGAATGTTACATCATCTTCACAGAGGTGAATGACCGACTTGCTATTGAGATGCCGAATCTTATGAAGAGTTTTGTTCAGTCACGAAACAAGAATAAGTTCTGCCACTTCCATGAGGAAGTGGGCCATGACACCAACGACTATTATAGCCTCAAGCAGACGTTAGATGATCTGTGCCATTTATGGCAACTTTAGGCTACTTTTTCTTTATATTTTTATGCTCGTTTTTAGTAGTTTATGTCGTGTTTTTAGGGAATAATGCTTGATTTGCGTGTTTGTGTGTTAGTTTAGAGAAATGCGTGCTTTTAATGGTTTTCTTATTATTTTATTCATTTATCGGCTATTTCCCTCGCTTCTCCATTTGTTTGACTTGTTTTATAGGTGTGTCGAGCTTCTCGGGATTTAATCATCAAGGAGGGAGATCAAGTGAATTCAAAGAATGTAACAGAGCCAAGTTAGGGAAGCCAAGCACGCAAGTCAAGCCAATCCAAGAAACAAAGGAAAATTAAGGCTTGCAAAGTATCAAAAAGGACCTTTGTGCATTGTTCGACACTATCTCAAGTTCTACAGATCGGATTGAGGTGATTCAAGTTGGGTTGGAAACTAGATTTGAAGATCATTCCAATGACAGGTTGCATGCCTTCATAAATTCCTAGATTGTGTGTTACATCCTTCCAAAGTTGGCTCTGCAAATCTGCCGCAACCTATTTCTGCCGATTTTGGGCATTAAGTCCCCGACGGCTGGCCGCGAGCTCCCCGAGGGCTGGCCGCGGGCTCCCCGCGGGCGCAGGCCTTGGCCCCGCGGGCGCGACTGATTTCTCCGAGGGCGCGGGCTTCTGGGTCTTTTACGATTTCAAGCTTCTTTTCTCCGTTTGTTTATATATATAGTTTTTGGGGGTTTTCATTATCATTCATTCATGTAATTCTTATTCTTAAAATAGTTTTTTCTCTTTTAGGTTGAGATCTTCTCTCTCTAGATTAGGCTAGATTAGGAGTAGTTTTAGAGAGAGAAAGTGATGGATTTCAATAGTGATTGAGAGATTGAAGATACAAGGGTGACAATTATGTTCAAGATCTTCTCTATTATCAATGAGCATTCTTAACTCTATCTCACCTTATTCCTTTAGTCAATCTCATGTTTGTTTGAATTGATTTTGATGTTGAATGCTTGTTTAGTGCATTTGTTCTTGATATTCTGTGAACTCTTGATTTCTTTAGTTGATTGTTGATTAGATGATGATGTTAGAGTAGTTGTTGGTTAGGAATTGGGTGAAACTTGTATGATTGATTAATTGTGATTAATTTGGGAATTGTGGTGATTGATTGTTGAGATTAAAGTGATTAATGTAGGTTTGCATGTGTGTAATTCGATTAGGCCTCAATAATTATGCTAGATTGCATTGTAATTGCTAATGACACGAACAATTGATTTAGTAATTGCAATTATCGATTGATTTTGATTGTGATTCTCTTAGTTTATTATTCATAGTGAACCCTAGCTTAACAACTAGGAGATAGCTCTTTGATTCCAATTGATTTCTCTTATCATTAGTTTTTCACAACCTTTGATTGGCATGCTCTTCTCAAGTTATTGCAATTGACATGATTACTTATTGATCCCCGTTCCTAGTGTTTTATTTGTTTGGTTACTTGTTTCGTTAGTTGTTAGTGTTACATCTTACCTTCAATTTTGACCTAGCTTAGGCGCTTGATTAAAAGTGCTTGAACATTATCGTTCCTTTTGGTTCGACCCTTGACTTGCCTCTATACTCGTATTTAGGTTCGTTAACTGTTTATAAATTTAGTTTGCCCGCGGGAAGATTAGATAACGACCTAGTTTACCATTCGTCATTAGACTATTTAGCTGACAAGGGCTTGTTGAAGTCTTATTTCTTGAAGTCCAAGTGGCTTCTAAGACAAATGAAGGACAGTCGGTAAAGACTGTCCAACATAGTAGTAGCTCGGATATCGACAAGGATCTGATCTACACTATAGCAGGCGGATTTGCATGCGGTGGCCTGACCATTTGGGGCACTAGGATATCTTAAGATGATGATCCATTCAGTTGATGGTGGACAGACGTCTTCCACCGTGACTTTCCCAGACGTCCTCATCACTGTGAAGAACTGGGAAAAAGTCCGTCGATCGCATGCTGACCCATTCATCATAGAATGTAAGGTCGCCAACCAACTGTTTAGTCAGATCCCTATAAACACGGGTAGCTCCTCTAATCTCATCAGTTATAAGTGTTTGTCCAAGATTAACTACAAGCTATACAATCTGCGCGTCGTCTCCTACCCATTAGTTGGCTTTTTGGGAGGGGTCGTGCACCCAGTCGGACAAATTCATCTATCCGGCTGGGGAAGAAGGGAAATGGAGGACATATGGTTGTCCGGTTCCTGGTGGTTAAAAAGCTAACTGCTTACAACATTATTCTTAGCCGACCCACTCTAAACAAGTGCAAGGTCATCATTATCCCAGCTCTCATGCTTCTCAAGTATGAAAAGGATGATGAGTATGTTGGCTCCCTCAACAATGATCAGAAGACGACAAGGGAGTGTTCGTCCACCTCCCGTGGTACGCCTCGGTCAGTCTTCTGGGAAGTTATGGAAAAACAAAGCATATCTTATGATGAGCCCATTGGAGTGCTGAACCGAAGTTCTACCTAGATGGATGGCATCCGGGCATATCTAACAGATAGCACGCTCCCTGATTCACCCTAGGAGGCGACCGTACTAAAGAAGCGTGCTAGAAACTTTGAGATAAGGGAAAGAGAGCTCTTTAAAGCGGGGTTTTTAAAGCCTCTATTGAAGTACGTCACCCTAAAAAAGGGGAAAGAAGTTCTCGAAGAATTGCATGCGAGATACTGCGCCTCTCATGAAGGCAAAAGATCTTTGGTCGTCAGAGCCAAGCGGCATTATTTCTAGCCCACTCTTGCGTCATATTTGGCAAGGTAATCCATGGCTGGGCTACTAACCTGACGGCAATCCACAGCCCAATCCCGTTTGCTAATTAGGGCATGGACATTCTAGGTCCTTATACGCTTGTACCATGCGAAAAGCGCTATATTTTGGTGGCTGTGGATTATTTCACTAAGTTAGTGGAAGCAGAGGTGGTCAAGGGCATTAAGACAAAGGATGTAATCTCCTTCATCTGGAAGAACATTATCACCCGGTTTGGGGTACCTAAGTCTATGATGTTTAATAATGGTCCTCAGTTTAAGACGCCTAAGCTTAAGACTTGGTTGGAGGATCTCACATTGTTTCGCATCAGTCGGTTGACCGTGAGAAAATGACCAAGTTGAAGCCTTCTACAAGCTGATCTAAGACGGTATCAAAAAGAAAATTGAAATGGTCAGTGGTTTATGGGCTGAAGAGTTATTTCATGTTTTATGGGCCATCCAAACAACTGAAAAAGGGGAAACCGATGAAACCCCATTTCTCATGTTTTACGGTGCTAAAGTCATATTGCCCATCGAACATTATGAGCCGACTCTACGAGTCATGCTATACGATGAAAAGGCAAACTGGAAGGCCATGCGGCTAGCATGGGATTCGCTTCCGGAGCACAGGAGCAATGCAGCCTTGCGACATGAGATTTACCGTTTGAGAATAACTCGTGCCTACAATAAGAAAGTTCACAAACGCCTCTTGAAAGTTGGGGACTTAGTGTTACGAATGATGGAGGCAACCGGTAGGGCCAATGAGCAAGGAAACCTAACTCCAAATAGGGAAGGCCCCACTAGATCTATGAAGTAGTAAGCAACGGCACTTGCAACCTAGAAACTCCAGACAGTAGGCGGCTTCCCGGAATTTGAGACAACTTGAAAAAAATACTACTTCTAATACTTTTAAAGTTTTGTAAAAAATAAGTCTTTCAATGAAATAAGTTGCTTTTTGTTTTTAATTACTTTAATTATTTCGTATATATACATGCTTAATAGTAGACGACCATATGTGCTATGCATAGACGATCCATCGAATGAATTAAGCAAAGTTAAAAACTTAGTGGCAAAATTGATATTTAATTTAAGAGGCCAATGGCCGGATGCAAATTTATTATATAAATTTGTTTGCTCCAACATGAGTATGGCATCCTATAGACACCCATTTGTGTCTCTCCAAAACCAAACCCACTGATGAGTACATTTCAAGTCGAATCATAATCGAATGAAGTGAAAGTGTGGAAAGTCTAGTGTAACGATTAGTTTTTTTAAATTCTTTTCTTTCTCTCTGTTTTTTAAAACCTATTTTATAAAAATAGCCAATCTAGTTTAGTTTGGTCTATGGAAAGGGTCCAGTATAGTGTATTTGGATTGGGTTCGAAAAGAGCTTTCCAGCAACATATAATAAGCCCAATTCCGATGAATAATGAGGAAGTTATGGCCAAATTACTAAACTGGCCCGGTTTAATTTTTATATGTGGCCCAATGATCTAGAGCAGGGCCTATTATGATTTATCATTCCTAATGAAATTAGGATTGATTATAGTTTTCTAGAATCTTCTAGAAGGTTATTTTGAATCCTAATTTGATTAGCATTGATAAATTGAGTTTTAAGAGTATTATTTGGAATAAAAGAAGTATTTTTAAGGAAATTACAATTTTACCCCTTGTATGCTTAAATTTTATCAAAACAAGAAAACGCGTGGAAAAACTTATTGCAGCACCGCAACTACAGTCTGTCGCCTGGGGACAGGCCAGGCGTCTCAGCGACAGGGGCGTGTTTGGAAACATCGTCGTGTTTTATTCTTTTTGAAATTCTGATTTTTTTTTTATCATATTCGTCTGATTTTATTTATATCAAGCCTCATAAAACCTCCGTTTTCATTCACCAACTCTCATCAAGAAATTCTTGATATACTCTCTTTATCTCTCTTTTCTAAACTAGCCTTTTCTCACATACAAACCGCATTCACAAGATCTAGACACAAATCTTGTGTTGCCTTCGCCCTAGACGTGAAAGGTTTGATTTCTAAAGGTTTGGTCCCAAATCTCTATTTCAATTTTTTTTTTTAATGTAATTTCTTTGATTTTATATTTTCCTTGAAGATACTAACGTGTGTATTTTGTTATTAGAAAGAGGTACGAGGCATTCAAGTAAGTGTTGTAATTGTTTTATTGATATTATGATATAGAAATCATGTCTAGGTTGTTATTTTTATTCCTAGTATCATATTATGATGATTTTCTTAATTTGATGTTTAGAATGACAACAATAAGTTCCTAGTATCATGTTTAGGTTAAAGAATATAATGTCAATTATGATTTCTATGATGCCTTTTATTGTCTTTCCTAATATTCATGTTAGTGTCATGTTAGGGCTAAAGCTTTAATCTTTGTTGTTCAGTGACATGCGAGGGTTTGTTATTAATCTTGTTAGTATCATGCCTAGGATCTTGCTATTGTTATGCTTTAACGTGATTATTATTATAATTGTTATAATTATTGTTATGATGATTATTGTGATTTTTAATATGTTTCTTGATCACGCCTTTTATGCACGTTTAAAGGGAATTGGTACTTGTAACCACGCTTAATAAGATAATTAATAATCTTGTTTAGGGTTAATATGATTATAATTCAAGTGATTGCCAATAATAGATTTATTTGTACATTAATATTCAACCAACATAGACAAACAGGTTTAGGGTTAACCTATTAATTGCATTGTAGTTAGAAAGCGCACATGAATATGAGAAAAATAAAGTAGAGTCCTATTATTAGGGCAGGTTCTTTCTGTGTAAGATTGAATTTGTACCTTCATCCCCGAACTTCCAATCCTAGTTCCCGACCTATTGGAGTTAACGATCTCTTGGATCGTTAAGGGGTGTAACCTTCACCCTTAGAACGGTTTACAAGTTCTAAAACTTGTTGGCGACTCTTTTGCTCTAGCTTCCTTCCCTTTGGACACCACCATGCTTAAGTGTATGATCACAGTGGGGTTCAAGTTTGGGGTAATGCTTGAAATATTCCCTACACGATCGTCCGGGTGTTATCGTCGCACAGGGCTTCTATCGTTCGCTTTACAAGCATATGCAGACGGCAAAGAGTGAACGACCTAATTGGTCAATTCATAGTTTTCTGACCAAAATAGTCTATAGGAATGGTAAAGCTTAACACCGGATGTCAAATGACATCGGCCAATTTACAACTGAAGTTTTGCGTTAGACTATTTGACAAAACCTGGTGCAATGGATTACAGATACCCAGACGGCCATAAAATTTTCCAGGGACCATCAAGCCAGCGGACCATTTGTCCCCTGCTTCATCAACTGCCATGCGCCAAGTTCCCGCATGGTTCACTAAAAGAGGGTTTATACTAGATTGCAAATACCCCAGGAGGACAAAAATGCAATGGTCCAGCTTATTCCTCGGCTGGGTAAAACCGCTACTTATTGGTTTTGTGGACGGCTGTGTACTTGGTTTGGGAAAATCACTACTATGATTGATTGACTTGGGAACATTTCATACTCCTTAAAGTATCAAAAATTCCCAATTCAATCAATCAAAGAAGTACTAAAACCAACAACACAACCGCCAAGGTCAAGAGTAGCCGGTATACTGATTGTCGCATGCTATAAAAAGATAGAAAAAAATTTCAGCATTTAAGTGTAAAAATTGAAACAAAATTAACAAATTCATCAAGCCAACTCAGTTGGCAAATTTCTTTCAAAACCGATTAAGGCCGGATAATATTGTTAACTGGATATACATCCAGAAGAAAAGTAAAATAAAATTGTTACCCGACTCCTTAGTTGGTAACAATAAAGATATTCGCGAGCCGAAAAGACTAAAATGGCATATTGCCATGTAGAAGAAGAAAGGAGGCTGAATTAAGGTTGTTGGGTCTTCTATGACTAGTCCTGGCCAGCTGGGAGGTTTGTTTCTTTTTTCCATCCTGGACTTAGCCATCTTGGACTTGATCAGCCTAGACTTCATTAGTCTAAACTTGATCCGCCTGCTGAGCAACTGGCTCTTCCTCATCATATGAAACCTCGAAGCCTTGCTCTAGGGCCCGTGCCTTGAAAGGTGGCGGAGCCTACTCATTCAGCGCCTAAGCATCATACACCGCTGTCGCATAATTATATCTCATCTTGAATCCCTCAAACCAAATATTTAGGTGGAGCAGACCCCATACAATCCGTAGTCGGGTTTTAGTGTCCCGTAGCAACAAGCCAGTCCTCCTTAGCAATCTCGTCTTGGTGCTGGTTCCTTTCCTGAGCGAGCTGATAGCTGGGCGGCTGACGTCTCCCCTAAGTTGGGCATTCTACTTGTTTTGAGTGTTTTTGTCCCTCGGGAGAGTTACGTCACCAAGTCTGATCCGGCTGAGTTGTACCTGCAAAACAACGGAAACTCCGGGTGGTAGGAGCTCCGCCTCCAACGATCAAGTTAGTAACTTGAAAGGGAATAAAGAGTACGGAAATTTAGGTGGGGATCTGCTTGGATTCCAAGCTCAAGTGTTTCTCTGATGTGAGATAATGTAGGTGTAATAAATGATTGAATGTGTCCCCAAAATGGGGAAATATCTCCCTATTTATAGGGTCATTGGAGAATGTGCCCCCATCTAGGTCACTTTTCTTAGATTTTATTGGGCTGCGCCGTTTTACGGCGCTTCTTGGGATTTGAGCCCTTAAAGGCCGCCATTTCATTGACAAATCTAAGGGCGCCACATGTCAAGAGGATATTATGCCACATGGGCCATCCTGAACTCGACACGTATCCTCCTCTAATTGGTCCACGTGTCTAGGGTATTTTTACCCTAAACATTTGCCCCTCACAAGAAGCACATGTATATCACGTGGGGCCTGTGACAGGTGTCCACCTTTCAAAGGTGAACAGTAACGGGTAAAAATTTGAATTTCAAACCAAAGTTTTTCCCCCCGCTTTCACCTTCTATAAATAGAAAGTTACCCCCCCCTTTCTCTTACCTTACGTTCATTAGACTTTTTTGAGAGAGCTTGTTAGAGAGAGATTCTCTTCCTCCGTCTGCATCACAACAAGTTCAAGTTTCCGTGTGCTAGCAGTTAAACACCCAGTTTACCGGCTGTAGCGGTTTTCAGATTTTTCAAAGTAAAAGTAAGGTAGCCAACCTGTGCCATTCTAGCTTTTCTCCTTTTCAACTTGCATACAATTTTTTCTCCGCCTGTATACCTAGTTTTTTAGAAAATATAAATGAGTTCTCAATCCACACACTAGGCACTTCCTAGGACGCACAGCCGGTCCCCTGGGATGGCTGAGTCTAGAACAGAGGGTGCCTTTTCTGGACTATTGGAACCGATATGCTCATCTCCAAATTCCTCCCTCTCTGTGTCTGTGCAGGACATAATGGCCAGAACGAAACAAACGGCCAGATAGTCTAGGAGTCGGCGCACTATGGAAGTGCCAGCCGATGAGGTTGTTCCTGACGGGGAACAGAGGGATTTGGAAGAGAGTGGTTCCGATGAAGAGGCTCCCTCTACTTCCGGGAGCTCTTGAGTACGTGAGGTAGACGGCGAGGGAGCCGCTTCCTCTAATGAAGTCGGCGATGCTGAGGTTGGCCAAGGGTCAAGGGCCAAATCTTCCGGCTCCGACCAAGATAATTTTGCGGCTGACTATCAGCAGCCACCTAAGGTCGCTAATAACCCCAATCCTAAACGGACCCGGATGCTGCCGGGTAACATCGCCCTTCTCAAAAGCGGCTTTAGGGCCTTCAAAGAAAAGCACCCCTTGGGAAGGGGCTGGGACATCATCGTTCCTCCGACTGATGCTATAATGGCATGGAACGATGATATTGGCAATGCTGACCACTACTTCGTCTACTACGAGGCGGTTATCGAAGTCGGCCTCCGAATCCCCCTCCACCCCAGGATTAGGAAAATCCATAAGGGGTACGATGTAGGGGTTTGGCAGCTCACCCCCAATTTGGGGGTGAACATTCTTAGCTACATCGGCGCCTGCGAGTTCCAAAATATAAACCCCAGCTTTTCCGCCTTCGCTCACATGCACTACTTTAGCAAGGCCCAGGCAGCCATGGGGCATTGTATACTCTGACTACCTTGCCCCAATATTTGATGCAGATGCCATGGGGCATGGTATACTCTGACTACCTTGCCCCTGAGCCGGCTCTTCTAGGCCGGAAATGCCCTCTCCCGATGCTATCTATTAAGGCCCGGGAGCAAATAATGGAGCCGGAATTTTTTGAAACAACAACTGAGCCCATGGGGGATGGGACTCACATCATAGTTCCCAAGAACTGGATCCCCCATCCGGACTTCTTCAAGGACGAGTGCTTCTTGTCCGCCTACGGGCTGTGTACCATGTTTCCCAAGGGTAGAATACTTTTCATCCGGAATGATTGTTATTTTATCCTTATTGCAAACTTGCCATAATTTTTTCTAATCATGAATTCGTCTCTTGCAGCCGACGCCTTGAGAATGGTCGACCCCGCGAAGACTCTGACTAAGTCTGCGGCGCTGATGCGCAAAGAGGCTGCACTTGCCAAGAAGGCAGCCGTCGAGGCAAAAGAGACTCTAAGAAAGGCGGGGTAAGACCTCCTGACTTTATGTGTTTGCATATATTATTATTATTTTTTTTTTTAACATCTTGCCGGTTGGGTATACTTACCCTTGTTTGCTTCTCAGGACTCTACCAAGAGAATTCCACGATCCTTCTCCAAGCTGCTCAAAAAGCAAGGAGACGATCTGGAGAAAAATCCGGCTGCGAAGGCCGCCAGGAAGGACCCTCCTCCCCAAAAACAATCTTCTGCCCAATTCGGTCGTCCAACGACCGGGGGCAAATCGCCTGTTGCGAAGAAAATTCTGAGCGAAAGCTCAGAGCGCTCACAGCAAAAAGCGCCGGATGCCTCTACGGCATCGAAGGGTGGCGGGCCACCTAATGTTGCAGCCGGTGCGGCAACACCTAGGGAGGAGAAGAGCCCTGCGCCCCATCCAGATACGCAAGGTAAGGGACGGATTGAAATACCTTGGCCACTTGATTTCATGAGAAACAAGACTAAGGTTGATCCCTCTAGGGGGTCAGTCAGCAGCCGGCAACAGATGAATGCCAACTACGCTACCTCTTTCTCACAGAGTACTACTTTTGATGCAGATCTGACTTTTGACGAGCCGGATCTTGTGGGCTTTGCAAAACGGATGGTGAGGACCCTCACCCGGTCAGAGAAGAGCTCCAGACCTGATCTGCAGGTAGTGGACTTCGACCGGATAATGGGCCAACTGGCTGAGGTAATGAATCCCACAACCTTGATGTCTTTTACCTTTAATTCTACTAAGTAACTCATAATCCGGTTGCTCTTTTCTCAAGTGATGCTGAGAATGGATGGCCTCCGGGGCCCCTTTAGGCGGAAACAAGAAGAGGTAAATGACGCCAAACAGAGGGCCCTTGAAAACCTCAACTCTGCTGAATATGCTAATTATATGTGTGATTTAAAGATTAAAGCAGTAGAGTTGAAACAGGAGGAGTTGATCCGGAGTTTGACGGCTACAAACGACGAAGCTAACATCCGGGCTGATGACCTTGATAAGCAACTGAAGGATGCCAAGTCATAACTCAAGGCATTAGAAGATGCTGACAAGGAAAACGCCCAACTCCGAGCAGACGTTTCCCGCCTACCGGTTGAGCTTGTCAATCTGCGAAACAAGCAGTCGGACGAGCTTGCCCAAGAGCAAAAACGACTGACGGAAGAGAATGAGCGCGATAACTTGGCCCGGCTGAAGATCACTTGGAGCCTCCTCTACCCAGACATAGACTTTGAGGACTATAAGCTAAGGTATGATTACGCCACTAAGGTGTATGATGCCTAGCTACTGGGTGATGCTCCACCGCCTCGCTTCAAGGATTGGGCTGCTGAGCAGGGATATGACGTCTCTGATAACGAGGAGCCGGTGGGAGATGAGCAAGACGAAGGCCAAACCAGCCTGACTCAGCCAGAGCAGCAGCATCCACCTCAGCCTTAAGCGGGCCTCCCCAACTTCTGCGGTAGTATGCCAACCATTTTTTCTACCGGCTTGTATGCCGTGTTTTGTTGTATCTTTACCAACCATGGGGTTGGGTTAACAATTTTTTTTTGTTTCTTTACCGGATGTAACTCCGGTTAACACAACTTCTGGCCATTGAGCCATTTTAAATATTTAGTGAAGTATTCTGAATCAGTCGGTTGTTTATACTTGTTTGTGTTTGAGTTTTTCAATTTGAATTTTGCATCTGTTTGCGATTCTTTAATATTTTGCCTAACTTAAAAAAGCATGCGGCAATTTGCAATCCGGGTGCTCTTGCCCCTGGGCGGCTGTGTGGTTGGTTTTATTTCAAGTTGATTGATTGGCTTGAAAACACTTGATACTAGGAGAAGTATGGAGTGTTTTTAGGCCAATCAATCACAATGGTGATTGCCCCAAACCAAGTGCACAGCCGGCCATTAGAGCGGGTGCTTTGAGCTTCTTACCCAGGCGGTTATATTCCGTCTGAGGTTAACACATAGCCATTAGACAAAATCTTTTGCCCTAATAGGGAGAGTGAGTGCAACTTTAGAATAAATAACCTATGTGAGAACTTAGGCCGATGACCGACTGATGCCTCAGGACATCCTGTATTCGGTAACTTAATCGTTCTTAATAGATTATTCTGGTCAGACGGCTATGAGTTTACCAATTTAGTCAATTAATTTTTGCCATCTGCATAGTTACGTAGAACCGACAAATAGTCCGCACTTTGCGACGATTGCACCCGGAGGGGTGTCGTCGGACGCCTTTGTCCATGTTGGGACAGGCGATTTTATTAAATAAGCAACCATCTGGCCATTTTGGCCTTTTGGTCTTGTTTGAGACCATTTGTATAGCCACTAAGCGTTTTTGTGCCTAGTTTTTCATCGAACCATTGGCCCAGCGTTATTATAAAAGTAAATTTACGCTAAGTGTCGAACTTAGTTAGTTAAAGAAACAGTCCACCTGAGCGTTACCCAGGCGGACAAGCAATTATTGGATTACACTAAGTATCAAACTTTGTTAATTAAACGAAGAGTCTGTTTGGGTATTACCCAGGCGGACAGACAATTATTATACCAAGTGTCCAACTTGTTAGATAAACAAAGGATCCGTCTGAGTATTACCCAGGCGGATAACCAAAAACAACAAAACAATTTTGCAAACAAAGTCTGAATTCTCATTAATTTACTCACTGTTTACAAAAAATTTACATTCTTAGAAGTAGTACCTTTTTAGGTTATCTACATTCCAAGTTCTAGGCAGGCGGCGGCCGTCTAGGGTTTCCAGACAGTAGGTGACGTCCCTGACTTCTTGATAAATCCGGTAGGGGCCTTCCCAATAAGGGGTTAGCTTCCCAGCCTCATTAGCCCTACCGGTTGCCTCCATTTTTCGCAACACAAAGTCGTCAACTTTCAAATGACGCTTGTGCACTTTCTTGTTGTAGGCTCTAGTCATTCTCAGACGGTATATCTCATGGCGCAGGGCAGCATTGCCTCTGCATTCCGGGAGGGAGTCCAATGCCAGCCGCATGGCTTCCTAATTTTCCTCTTCATCATAGAGCATGACTCTGAGAGTCAGCTCATAGTGCTCAATGGGCAAGACATCTTCAACACCGTATACCATAAGAAATGGGGTTTCTCCGGTTGCCCCTTTAGCAGTAGTCCAGATGGCCCATAGGACATGAATTAACTCCTCTGCCCATAAACCACCGGCTCTTTCAATTTTCTTTTTTATGCTGTCTGAGATGAGTTTGTTGAAGGCTTCAACCTGGCCATTTGCTTGGGGTCGGCCGACTGATGCAAAACAATGTGAGATACCCTGATCTCCCAACCAAGTCTTGAGCTGGGGGGTCTCAAACTGAGGGCCATTGTCAAACACCATAGACATAGGTACCCCAAACCGGGTGATGATATTCTTCCAGATGAAAGAGATGACATCCTTTGTCTTGATGTTCTTAACCGGTCAGCTTTCACCCACTTTGTGAAATAATCCACAGCCACAAAAATATAGCGCTTTCCGCCTGGAGCAGGCGTATAAGGACCTAAGATATCCATGCCCCATTTAGCGAATGGGACTGGGCTGTGGATTGCCGTCAGATCAGTAGCCGGGCGGTGAATAAGTTGGCCAAACCTCTGGCATTTGTCACATCTCTTCACCAACTCTTTAGCGTCTGCTTCAAGAGTAGGCCAAAAGTAATGCCGCTTGCCTCTGACGGGTAGGGACCTACCGCCTATATGGGAGGCACAGTACCCCGCATGCAATTCTTCGAGAACTTCTTTCCCCTTTTCTGGGGTAACACACTTTAATAGAGGTTTGAGGAACCCCGCTTTGAAGAGCTCTCCGTTTCTTAACTCGAAGTTTGGTGCTCACTTTTTCATGACGGCTGCCTCCTGTGGTGAATCAAGAAGTTTGTCGTCTACTACGTGTGCTTGGATGCCATCCATCCAAGTAGAGCTTCGGTATAAGATTCCAATGGGCTCTTCATGTATGCTTCTTTTTTCAAGAACTTCCCAAAAGACCGACCGAGGCGTATCACAGTTGGCGGATGAAGCCAATTTGGACAATGCATCCGCCTGGTTATTATCTGAACTAGGCACTTGATTCAGACGGAATTCCTCAAGTTCCCAGTCTCTTCTTTGACTGGCTGAAGATATTTGATCCTAGCCGGATGAGTTGCCTTATATTTTCCCTCATACTGGCTAACAACCAACTGTGATTCGGAATAGGCGTCAATTTTAGGTACCCCTGCTGCCTTACACATGCGGATTCCGGCTAGCAGGGCTTTATACTCCGCCTCGTTATTTGAGGCTTGAAATTTAAACCGCAGTGCATATTCAAATTTATCCCCCTCATGGGACTCATATAAAATTCCTACACCGCAGCCATTCTTCGTTGAGATCCCGTCTACATACACTTTCCAAACCTGGTCAATGCTGTCCGGTTGCACCGGTCGTCTAATTTACACAATGAAGTCGGCAAACGCCTGACCTTTCACTACCTTTTTAGGTTCAAAAGTGATTTCAAGACTTTGCATTTCAATAGCCCATTTCAGCATTCTGTCGGATGATTCCAAGGTAGACATTGGCCGCTTGAGGGGCTGGTCGATGTAAATTACCACCGGATGGGCCAGAAAATCCGGCTTCAATTTTTTGAAGGCCATATATAGAGAAAGGCCAAATTTATCTACCATGGGGTACCGGAGCTCAGCATGTTTTAGAACATGGCTAATGATGTAAACCGGAAGCTGAACGTCGTCTCGCTCAGCAAGGAGAACGACACTGAAAGCATGATCTGAGATGGCTAAATACATGTACAACATCTCCCTAGGCAAGGGACTGACCAGCCTAGGTAGAGAATGCAAATGCTCTTTTAACTTCTGGAATGTCGTCTCAGCATCGTCCCCCCATTCAAACCTGGTCCACTTCCTGATTGCTTGGAAGAAATAAAGGCATTTGTCGCCTGACCGGCTGAGGAACCTCCCCAAGGCGGCTAGGCAACTGGTGAGTCTCTGAACTTCCTTGACAGAACGGGGTGACTTCATGTCAATCACCGCCTGTATCTTTTCGGGGTTAGCCTCTATCCCCCTTTAATCAATCAGGAATCCGAGAAACTTCCCTGACTCAACACCAAAGACGCATTTCTTGGGGTTTAACATGACCTTATGCCGCCTGAGGGTGGTGAATGTTTCTCGGAGATCAGTAAGGTGATCCGCTTGTTCCTTGGATTTGACTATCATGTCATCAATGTACGCTTCGACATTCCTCCCAATTTAATTAATGAAGACCGTACTAATCATCCGTTGGAAAGTGGCAGGCGCATTTTTCAAGCCAAAGGGCATCACAATATAACAGAATAACCCCAAATCAGTGACGAAGGTCGTCTTCTCTTGATCTTTCTTGCAGAGGGGTATCTGATGGAAGCCGGAATAGGCATCCATAAAGCTCATCAAGGCGTGACCGGCTGTGGAGTCGACCAGACTGTCGATCTTTGGAAGCGGGTAACTGTCCTTTGGACACGCCTTGTTGAGGTCTGTGTAATCAACACACATGTGCTAGGTCCCATCCGATTTTTAACAAGGACCACATTGGCCACCCAGTCGGGGAAATTACAAGGCCGAATGAACCTGGCGTCTAGCAGCTTTTTGACTTCGGCAGCTGCCGCCTGACTTCTTTCCTCGCCGTGGTTTCTTTTCTTTTGCCGGATGTGTTTCTTTTTGGGGTCCACGGCGAGTTTTTGGACAGCGAGATTCGGGCTGACGCCTGGCATCTCTTCCACCTTAAATGCAAAAATGTCTTTGAATTCTTTCAGCAGAAGGTGCAAGCTTGCACCCAGAGTAGCATGAACAATTGTCCCAACCTTTACAATACGCTCTGGACGGCTGTCATCCAGAGCGAGATCAATATTTTCAACAGCCGGTTGGGGACGGAGCTCGTCTGACCGTTCACCGGACAGTGATTGCTATTTTTTCTCTTTCTTCACCTCCACCAGCAGAGCCTACTTTGGAATTTCTTGCCTCCTTTGAGAAACACACTTCCGGCAACAACGATATCTCCGTTTCCTTCCAACTCTTTAACAAAAAAGAAACCATGTCCCTCCGAAAATTCAATGAGTACCTCGGCCTAAAACCCAATGCCGACATTCTCCTCCCCAAATATGTGCAACTTCATGATTACAACCCCTGACAATGGTGGAAACGGATCTCTCGGAAAAACAAATTTGATGAAAATTACTCCTTGTCTAGTGAGATCATGCACCCGGCTCTTAGATTACTTCACCGTACACTTGGGTACATGGTTTTTAACAAGCAATACTTGGATAAGATAACATTAGAAGAGATTCAGATTCATTAGCTTGCATCTAATCCAGAACATGGGCATAGAGTGAACTTGGGTTTTATCGTCATCCAATGCATCAAGGTCATTGTGTCGGGAAGCAAGACGGAGGGTCCATTGTGGGGAAATAGTCACTCGGTTGGCCATGAGGTGTGACCATGAAGAGAAGTTGCGCTCATGCACTATAGTTGGGAAAGGTGAAGGTAGTGATATATTGTTTGATGAGCGACAACTTAAGACAATGGAATTCATCAAAAGAATCCTCGGGATCAACGGGATTTGGAGTCTACTTATATCCTGCGAGCATCATTGCTTCCTCCCAAAGCCGGAATACACCTCCCACACAAAAGAAGGAGATCACCCGTGGTCAATGCGGAGGAACTCGGGAGTCCTTCCCAATAACATAGTGGTGAATTTTGATGAGGTGTATGAGGAGGATGAGGAGATTGGTATGGAAGGAGAAGAAGAGGATTGAGTGGAAGAAAAACAACAAAAACAACATGGAAGAAGAAGACGACAACAACAACAAAAACATATACAGCCACCCAATTTTAACAAGATATGGCAAGGATGAGAGCTCAAATGGAGAACATGCAACTTTGCATGAAAGGTATGTTTTCCACTCACCAACATAATGCTTTTCAAACTAACGCCCTTTATGATGCGAGTGTAGGTAGGGGGGAGGTCACTCCTCCGTTTAACTACCCTAATGCACCGGCCCAACAAGGGCCTGTGCCTTCACGGGGTTGTGAAAACCTCCAAACGTACCCCTGTTGGTCAGGTGTCGAGAACCCCGATTACCCTAGGCGTGAGTTTCCTGACGAGTCCGTTCACTATTACTACCAGGTCATGGGTGGGAGTGACTATAAGGGTGATCCAAACTATCCCTACGTTCACCCCGATCACCCCGATCATTGTATGCAACCCGAGCCTTTTTACCAGTTAAACCCCTCCCAACTTGACCTTTATAAAGGTCATTATGGGTGGCCCCCCGGTTACACCAAAGGATGGGATCCCTATGGCTTTTCTTTTGGATGGTGATGGTGCCGGCCCTAGTGGCCACTAGTTCCCCCCTTGGTATGCATGTTTTCCCCCCCTTTTGGTCCCTCCCTTATGTTTTTATTTTCATGTGAACCATCGAGGATGATGCTCTTATCTAGTGTGTGGGGTGTTTGAATCAAAAGGAAGTAGTTTTGAGTAAGTGTGGGGGAAGGCACCAAGGAGTCGTGGGAACGTTTGAGAAGCTTATGTTGGGTATTGTTGTTATGCGTCGGGTTGGTTAACTTTAGGATTGTTTTAGCTTGTTGTTTTTTGTTAGTGTCTTTGTTGATGATGATGATGTCTTTGATTACGATGTAGGTAGTTGGTTATATCCATGAGCCAAGTTTGTTAGCTTTTTGTTTTTCTTTCCCGTTTTGCTAACCCTTTTTCTTTGTTTAGCGTTTATTTTTTCCTTTTTCTCTCTCTTTGGTAGCTTTGAAGAACGATGGAAGCAACATTTGGAGCTTTGTAACTTTGGGAAAAGGTTTGGTTGCTTTATTTTTATTTAAGAGACATTTGGGTGAGATCTTTCCTTTTTCTCTTTACTTTTTCTTTGGGTGCTTAGTTTAGGTTTAGCTTAGGAAGAAGTTGAATGGTTCGAGGTTTCTTGAATTTTGTTCTAAGGAACCTGAGATCGTTGATGTTGTTATCAATGATCACTTGTATGAAAATTGGGATTTACTTGGCTTATATGCCTCATTTGTGAACCTTTTTAATTTTCTTCCTGTAGGTGTCGTTCGAAGTGCGCCTACGTTAAAGCATGTGTGAATATGCTTGGCACTCATAGGAAGTGGGAATCGACATAATACGATTAGGGACAAGGAAAGTAGGGAGCCGCCAACAAGTTTTTAAGGAACTTGTAAACCGTTCACGGATCATAAAAGGCAACCACGATAAAAGGACAACGATAGGCAACAACGATTGACCCGTGAAGGTTACACCCCATTTATAATCCATGAGATTACTAACTCCATATGGTTCGGAACCACGAAAGGAGGATCGGGGATGATGGTACGAAGTGAGTCATGGAGTCACATTCGCCCGTATTGGCCTCTACTCGATTCTTATAATGAAAAATGATTCCTGCGATCTCAAAGGCATGCAAACAAAGATTCAATTTGCTCCAAACTATTATTATGCTAAATTGGTTGAATATTAATGCAACACATAATTCTTAAATATCGTGATCACTTGATTAAATAACAAGATTAAAAAGGAACCTAAAACGGTTGTCCAAATTATCTTATTAGTCGTGATTTTCAATTACATATTCCCTTTAACATGCAATATGGTGATCATAAATATTAATAGAATCAACATTAATATTGGAAGCAATTCAACAATAATTCCAACAATATAAAATCGTTAGAAAATAATAGAAACAAAAGGAACATAATTCTTACTTTGATTCTGTTTGCTTGCAACTACAAAATAATAAACGAGTTAGTAAATTCAAGGAAATAATAATAAAAAAATAATTAAATTAAATTAAATTAAGTAGAGTTGATTTGGGGTCAAACCCTCAAACAGTTCTACCTTTCACGCCTTGGCTTAAGTACAGAACCCGAGTAAAGTATGGACTTCTGGGAGTGTTTGTAGAAGGAATTTTGAAAGAAGAAGGGTAGGCTAGTGTTTAGGCTAGAGCACAGAGGAGAGAAAAATAGAGAATTAATTGATGCCCCGTACATCAGAAATGAGGGGGTATTTATAGAAAAAATGTGCTGAGGGAACACACGGAACCCTAAAATGATAAAAACCCCTAAAAAAAGTATAACACAACAAGGCAAAGTGTACCGTGACACGGGAAATCCCACCGTCAGACGGGAAACATTCCCGTGACAAGGTGTACTTTTGTGTGACGCGGGAAATATATGCTGAACGGGGGGAGAAAACACGTTAAGGGTTACACGGAAAGGATACGAAAACCCCCCGTTTCACAGCAGGTGTCCCATGTCACGGGAAACCCTACCATCAGACGGGACAGTTTCTCGTGACACGGTGGACTGTTGCCGTAACGCGGGAGTTTTCTGTCCATTTTTTCCGTTTAAATTCATTTTTAACCTAATTTCGTTCAGCATTTTAAGTGCTGATTGATAATTTCGGGCCATTCTCTGATTTATTATTATCTGGGTTAAAATAAGAAAAAAGTAAAATAAAATAAATTAAAAGGTTTGGGCCAAAATAAATAATAATATAAAAAGGGTTTGGCTAAAATTAAAAACTATGCTTTGACTAAACATCAAGACTGATATATGGACTATTCAAAAAATAGATTTAATTAAATACGACCAATAATGGCGGTGAAAGGTTGTTCATCATCAGGTTTTGTTTTGGGGAGACATTTTTAGGTGTCTACACTTCAATTCCTCTTTCTTTTGTGTTGTTTTCCCTTTTGTGTGACAAACATGACTATGACAAGTTGAAATGATTTTGATTTGTAATTTGCTCATTCAGGATTGGTGTGCCTTTCATGATTATATGTCTTTGAATGCTTATCTCCCTAGTTGATGAGGGTTTACACGGTTTGAGAATGCTTAAGGTTGAGTTAGGCATATTTTAAGCTAAGGTAGCACGATTTAGAACTTTTGAGGACATTTGAACCCGTAGTTCACGGGAAAGTGGTAATATGGTGTAGCTTTCTATAGTGGATAGGATTCTCTTTAGTTGGTATTTGCTTATTTCCTATCCCGTGTGAGCTTCATTTGTTATAGCCTTCATCATTCTTATGAGCAGCATTTAGGTAAAAGATAGAATACGAATATGGCACCACTGTATCGGTGACAAATCAGTTTGGCAGCTTCCTATGCTTGAAGGAATCCACCGGATGACGTTCGTTGAAACGTTTTCCATGCTTGAGAAAAGCCAACGTATGAATTTGGTGTCATTCTATGCTTGAAGAAATCAACCGATAATGCTTTCCATGCTTGAGGAAAGCCGACTTGGCGGTTTTCTATACTTGAAGAAAAATCCACCGATAACGCTTTCCATGCTTGAGGAAAGCCGACTTGGCGGTTTTCTATACTTGAAGAAAAATCCACCGATAACGTTTTTCCATGCTTGAGGAAAGCCGACAACTACTGTAATCGCTGAACTTTGCAAGTGAATGATGGTTTGATTATCCCCGAACGTGGGCCACAGATGATTCACACCTTCAAGTCCACTATCGACCATATTAGGTGTTTAAAACGTCGGCAAATTGACTTTGACGCTTACTGGGGGCAAAATAGTAATTTTGATACCCTTTAAACGTCAGTTAAAATTTTCCGCGTAATTTACTAACTGTCCAATTTGTACGGAAAATTACGCAATTTTAGTCAAAATGCCAGGAATATTCGCTGACAGCTCCAAGGAACGTGCAGGACACGCGCAAGACCACCGTGTCACGAAGCAAGATTCTCGTGACACGGCAGGGATCCCCGTCACGCTGAATAAATTCCCATGACACGGGAAATTTTGTGGTTGCAAATCAGTCAACTGGCATGTTTGACCAGTCCAGAGCACGTGTGCCACGTCAATATGTTACCGTTACACGGTAACGGAAACCGTCGCACGGGAAACGGAATGTAACGGGACGCTTTTTTTTGTCTTTAAATTCGAGCTGCTCTTCACCATTTCTGCCATTTTCTTTCTACTTCCGCTCTTCCTCTTCTCCTTTTTTTTAAGCTGCTCAAATCACTAAGCCACGCCGAGGATACACCGGCGCACGACTGTAAATCCCGTCACGCGGAGTTTCAGCATGTAACACGGCTGTTCTGCTGGGGTTTTTTGTTTTTTTCTTTTTTATTATTATTTCCGCTACTACTCGTTGCTGCTGCTGACCAGAGCTCCGTCGTCTCCCAGAACCACCGTGACACGGGACCTGATCACCGTGTCACGGATTAAACTGACCGTGTCGCGGCAACCCGCACTGCCGTCTTCACGGTTTTTCAAGCTTTAAAGCTCAAATTCTCATCAATTCTGCTCCAAATTTTTGCTACTTTCTTCCTTTTTGATTCTCCACAAGGATCCATGTAAGTTTCCTTTGATTTTTGTCTCGAATTTGCTTCAAATGAGTAATTTCATGAAAAAAAAACCCTTAAAAATCAATTTGGGGATTTTTTTATTTTGAGGTTTATGTTGAAATTCTTGCCATGAATTTATTTGTATATGTATGTATGTGTGTTTGTGAGCGATTTGAGACAAAAATTGCATGATTTGGTGATGAATTGAGCAAATCACCATTTTTGATACTACTTGTGTGAAATGGTGTTCTTGTTGTTCATGTTGTTCTTTTGCATTTTGAATGATGACATATCGGTTATAGATCTTGTAAAATATGCAATGACGCGTCGATCTATTGTTTTCGTGCAATTTTAAAACACGTTTTGTGTTGTGTATGTACTACATTGTCATGGAGAACATAGTATCATGCAATTAGGAGAACATAGTATTAGTTAGTCATGGAGAAACTAAATACTATAAATAATTCCATTATTTTGCTAATTTTTAGCCTTGAGGTAAAAATTTAGCGTATAATAGAAAATGCAATAAATAACTAAATAACTTAGGAAATGATGCTAAGCATTAAGGTTTTTACTAAAATGCAACTCGATATAAATTACTAAATATCTTAGGAAATGATGCTAAGCATTTAGATTTTTATTTTTATAATAGCATACCTAGACGACGTGATCGCAATCTTTCCACTCATGGCCAGCGTTAGGCTTTTCGGGAGGACACTCCCACGATTCCCGAGGGTATGGATGATGATGTCTTAGATTCTAAGCCTCGACCCTCTATGGGTAGAGGTAGGTGGGCTCCACCTCTGGGGGACACCAGACCAGTTGGTTTTCTATCGTGAGAACCACGTTTCTCATCGTCCACTTGCCGACATAGTCGACGGCACGCTTCGCCATCACGGTTATGGAGCCGGAGATTTGATTCCTCGACTTCATCGGATTATCACAAGGGATCTTGCTACGAACGCCTTATGGGAATCAGCTGGTCTAGTAGACTTTTATTTGGCGATCGTAGGGTTTCGCAGCCCCCGGGGTTGTGGTGCAACAGTCGTTCGCGCGTTGTTGGAGTATTTTTGGGATACTACCAACACTTTTCACTTTGCTTGGGGGGAGATGACAATGACGCCTCTGGACTTTAGCATGATCAGTGGTTTACGCTTCACTAACCGAGCCATAGCACAGACGTCTCATCTTTCTTGGGGAGCGGCTGACGCATGCAGCCGATTTGTTAGGTCCAATCGTTTGCATATCAGGACTCAGCCGGTGTCTCGAGGTGGTCATAGGAGCGGCCGATCAGAGTTGGCTTCGGTTCTGGCCCGTGGTTTTGGCATGGAGGAGACATCACCTGAGCAGCGAGTGCGGATCTTCATTTTGATTTTCATTTCCATGACTCTTTCTCCTGATAGAGTTCGTGTGCGCTCGTTTGCTACCTTCCTTCTTTGCTGAGGATCAGTGAGATAGGATCCTATAGCTGGGCCAGCCTTGGATATGCCGATCTTCTCTTGTCGTTACGTCATGGCTGTAGGCAGCTGAACGACGAGTCCCCTTTCACTGTCTACGTTTTATGGAGAGTCGTAGAGGTGACGGTCCTTTCCTCTTCTTGTTTTATTTTAATTTGTTCGACTCATGTGCTCAAAGATTACTTTTCACTGCAGCTATGGTTCTACGAGTACTTTCCGGGATTAGCCCCTCGACGGCGTCGTGGAGTGGTTCATGACTTCCCTGTCGGGGCCAGCTGGCGTGACCGAGGAGAGTCACGGGTGGAGTCTGTCTCTGCGCTACGCGGGCTGCTACGTCGAGGCACCTCTTCTGTTGGTGTAAGAATTACTTTGTAGCCTGTTATTTTCAATCTTGACATTATTTCCGGCGCTTCATTGCAACTTTTTATGGTTTTCAGGTTGCTATTGATGTCCAATATCGTCCTCGGGATGGGATGACTAATCTTCCCGAGGCCTTGCAGCTTTCAGCATACCGCACTGTTTTTGTTGGTACCGGACGCTTTGTCTGGTATATGGGGGAGCGTGTCGTTAGTCAGCACAATGGTGATCGCTTTGTGGTGCCCTTGTCTCCACCGGAGTCGATTCTGGACTCACCCTTGCTTAGGGAGTCGATAAGCAGGGGAGAGCGCTACACTTTTCCTTTGCAGGAGCTTGTGCGCATGAAGGGTGATGATGCGCAGGACTTGCTTCCCTCTCTGGCTCATTCACCCCGTCTTCCTGAGGTATGATTTCTTTTAAGGAGTTTGTCGCTAGTCTCTGTTAGCCGTGTGGGGAGGATTGAGATTCCGCCTCAATCTTTCCGCTACCCAAGGCCGATTGGTATTACTGAGGACCATATTGCTGACGCGCCAGAGGGTTTCAGACAGGCGCAGGAGTCTCTGCCTGATGTTTTTGAGCCGGTAAGCTTTTGATACATTATTCATCTTTTTTAATACCGCTTGTTACTGATTTTTCTCTGTTTTGTTCTTAGCCTACCTGCCCGGAGATGATGGGATTCATAAAGCTAGTTGACGCTCTGAAATACTGCATCATCAAGCTTGGGCGTGGTGCGAGTAGTAGGAGCGGTTCTGGCGATTTTCTTGGGGTATGTTAACTTTTTCTCATTTCTACCATTCGTTTTATTTTGCATTGTTGACATCTTTTTATTTTCTGCCCTTTAGGAGCGACGGAGGTCCCGCTCGCGCTCGAGGCATAGAGGCTCGGACGAGGGAGAGCCTAGTCGTGGTAGACGATTGATCCGTGCCATTTATGGCACCTTTAGGCTATGTTTTCTTTATATTTCTATGCTCGTTTTTAGTCTTTCATGTCGTGTTTTAAGGGAATAATGCTTGATTTGCGTGTTTGTGTGTTAGTTTAGATAAATGCGTGCCATTAGTGGTTTTCTTATTATTTTATTCATATCTCGGCTTTTTCCCTCGCTTCTCCGTTTGTTTGACTTATTTTGTTAGGGAAGCCAAGCACGCAAGTCAAGCCAATCCAAGAAACAAAGGAAAATGAAGGCTTACAGAGTATCAAAAAGGACCTTTGTGCATTGTTTCGACCATATCTCAAGTTTTACAGATCAGATTTAGGTGATTCAAGTTGGGTTGGAAACTAGACTTGAAGAACTTTCCAATGATAGGGTGCACGCTTTCATATGAATCATAGATCATGAGTTACAGCCTCCATAGTTGGCCTTGCAAATCTTCCGCAACCCATTTCTGCCGATTTTGGGCAGTAACTCTCCGCGGGCGCGGCTTCCTAGGTGTCCGCGGGCGCGGCCAATTTCTCCGAGGGCGCGGGCTTCTGGATCTTTTACGATTTTAAGTTTCTTTTCTCCTTTTGTTTATAGATTTTTATTATCATTCATTCACATAATTCTTAGTCTTAGAATAGTTTCTCTCTTAGGTTGAGAGCTTATCTCTCTAGATTAGGCTAGATTATGAGTAGTTTTAGAGAGAGAAAGTGAAGGATTTCAAATTGAGAGATTGAAGATACAAGGGTGACAATTGTATTCAAGATCTTCACTATTATCAATGAGCATTCTTAACTTTATCTCTCCTCAATGCTTTGTTTAATTTCATGTTTGTTTGGTTTAATTTTGATGTTTGATGCTTGATTAGTGTAATTGTTCTTGATATTTTGTGGATTCTTGATTTCCATAGTTGTTAGTTGATAGATGATGATTCTTGAATAGTTGTTTGGCTAGGAATTGGGTGAAACTTGTATGATTGATTAATTGTGATTAATTTGGGAATTGTGTTGATTTATTGTTGAGATTAAAGTGATTAGTGAAGGTTTGCATGTGTGTAATTCAATTAGGCCTTGAGAATTATGCTATATTTCATCGTAATTGCTAATGACATGAACAATTGATTTAGGAATTGCAATTATCGATTGGTTTTGATTGTGATTCTCTTAGTTTGTTATTCATAGTGAACCCTAGATTAACAATTAGGAGATAGCTCTTTGATTCCTATTGATTGCTCTTATCATTAGTCCTCACATCCTTTGATTGGCATGCTCTTCCCAAGTTGTTGCAATTGACATCATACTTGTTGATCCCCGTTCCTAGTGTTTTATTTCTTTGGTTACTTGTTTTGTTAGTTGTTAGTATTCTCCCTTTACCCTTTGATTTCGACCTAGCTTAGGCGCATAATAGAAAGTGCTTGAACATTAATCGTTCCTTTGGGTTCGACCCTTTACTTGCCTCTATACTTGTATTTAGGTTTGTTAAGTGTTTATAAATTTAGTTTGACCGAGGGAAGATTAGATAACGTTCTAGTTTTCCCCTCGTCAAAATGGCGTCGTTGCCGGGGAACGGTGTCTATGTTTGAGTGTTTTTTATTGCTTGAGTCTAGGTCTTTGTGTATACTTTTATTTTATTTGATTTTTGTTTGTTTTGTATAAAATGGAAAATACCTCATTTCCTCAATTAGAGGATGAACCATTTTGGGTGTACTTTAATAGACTAGAGAACTTCATTAGTTACCATGGTTGTCATATTTTGGAGGCTTGCGAGATTTGTTATCATAATTTGAATGAGCAAACTAGAGACATTGTTGAAAGCATGTTTAATGGTGGATTTCGGGCATTGTTAATCGATGATGCTTGGGACTTTTATGTATGGTTTGCTAGAGATAGTTGTGATCGTGGTCATGGTTATTCAAATGCTTCAATTGATGATTGTTATGGTCCATGTTCCATGAATGATGAACCTTGTATGCCTACTTGTGCCCCCATTCCCCAATTTGATGATTCCACTCATATCTCTAATGTTGATCCTTGCATGCTTGCACATAATTCTTTTTCCAATGATGCTCCTCAATTCTCTTCATCTTTCCAATCTTTATATCCTACCTTTGAGTCTTCTTATAATCAAATTGGTGGTTCTTTGATAAAATTGGAGATGAATTCTAATTTGGAACCAAATGAGATGAGATATTTGGAGATTGTGAGAAGCCAAATGGAAATGTTGAAAAAGTTGGAAGAGAGTAATGAGGGTGTTTTTAGGAAGAATGAGGAGATGGAGAGTCAATTGTCATCAATATTGAATGTAAATAAAGTTTCTACCACATTGGTAGGTATGGAAGACGATGATGATGATTGTTTTTAGAGCTCCAGAGTATGTGAGGAGGATGTTAGAGAGCCCATGAGTGAGGAAAAGGGTGTAGAGATGGATGTTCCTAAAGAGTGTTTGCATTTTGAACCTCCTTCCAAATTTGAATTTCGTTCCATTGAGCCTTTAGATGGAGTTGAAGAGAAACTAAAAATGTTGGCTTCTCTTAATTTTGAGGAAATGGTAATTCAAGTTATGAAGGATGGGACATTGAAATTTTTGAAGCGTGAAGAAGTTGTGAGGAAAGAGAGTAAGGATGAAGAGGATTAAGTAGTCTCCATGGGAGATAGGATGTTTGAGGGTGATGAGGACCAAGAGGTTTTGAGTGTTGAAAAACCAATTGGTGAGTCAATTCTCCCACCCACCTCCCTTGATTGTGATTTTTCATTCCTCCATTCCTTAATTTTGAAAACCAACCTTCTTCCACCCTATCTCCTTTGATTAATAACCATGGTTGCTTTGAGGGTGAGGCCTTGAGCTTAGACGATTTTGATGAAGAAAAGGTCCCTTATGATAAGGTTGAGGAGGTAGAGCCTACTTTTAATGATTATGAAGATGAGAGTGAAGGGTTTAGTGAGGTTGAGTCTCCAACTCCTATCTCAAATCTTAAACCATTTCTTTCTTCTTTCACCTTTGATGATCATTTCTCTTCTACATTTTCCACCATTGAGAATGGTGAGGCCTTTTTAGAGGGAGATTGTACTTCTCATGTTTATTTTGAGCTACCTCCCAAGTTTGACCCTCAACTCTTTGATGAGCTTCCTTTGAACCTTGATGATGATTTAAAGCTTTTGAGAGCTCATTTAGGGTGTGAAATTTTTTAGGAGGGTGTGACTGAGAATAAGCAAAATTTTAATAATGACGAGTTAGAGGAGAGCCCTTTGTATGTGAGTTCATTGGATGAGAGAGCTTGTGTTTCAATAGATAGTGGTGTAAGTGAACAACCAATTCCTATTTTTTTATCTTGCACCTCATTTTCAAGAAATCTTGATCTTATTCCCTCCTATCCCATATCATTACCTTCTTTTCTCATATCCCTTCCTCTTGAAAAGCCTTTAGTCCCCCAAGTGCCTCATTTGATGAATTTTGAGGACGATAGTGGGATTTCCAACCAAAAATATTTTTTTGAGAAGAGTATGCCTTCATCGTTTTCTTTTATTCCTCTTCCTTTTTCTTATATTCTTGTTTTTCCCTTCTCTCTTTCTTCTTCTTGGCATACTTCTTCTCAACTCCATAGGTGTGCACTAAGCTTGTTGCATGCCTTTATTTTTCCATGTGCATACTTCCTTTCCTATGAAATGTGTAGTAGTGCATTTGACAAGCTCTTGCGTGCGTTGAATTATTATTTTCTAGAGCGGTCAAGCTTGGACATTAAGCAAGCCTTTCTCGGGAAGTAACCCGTGCTCTAGATTAGATTTTATTTTCTTTTTAGATTAGATTTTCTCTCACGGAAATGTTTGTGTTCCTTTTGCTAGGTACATGACTTGATATACTTTTGTGTTTCGATTTGGATCAAGAATCAAGGAAGCTTGACACCTATTTTTGCTAGCATATGGAAACAAGGTTCAATTCTTGAGAATTTAGCTTTGAAAGATCTAATTGGGTCATTTGCGAGTATTTACACCCACCAAAAATCCGGTAATATCCTTCCTTGCTCTTTCTCTAATGGTTGATGCCATGTTGGACATATGTTGGTTGGTTGGATTGATCTCCTTGTTTTCCCCTCCCATGGATTATTTAATTTATGTTTGAGTGTATAGTCTCATTCAAGCTTGGGGGAGGGTATTCTATCATATTTAATGGGATGTTGATTCATATATTCTATGCACCTTTGTATATGCTTTTCCATGTTCTTTTATTTTGAAAAACTCAAAAAAGATTTTTGTTTTTATCAAGGCAAATTTTCAATGTGTTTTGTTTTGTTCTTGCTTTGGACATGATAACAATTGGACTTGTATACTTGAATGCTTTTCTTCCTAAATGGTAGTGGTGTGCACGGTTTGAGATTACGTTTGGTTGATTCTAGGATAAAGCATGCTAAGGTAGTTGTCTAGAACTAGGGGGATCATGAAGCTGGATTCTACTTGTTTGTGGCACGTTTTGTAGTTGCTCCCTATCTTCGATTTTACAACCTTAGTGAGTTTTTGCTACAACCATGTGAGATTCATACTTTTTCAAGCTTTCAACATATTCTTGCATGAGCGTCATGGATCCTTGACTATTGCGGACCTAATCTAGAATCTTGACGTATAATTCCTAAGACCGAGACCGAACCACCTAGGGAGGACAAAGGCATCTTTTCAGGGAGGTATTTTCCTTTTACTAGGATAGTGTCCTTCTTTTTACTTTTGGTTTTTGGAATACATTTTCCTTCTTGCTATTGCTTTGAGCCTTTTTCCCTTCTTTTCAAGCCACATCTTTAGATCTTGAGCCTTTTGCTTCATTTTCGTTTTCATCTTTGGATTTTGGTGAAGCAAATGATCATATTTTGGAGATTGTGGTATATAAGTTTGGTTATTGGTTAAAAATGAAAGCAAGATCATAATTTTGTGTATATTTTGTGAATAATGGCAAGTGAATAAATGAAAAAAGCCGTCCGAAGTAAAAAAAAAAAAAAAAAAAAAAAAAAAAAAAAAAAAAAAAAAAAGGCAAGGACAAAGCAAGTGCAAAGTTGTAAAAGTCGTCCAAAGTTAAAAGAGGGGAGGACAAAACACTAATAAAGAATTATGAAAAAAAAAATGAAAAAAATGCAAAAATGCAAAAAATATTTTTATGTGAGTTTTCTTCCTTTTTGAGCATTGAGGACAACGCTCCATTTAAGCTTGGGGGGAAGCGTTCTCACGCTTTTTGTGTATATGTTTGTGATCTTAGCTTTGAATAAGCTTGGGGGTGTTGGTATTTTTGTTTGGTGATTACTTGGTTATGGTGTAAAGAAATGCGCAATCTTTGCTTCACAATTTGGGTTAACCACCAAATTATAAATTTAGCCTACCTTAACCCTTTTTGCCTTACGTTATAACCTTTAGGAAGACCTTTTGACCTAGGGGTTGAGTCATTCATCGGTGGAGGGAATCATGGGTTATAGCCTAAGGAAAGGGGATGCGAAGTCAAGATGTCGAGTAAGCCAAAAGTTTGATCGTTTTCCGGTTCCTTCGTGGAATCTATGAGACGCTCACTAAGGGAAGATATGAGATTAGTAGGGGGAACGCGGTAAAACCGTTTGGGATGAAAGTGGAGTGTGATAACTAGTTCCAATGCTTAGCATATTTATGTTTCAATCAACCTTAGGTATCATGGAGCGTGCACTCCCTTACTTATTTAGAAAGATTTGCATTCATTTGTGCTTGTACATTTTAAAAAGTCCTTTCATAAACATGTGTTTGCTCTTCTTTTCTTTTGATTTCCTTCTTTATGCTTTGCCTTGTTTGTATTATTATGAGAGTTATGGGTTAATCTCTTAGGAAACCTTTACGAGAGCATCACTCGTCCTCTAGGGCGATCTAGGGGTTTAAATAGCTTGTCTTTAGTTGCTAAAATTGACCGTGATTCCTACGAAAGTGAGTTAGTGTATATTCTCATCCTCTAACTTTTTTGTTTCTTTATTTGCTTGAATAAATTCATCATTTTTCCCTTGGGTTGGATTTTATTTTGCTCGAGGACGAGCAAAAGTTTAGCTTGGAGGAATTTGATCCATGCCATTTATGGAACCTTTAGGCTATGTTTTCTTTATATTTCTATGCTCTTTTTTAGTTGTTTATGTCATGCATTTAGGGAATAATTCTTGATTTTCGTGTTTGTGTGTTAGTTTAGAGAAATGCGTGCCTTTATTGGTTTTCTTATTATTTTATTCATTTCTCGGCTTTTTCCCTCGCTTCTCCGTTTGTTTGACTTGTTTTGTAGGTGTGTCGAGCTTCCCGGGATTTAATCATCAAGGAGGGAGCTCAAGTGAATTCATGGAATTAAACGGAGCCAAGTTAGGGAAGCCAAGAACGCAAGTCAAGCCAATCCAAGAAATAAAGGAAAATGAAGGCTTACAAAGTATCAAAAAGGACCTTTGTGCATTGTTTCAGCCATATCTCGAGTTCTACAGATCGGATGGAGGTGATTCAAGTTGGGTTGGAAACTAGACTTAAAGATATTTCCAATGATAGGCGCACGTCTTCATACAATTCCTAGATCGTGAGTTACAGCCTTCAAAAGTAGGTCCTGCAAATCTGTCGCAACCCATTTCTGCCGATTTTGGGCAGTAACTCTCCGCGGGCTGGCCGCAGGCTCCCTGCAGGCGCGGGCCTTAGCCCCGCGGGCGCGGCTTCTAGGGTGTCCGTGGGCGCGGCCGATTTCTCCGAGGGCGCGGGCTTTTGGGTATTTTACGATTCAAAGTTTCATTTCTCCTTTTGTTTATAGATTGTTTTTGGGGGGTTTTTATTATCATTCATTCACATAATTCTTAGTCTTAGAATAGTTCTCTCTTAGGTTGAGAGCTTCTCTCTCTAGATTAGGCTAGACTAGGAGTAGTTTTAGAGAGAGAAAGTGAAGGATTTCAATGGTGATTGAGAGATTGAAGATATAAGGGTGAGAATTGTGTTCAAGATCTTCTCTATTATCAATGAGCATTCTCAACTCTATCTCTTCTCAATGATTTGTTTAATTTCATGTTTCTTTTTTTTAATTTTGATGTTTGATGCTTGATTAGTGTAATTGTTCTTGATAATTTGTTAATTCTTGATTTCCATAGTTGTTAGTTGATAGATGATGATTCTTGAATAGTTGTTTGGCTAGGAATTGGGTGAAACTTGTATGAATGATTAACACATATGATTAATTTGTGAATTGTGTTGATTGATTGTTGAGATTAAAGTGATTAGTGAAGGTTTGCATGTGTGTAATTCAATTAGGCCTTGAGAATTATGCTAGATTGCATTGTAATTGCTAATGACATGAACAATTGATTTAGGAATTGCAATTATCGATTGGTTTTGATTGTGATTCTCTTAGTTTGTTATTCATAGTGAACCCTAGCTTAACAATTCGGAGATACCTCTTTGATTCCTATTAATTGCTCTTATCATTAGTCCTCACAACCTTTGATTGGCATGCTCTTCCTAAGTTGTGCAATTGACATGATTACTTGTTGATCCCCGTTCCTAGTGTTTTATTTTTTTTGGTTACTTGTTTTGTTAGTTGTTTGTATTCTCCCGTAGCTTAGGCGCATAATTGAAAGTGCTTGAACATTACCGTTCCTTTGGGTTCGACCCTTGACTTGCCTCTATACTCGTATTTAGGTTTGTTAAGTGTTTATAAATTTAGTTTGACCGAGGGAAGATTAGATAACGACCTAGTTTTCCACTCGTCAACGATCTCTTGAGGTTCATAGGCATTCTCAGTCTCAGCGGGATCCTCAGCTTTCTCAGCCATTTCAGGAGGCTTCGTGGCAGCAGCCTCAGTCCTCCCAGCCGTTCCAGCATTTTCAGGGTCAGGGTCAGTGGCAGCAACAGTCGTTTTCTCAGTCTTCACAGCCTGAGCTTAGGCCTGTTATCACTTTTTTGGATCCTGGCTTATATTCAGCTCCATCGTCTGGGGTTTCTCTACCGGTACTAGGCTTGTTTTCAGTTCCAGTGTATGGGATGATGCCTCAGCCGACGCTTCCTGTTTTTTTGAGTCAGTCTACGCCGGTTGCCAGTTGGACGGGTCCTGCTTTGAATTTGTCTGCTACTGGAGTTATAGGGACTAGTAGGGATACTACTCCTCATACCCGGATGATGACGGGGCTCTTTGGCTCGCCACTCCCATATTCACAGGCTGGAGATGACACTAATCCTCACTCTTCTAGTTCTACAGATTTTTAACCGAGGGTCTTTATTTGTACATACTGTGATGACACTTGACACTTCTTATTTGTTATGACTCATTTTGTACATTATTCACAATTTATGTATTTATTAGTGTGTGTTAGTGTGTGCTTGAGACTCATTGTGTGTGATTGTGTATGACGCAACAAAAAAAAACGTAAGTGGAGTAAGTGGAGGGTACTGACCTTCCCCAACAGAAAAAAAAAATAAAAAGAAAAGAAAAATATGAATAAGTTTTACAACTACTTAAAAATAAATATGTATGGAAATGGGACAAGGTTTATAACTTCCCCAAAGAAAGAGAAAAATAAAATAATAATTATAAAAATAAGAGTACATAATAAAATAAAATAATAAATAATAATAAAGTAAAAAAAAAAAAAAAAAAATGTTAATAGAAAAAGGTTGAGAATTTTAATAGAAATGAAACTCTCGAAAAACAGAACAAAAAAAAAATAAACGGTGAAGATAAAATCCGGATAGATACAGGAAATGGATAAAAAAAGAAAACGTGTGGGCGCCGCGACACGGCACCGTACACCATGTCACGGCAAAATCTGTCGTGTCGCGACACTAATTCCCGTGACACGGTGGGAATTCTCGTGTCACGGTGCACGTATTCTACAACGGTGTGGTTTACGCGTATAGAAAGATAGATTCTGAATAGTTCCGAGCGTTTTTGCTATAAAACAGGACCATTATATTCATGATATGCATAATTACGAAACACAAAATAATTAGAATTTCATATTTCAATAATAATGTCTCAGAATTTTGATAATATATTGCGCGACTTGTCTTATTCTTTGACCAATGCTGACAAAAGAAAATTGGAATTGTTTAATGTCAGGGGTTTACTAGTCCTGAGACATGTAGCGATTGAACATGATTTTCTTAGGGCTGCATTAGACTATTGGAGTCCAGAAACACATTGTTTTAAATTTGATTACGATGAAATTTGTCCCCTGCCGGAGGAATTCGGTGCCATCTTTGGATTTCCTGCCAAGAATCTTATTGCCATGCCTACCCTACGTGAGTATTATTACCAAGACATTGAACGCCATCATAATCTAACAGATCTAGATTTAAATAGAATTGTGTGTGGTAATGAGGTAAATTTAGAAAAACTTGCAAATTTACATTTTAATCGCCCTGTCTCTCAGTCTTATCATGTATACCGTAGAAGGGCTTATATTTTTTGCATGTTTAGCATTCTTTTATTTGCAAACGGTAGGTTAGGACATGCTTGTCTAGCATCTGTGCTTGAACATGTTGAATCTGGGAGGTCTCCTATGCCTACGTGCCTTGGAGAAACTTTTCGCGGCCTTGACGAAGCATAAGCTGACCGGAAAGCCATCAGGAAGGGCTCTCTAGTACTGATGCAGGTAAAAACATGCTCCGAGTAACCCCCGTGACACAAAACAGGTATCGTGTCACGGTGGCCTTCTGCCGTGACACGGTGAATTCTGTCGTGTCATGGTGGAATCTGCAATTTTTTTTCGACTGATTTTTTTTTTTGTTATGCAGATTTGGTTGATGGAGCGTGTAGAACTTTTTGAAGCCCCCGGCGATATTGAAAAATATGGTCCCAACTATCTAGTCCACAAAAAGAAGAATTATTCTGTGAACATGTCGTATGAACATTGGAAGAATTTCTTTGCAAAAAGAGAATTTTCCATTCGTTGGGTGGTGCCTTGGTGAAGGCTTACTAGGATGGTTGGTACGAATGATACTCCGTATTTCCGTGTTCCTAGTATCTCAAGAATGACTTTTTACAATCCTTCTCGATTGATGCAACAGTATGAACTTGAACAAGTAGTTCCACGCTATAACGATAGTCCTCGTAAAGTATCGTTGCATGAAAGTAACGTTCACAATTATGAGGCTTATTGGATTGAAAGACCTTTGTGGACCGTTTCTGCAAGTAAACAAGCTCCTCCTTTATCTAGTGCATACAAGGCATGGTTGAATCCTAGAATTAGAAGGGAACAAGTCGGATCACGCAAATCTGATGTGAAGAGCCGTCTTGGAATAAGAAAGCGCCTCCTAAAGATCGTCTAGGTCCAAGAACACAAGGGATTGAGTTTAAGACTCCTATAATGCCTAAAAGGAAGAACTATGTGAAAGGGAAGGGTAAAAAGAAGATGGTTTATAGAGAAAAACAACCAAAGAATTCTAAGAACGGTGAAAGGAGTGGAAGTTCGACTAGGGGTGTGACGGTTCGGGCTACAAAAGACACATTAATGGTGAAGGCCGACCTAGTTGAAAAAGAGAAGGAGGTTCCTAAAGTGAAGAGGGATTAGATCAGTATTGCTTTGCTTATATGATTTATAATTCATAATTTTTAAAATAAGGCGCATGATGCTAATAATTGTAGTCATCTTTATTTCAATAATAATAGCATATTTATTTTCGCCTTAAATAAAAAATTACAATGACTTTTTATTAATTTTTTTTATATATATCTGAGTCAAGAAGTCGGACGCAATGGAAGAATGAAAATAAAAAAAAATGAACAAATAACTGAATTCGCGAAGACTGGGTCACTAAAAAAAATCGGAAAGTCTGAATTCCACCGTGCCATGGTCGAAAATGCCGTGACACGTTGGAAATTCCCATGGCGCGGCAATTTTTGTTTTTTTTTTTTTGGTTTTTGCTGCAATTCCACCACGCCACGGTGGAATGTGCCGTGACACGGTGGATAGTCCCGTGCTGCGCCAATCCCTTTTTTTTTAGGCTGCAATTCCACCACGCCACGGTGGACTTTGCCGTGACACGGTGAATACTCCCGTGGCGCGGCAATCCTTATTTTTTTTTGTTTGCTCTGTTTTGTCGTGACACAATGCTGAACTGGCGCGTATACTTGATCGTCAGAGGAATGCTTTTATTTTGTAAAAGTGGTCGGGCCCCCTTGAGGGGTTGCTTACGTATCCATAAAAGGAATCAGGCCAAACATAGCTCTATTGGGTCATGAACCCATGCAACTAGGCATAAAATTTCTTGAGTTGATCCAAGTTGGTTAAATTGTGGAAACCGTTACCGTTTATGTCTACCAATTGTGCCGCTCCGCCGAACAAGATGGCTTTAACAATGTACGGGCCTGACCAATTTGGTCTGAATTTTCCTCTTGGATCCAACACATTTTTGCGAAGTGCCTTAAGCACCAGGTCACCTTGTTCCTAGTCTTGACTTTTTTATTAAAATGTCGCGCCATACGTTGTTGGTAGGTTTGGACATGATGCAAAGCTGCCAAGCATTTTTCGTCAAGTAAGACTAATTCATCATATCTTGCTCTAATCCAGTCGACTTCATCTAGTTGGCATTCAAACGTGATTGGAGAGAAGGGATTTCAAGCTTTATTGGTTGTACAGCTTCAACTCCATAGACCAAAGAGAAAGGGGTAGCCCCCGTTGATGTACGAACAGAGGTTCAATAACCCCAAAGGGCGAAATGTATCTTACTTGGCCAATCTTTGTAATTTTCCGTCATCTTTTCGATGATATATTTCACATTTTTGTTGGCCGATTCGACCGCACCATTTGTTTGTGGTATGTAGGATGATGATCTGTAATGCTTAATGTGACGTGGCGCGCGTGTATTTTAGCTGGTCAAAAGCACTAAAATCAATCATTTGACAAGTTCTGCAATAACAAAAATCCCGCGTCACGGGATCTCCTGCCGCGTGATGGGACTAGCTACCCTGTCACGGGAGTTTTCCTTCGTGACACGGTGGTCTTGCACGTGACCTGCACGCTCCTTGAAGCTGTCAGCGAATATTCTTTGCATTTTGACAAAAATTGCACGATTTTTCGCACAAATTGGACAGTTAGTTTCTCATTAAAATTATGTGGAAAATTCTAACTGACATTTTCAGGGTATCAAATGTACCGTTTTACCCCTACAAGCGTCAAAGTCAATTTATCGACATTTTAAACACCTAATATGGTCGAATAGTTGACTTGAAGGTGTGAATCATCTGCGGCCCACGTTCGGGGATAATCGAACCATCATATTCTTGCAAATTTCAGCGATTATATCAGTTGTCGGTTTTCCTCGAGCATGGAAGACATTATCGGTGGATTTTTCTTCAAGTATAGAAAATGAAAGGAATGGTGTCCTTCGAACAACTATAATATTCCGTTAGCGGGTTCAGAATTATTAGAAAGCTAATATTTTCAGTAAGGTCAAGTGATCGAAATGTCTGGGTGGAGGCCGCTTCCAATCAGTATTATTAATGTATAAGTAATATTACAGCTTAATCTTGACTGAACCCTTCGGGTCACACCCTAGAAAATATACGAACCAACTCGACAAATTAATTTGGAAGAAATTAATTCGTCGCCCAAGTGTTAAATATTTAAACGTCGAAAATTCGAGCTTGGAGCATAGAAACCGAGCGTCGGAGAATCTCAAATGTCGAGCCAAATTTTAGGATTTGGCGAGATGGGAAAATGCTTCAAGTAACAAGTAAAATCCTAGCCACGCGAAAGGCTAGGAAAGCGCGCCCAATAGGTGCGTGCCATATGGCAGCACACGTGGCAGCCACCTAGTGGTAGCCGCCAAGTGATGGGTCATGGACACAGGCAAAAATAAAACGGCCCAACCGAACCCAACTTGGGGCTCAAGGTTGGGTGACACATGGTTAGTTCACATTGCGTGTGAATTGCCTTGGGGACCAAGTAGGAAAGTGGTCCTCACCTAACCATGTGACACTTGTTACTTATTCCATGGTTTATTTAACTAAGGATTGAATTCATCAATCATTCCATGTGGGATCTTTTTGTGAAAAAGTCCAACATTGAAAGGTGAGTGGAATTCACAAGCTATCCTTCCTTATAAATAGCCAAAGCATGGCTTGAGAATTCTTTACTTGAGCGAGAGTTGAAAAAGGCATCACCATTGTGAAAACCTTTGAACTCATTTAATCACTTGGGTTTTTGGTCGGACCTTGCTAACTCCAAGGTAGCGAACCTAAAAGTCGGTGTTCATCCTTTGTGGTTGGATACCGTTGGAGGCTCGGTATTTTCGGAGCTAAAGCTTTCAAGTAAGAGCCCATTAGGTCGGGCGAAGCACTCGTCAAAGGTAAATTTCGATTTTATCCTTTTATATTTATTTGTTATGCTTTATGGTTTTATTAATTGTGAGCGTTTCTTTGGGTCGGGCTTGTTTCCGCGGTATGTTGGACTTCCAAACCCCAACAGTGGTATCGGAGCCACGCTCGTTTATTTTTAAAATCATAATATTTTTTAAGGTGATTTTTATGGCTTAATTTTTCTAGTTTAAGTTGCTAATTAGATTAGTAGCGCGTATTATCTATTTTAACCTCGTATTTAAGCTACCTTCAGCCCCGAACCCAGATTTTGACCCAAAAATAGTTAATTTTGGGTGGAAAATGTGTTCTGGAAATAGTTTTATCTTTTCAGGACTTGGTTTTTAGCCAAAAAAACGACCAGAAATGCTATTTTCGAGGGTTTTTTCGTTTTTACGAAAATTTTAAGTCTTTCTAACCTTGAAAATTAATTGCATATTTATGGTGGTTAGGTAATTGGTTCAATACATATTTTATATGCAATTTTAAACCTCTTTAGGCATGATTACTTGGTAGTAATTTGTTCTTGAATGCTTTGTTTTATTTTTTCACATAATTGCAAACTAATTGCATTAAGTGTGAAATGGTTGTTCTTTGAGGCTTCCAAGTATTAAAGATTCAATATTTAATTATGTTAAGTTATTGAAACTTTATATTACTAAATTCCATGAATTTTTGTTAAACTTTGTTGATTTAATCATTTTTTAGTTGATTGGAATCATGAAGTTTGAAACTTTGTGATAGAAAAATTGTTTATCTTCATATTGCAAGATATAATTTTTCAAGGATTCACAAGTATTAAAGTTGAAATATTTATTGAACTTATGTTCATTTTTTCCAACTCCCTTTTATTTTGTCAAAAACTCAAGATTAATTTAAACTAATTAAACTAATAGTGAGTAATTGCCCTCTTATTATTTTTGTTGCACCAAGTTAAACCAATTTAATTAAAGAATGGTTCTTGGGAATTATTTTGGTTAGATGCACTTTGAAAATTTCATTTTAAGTTAGACTTGTTTAAATTTTCATTTTTGATCAATGAATTAATTCTAAAATTAATTTAGAATTGATCAGAGATGTCAGACAAAATCGGGAATTAATCCCGACACACAACCATGCAAACCAAGGCACAATAGCCATGTGCATCCCTCGGCCAGCTGGGCTGCTCGCACAGCCCGCATGTGGCTTCAGAGGGACGAGGCTGCTGCGCTTGATGCGTGTGGTGTTAGGTGTGTGCGAGGAGTCGTGTGCTGACTTGGTGCATGAGGGGCGTGCGAGTTGGATGCAAGGCATAGCAGCAGTGCTATACAGCTGCAGCTAGACGCACATCGAGTGCGCGATTCCAAGCAGCGCCTAGCAGCATCACAACACGCAAGGCCGAGGTTGCTAGATAAGCGCTCAGCACCTGCGTGCGTGTGAGTGCTCAAGGGTGCTAAGCCTTGGGTAGTCGATGCTTTTTTCTCTCGTTTTAATTTTTCTTTTTTGGTCGTTTATTTTATTTTAATTTATTTTATTATTTTAATTAAAATTTTGGAGGCTAATCCTCGGGTTTTGAGCGGCATTGGCAAAATTTATTTTGACAAATTTTGGGAACTACCGGCTTAATTAATTGGACTAATTAAGTTGGATGCGGAATTTAGTGGGAGCTTCAAATGCTAATTGCGCTTATTTACATAACCGGTTAAAACAACTTTGACTAGTTTTAATTAGGCGTGTTAATTGGATTAACCACCTAGATTTAGTTACTAGTTCACGCGTGTTTTTGCATTGTTACTTGTTTATCATTGTAAAATGCATGGGCCATTCACAAATAGTGAATGGATGAATGGAATGTATATTCTCTCACAGGTTTTATGAAATGGCTACTAGTGGGGCCCGATTAGGATAGAAAATACGGACTGCGATCCGTGATGTATTTTTTGTAAATCTAAATACAGTTTCTGTACCGTTGAGTATTTTTGTACCTTAATATTTAGATTAGTCCTAACCGTAGATACAAGTAGTTGCATTTAATTATGGTCAAGTCTTGAAGATGGAGGTTCTTGGAAGACGTGGCCATGAAGTTGCAAATGAAGACCTTTTGAAGATTTGAAGATCTCAAGGGGTCATGCTAGTTTCCAAATGCATCTATATTTATGTTTTTCGATATATATATATATATATATGTGTGTGTGTGTGTGTGTGTGTGTGTGTGTGTGTGTTTATATATATGAATTATATGTTAGATGCATGTTTAGGATTTCGAATGTTGTGATGATTAGTTAAGTTCACTTAAATCAACCAACATAGAAACCCTAGCTCCTTAAATATTGAGTAAAAACTTATCATTCCAAAACAACACTTACCAGCCGAACGAGGGTAGTGGTGGGCTATGCCAAAGCGAGGCATCACTACCTCTCCTAGGAAGTAAGGCATACCAGGTATGCGAGTTGGTTTTGGTTGTACTCAACGATATGAGTGATGGAGTCCTAACATGTCGTGGCAAAGTGAATAAATTGTTGCGAGAGCACTAGATGCGACGATTTATTCAACCTAGAGTGGCTTGGAGCCATTAGCAAAGCGTTGCTTACCTTAGGAGATTGAGTGTTAAGACAAGCCAAAGCATGCTTAACCACTATTTGTTTCTTTGGATCCTGGAATCGACTTATTCTCGCCAAATGGGGACAGTTTTAACGCGTGGATAAGACGTTTAATAAGATTGAAGATTTGCATGAATACCTTTTAATTTTCAAACTTATTATGTTATTTACTTGACAAATGGTTATACTTTGCACTTATATTTGTAGAATTCCAAATCAAACTGTATTGTTTTCCATGATTGGTAAAGGAAATCTATGAGAATGGTTCTCAAAGAAAAGTAAAGCATTTCTAAAATATAATTCTCATAAATGACTTTTATAACAAAGTCCGAAAGGACGGTTGGACATCATGTATTCGAAATACAAGGTAGTTTTGATAAAACATGAAGTATTGAGTTGCAAACTCAAATTTTCATTATTGACAACCAACATATCTTTTCTCTTAATACATAGATGAGTAGGACTCATTGATGTAGTAATTCAAGCATGAATTAAAGGAAAAGATGGAACTTTGTTTTACGGCGCATTAGATGGTTAATTATGCTTAACAAAGTATAAAAGTCAAAGACTCTTAAAAAAATGGTTCTTAAAAGATTATGAGATAAAGTATGATAAGAAATATAGGAAACGAGGAACGAAGAAAAGGAATAAGATTCCATTTCAACCCATGAGTTCATGTTATTGTAGTTAACTTAGAAATTCGTTATCTTCACAAGTATTTGATACTGCTTGAGTTTAACACTTTGAAAGTGACCTCAAACTATTGAAGATAAGCTAAGTTATCTTCACAAGTATCTGATACTGCTTGAGTTTTCCACTTTGAAAGTGACTTCAAACTATTGAAGATAAGCTAAGTTGTAATGACGTATGCTTTATTTGAAGACCTTTAAGCTAAGGCTGGAACAAATAAATAGTTATTGTGTTCCAAAATCAGCAATTGATCCGTTTACACACGGAAAGATTCACATTCAGAGCAATGAGCAATAGTTGCAAATTTATTTGAATGGCATGGTTGTCTAAACCATGAGTTAAGAATGTTTGATTATAAACATACATTTTCTTAAAATGATAAACTAGCAATAGCTCAAATTCATGTGCATGATTTGTGTTCCGAACATCTTTAGCAATGTCACATCGACAAGAACGTACTCAAGGCTCTATTAGATAGGCTCTTGATAGTTAATCGATTCGGAATCGTTCTAAGACAAGCAAGTCTTACTTGTTGAAACCAACAAAGTAAAGAGCTATTGTTCTTGGTATAGACAATTGACTTCGAAAGCTAAATAGGATTCACTTACTTCAACGTCTCACAAAGAATTTGAAAGAATATGGCTATATTCATCAAATGTGAACAAACTTGACCTTAAATAGTTCAAGAGTTCAGTGAAGTACAGAATCGACTTGGCAAGATATCAAAACGTCTAGATTAGATCGAGCAATGTTTGCTTGAGCCAAGCGTGACCATCACAAAGTAATGAAAATGAAATATTCATAAATAACTCCACAAAGAACATAGTGTGTCTTCACGAAGACCTGAATGCCATTTAAAAATGACTCGAACAATAATGGATCACATCCCTTCCTATAAAGTTCTTAAGATTTGCAAGAAGGACTAATGTTACACTAAACAAAATGTCAAAGCTAAGAAAGGACGTCATATTCAGTTATGGATAGAATTAACTTCTAAATGTCTTTTCAAGTATATGTCTAAAACTCTTAGCCATAGTGGGAGTTCATTGGCTCTGTGGGAGCTAAGTGACTCAGTGGGAGCTCACCAGCTTAGAAAGAGCTAGTTGTTTGAGTGGGAGATTAATGGCTCATTAAAGGCTAAGATAGCTCAAGTGGGAGCTAACTGTTTGTTTCACAATGAACTTTTACCCAAAGACAATATACATGTCTCTTTGTAAGCATTCAAGTGAGACCATGGGCATTACCTCCACAACCTAATTGAGAACATAGTGTTTGTTGCTCTAAGTGGTGTCTTTCTGGAAAGTAACACATTTCCACAATGACAAGTGGGAGGAAAATGAACTCGATGACCATCGAGCTTAGCAACAAACTACAACTAATAATCTCGGAAGACCTTAAAAGGACTTCGTGAGAATGCTTGATTAAGAATACTCAAAAGGACTTTACAAGTGCCTTAAAAGAGAATTCATTTCTCACAAAACTTTTGAAAAGTTGGAGTAAGATCAAGAATATCAAAGGGCTTTGGAAGCGCTTTGAAACTCAGTGTTTGATGCAATAACCCCGTAAAGGTATAGAATTCACCAAAGGCTTGGATTGAATCCTATAAATTTTCTATTAAGTTAGAAATAAACCTAAGACTTACAAGCATACTATTTACTATTAAATAGTACAGGAATAATGTATTGTAAGATAGCTACGACAAATCCAAATTCTGAATAATGGTTAGAGGCCATGAAAATCTGAAACAAACCCCATGTTTGAAAATCATGTTTGAAACTTGATTAATTTGCATAAAGGGTGAAAGACCCATCGATTGCAAATAAGTTTTCAAGTAGAAAAATAACAAATGTGGAAATGTATATGCATACATAGCTAGATTGGTTGAAAAGGATACAATTAAATTCACGGAGTTGATTTTAATAAAAAACTATTCACCAATCAGAATGCTAAAGTCTTTTCGTGATTGTTTTAGCAAAATTGCTCATATGAAATATGGCAAAATAGATACCAAAACCGCCTTCCCAAAATAGGATTTTGGAAGTTACTATGGAATAGTCTAAGGGTTTTGAAAATCTAAATAATGCTAGATTTGAAAGCAAGCTTAAGGAATCCGTTATGGGATTTAAGGAAGCATTGCATATAGGAATTGGAACGTGTTTTCTCATGAAGTTAATAAGAGAATTGAATCATGGAGAAACATAGAAATTCTTATGAATAAGAAGTTTAGTGGGAGAAAAAGTAAAGGTCCAACAAGAAGTTTACGAACTCTATTGTGAAATAACTATCAAATGCTAAATGCTTAGATTTGAAAGTATTTTCGACAATGGACCAAGAAAAAGAAGATACTTAGTACGTATTGGGTATTAAGTTCTATTATATAGACTTGATAAAATTTTTGAACGTGTAAAGGAGTTTACCGTGTAAACATGAATTGAAGGACTTTGAAATACTTTCAACCCGTATGTATAAAACTAAGTAAATGTTTGAACTAAGTATAAGCTAGGCTAAATACTAAGCCAAACATGAAAGACTCGACTTTCAACCATATCACACAGCAAACTGTTTAGCAAAGACTCGGTGAAACTGAATGAGCTAAAATGACAAATTGATGGAATAAGATTGAGAATTACTCTGCAATTTAATCCATCATGTACGTTGTGATATGGAATCCTCGCAGGACTTACTTGCTTAGAGCATGTGAAGTATGTATGAACCACCAATCAACCTGAATCTATGTATTAGATCGTTAGATTATGGCCAAGAACATCTAAAGTACTTGGATAAGTAACAGGATGAGTTCCTGACTTGTGGAAACAAATACAATTTGAGAATTGATGTTGCAAGCACATGCCTTAACAAGGATTAGTTTACTAAAATATATGTTGAGAATATTATTTCCTTAATGGCGATAATAAAGAAGATGTTTTATGGAAAGTTCGTTGCTGAACGTTAATGATTGTAGGTTGTCAAGTTGAAGGTCTCAATCATGAAAATGAGTGGAGGCCATCACTTGGACAATAAAACTTAAATCACATATAATCCATGACACTCTCAAATTTTATCATCTTATTATGAAAGTGGTCAGTAATGAAGATGCAAAGATTAGCAAAGTAGTTATAACTAAACCTATGCAATAAGTGAACGACAATATTCACAATTTCATGAATGAAATCAAGCATATTAGATATGGGTGTGATTTCTATAATGTTTTATAAAGAGTGATACTCTTAAAACATTCAGAATAACCATTTATCATAAGATGAACCATTTAGGTTTTGGAGTAATTTAAAATTTCATGCAATTTTTATCACTCCGTTTGCTATTTAATTGTGGTTTAGAATTAAATAATGAGTCCATTCGATTCTTGGAATATTCAAAATAGGGTATCAAGACCAGTCTTGATAAGGAAACACCTATTTAGTGAACGTTGAATATTATAATAAAAAATTGTCCCTAATTGAGGTCATTTAAACGATGGACGATTAATGACCAATTGAGATTAGTGTGTAGTTTGATTTATAGCACTGTTTTCTTGTGCTACGAGGACATGATTATCGTAAATCAGTTGCACAGGTATTGGTTTAGAACCATACTAGATCGACCTATGAGAATACTTTAAGAGATTAAAAATTGTCATAAGTCTACTTCTCATTATGGCTATCGGAACCTATTTCCTTGACCATGAGTATTGTAAGTTCTCTTGTTTGAGTACTACTCCGTCTTGATGTTGTCAAACGTCTGCCATAATAGGGGATTATTACGGCAACACTCGGACGGCTAAGTCCTCTTAGAAAGAGGAGCTACATTATAAGACTGGGAATGTCCCCCTACTAAAATAGGGAAGATGTCTTTGTTGTATATAAGGCCTCTCGTAGAGCGAGACTGTAAAAATGCATCGCCGTGCTCGGATGGATTTTTGAAATCATCTGTTTATTAGTCGGACTTGGAATCGAGAAACACTTCTGGACGTAATAAGGATGACGAAATAATCTTACCTTATAGTTCATGAAGAGACATAGGAAAAAGGATGTATACTAAATGCGCACTTGTCCGGAAGGACAAGTGGGAGATTGAAAGGAATGGTGTCCTTCAACAAGTGTACTATTCTGTTAGTGGGTTCAGAATTATTAGAAAGCTAATGTATTCAGTAAGGTCAAGTGATCGGAATGCCTGGGTGGAGGCCGCTTCCGATCAGTAATATTAATGTATAATTAATATTACAGCTTAATCTTGACTGAAACCTTCGGGTCACACCCTAACAAATATATGAACCGACTCGACGAATTAATTCGGAAGAAATTAATTTGTCGCCCAAGTGTTAAATATTTAGACTTCGGAAATTCGAGCTTCGAGCGTCGAAACCGAGAGTTGGAGAATCTCAAATATCGAGCCAAAATTAAAGATTTGGCGAGATGGGAAAATGCTTCAAGTAACAAGTAAAATCCTAGCCACGCGAAAGGCTAGGAAAGCGCGCCTAATAGGTGTGTGCCATGTGGCAGCACACGTGGCAGCCACGTTGGCAGCCGCTTAGTGGCAGCCGCCATGTGGCAGCCACCTAGTGGCAGCGTGCCACGTGGAGCGTGATACGAGGCAGCGCGCCATGGTGGCGGCACGTGTGGCAAGAGGCCGTGGACCCGGGTGACGGGTGATGAGTGACATTTATGTCACTCTTACGGAGTAGTTTTAGAGCTATTTCCGTGTTTATTTTATCTTATTTTCCCTTTCTTTCTCTTGTTTTCTCTTTAATAACATTTCTTGTTTATTTGGTAATTTTGTCGTGTTTTAGTTCTTTTCGTAGTTTTTATTAGAATTAGTTTATTTTCGTATTTTATTTGCTTTTGATTTATTTTATTTCGTTCCTTTCCTTTGTTACTTTTATAGTTTTAATTAGTTTTAAGTTTATTTTATTTAATTATATAGTTTTATGTCTTTATTAGTTTTAGTTTTATTTCTCTTATTTCTATTTTTACTTTTATTTATTTTTATTAGCTTAGTGTTACTTCTCTTTTTCTATTTTATTTTATTTAATTCCTTTTTATTTATTTTATTTTATTTGTCTCGGTTTCACACTTTTATCCTCGGGTTTGTTTGTGTGTAGGCTCGAGTTCAAGGTCCAAGACAAAGCTTTCCAATCAACCCAATCATCAACCCCTGCTGCCTCCCTCAGGCAACACCTGCACCACCGTCCACCAATGACCACCACTGCTTCCCCCTTCACAACACAAACCAACAGCCTCACCAGCCACTCACCAGCCATGCCACCTTTAACACCCCGCAATTGCAACACCAACGCGCAACCCTACAACCACCAACAACAGCAACCACAGTACTTTCCACCACCAATCCGCGTAGCCACGAAAACCCACAGCTCTACCACGCATCACAACCACCACTACCCCCTGTTCTCACACCAACGCTGCAACCCAATACACAAACACAGCAACCTCACGCACCCAGCCACGCACCTAAACAACCATCAACCACCAGCACCACCTATAACAAAATCAGCCCACCAATTATCCTCCTCCGTCCACCCTTCGCACCCAACAACCAGAACCCCCTGCTGCCACCAGTCCACCACAATTACTCACCCCGATTTCGCTATTTTCACCCAAAAATCAGAGCAAATCACAAATTGATCGGGTTCGAGCAAACCGTTGAGGGTTCGGTCGAAGTACGAGTCAGAGACTTTCAAAGTTCTGTAAATTGAAGAGGTGTGGTCGAACACACCCATGGTTCGACCGAACCAACCCCGTAGTTCGACCGCACCAACCCATGGTTCGACCGAACCACTTCACGAGCCTCGCACATGATATTTAATGAGGATCGAACGATTGAAGCTTGGTGATGGCTGTTAAACTTTGATTTGTGATGATGATGTGTAGTGATGATGGATTTTGATGAATGGCGAAGATGACAATTGAAGCAGCCAATTTCGAAGAAGAGAGGAAAGAGGGGCTGATTGTTTTTGGTGGGGATTTGTGGGTTTATTTTATTTCACTTTTCTTTTTCTTTTATTTTTATTTCTTTTCTTTTCTTTTCCCTTTTTCTTATTTCTTTCTTTTATTTTTATGTCTAGCTTTCTTATTTTATTTTTTCCTTTTTATTTTCTTTTCTTTTATTTTTCTATTTTTCCTAGCTTAGTATATATACCCATTTTTAGGGTAATTAGGAATATTCAATAACCATCTATTCTACTCTCTAATTAGTTTTTAGAAGAGCTTCTCTCTCTAGGTTTAGGTTAGGATTAGGATAGTTTAAAGAGAGAAAGTGAGGGATTCACCATTGTTGAGCTTGGATATTGAAGAAGAAGATTGACCATCTTGTTTGTAGATTTTCACATTCAATCAATGAGAATCTCTAACTCTCTCTCCTCTATTTTTATTTGCTTTATTTTGATTATTATTTTAGTTGTTGGTATTGCTTGTTAATCATGTTTATTCTTTATTGTTTGTTAATTAATCTTAATTTTAGCATGATTAGTGAGTAATTTCCCCGTTAAGGGGATGATTGTGGTGTAGTTGGATCTTGAGCATGTTCTAGGGTTTAGAATTTATTTATTTGTGATTAAAGTCTTTATATGCTTGATATTCTTTAATTTTCTTGCAAGTGCACATTGTTGGTTGATTAAAGGTGAATCTTTGCTAACAAGAAACGGAAGTTGACTTAGTTAAGGTTCATTACTATCGATTGTTATTTAATAGTACCTCCTAGTATATGGTTCTAATGTGGAAACATAGAGGCTATGTTAGGAGAAGCCAATTGACCCCGGAAGGCGGCTAGACTGGGTCCTTTATTTCGATATTCAAGCATGTTTAGTTCATAATTAATTCAATTTCTATGCCTTTAAAATGTTCAAGTGAATGCTATACCTAAACCATTCCCCTTAGTTTTTTATTTCTTGTTTTAGCATATTTAGACTTTAGTTTATTTATCTCCTATTCCGGACTAGCTTAATTGTCGATAACATTTGGTGGTGTTTATCCGTTCTTTGTGGTTCGACCCCTATGCTTGCCTTATACTCGTATTAGGTTTGTTTAGGTTGTATAAATTGTATTTGATCTAGGGATAGACAATTGACGACGAGTTTATTCCCTCGTCAACGGGTCATGGACACGGGCCAAAATAAAATGGCCCAACCGAACCCAACTTGGGGCTCAAGGTTGGGTGACACATGGTTAGTTTACATTGCATGTGAATTTCCATGGGGACCAAGTAGGAAAGTGGTCCTCACCTAACCATGTGACACTTGTTACTTATTCCTTGGTTTATTTAACTAAGGATTGAATTCATCAATCTTTCCATGTGGGATCTTTTTGTGAAAAAGTCCCACAATAAAAGATGAGTAGAATTCAAAAGCTATCCTTCCTTATAAATAGCCAAAGCTTGGCTTGAGAATTCTTTACTTGAGCGAGAGTTGAAAAAGGCATCACCATTGTGAAAACCTTTGAACTCATTTAATCACTTGGGTTTTTGGTCGGACCTTGCTAACTCCAAGGTAGCGGACCTAAAAGTCGGTGTTCGTCGTTTGTGGTGGATACCATTGGAGGCTCGGTATTTTCGGAGCTAAAGCTTTCAAGTATGAGCCCATTAGGTCGGGCGAAGCTGGCGTCAAAGGTAAATTCTGATTTTATCCTTTTATGTTTATTTGTTATGCTCTATGGTTTTATTAATTGCAAGCGGTTCTTTGGGTCGGGGTCGTTTCCGCGGTAAGTTGGACTTACCAAACCCCAACAGAAAACTGCCAAGTCGACTTTCCTCAAGCATGGAAAGCGTTTTTGGTGGATTTTTCTTCAAGTATATAAAACCGCCAAGTCGGCTTTTCTCAAGCATGAAGGCATTATCGGTGGATTTCTTCAAGCATAGAATGACACCAAAATCATACGTCGACTTTCCTCATGCATGGAAAGTATCATCCGGTAGGTTTCTTCAGGCTTTGAAAGCTACCAAATTCATCATTCGGCTTTCCTCATGCATGGAAAGCATTTCAACAAACGTCATCTAGTGGATTCCTTCAACCATAGGAAGCTGCCGATCTCATTTGTCCCCGATACACTGGTGTCAGATATGTGTTCTATCCATTTACTCTTTTTTCTGTGCAATTAAAATTTTTCTGCAGGTATCGGCGTATACAGAGTGATTTAGGATCATAGAACGTCTTAAATCATTCTCTGTCCCTATCGACTACTTTGACTATCATTTTCGAAACTGATGTTTCTACAAACTAAGTCAAAGTGGGGGCTTCTGTAGACACCTAAAAATCTCTTCCCAAAACCAAACCCGATGATGAACAACCTTTCACCGCAACTATTAGTCGGGTTCAGTATTTAATCCCGAGAGTGCTTAAAAAATCGTATTTAATTAAATTCAATTTTTTAATAGTCCATGGATCAGTCTTGATGTTTAGTCAAAGCATAATTTTTTTAATTTCAGCCCAACCTTTTTTTATTTTATTTTATTATTTGTTTTGGCCCAAACCTTTTATTTATTTTATTTATTTGTTTATTTTAGCCCAAATAATAATAATAAATCAGAAATGGCCCGAAATTATCAATCGGCACTCAAAATGATGAACGAAATTAAGGTTAAAAACTGAATTTAGACGGAAAAACGGACTACAGACTCCCGCGTCACGGCATTTGTCCACCGTGTCACGAGGCACCTGTTGTGACACGGGGCACCTGTTGTGACACGGGGGTTTCCGTGTCCTTTCCGGGTAAACCCTTCACGCGTGTTGTTCCCCGTTCACTAAATATTTCACGCGTCACACATTAGTCCACCGTGTCACGGGAATGTTCCCCGTCTGACAGTAGGATTTCCCGTGTCACGGCGCCCTTTGCCGTGTCGCGACACATTTTTTTAGGGTTTTATCTTTTTAGGGTTCCGTGTGTTCCCTCAGCAAATTTTTTCTATAAATACCCCCTCATTTTTGATGTACGGGGCATTAATTAATTCTCTATTTTTCTCTCCTCTATGTTGTAGCCTAAAAACTAGCCTACCCTTCTTCTTTCAAAATTCCTTCTTCAAGCACTCCAAGGAGTCCATACTTTACTCGTGGTTCTGTCCTTAAGCCAAGGCGTGAAAGGTAGAACTGTTTGAGGGTTTGGCCCCAAATCAACTCTATTTAATTTAATTTAATTTAATTATCGTTTTATTATTATTTCCTTGAAGTTACTAACTCGTTTATTATTATATAATTGCAAGCAAACAGAATCAAAGTAAGAATTATGTTCCTTTTATTTCTATTATTTTTCTAACGATTTTATATTGTTGGATTTATTGTTAAATTGCTTCCAATATTAATGTTAATTCTATTATTTTTATTATGATCACCATATTGCATGTTAAAGGGAATATGTAATTAAAAATCACGCCTTATAAGATAATTTGGACAACCGGTTTAGGATCCTTTTAATCTTGTTATAAAATCATTATAGAATTATGTGTTGCGTCAATATTCAACCAATTTAGCCTAATAATAGTTTGGAGCAAATTGAATTTTTGTTTATATGCCTTTGAGATCGCAGGAATCATTTTTCACTATAAGAATCGAGTAGAGGCCAATACGGGCGAACGTGACTCCATGACTCACTTCATACCATCATTCTCGATCCTCCTTTCGTGGTTCCGAACCATAAGGAGTTAGTAATCTCATGGATTATGAATGGGGTTAACCTTCACGAGTCAATCGTTGTTGCCTATCGTAGTCCCTTATTCGTGGTTGCCTTTTTATGATCCGTGAACGGTTTACAAGTTTCTTAAAAACTTGTTGGCGTCTCCCTACTTTCCTTGTCCCTAATCGTATTATGTCAATTCCCACTTCCTATGAGTGCCAAGAATATTCACACATGCTTTTAACGTAGGCGCACTTCGAGCGACGCCTACAGTATCCAACATTGATCGATAATTACAAGCTTCCCATACCTCCAACTAGCAAGAAGAGTGAGTGATGATAAAGCAAAGACACAAGGCGAGCTTCAACGACAAGATTTCGTGACCTCTGTTTTTCTATTTATTTTATTTATCCCTTCCCTAATAAGTCTAGCATAGGCACCTTTTTATTCCCCTTAGATTTATTTTGTAGGATAATTCTTTCTTTTCCTTTAATAAAAATGAGCCTTTATTTTCTTGCATATGATCATTGCATTACATCGCATTAAAAAAAATGTTAAACTAAGCGCAAGGTATATACCAATGATTTGAGGCACCCCTTATAGCCACATCATATCATCTTTTACCCTTCAAATATGCAATCCTTTCTTGATAAACCACTTTGAGCCTCGTCTAATAATAGACCTTTCTTTCTTCAACCCACATCTACCTTACCTTGGGATGGGATCGTGTGTAACTTATGCAATCTCAAAATCTTGAGTAATTTAAAAAAATTAATAGAAAAAAAATATATAATAAAAGTGTACAAAAGGGAAAGTGTTCTAATGTCTTTGATATGAAAATATCTTTGATATGAACACGTCTCAGATTGCATTTCTTATGGAGTGCTCAGTACCGTGCCTGAGAAACATGAATGCCAAGTGAGTGATAGACCGCATGTTAGGAATTTCCCACACTTTTCAAATTAATGCAAAAGCAAAAAAAGAGAGAAAAAATAAAAATAAAAATAAAATAAAATAAATAAAAAATAAAAGAGCTCAAAAGTGAGAAAACTCAAGCATAAAAATACAATGATTCAAAAGCAAAGTTGCACACCTTGGGGGCTTACCTAAGGTCTTGAGCCTTTTATCCCCTTCTTCTTCAACCTTTATCCTAACCACGTTACAACCCTTAACATACCTCTTTGAGGTATACACATACTTGTACGAGGTCAGTGTTGTAGCCAAGCCCAAAAACTTGGTTATGGACATTTCTTTGGTTCAAGATGTAGCATCATGTATTGGTGCTATGCATTCTATCCATGGGCAGCAAGATATTCAATCCCTTGAATTTCATGTTGTTCTTATTAACTAGTTTATTCTAGTTCTTTTTATGCTTTGAATAAATTGTAAACTTTAGTCATTTTAAGTTTGCAAATTAGTTATATTTTTTCTTAGTTCTTTTTAGCTGATTTTAGTTCGAAAAATATTGTCACATTCACACAAAAGTACAAGTGCAAAGATACATCAAAATGGCAGCCATTTAAGCTTGGAATCCAAAATTCTTTTACAAGGAATTTCAAAGCTTTGACTTGGGAGTTACAATCAGTTTTCAAAGAGGAATTACAAGCCATTACAAGCCTTAACTTCAGCCTTCAAGTGGCCGTTGATATCAGTCAACATTGGAGCATCTTAAGCCTTAATTTCAGCCTTCAATTGGCTGTTTTATTCAGTCAGCTTTTGGAGCAACTAAAGGGCGTCCAAGTACACCCTTGTCCACATACATTCAAGCTAATTTCAAGGCTTGAACCAAGGAGGAGTTACACTTCTTTGCTGTTTGAATTTGGGCGTGAATATTGGAGGAAATACATCTCCAACTTGCTGCTTGGATGGGAGTGAATTAAGGGGAGTTACACTCTCTTAATTCTGATTTTATTTCAGCCTTAATTTGGAGGTTATAAGCCACCATTTTCTCTTTGATGTATCTAGTTAAATAAGGCTTTTTTTATTAATGTATCTAGACAAAAAAAGCTGATTTGTACTTAGCTTTAGCTTAGGCGTGTAACAAGTGAGCTGAACAGCCACTTAAGTTAGCTTGTACTTAAGGATGCTTGTTAACTATAAATAGCAAGCAAACGTGAATGAAAAAATCAGATTATTCAAACAAAAAACTTGTCTTACATTCGTTTCTTGGATTAGAAACAAAAACCTGAAATTCTTGGATTTGGAATTTCGTTTCCTTTGCTTAGTTAGCTAGTTTAGGCTACTAGTCGGCTTGTGATCTTAGGAATCCAAAACGTTTCTTAGTGGTGTGACTTTATCTAAGAAGCCTTTGGTTATTTAGCCTTATCTATCCCTTGGTTTATCCCTTGTGTATTTCGAGTGTTACTCCAAATATACAACATTTGGCGCTAGAAGGAGGGGGATCTAGCAAAGCAAATACCCAAACACATACCCCAAACACATACCCAAACACATACCCCAAACACAAACCATGTCCGACATCCCACCCCCTAATTGGCAAGAATATGTCAATAAGGTTGCACAAGAGAAAGAAGATATGGAGCAACGAATGCAATATTTGCAAGATTAGTTAAAAGATCTTTCTACTAAGTTGCGCCATCAAAAAGAGGGTTCACCCAATCATAGTGATAAAGAATTGAGTGAATCTAATTTCAATCACAATGATAGACCTTTTTCATGAAAGAGAAAGGTCACGGCCTAATAATGACATTAAGGCTGACATCCCGGAGTATGATGGCGAACTCGATGCTGATGAGTTTGTAGAATGGCTTAGAACGGTGGAGAGAGTGTTTGATTACAAGAAAACACCGGAAGAAAAAAAGGTGAAGATTGTAGCCTTGAAGTTAAGAAAATATGCCTCAACTTGGTGGGCTAGTGTGTGTGCCAAAAGGGAAAGGCAAGACAAAGAGAAAGTGAGATCGTGGACCAAGATGAAAAAAATGCTGAAACAAAAGTTTCTTCCCACATACTATGTGCAAGAAAACTTTTCCAAGTTCCACAACCTCAAACAAGGTACAAAATCAGTAGAAGAATATGCTAGGGAATTTGAAGGATTTGTCATGAAGTGTGGAGTAGAGGAAGATGAACCTCAAACATTGGTGCGCTTTTTGGGAGGACTTGACCCAAAAATAGCCAATGTGGCCGAGCTACACCCTTACACCACCCTTGAAGAGCTCATTATCTTAGCACATAAGATTGAGCAGCAATAAAAAGCAAGAGGCAAAAGTGAATCATCACGTTTTGCACCTCAAACCTCATTACCCCAAAAAAAGCAAACATCCAATTTCCCACCTTTCAAACCCACATCCAATCAGCCTACTTCTAAACCACCTTCACAAAACACCCAAAATTCCAACCCAAAACCAGCCCCAAGAAAATGTTTTCGGTGTCAAGGCCTTGGACATTTGGATAGTGATTGTCCAAATAAAAGGATTGTCACTTTGATTGCGCATGAAAAGGAGGACGAATTAGAAATTGAAGTGGACAGAAACCTTGAGGAGAATGATGAGTATGCTTGGACATTCGGTGTCTTGGACCGGATGAAGGAGAATGCTTGGTGGTTCGACGTACACTAAGCAATCTGATTGGCAAAGAAGGGAGTTTGCAACGTGAGGCAATCTTTCACACTCATTGCACCATTGGTGGTAAGGTATGTACCTTGATTATTGATGGAGGTAGTTGTACCAATGTAGCTTCACAAGTAATGATAGACAAGCTGAAAATAAAAACCGTCCCTCACCCTAAACCTTATGTGATTCAATGGCTAAATCATGGTAAAGGGATTCAAGTAACACAACAAGTCTTGTTATCATTTAGCATTGGTAAAACTTATGAGGAAGAATTATGGTGTGATGTTATACCTATAGGTGCATGTCATATTTTACTTGGTAGACCTTTGCTATTTGATAGGCGTGTGATGCATGATGGGTATAAAAACACATATTCCTTCACTAAGGATGGACAGAAAATACTCCTTACCCCTCTAAACCTAAAAAACGGCCACCCCATATCCACACCCCCCACTTCCCTTACCACTCTCATAAAATCAGAATTGCATGAGTATAAAGCTCACAAACAATTCATTTTAAGCCAACTTGATACCCCTTCCCAACCGACACAAAAAGAATCACACCCACTCCTCACCCCTCTTCTCAAAACCTTTTCCCATGTTTTCCCCGAAGACATTCCCCATGGCCTACCCCCAAAACATGACATACAACACAAAATTGATCTTGTTCCCGGATCAATGCTCCCAAACAAACCAGCCTATAGAACCACTCCAAAAGAAACCGAAGAGATTAGGAGGCAAGTGGAAGAGTTACTGTCCAAGGGTCTTATTCGTAAGTCTCTTAGTCCATGTGCTTGTCCTACTTTGATTGTGCCTAAGAAGAATGGAGAATGGAGAATGTTTGTTGATAGTAGGTCAATCAATAAAATCACTATCAAGTATCGGTTTCCTATTCTAAGGTTGAATGATTTACTTGATGATTTGCATGGTTCTAAAGTGTTCTCTAAAATTTATTTGAGAAGTGGCTATCATCAAATTCAAAATTTTGAAGGAGATGAATGGAAGACCGCTTTCAAGACAAAGGAGGGCCTCTATGAGTGGCTTGTGATGCCATTTGGTTTGTCTAATGCACCATCTACATTTATGCTCCTTATAAATCAGGTTATGCAACCTTTCATGGGTAAATTTGTTGTAGTTTATTTTGATGATATTTTGGTGTATAGTAGGGAGGAAGAAGAGCATTCTATGCACTTGCAACAGGTTTTTGAAGCCCTTGAACGTGAGAAATTGTATGGTAACTTAGAGAAGTGTCATTTCTTCACTTCCCAAGTTATTTTTCTTGGCTTTAAAGTCTCATCACAAGGCATTGAAGTTGATGAAAAGAAAGTTGCTGCAATTTGTGAGTGGCCCAGGCCACAAACCATTCAACAAGTTCGAAGCTTTCATGGACTTGCTTCTTTCTATAGAAGATTTGTGCGGAATTTTAGTACCCTCATGGCATACTATGACAAGAAAAGAAAGGAGGTCCGTTTTCAGCCCGGTGACTTAGTTTGGATTCATCTTCGAAAGGAAAGATTTCCTTCCAAAAGGCGGTCCAAGGTTAGTCCTCGTAGTGATGGGCCATTTGCTATTATTGAAAAGGTGAATGATAATGCTTACAAAGTTGAGTTGCCCGGAGATTATGGTGTTTCTAGCACCTTTAATGTGGCTGATTTATCACCTTACTATGATGAGTTTAAAGAGTTGCCGAGTTTGAGGGTAAACTCTTTTCAAGAAGGGGAGAATGTTGTAGCCAAGCCTAGCAACTTGGTTATGGACATTTCTTTGGTTCAAGATGTAGCATCATGTATTGGTGCTATGCATTCTATCCATGGGCAGCAAGATATTCAATCCTTTGAATTTCTTGTTGTTCTTATTAACTAGTTTATTCTAGTTCTTTTTATGCTTTGAATAAATTGTAAACTTTAGTCATTTTAAGTTTGCAAATTAGTTATATTTTTTCTTAGTCCTTTTTAGCTGATTTTAGTTCAAAAAATATTGTCACATTCACACAAAAGTACAAGTGCAAAGATACATCAAAATGGCAGCCATTTAAGCTTGGAATCCGAAATTCTTTTACAAGGAATTTCAAAGCTTTGACTTGGGAGTTACAATCAGTTTTCAAAGAGGAATTACAAGCCTTAACTTCAGCCTTCAAGTGGCTGTTGATATCAGTCAACATTGGAGCATCTTAAGCCTTAATTTCAGCCTTCAATTGGCTGTTTAATTCAGTCAGCTTTTGGAGCAACTAAAGGGCGTCCAAGTACACCCTTGTCCACATACATTCAAGCTAATTTCAAGGCTTGAACCAAGGAGGAGTTACACTTCTTTGCTGTTTGAATTTGGGCGTGAATATTGGAGGAAATACATCTCCAACTTGCTGCTTGGATGGGCGTGAATTAAGGGGAGTTACACTCTCTTAAGCCACCATTTTCTCTTTAATGTATCTAGTTAAATAAGGCTTCTTTTATTAATGTATCTAGACAACAAAAGCTGATTTGTACTTAGCTTTAGCTTAGGCGTGTAACAAGTGAGCTGAACAACCACTTAAGTTAGCTTGTACTTAAGGATGCTTGTTTACTATAAATAGCAAGCAAATGTGAATGAAAAAAATCTGATTATTCAAACAAAAACTTGTCTTACATTCATTTCTTGGATTAGAAACAAAAACCTGAAATTCTTGGATTTGGAATTTCGTTTCCTTTGCCTAGTTAGCTAGTTTAGGCTACTAGTTGGCTTGTGATCTTAGGAATCCAAAACGTTTCTTAGTGGTGTGACTTTATCTAAGAAGCCTTTGGTTCTTTAGCCTTATCTATCCCTTGGTTTATCCCTTGTGTATTTCGAGTGTTACTCCAAATATACAACAGTTAGGCTAGAGCTACGTTCGGCCTGATTCCTAACGGATACGTAGGCAACCTCACATCAAGGTGCAGCCGTAACAAAAAATGCATAATTGATCATATCAAAGGATCTCCAATGCTCATCCCTATTCATTTAGAGCTAGACTTGGGAGCTTGATCCTTACATCATTAGCTTACCTAGCTTAAAAGTCACCATTATTTGACTCTTCTCAAAATACATTTACATACACTTAGCCTTTGCGGCCAAAATTTAGTGTCACTATCACACACTGCACAGATACATGACCAAATAGTCCTTTCCTTAGGAACCCTTTGTCATGAAATCTTAACACAACATTGAAGCATACTTCGTCATAACAAAATCACTCATCATTGCATCACAAAGTACGAAGTGCTTAGCCTCCGCGCCTAAGTTACCCAAATACTTTCATCATTGAGTTAACAATTGAGATAGCCTAGGATGAATTAATCCTTGAACCTTGAGAGATAGTATCAAACAACATTTGACTAAGCTCATTCAACATGCACCGTCAAAAACTTCATTCAACATGCACCGTCAAAAACTTCTTCCTTTTTGTGTCTTTCTTTTACGGGAGAAAGTCAGTACCCTCCACAAAAATGACGGAAAATTTTAGAATTTCTGCTTTTTCGCATTTTGAGTCAAGCACATCACAATACAATGCACACACGTGTCAACTCACCTTAGGTCAACCTTAAGTTAGTCAGTCACATTGAACCAACCTCAAGTCAATGAGTCAGGCAACACTATGTCTTAGGTCAACCCTAAAGAAAGATAAGAAAAGTCCTATAGTCCAAAATATAAATACAGGTACATTCCAAAGAGCAAACGAGTAAGAATATTCCCGGATTTTTTTCGAAAAAACCGCGAATATGACACATGAGATTCTTCCAAGATGAGAGGAGTTACATAGATCAGTAAATTAGAGATGAAGAGCTTTAATTTACAAAAGATTTGAGCGAATTTAGTTGAAAGGAAACGACCAAGTTCAAAGTTCGGAGCAAAACCGAGCAACGAACAGCAGCAACAAGAGCAAAATAAGGAAGACATGACTCCACCGACAGATGACAAGGCTGTCGCCTGGCGACAACATCTGTCGCCTAGCGACAGAAGCAAAGTGCGGTGACACATTTTCCAAGCAGGTGCTGGTGCGGCGACACAATGTGTGGCCCCCATATTAGATTATGCGGACCTAGTGCAGAAATTTCCAGGTTCCTTGGTACGCTAGTTAGCCCCTCTAAGCAATTTGACATGATTTAGTAATTAGCTCGATTACAATCACATAAAGTGATCGACCTGATAAAAGATCATCTCACTTAGCTTAAAGCGCCTAAACATTGGCTCATAGCAAAGGCATCGACATAATGGTTCACAAGCAGTAAAGGCACCGACATAATGGTTGACAAGTAGTAAAAAGCACCGACGTAATGGTTCATAAACAGCAAACGCCGACGTATTGGCACCGCGAAAATTACAGCAAAAAAATTTGCAACAGCAAAGTTCAAGCGAGCTTTAAAGATCGACAAGCGTTGGTCTTCAGTAATTTTATTTGGAACATTATCGTAATAACTAAGGATGGCTTCAAGAGAAGTTATCTTCGACAACGTTCCCTAGGATATGGAAGGTTGTCAGAAAAGCTGAGGATGGTTTCAAGCAAAGTTATCTTCGACAACCTTCCCTAGGATATGGAAGTTTGTCAGTAAAGCTGAGGATGGTTTCAAGATAAGTTATCTTCGACGACGTTTGCTAAGATTGTGGAAGTGGTTGTCATTAACAATTGAGAAGATAGCACGAGATGGGCAATCTTCGACGACATTCGCTAAGATTGTGAAAGTTGTCATAAAGATTTGAGAAGATAGCACGAGATGGGCGGTCTTCGACGACGTTCGCTAAGATTGTGGAGGTTATCATTAAGATTTGAGAAGATAGCACGACATGGGCGGTCGTCGACATCGTTTGCGAAGATTGTGGAGGTTGTCATTAAGATTTGAGAAGATAGCAGGAGATGGGCGGTCTTCGACGACATTCGCTAAGATTGTGGAGGTTGTCACCAAGATTTGAGAAGAGCGGTTCGTGATCAGGTAGTCTTCGACGACTTTTGCTATGATTGGGAAGGTTGTCACTATAATTCAAGAAAAAGGCTCGAGATGTATGTAGCAGCATTGATCGACGGCGTTCCCTAGCTTGTGGATGGTTGTCACAAACAACCGGAGGTGATTTCAAGCAAAGTTATCTTCGATCATATTCCCTGGATTGCGAAAAATGGTCACAAGGCGGTAGAAGATCATTTCAAGCGAAGCAATCTTCGATAGTATTCTCTGGCTTGTAGAAGACTATCACAGCGAAAATTGGAGGCAGTTACAAGCGTTGCAGTCTTTAGGCGGTATCCCTAGCTTGAGGAAGATCGTCACAACAAATCGATTACTCCCAGAGACATATGCTCGACAGTGCAAGATAAGCGTTTCTTAACTCTCTTTTTCTGTTTTAACTAACGATAGTTTGCAGGTATCGGCGTTACAAGAATGATTTGGGATCGCAAAACGTTTTGAATCATTCTCCGTCCGTATCGATACTTTGACTTTTGTTTTCGAAACTTGTGTTTCTCCAAACTCAGTCAAAGTTAGGGCTTCTATAGACACCAATGTGTGTCTCCCCAAAACTAAACCCGATGATGAATACCTTTTACATGGAATCATAATCGAATGAAATGAAAGTGTGAAAGTTCTAGGGTTGCGGTTAGTTTTTACTAAAAATCTATTTTTAAAAACCTACTCTATTTTATGAAAATAGCCAATCTAGTTTAGTTTGGTCCATAACAAGGGTCCAATAATAGTGTGGCTGGATAGGGCTCAAAAAGAGCTTTCCAACGATATATTATAAGCCCAATGCTGATGAATAATGAGGAAGTTATGGCTAAATTACTAAACTGGGCCCGGTTTGATCTTTATATGCAGCCCAATGATCTAGAGGAGGGCCTATTATGAATTATCATTCCTAATACACTTAGGATTGATTATAGTATTCTAGAATCTTCTAGAAGGTTCTTTTGAATCCTAATGGGATTAGGATTGGTAATTAATTTTTATGAGTTTTATTTGGAATAAAAGAAGTGTATTAAATGAAATTAAAATTTTACCCCTCGTACGGACTTTTATGACTTAATTTTATTAAAAAAATAGAAAATGTGTGAAAAAATCTCTTGCAGCGCCGAACGTCAGGCTATCGCCTAACGACATGGGACTGTTGTTGCGACAGCGGCGTGTTTTATTCCTTTTCAAACTCTGATTCTTTTTATCAAATCCGAAACATTTCATTGTAAATAGCGTCCTTAGACCTCCGTTTTTAATCATCAATTCTAATCAAATATCATCAAGAAATTCTTGATTTTCTCACTCTCTTTCTAAAACAACCCTTTTACAAACAAAATTCCGCATTCACAAGATCTAGACACACCTAGCTAAGTTCGAAGTTGCCTTCGCCCTAGGCGTGAAAGGTTTGATATTTCTGAGGGTTTGGTCCCAAATCTCTTTTTCAATTATTTAATTTAATTCTTTGATTTATTATTTTCCTTGAAGTTACTAGCATGTGTATTTTGTTATTAGAAAGAGATACGAGGCATCCAAGTAAGTGCTTTAATTATTTTATTAAAATTATGATATAGAAATCATGTCTAGGTTGTTATTTTGATTCCTAGTATCATGTTTAGGATATTTTTCCTAGTATCATGATAGGATGAATTTCTTATTATGATGTTTAGGGTAAATAATAAATTCCTTAAATCAAGTATGATTAAAAGAATGCTTCCTATTTCTTTCTTAATATCATGTTAGGGCTAAAGCTTTCATCTTTAATGTTTAGTGACATCATGTGGTTTGTTATTAATCTTGTTAGTATCATGCCTAGGACCTTGCAATTATTATTCTTTAACATGATTATGATTATTATTATTATGTTGCTTGATATATATTATTGTTATTTCTTGATCACACCTTTTATACATGTTTAAAGGGAATTGGTACTTGTAATCACGCTTAATAAGATAATTAATAATCTTGTTTGGGTTATTTTGATTATAATTCAACTGATCGCCAATAATAGTTTTAACCAACATAGATTAAACAGGTTTAGGGTAAACCTATTGATTGCATGTTAGTCAGAAAGCGCACATGAACACGAGAAGAATAAACTAGAGGCCTATTATTAGGGCAGGTTCTTTCTCTTTTAGATTGGATTTATACCTTCATCCCCGAACTTCCAGGCATGGTTCCAGACCTATTGGAGTTAACGATCTCATGGATCGTTAAGGGGTGTAACCTTCACCCTGTGTAACCGTACTTTAGTGTATGATCATAGTGGGGTTCACGTTGGGGGTAATGCTTGAAATATTCCCTACATATATTGAGAAAACCGATTTGCTATATTGAAGCAACACTGGTTTCTCTTTTAAGGCGGCTGTTGTGCCTATCTTTTAGAAGCCACCTTGTTGTTGAATTCATTCGGCATTAAGCTTAACAATATAGACATGCAAAATAGTAAAATAAAGAATTTATCAACATTGCTTGACTTTTCATTAATATTGTCAAAATTTTACATTATTGGTGGTCGTTCGGCTTAATTACATCATTCGACCATCAAGGCTCAGTTAAACTAGTTGGTCATTCAGACTTAGATGCGAAAATTGGCTGCAACACTTTTAAACAAAATATTTCTTTAGATTGTCCGTATTCCATGTTCGAGGAATAGGACGTCCATCTAAGGCTTCAAGACGATATGTTCTGTCTCTTACTTCTTCTTTGATTGGTAGGGCCCCTCCAAATTTGGGGTTAGCTTTCCATCTTCATTGGCTCGGTGTTAAATCCAACTCCTTTTAATGTATTAGATTCCCTTTAGATGCTTTCTTAGAGTCTAGTTTATATTTTCTAAGCTTGAGGTCCCATTATTGTGTTACTGTCAGTTTAGTGTTCACTAGGGATTCTCCTTGTAATCAAATTAAAGCTCTTTAGAGAGTGAATGATTAATGAAATCTTAAGCCTTCTACCAAATTTTGCCTTGCTTTTATGCTTGTTGTTGTTAGAACTTTATAGATATTGTGTCTTACTTGCATATTAGCTCCCCTCCAAACCAACTTGATGCTCTAATAGCCCGTGGTTCGGACCCGCTTGTGCCCGCCTTGAAATATCGGTCGTCACAAGCCCCAACCGCCCGTACTCTGTCGCCCAAATAGACGTGAGTGCTCTTTTGTTTTAATTGCCCGCCTGTATTGCTTTTTGCTCACAAGCCCCTCTTCTGCTCAAGGCTAGCGTTCTGGCTGCCATAAGGCTAGAGCGCGCCGCACGTTTTGGGGTCCAAACTCCCAGACCATGACAGTTGGTATCAGAGCCGAGGTCCAAACCTCGTCGCAAGCAACCCATGTAGGCACCAAGGAGGGCTACAAGAAGATGGAATTCATAGAGGAAAGACTCGATTGGCTCGAGACGAAAGCGGGCGAATGGTCCCAACTGCAAGTAGTGCATGAGCAAGCCGAGCAAATTATGAAATTGATGCAAGATAGAGATGCTCTCCGCGAAGAATTACAAATTGTTAAAGGACAAGCCAATGAAGCACTTGAGAAATATGCTACCCTAATGCGCACTGTGGGCAGAGACGCACTTGGTGTTGGTGCGGCGAAGATCAAGCCGCCCAAACCTCGCGACTAATGTGGCGCTAGAGATGCCAAAGAAGTTGACAACTTCCTCTTCGACATGGAGCAGTACTTCCGAGTATGTCAACTGAGTGAAGATCAAAAGGTAGATACTGCCATCATGTACTTGTCCGAAGATGCTAAGCTTTGGTGGCGCACCAAGCACGCAAACATCGAAGCAGGATGGGTAAAGATCGATACATGGACGAAGTTCAAAGAGGAACTCAAAGAATAATTCTACCTAGACAACACAGACTTTATTGCTCGGATGAAGTTGCATGAGTGCCACCAGAAGGGTTCTCTTCGCGACTATGTGAAGGATTGCTCGGCGATAATGTTGGACATCACTGACATGAAAAAGAAAGATCGTGTGTTCAACTTTGTTAATGGGTTACAGGAATGGGCGCAGCGAGAGATTTTAAGGCAACAAATTGATACCCTCGATGCTGCTATGTGCGCTGCTGAGAGATTGATGGAATACTCAGTTGGGAAGGGTCATCATTCCGAGAATGATTCAAGTGGGACGTCAACACGCTCCAATAGCCCGACTCCAAGCTCTCCAAAGGGTACAGAGAACGACTCTCAAGTATTGTCCAACACCATCAATACATAACAGAGAAGAAGTGGAGGAAGTGATGCGCAGAGATCAACATCGACCCCCTCCCACAACTCCGGAAACTCTAAGGTCGGCACGTCCTCGGAAAATATAAAGCCGTCGAACTGCATTCTTTGTAGAGGCCCACACAAATGGTGGGAGTTTGAGCATAAAGAAGAGCTTGACAAGATCCAAAAGAGATTGTCAGCCATGTTCATGCAAGAGTCCCCAGAGGGGAAACAGACCAGCAAAGACAACAGTCCAATTCAGAGACTAAGTACAATCTACAGGATGGGCTCCATGAGAATGGTAGCACCTAAGGAAGAACTAGAAGTCCAATACCTATCGGCAATGCGAGTGATGGAGCTAGAGAAGGAGGCGACATCAAAGAAACAAGATCGCACCTGAGACACCAAAACGTGGGAGATGAAGCCTAGTGAGTCGGCAACATCCAAGATACGCCCCCGCCAAACCCAGAATCAGACACTCGGCTCAAAGCAGAGAGCGACGAGCCCAAAGACACCTAAGGGACAGTAGAGGAGAACCTCCCAAGAAAGAGTAAAATTAGTGGTTGAGCAAACAGCGAAGGTCACATGTTGGGGATCACAGAAACAATTGTAACCCAAAACGCACCAACCACAAATTGAAGCTCACCACTATAGTATCAAGGAAGCAACTCCCCAACAGATGATCGTGGAAGCAGCTCATCTTTAGAATTTAATAGACACAACTCCCAGGAGGAAATTTAGAGATGAAGCTCTCAACAAGTTGTTCGAGCCGAGCCACCCTAGAGACAAGCTCCTCGTCAACCAAGAAAATCCAGCACCAGAAGTCAGCCGCATCAATGGCGCATCAGAGACTCAAGAAAGTTTAGGATTTTCTAATTTTTATTGTAACTCTTGTAAGTCAACGAGTTCGTCGACAGCTTAAGTAGGGGGAGGATGTTAGAATCTAACTCCTTTTGATGTATTAGATTCCCTTTAGATTCTTTCTTAGAGTCTAGTTTATGTTTTCTAAGCTTGAGGTCCCATTATTGTGTTACTGTCAGTTCAGTGTTCACTAGGGATTCTCCTTGTAATTAAATTAAAGCTCTTTAGAGGGTGAATGATTAATGAAATATTAAGCCTTCTACCAATTGTAATCAAATACATCTTTGAATTCTCTCAACAGCTTGATTAGGTCATCTCCAAATAAACCCACGGCTATAGTGCCGACCTTGACTGTCTGATCAGGTTGATCAGGGTCCAACACTATATCCTAGTGATCGCCGGCCGGCTGGGGTCTTAACTCTTCTGGGCGACCAACGGTCATTATTTGCTAGGCATGCTCCATTTTGACCGACTTCCTTATCTAGCCGACCTGGTATGCTTGGAGTGACCCTTCATCTGAGTTTGGCTCGAATGAATTTCCTTGTCCACGAATAGTAGGCTTCACAGCCAGCTGGTTACATTTCTTCGTCATTCTTTGATTTCCCTAGATAGAACCAATTTTCCCATCTGACCTTTCAAACTTCAGCAGCATCAAATGAGGGACAATCACTACCTTGGGTGCGGTTAAAGTACGGCGGTCGAGTATCACATTATAGCCCGTGAGCTCTTTGACCATAAGGAAGCGGACGACCATGTCCCTACCTTTCCCCTTCAACCCGAGACAAACTGGCAAATCTATTTGGCCAGCTGTGTGTATGACATTTCCTCCGATCCCAACCAACGTGTGGGAGATTTCTTGTAGAGCATCTTCCGAAAACCTTAAATTCTTCAAACATGACAAACTGATAATGTCGGACGAGCTGCCCGTATCTATCATTACCCGCTTGACCTGCAAATTAGCTATCTTCAAAATTAAGACCGTTGGGTTATTGTGGAGAGCCTTGACCTCCCCTTGGTCAGCCTCATTACCCGTCACCTCTGGGAAAGGTTCTACCTTGACCCCCTCGGCATGCATTACTTTCGCATAATTTCTCGCATCTTGCTTAATTCCCTTCATGGTTGGGCCGCGTGCAGCAAAGCCACCTAATATGACAGTTGTTTCGAGTGTTTTTATGTCCCTTGGGAGAGTTACAACTCGAAGACTGAATTCGACAAGGACGCTTGTACCTGCAAAACAAACAGAGCTCCGAATGGTCGGAGGCCCGCCTCCGAAGATTAAGTGCGGAATCGGAGTAAAACATGCGGAAAGTAAGTTATCTGCTCGGATTTCGAGCTCAGGTATTCTTGTTTTAGAGAACAATAAATGTCCTAATGATTAAGACGTAAAGTTCCAAAGTTTCAAGGTGCCCCAATTATTGGGGGAATCTCCCTTTTTATAGAATATTAGGAAAATGTGCCCTACCTAGGGTTTGGTGACCTAGGGATTAGGGCAACGCCCTTTTGCGGTACCCCTTGGGATTTAGGCCTTGAAAGCCGCCGTTCCCAGGGGGCATATCTGAGTGACACGTGTCGTCCATTTGGGGAGCCCATTTGGACACCTCTGAGGGCGACACGCGTCATTCTCTCACTGGTCCACTTGTAGGGGTATAAATACCCAAATCATTTTCCACACATAGGGGTGACATGGCATGCCACGTGACGCTTGTGACAGGTGTTGGCCTCTAATTGGCTGAATTATTTACTTTTTACTATTTGGGGAGAATCTAGGGTTTTAACCTAGGTTTTCACCCCTTCTATAAATAGAGAGTTGACTTCTCCTTGGATTCACACTTACGTGAATCTTTGGGAGAATCTTGAATCTCTGACTTTCAAAGACTTAACTTCTTCAGCATCCGACACTCGGCTATTCGTTCGCCTATTGCAACAGATTTCAAGACCAACCGCCTCTAGTACCTTCTTCTAAGGTAACCGCCTGATCCTTTCTTTGCTTTATTTTTGCATTTTTCTTTTTAAAAAATGGTTTCCCAAACGCACCCGGCACGGCCTAGGTTAGCGATCAGCAGGTCACCAGGACGGCTGAATCTAGAATTAGGAGTATCGAATTCTTGTTCCAGGACTCCCCTTTGAGTACTTCTCCAAATCTGACAGTGTCTGTGCCCTGCAGGATACCATGGCAAGAACAAAGCAGACCAATCGGAAGTATATAACAGATGGTACCTGGTACCATTTAGATTATTAAACGGTCTACTCGGACGGCTCCATTAGGGCGCTTGTGTCTGAGGTTCGCCATGATCCTATGAGTAATATTAGTAGCCCGAGGGATAGCACTTTGGTCTATTGGCTCTTTGCCCGGACCGGCTGTAGCTCTCGTGGGCTTGACGTCCGAGACATATCACTCTCGAGCCGTCTTCTGGTCTCCGTTCAGGAAGGCAACAGTTCTATTATCCTTCTTATACTTGACTAGCATGAAGGAAGGGATGATGACGGCCTTGCACTTTTTAAGAGTGGGTCGGCCAAGAATGAGATTGTAGGCGGTCAGCTCTTCAACCACCAAAAATTGGATGGTCATGTGCCGACCGCTTCCTTTGTCTCCTAAGAGGACAGGCAAATCAATCCGTCCGACTGGGTGCACAACACCTCCTCCAAACCCAACAAGGGAATGGGACACATTCATCATGCTATCCGGCTTGTATTTGAGGTTGGATAGACATTTGCGGCTGATGATGTCTGGGGAGCTGCTTGTGTTGATTAAGATGCGGCCAACCTTTTGGTTAGCCACTTTGCATTCTATGACCACAGGGTCATCATGCGACCGACGGACCTTGCTTCTGTCCTTTTAGGTGATAATAACTTCAGGGAAGGCAGATGTGCTAGCCGCCTGTCCCTTTTCAGCAGAATGGATCATCTTTCTCGGATGTTCCTTGGTGCCCCGCATGGTCGGGCCACCCCCGGCGAATCTGCCTACTATTGTGTAGACCGGCTCCTCATTGGTTTCGGAACTACTAATAGGCTGGGGAGTCTTTTTGCTAGACTGCCCCGAATTCTCCTTAGAAGTCACTTTGGACTTCACATAGGACTTCAACGCTCCTTTGTCGGCCAGAAGGTGGTCAAGCATCCGCTTGAGGCTGAAGCAGTCGTTGGTGTCATGGCCGCCATCCTCATGTTAATGGTAGTGTTTGTTTTTGTTCTGATTTTCAGCGAAACCTTTCATAGGAGTTGGCTCCTCTAAAGTCAGTTGATCCTTTGTTTCCATGATGAAGGAGTAGTTGTCCTTGTGGAACTCGTACCTTGGAACGTACAGCTTCCACTCTTTTTTCTTCTTATGGGCCGACTGATCGGAGTTATCAACCGCCCAGATCTCTTATTTCTTTTTTCTCTCTTGTGGCTTTAGAAGAGACTAAGCAAGCCAACTCTCCTTCTGTCGGTCAAAATTCTTTGAGTCCGACTCCTTATTTGAGGAGCAGAGTTTGGTCGCATGTATATAGGCTTTTGCCTCCATTAGAGCTCCTTGGAGGGTGAAGATTTTCTTGCGGACGAGTTTGAACTTGAAAGTCGACCCGTCCTTCAAACCATTGAAAAAGCCTGTATAATCCACTTCGTCAGACAGTCCTTGGATCTGGATTCTCACCAGATTAAAACGTCTGACGTAGGAGCGCATCCCTTCTCTATCCCCTTGTTGCACATTGTCAAGGCTCGTTTTCTTTAAAGGGATGTTCATTGAGAAGTTAGAAGCAAACAAGAACGCAAGCGTCTTGAAGCTGTTAATACAACTAGTTGGCAGATTGCCAAACGACTGTTGGGCTAAGCCCTTCAGGGTAGCTGGAAAACAACGACACCACGCGGAATCATCCAACCCCTATAAGTACGTGAGGTGGGTGTATGCCAGAAGGTGGTCCTCAAGGTTGGTAGTGCCATCATAGGTCCCAACCAAAACATTTTTTACCTTAGCCGGCTGCTCGGCCTCAGGTATTTCCCTATAGAACGCAGAGGGTTGTTCCCCTAGGTTTTGTAGCCGGAGCTGCCAGTCCATAGGCTAGAAATTATATGCCGCCTATCCTCCGAAGAAGGCAGGCTGAATGTAAGGCAAAGCAGATGGCCTGTATAATGTTGAGCCATATACTACGCCGAGTTGTTCACATAGGGTCCCTGCTGGACGAGAGGGCCGCTTGACGGGGTCCCATGCAGAGATTGATAATTTCTCACATAGGTGTTTCGGAAGCTATCATGATAAGTCTACATGGATGCCGACTCTGACAGCTTGTGGTTCTTCTTACTCGATGTACTATCGAGCATCAGAGAATGTCTTCTTGCTACCATCTGGCTATACATGCCGGATGGCTTTTCTTATTACCGTTTCTGGGAAATGAAGTCTAGAGAGGTCGATATGGTGTCGAGCGTTCTCCTTTGGGGCAGGATGAGGAGTCGGCTAACGGTCCCTGACCGACTTCTGCTTTCCATGATGAGTAGGCTTCTTTGTCGATTGTTCCTTTATAGGAGCAGTCGACCGCTTGGTGATCAAGTCTTTGATTTCACCTTTGAAGTTGCTCATGAATTTCATGAGCTCATCTCAGTTGACTGGGGCTGATCCTGCCGCCTGGGATGGATCAGTCGGCTGCCCTGAGGGCTTGTTTGTCTGCCAAGCGGGCCTGCTTGTACCCGCCTGGTTATCATTGCGCTCCCGCCTGTCTTTATGACGGATGCCTTAGAGATGAATGACCCATCATGGACCACATAGGTTTCGATGTCTCCATCGTCACCAGAGTCATAGTCTGATTGGACCAACACTTCTTTCGGAGGCTGATTGGTCTCTAGAGGCGGCACAGGTAAATCTTGTGAAGCCATCTTAGAGATACTCTCCCCACATATGGCGCCAAATGTTTCGGGTGTTTTTGTGTCCCTTGGGAGAGTTACAACTCGAAGACTGGATTCGACAAGGACGCTTGTACCTGCAAAACAAACGGAGCTCCGAATGGTCGGAGGTCTGCCTCCGAAGATTAAGTTAGTACGGAATCGAATTAAAATGTGCGAAAAGTAAGTTATCTGCTTGGATTCTGAGCTCAGGTGTTCTCTATTTTAGAGAGCAATAAATGTGCTAATGATTAAGACGTAAAGTTCCAAAGTTTCAAGGTGCCCCAATTATTGGGGGAATCTGTGTCCTACCTAGGATTTGGTTACCAAAGGATTAGGACAGCGCCGTTTTGCGGCGCCCCTTGGGATTTGGGCCTTTAAAGCCGCCATTCCCATGGGGCATATCTTAGTGACACGTGTCGTTGACAGGGTAAAGTCATATCCCCTAATCAAAAGTAAATACCTAAATCCTCTAACTAAAGTAGAGAGGAAAGTAGGGTCGATCTCCACAGGAAAACAAGTCTTTTTACTCCTAATTCATTATTATAATCTAAATTATCTAAGTAACCAATATTTATATTTGAGTATGAAACCAAACTACAAAGAATAGGAATAGGGAGAAAATAATATATAAAAGGATCTAGGGCATAGGTTCACCAATAAATAATACTCCGGGGTAAAACATAGTAATCATCATTGACATTGCATAAATAACACGATTAACAGGCTCTCGCAATTTATTAATCAACATAGATCTAACAGGCTCTCGCAATTTACTAGATCTAAGTTCTTATTGAAAATAGCCTTTAATATCAAATTAACATCTGCTCGATTCATCAATTTAATATTGCTATACTTTTACAAGCCACAATTGTAAAACGTTAAAACAATTCAATAAGAAATTATCATGCAATACCAATAATCAATAATAGTCAATCATCAATGCATCAATTAACCAGATTGTAAAGGGCTTTCGCTACGTATTACAATCACAGAATTAATCTACCGGTATTAAATCTCATCTCTCGAATCTCGACTTAACCATTTATAAATTAACCTGCCTATTGAAACTAGACCTAAACATCAATTCTCATCTGTCGAATCTCGAATCAATATTGTTAAACTCATGCATAAAAAGATCTGCGCAAATCTAGTCACAGAGCATTAAATCAATCAATAGGAAATTAATCTAGCATTGATAATTAACAACAATAAATTACCCCTTCTTATTAGAAATAAAACTACTCACACATATTAAAAACTAAACAAATCAAAGCAATAAAATAAGTCATGATGAAAGGAAACAAGATTAAGAGAAGAGAAATCGTTACCAAACTAATCTGTATTAATGGAAATAATCAAGAACAAAAGTTGAGAGAAGAGTTAAGAGAGAGAGAAGAGTTAAGAGAGAGAAAAGATCCTAAGTAGAGAGAGAAAGTCTAAGAAAGAAGGTAATCTAATAATTCCGTACAAAATCGTATTTAAACGTTTTCTAAAACAAGAATTAAAACTAAACTAAATCAGGTCTTCCAGAAACGTGCGCCCGATCGGGCGAAGGGCCGCCCGATCGGGCGCGCCTTTTTCTTCGCGTTCTTCCCAAACAGCATCGCCCGATCGTGCTAGATGCTCGTACGATCGGGCCCTATGGTTTGCCGCGCCCAATCGGGCTAGAGGTTGCCCGATCGGGTCTTTGCTCCTCTTGAGGCTTGGACTTCGATTGGGCTAGATTTCTCGGGCCAATCTGGGTTTCCTCTCGGGTCTCGAATACTTGGTCCAAACACCTCGGGATCCCAATTACCGAGCCCTTAATCACCGGCTCTCACCGATCCTGGGCTCCAAAAGTGGTCGCGTCCTTCTAGCTTCCGTAGTTGCTCTAAAATATCCCGGGAAAATACTCCAAAAGCATAAATCCCTGCAAAAGTCAACCAAATCTACGAAAACACTAGAAAACACCAATTAGTAATAAAAGTGGCTCTAAAGAGCCAAAAACACTACTAATTATGACCAAGGGACGGGGGTAAAATACTATATAAAATAGACACATCAAACTCCCCCAAGCCAAACCTTTGCTTGTCCCTAAGCAAAGATCTCATCAATGAATCAATAATTATGCTTCACCCCAAAAAGTAAAAATCGAGCACAAACGATTCAGAGTAAATCAAATAAACATGCTTCTGAGTCAATTAATCAAATCCATCCAATTACCTTTCTTCCCTAACAATTGTCAAATAGAGCAAACCACTAGAGCATATAGAATTCAAGACTAGTGCTCACACACTCAACTCTCATTTATGTGGCGAGTAAAATATGTACTCGATCGCTCTCCATCCAACCCCTTTATGTGAATAATGCCCTCCCAACTCACACTCTCGCGTGTATAAAACAATGAATGCTCATCCTACTAGTCGACTCGAAATATGCCAAGTCATAACTTGCATTGATAAACAACACTTTCACATTTACATAACTTCTATGCACAAGGTCGGAAGGTCTTTTAAGCTTGTAATGTAAGGCTAGGGTAAAGGTAGGATATATTTGGGATCATGTGAGAGAAAAGTTATGCATTAAGGGAGCCAAAACCTAATAAACCTATGATCAAAATAATGATGATCATACATCTCCATAAACATAACCAACTCCAACAAAAACCACCAAATATAACTCTAATCATCATAAACAATCCCAACACTCACAACAATCACTCATAAAATATGATAATGTAGAACTTTGAGTGAAAAACAAACTTTGAACTCATTCTTTTTTTTTTTTTTTCAAACCTGAGTTTTTTTCTTTTTTTTTTTTCTTTAGAACAACCTTCCAATAGAGCATTTGAGCATTAATTTTTTTCTTTTGCTCTTTTTTTTCTTTTTAACTTATATTGGAAATTTCAACTTTGAAACACAACATATCAATATTTTCCAATCAAAAATCAAAGAACAAACACTCTTCTTTTATTCCCACATTGTGCAAATAATGTGCACACCACAACTCCCTCACCTCACCAACTAATAGCTCCCCCAAGCCAAGCTTGGGACTAGTAACCAATGGAGCTCAAATAGGCGTGTAATGTGGCTAATATAAACAATAAAAGGGCACAAGCAACAACATGGGTAACAAGAAGGGAACAAATGTATCTAAATACTCTGAAGGCTACCTAAAAGAATGAATGCCTTCGTCCTCCTCATGTGCATAATAATAAGTCATGAAACACTACTCATAGTTGCAAATTAATACTCAAATTCATTGACATACTAGGAATTATGGAACTATCACACATTTCCTAACCAAATCAACTAGTCAAGCACTATATTCACAAGTAGTTGGACAAAATTGACGCATGTAAAGGTTTCAGGGCAATCAAACATCAAATCATGATCAACTAATCAACAATTCCTATCATCAAATACCAAGAATAAAAACAATTTTCTCAAGTAAGGGGCACAGGGAAGCATAATTTATAATTCAGTGGAACGTATTTTTGGATTTTTTTTTTTATTTTTCAATTTTTTTGTATTTTTTCATAAATAAGAAAGCAATAAAAACTAACCTAGAAAACAAGAAAACAATATATAAAAGACACCAAAAATAAAAGAAAAGAGGAAAAGAAAAATACCAAACAAAAATCTCCCCCAAGCCAGAATCAGACAATGTCCTCATTGGCTCGGAAACTAGCTCATCATAGCTAGTCCTCATCATCATCCATCCTCTCATGTCCTCCTCCATGACTCGAATCGGCACCACCTTGGCTTGGTCCAGAACCACCATAACCCGAACCACCTGCAAAGTAGTTAGGGTCCACATTCCCACCCATACCCCTAAAAGGAGCATCACCCCCATATCCGTGGACCGAAGAGTAGTCCACATAAGTACCATACGCACCGGGGTGAGAATACCCTCCTTGGGGGTATTGGAACCAATCGGGAGTAAGTCAATCAGGAGGAATAGCCCCCCGACGGGCATAATCATCATACATGGGATAAAGGCCCCTCCCGAGGTTCCTCTCTATGTAACCAACCCGCCCATCTAAGGTGCTTAACCTAGAATCTAGGTTTTGCATCATACCCTCAACTCTCCCTTGCCCCGTCTCGATGCGGTCTAATTGGCTCCTAAAAGCCGAAAAGTCATAAGTGGCATTGGGGTCGACATTGTAGTCGACCGAGGAAGTGGGTATGCCATAGGTGAAGGGTGGAGGTGGTTGGTAGTGTGGTGAATGGTGAGTGGGGGAATGGTCTAGGGGGGATTGGTGGGGTTGTGGTGAAGGGTGAGGTGGTTGAACCTCACCTTGACCATTAATCTCGAAAGTATAAGAAGGCTTCCCCTTCTCAAATTTGGTCAAGGCGGGGTTGGGTAAGGTAAAGGCTTGGTCCCTCCTACCCGATTGTCGGTGGACTATCCACCAAGTATCACTCCCCACAGGTTGCACCCAGTTCAAACTCCCTAAATAGGGTAGGTCCATAAGGTTTGATCCTACAACTTTCCTATGCCCATCCGGGTTCCAACCTAGGTGTTCCCTAGCAATGTGGGTCACTAACCTCCTAAAATAAATAGGTGCCCTAGACCTACTAGCCTCGGCCGCATTGGCCGCCCTTTGGAAGTGATTGGCTATCCTATGGGGTATGTTCAATTTTTCAGCGGTAGGAATTACATAGGATGCCAAAAGTTCCAATTCATCTCTCCTAACATTTGCCGGTTCATGCCTCCCAAAAATCCTCCCCTGTTAGCCTCTTATAGACCACGGCGGTGTGGTCTTGAGAGGGTTCAATCGGTTTATCCGATTTTAAATCAAACAACTTTCCAAATTCTTAAAGAGTTAGTCTCACATCGTTGTTTAATAATCGGAATTGTACATGAGTAATTAGTGCATTCATTTTAATAACATTAAAACTTGAAATAAATTCCAATGTTAAGTAGCCATACGTATCATGGCACATTTGAAAGAAACCACTCATGCCTATACCTTTGAACAATTTTTCTAAATATTTATCTAGGCCTAATCTAACTAGTGTGGGATGATGAATAAAACGGGTAGAGATTACCTGGCGATCGATGAGGTTTAGCATCCTAACCCGTTGCTCCTCCGAGGTAATGACAACCTCCTCCCATCCCGGAATTTAAAGATTCGGGTTGACCGTTGATTGTGGTGCCCTCGAACTCTCACCCCTTTGGGTCCTTGAACGTTTTGAGGCCATTATATGAGGAAAAAGTTGATGCTTGGAGCTTTCTCTCTCTAGGGGTTTGAAGGAAGTATGAGAGAAAGTGGGAGAAAATAGGTGGAAAATGTGGAGGAAGACGTGAGGACTCTACAATGTTGGTCTTGGTTTTAAGGATGAAAAGGTGGAACCGTTAAAGCAAGTTGTGCGAATCGAGCCTACGGTAAGTGTTCCGCCAGATCGAGTTGCAAGTGTTGAACGCAATGACAATTTGAAGCAACACTCGATCGAAGAAGGATTTTTAGTGCGTAGCATTGAAGATCCCCCAATCCAAGTCAAAGAGGATCCACCAGATAAGGTGGTTTGGCTTCCCACAGGGTATGTCAGAAAGCTAGACCGGGTGAGAAACCACCCGATCAAGCGTTAGGCCAAGGGTCCTAGATATTTTACTTGGTAAGAAGGTCGTGCCGGACCTAGATAAACCAGCGCTTTGCGGGAGGCAACCCGTATTTCTTGCTTTATGTACTCTTTTTCCTTTTCTTTAATTTTTATTTTGAGAGGCGAGGAGAGTGAAATTTTACCGTTTATAAGTGTTTTTGAACAGGTATAGGTTTAAGAGGTCGAAAGACTTAGAAAAATTTGAAGACGAAAAAAAGCTACGGAAATCTGACCGGGCACGGGCCCGATCAAGCGGAGCTCGCCCGATCGGGCGCGAAAGCAAGGCAAATTCCAGCCTTAATTAAGCCCGATCGGGCGTGGCTGCCCGATCGAGCGCGCAAGGTGAGCTGGATAGTAAAGCAAACTTCGCCCGATCGGGCGCGTAAAGAGAGTCAGAAACTCGAGGAAATTTGCCCGATCGGGCGAGGTTGCCTGATCGGGCGCAAATCGAGTGGAGGAAAAGATATGTCGGGCGAAACTTACCCGATCGGGCGAGACATAGGGTGAATTTTTCGTTCGTGTTCGCGCCCGATCGGGCGGAGCTCGCCCGATCGAGCGCGCCACTTAAATTCTGGAATTCAAATTATCCGCCCGATCGGGCGAGGCTCGCCCAATCGGGCGCGCCTATTTTTTGCCGTCCCCTTATAATTTTCTTCTTCTTTCTTTCCTCATTTTCTTCTTACTTCATCTTCTTTTCCATTACTTTCTCTCTCTAAAACCTCCATTTTTACACCTTTAAACTCACTTCTTTTTCAAGATCTCCTCAAATTCATCCATCAAAACCTAAAATTTTTTACATATTGATGTCAAGAACAACAAAGTCTACATGTATATAAAATTTACCTACTCCTACGGGGACATCCTCTAAAACACCTAAGGGGTATTTGAAAGAACGGTCAGCCATTTGTAGAGTTATATTGGTGGCTTTTAATTTACCCATATTCAACTTAGAACACACAGATAATGCCATGACGCTAACACTAGCACCCAAATCACATAATGCATTATCAATCAAGATATTGCCAATATGACAAGGGATCGAAAAACTACCCGGATCTTTTAATTTAGGTGGAGACTTATTTTGAAGTACGGCAGTACACTCTGCAATGAAAGCTACTGTCTCTATCTCACTAATAGACCTTTTTCTCGTCAATATTTCTTTCATAAATTTTGCATATGAGGGGATTTGTGTGATCAATTCAGTTAAGGGAACTGTTACCTTCAAATCTTTAACCACCTCCAGGAACTTACCAAACTGCTTATCCAAGTTTGTCTTCAATTGACGATTGGGGAATGGAAGTTTGTAATTGGCTTTGGAGCATTATTATTCTTGTCTGGAGTAGCCACCTTCTCTGGAGTTGTACCCTGCAATGTAGAATTAGATATGTTAGTATTATCCTTTAGCCCTGCAAGGCTATCAACTACATTGTTTGGTTTAATGGAATCAAGATTAGCATTATTTAATAAAACAGGTTCATCAACTCTGGGCTTAGAGGGCCCTTCATAGTTTGAACCACTCCTTAGAGTAATTGCAAATGCTTGATCCGTAGGCCTATTCGGCTGTGCTGGCAGAGCTCCCTATTGGCGGGCTTGTAGAGTAGCGGAGAGTTGCACAATTTGATTATCCATAATTTTATTATGCGCTAGAATTTGATCAATTGTTGCATCTCTGCTCTCCATGTGCTTTTGCATATTGGCCAACATTGCTTTAATTTCCACCAGGGAAGGGTCAGAAGTTGGGGAGGGTTGTTGTGGATGGTTCTTCTGGCTAGCATTGGGATGATAATATTTCTGCTGATGTGGCGCCTGTGGTTCTTGTGGTGGTGGATTTTGAACATTAGTGCTCCGGTAGGAAAGGTACGGATGATTCCGATACCCAGGACTGTAGGTGTTGGAGTATAGGTTATTCTGCGTATAAGCTTGGAAGGCATTAACTTGCTCCACGGAACTCCTGCAATCTTGCTCCCAATGACCTACAATACCACAATTTTCACAGAAAGCCTCATTAGAATTATTATTAATTGCAGAAACATTAGCTACATTAGCAGTGCTCAGATTATCTAATTTTTGGCAAATAGAGGTTAGTTGAGCTTGCATAAAGGATACAGAGTCGACACTATGCTTGCCCTTGTCAGAAAATCCTCTGGGATTCCCATATTGGGAATTGTGTATCGCCATATCTTCAATAACCTGACCTGCATCATCAACGTTAAGATTCATGAATCTCCCACTAGCTGCAGAGTCTAAAATTATTCTAGAGGAATTTCCAATGCCGTTATAAAAGGCTTGGATTAACTGCCATTGTGCTAAATTATGGTGAGGGCATTCTCTTTGTAAGTCCTTGAACCTCTCCCAAGCCTCATATAAAGATTCATCGGCTTCTTGGGCAAAGTTCTGAATCGCACTCCGTAGTATTGATGTTCTCTCTGCAGGATAATACTTGTTATAGAAATTCAAAACAAGAGTTTCCCAGTCAGTTATACCAAGTGTAGTTCTATTTAAGCCATTAAACCACAATTTAGCTTTTCCACTTAAAGAGAAGGGAAAGAGAATCTCCCTGATTAGGTCTTGAGTGACCCCGGCTTGCCTGATGGTGTTGCAATATTGACAATAGTCGGCAATGTGAAGATTCGGGTCTTCACCCTTGGCTCCAGTGAATTGCTTCCTCTCTATCATCATTATAAATTGAGGTTTGATTTCGAATTGAACCCCATCAAGAGTCGGAGTAGGGGTGAGATGTGGAAAATCCGTAAGCTTTGGTTGTGAATAATCACTAAGATTCTTCGGAGCCGTCATCTCTGATACTGCGTCTGATGATGCCTCTAAATTGCTAGAATCAGTTGGAGGATCGCGGTGATTATTGTTATTATCACCAAAATCCGCCAGGATTTGCATGTAGAGATTTTTCTGTCTATGGAAGGAACGTTCGATCTCAGGATCGAATGGGATAGAACCTGATCTGGAACACCTGGGCATAAAAAAAACAAGAAGCAAATGTGAGATTTGTCTAAGAGAACTATCGCTCTCTGAGACAAAAAGGGAAATAATCTAGACTACAAAAACAATCAGAAATAAAAATAAAACCGTTTCCCCGGCAACGGTGCCAAATTTTTGACAGGGTAAAGTCGTATCCCCTAATCAAAAGTAAATACCTAAATCCTCTAACTAAAGTAGATAGGGAAGTAGGGTCGATCTCCACAAGAAAACAAGTCTTTTTACTCCTAATTGATTATTATAATCTAAATTATCTAAGTAACCAATATTTATATTTGAGTATGAAACCAAACTACAAAGAATAGGAATAGGGAGAAAATAATATATAAAAGGATCTAGGGCATAGGTTCACCAATAAATAATACTCCAGGGTAAAACATAGTAATCAATCATTGACATTGCATATATAACACAATTAACAGGCTCTCGCAATTTATTAATCAACATAGATCTAACAGGCTCTCGCAATTTACTAGATCTAAGTTCTTATTGAAAATAGCCTTTAATATCAAATTAACATCTGCTCGATTCATCAATTTAATATTACTATACTTTTACAAGCCGCAATTGTAAAACGTTAAAATAATTCAATAAGAAATTATCATGCAATACCAATAATCAATAATAGTCAATCATCAATGCATCAATTAACCATATTGTAAAGGGCTTTCGCTACGTATTACAATCACAGAATTAATCTACCGGTATTAAATGTCATCTCTCGAATCTCAACTTAACCATTTCTAAATTAACCTGCCTATTGAAACTAGACCTAAACATCAATTCTCATCTGTCGAATCTCGAATAAATATTGTTAAACTCATGCATAAAAAGATCTGCGCAAATCTAGTCACAGAGCATTAAATCAATCAATAGAAAATTAATCTAGCATTGATAATTAACAACAATAAATTACCCCTTCATATTATTTATATATCCCCATAAACCCTAGAAATAAAACTACTCACACATATTCAAAACTAAACAAATCAAAGGAATAAAATAAGTCATGATGAAAGGAAACAAGATTAAGAGAAGATAAATCGTTACCAAACTAATCTGTATTAATGGAAATAATCAAGAACAAAAGTTGAGAGAAGAGTTAAGAGAGAGAGAAGAGTTAAGAGAGAGAAAAGATCCTAAGTAGAGAGAGAAAGTCTAAGAAAGAAGGTAATCTAATAATTCCGTACAAAATCGTATTTAAACGTTTTCTAAAACAAGAATTAAAACTAAACTAAATCAGGTCTTCCAGAAACGCGCGCCCGATCGGGCCCGCCTTTTTCTTCGCGTTCTTCCAAGCAGCATTGCCCGATCGTGCTAGATGCTTGCATGATCGGGCGCGCCTTAGCATGCAGCCCTATGGTTTACCGCGCCCGATCGGGCTAAAGGTTTCCCGATCGGGTCTTTGCTCCTCTTGAGGCTTGGACTTCGATTGGGCTTGATTTCTCGGCCCAATCTGGGTTTCCTCTCGGGTCTCGAAAACTTGGTCCAAACGCCTCGGGATCCCAATTATTGAGCCCTTAATCACCGGCTCTCACCGATCCTGGGCTCCAAAAGTGGTCGCGCCCTTCTAGCTTCCGTAGTTGCTCTAAAATATCCCGGGAAAATACTCCAAAAGCATAAATCCCTGCAAAAGTCAACCAAATCTACGAAAACACTAGAAAACACCAATAAGTAATAAAAGTGGCTCTAAAGAGCCAAAAACACTACTAATTATGACCAAGGGACGGGGGTAAAATACTATATAAAATAGACACAGCAGTCGTCCATCTAGGGAGTCCATTTGGACACCTCCGAGGGCAACACGCGTCATTCTCTCATTGGCCCACTTGTAGGGGTATAAATACCAAAATCAAAAACCACACAACCAGAGTCAGTACTTTTTCCATATTTTTCTTTATCACTTTGTTTCTTCTTCTCGGATTTGTTGTCTGTCTGCCTGGAGGTGAACTTTGGATTCATGACAAATGAATTAAGCATGCCCTTCTCGGCCAACTTATCTAACAGTCTCTTCAAATTGTTGCATTCATTTGTATCGTGCCCCACATCCTTATATCCTTGTTGAATTCACACTAGGGTTCGTACATCTTAACCTTCTTTGACTTTGGCTATTGATCGTCCGCCACCCACACTTCCTTTCTCTTGTTCTTTCCTTCTTTCTTTTTCCCAGCCGAGTCTTGCTGAGAAAATGTCTTAGCTCCCTTGGTCGGTACTTTGGATTTTGTGAGGGAAAAGAAATCAGCCGCCTCAATATAGGCTTTGTCTTCCCGCAAAACATCTGCGTATGTCCGAACCTTTTTTTTACTAGGTCAAATTTGAAACCATTATGCCTTAGCCCTCGAAGGAATTCTGAATAAGCCATTTCATCCGGCAGATTTGGAATTTGAGCCTTCTCCTGGTTAAATCACTAGACGTACGAGCGCAACCTTTCACTTTTTCCTTGGACAATTGTAGCCAAATTAAGGCTGGTCTTCCTTGGGCGGATGTTGTAAGAAAAGTTTCCAACAAACAACATACTTAGAGTAGTAAAATAGTTTATGCACTAGGCCGACATGCTATTAAACCAGACCTATGCCACGTCCTTGAGGGTGGCCGGGAAACATCTACACCAAGTGGCGTCATCAACGCATTACAGATACATCAGGTTTCTGTGCAAAGTGATGTGATCCTCTGGGTTGCCCGAGCCATCATAAGCACCCATGAGTACACTCTTCACCTTTGCAAGCGGAGGAGAGCTAAGAATCTCTTGAGAGAACGGAGGCGGCTTGTCTTGAAGATTAAGCAGACGCATTTGCCAATCAATGGGTTGGGGTTGACTGGTCGGTCCGCCCAGGTAAGGCACCTGGTCAAACGGCTGGCCGAATTGACCATACTGTCCAAGGACATTAAGGTTATGTGGCAGAAAAGCATTAAAATTATGGGGGATCTGGTATTGAATTGGTTGAACTGGAGTGGGAGTAAATGTACGAGCAGCTTGACTCCAGCTGGTTTTGGCCGTGCTGGTATGCTTGGAAGAGGTATGGTTTGAGAAATCATCCGACATTGATGGTGTAGAGGTCGTGTCCGAATAAGCTATCCGTTCACGTTTCTTATGTCGGATATAATCTTTGGCATCCTTCCAACGCGAGATGGCTTAGTAATATAATCTCCTTATGAGGTCGTCTTCCCTGCCCCCTAGCCGACTCCGTTTTCTCAAGGAGCCGAGAAACATCTGTCCTTGGCACCCGCGGTGAACGTTCATGCCGACATTACGGGATATTCCCAGCATCTTCGGCATTAGTTCTTTTGCTCTGAGCTTTCTTCTGGTTTCCTTCTCCCTCTCTCCTAGGCGATTGCCTAGAAGAAGAAGGCCTCCTACCCTCAATCTCCTTTCAGAGCTTGTTGAGAGCAAGTTTGAGCGAACTAACAGTAACAGGAGCATCATCAGCCTCTTGAAACGTGCAGGTGAGAGGATCACTAGAATGGATTGTAGTAACGATATCTTCAACATGGCCGTCCTAGCCGGGGCGAAGGCCGGAACATGGTGTCTGGCCATCTACTGCCATTACGGACGAGTATCCCAACAGACGAAGCCAAAAGTTTTGGGGTTTTTGGGAATCCCTCGGGATATTGGTCACACTTCGCTGGCAGTGAGACTCGGACACCTGCAAAAACAAGGAATTCCGATAACCGGAGATCCGCCTCCGACGATCAAGTTAGTGACCGGAAAACGGAGTAACCTAGAAAGAGAAAGTAGAGAGAAGTTGGAGATGTTTAGTGTTCTATTTAATGTTATGTCACAATCCATCCCTCCCATCATCAATGATTGGGGTATCTATAGGGGTGGGGATTTGTCCCCCTTAGGGTAAGTGACTTAGGATTTAAGGTCCTGATTGGCTGCGCAATCAGGGAAGGACACGTGCCCCTTTAGGGGCGCCATTTTACAGCTTTCTAGGATTTTGGGCCTCCTAATGTAAGAAGGCCTTTTGTCATTCTCTTTATTTCAGGTGCTCTCTGGTTCTTTGTACGTGTCATCTTCCTACGGTTACACGTGTCGCCAGTTAATTGGGTCACGTGTCACCACAGGATTGGTCCATGTACTTGGGGTATTTTTTACCCTAAACAGAGCATATAAAAGTTAGTGATGAGAGTTACTATTTGTAATTTTCAAGAGAACTATCATGTCAATTAAGAAATGTCTAAGGAATATTAATGGAATACTTATGCTTGGATGCTTGGGGATGTTTTCTTATGGTCCATAAGAACCATGATCAATGTATATAATTACATATTTTACATTATTAATTCATATGAGATTGAAGAACGACATTAGTAATATCAAGTTTTGTCATCAAAATATTATTAATGAATGTTTGATCAAATAATAATCATCAATTTCTATTATTCACGACTTTCAAAAAAAGTTGTAATTGCATAAGTTTAACTTTTAAATCAACTATTAAACAGATATTTGAAATAATGATATTAGAGAAAAACACATGTATGGTGAAATGAAGACACTTCACATGTTCACATGAAGACTTGAAGATGCAATTTCAATTTGGAAGGATCGAAGATCAACGAATGTTACTTATGTATTCATCAAGGGAAGAATATACACGTTGCACTCTTTTTCCCTTGACCAAGTTTTTGTCCCACATTGGGCTATCATGGTAAGGTTTTTAATGAGACAACATCTTGAGCGTATTACGAAGAATGATGTATTCTTTTTCCTTAATTGGGTTTTGTCCCATAGGGTTTTTCTTATTAAGGTTTTAACGAGACACGATTTTCGATAATAAACATCCAAGAGGAAGTGTTATGAAAATATTGTGTGGATATCCATTATCTTTTGTTATTCCGTAATATTCTAGAACTAGAGTTTACTGTTATCTAAGAAAACCATAGTTATTGTATTCTATGTATATATACCCCTAAAATATGGAATAATATACACAAATCAATTCTCTCTCAATTATTATTATGTATCCTTATTTTCACAACAAATTTGCCTTTTAATGGGAGCACAATTGCTTGGACGATTCTTTTGGGTCGCCAGAATTTACGAAATGCAACTTCTTTTGCATGAATCAAACTTCCTTACATCACTTCACGATGTCCCAAGATCTTTACAAAATTGTGAATCATAAGCATTTACGTTGAAGCTTCTATTATGTATGTATAGTAGCCATAGTACTCGGATGGCTTATAATTTTAAATTCATTCTACTATCAAATACAACAATTTACGAGGAAATGGACCGGAACACAGAATAAAGCACCAATGATCACCAGAATCCTGATTCTGAAAGAAACCACGGTTGAGATATTACGAAGAATATAACCTGCAGCCACAACACCAACCAGTGCCACAAACAGTCAAATGGTGGTCTCCCAAAAGCACAAGATTATATCATTGCCACAAAGTTACAGTCATCACTCATCAGAGTAAAACAATTCAAAGAGCATTAAACGAAAAATAGTGCACCAAAACAAACTGCATTACTATCAATTAAAAATAAAAAAAAAAAAAAAATCAAAAAGCCTAATTAACTTTTGGAAAAATTTTAAATTGCCACCCAAAAATGTAATCATTTTCAAACTAACCACCCGTATAATTTTTTATTTTAAATTACCACCCCTTAAATTAAATAAATGCTCAAATTACCACCCATTTCAAATCCGGTGGATTTTTCGTCAGTGGGCCTCACCTAAAGCTTATTTTGACCCTTTTAACTGATTTTTTCCCCGAATTTTCTCTTTAAAAACGCTCTCCTAACTTGAATTCACATTTTTCTCTTTGAAATTTGGTAGAATTTGGGGAAAGAAATGTGAATTAAAGTTTTGAGACATTTTTGGAGGAAGTTTTAAGAAGTTTTAGACATAATTTTGATCATATTCTTAGCTTAGTTGAGAACTCTCTAGTTTTAAGGTTAGTTTAAGAGTAAATTTTAGAGAGAGAAAGTGAGTAATTTTAATGATAATTGAGAGATTGAAGATTCAATGGTGATAATTGATTTGTTGTTTTGTTTAATTCAATGAGCATTTCTAACTATATCTCATTTTATTATTTTGTATAATTTCATGTTTGTTTTGCTTGATTTTGATGTCTGATACTTGATTAGTGTAATGACGATGATTCTAGAGTAATTGTTTGGCTAGGAATTGGGTAAAACTTGTATGATTAATTGATTATGATTAATTTGGGAATTGCGTTGATTGATTGTTGAGATTAAATTTATTAATTGAAATTGTGTGTGTGTAAATTGATTAGGCCTTGAGAATTATGCTAGATTGCATTGTAATTGCTAATGTCATGAACAATTGATTTAGGAATTGCAATTATCGATTGGTTTGAATTGTGATTTTCTCTTAGTTTGTTATTCGTAGAGACATCTAGCTTAACGATTAGGAGATAGCTCTTTGATTCCGATTGATTGTTCTTATCATTAGTCTTCACTACCTTTGATTGGCATGTTTGTCCCAAGTTGTTACAAGCCAAGCCATAGTTACTGGTTGATCCCCATTCCTAGTGTTTTATTTTCTTGATTGTTTGTTTTGTTAGTAGTTAGGGTTCTCTCTTTACCTTTGGCTTCGACCTAGCTTAGGCGCCCAAATTAAAAGCGCTTGAACATTAACGTTCCTTTGGGTTCGACCCTTGACTTGCCTCTATATTTGTATTTAGATTTGTTAAGTGTTTATAAATTTAGTTTGACCGAGGGAGGATTAGTCAACGACCTTGTCTCACCCCTCGTCAGTAGGCCTAATGGTCTTAAAGTACCGAAAAGTAAGAACATACATATTTTTTTTTATTATTTTGTATAATGATTGGGTTATGTGAGTTTGAATGAACAATTAAAATATTAACATTCAGATAAGTATCTTCTTGTTGATTTAGGATATCCTAATGCCGAAGGTTTCCTAGCTCCTTACAAAGGTACTAGATACCTTTTAAATTTGTGGAGAGGAAACACTCCTACGAATGAAAAGGAGCTTTTTAACTTGCGACACTCATCTGCTCAAAATACCATTGAAAGGGCATTTGGGTTGTTAAAGAAGCGTTGGAGCATTATAAGAGATTCTAGTTTTTTTTTCAAAAAAAAATTCCAAGTAAAAATTATCAATGCTTGCTTTATCCTACATAATTTTCTAAAGGAAGAAAACATGGAGGAAACGAGTCTTATGCAAGAGGTGGACCATGACTTGATAAATATGGAAGCAGCAGATGAGGAAGATGAAGAAGACTACATTTTATCCACTCAAACAACAAATGAGTGGAACAAATTTAGAGATGACCTTGCTAAGAAGATGTTTCAAGAATATGTGGCACAAAGGGGTCAAGCTAAAAAGAAAAAACATCATTCGGTCATCAATGATATCAAAACTTACACAAAGTTTAAGTGGGATGATAAAAAGAAGATGATAGTGATCCCCGTAGAAGACCTTCAAGAATGGCATGTATACTGTATTTTATTATTCAGAGAAATTTTGCTACTTTGAATATTGATATATGTTCTGTCCTACATTATTCATATTTTTCTGAAATTACTAATTCATTAGTGTTGGGTGTTTGTTTGTCTATTTTCTATGTGTGCATTCCATGAAATTGGCTGACTTGATTCTTTTAATCTGTAAAAGTAAAACTAAGTGTTCGGATAATTACAGCATTCTAGTAGACTGGTATTTGCTTCTGTATCAGTTTGCTAATTTGAGATTAATGCTTTGCTCACTTGGCAGCATGTTACTTTTTCAGTGATGCATGTTTACTGAGTTGGTAGGTGTTCTGTGTTCAGTTCTAGTTTTCATTCTGTAACATGTGCTCAGTTCTAGTTTTCATACGATCAGAGTATATTAATGTAACATGTGGCGCTAGAGTTTAAAGTTCATGTGCTGGGTGGTTATACTAGGAATAACTAGGCTCTTAGAATAATTTTACTGAAAATGCTATGCAGAACTAAAACCAGTTCTTTGATCCTTTTTTAATACTTCGTAGTAGCTCCATTTCCTTAACAACAAAATTTTCCAAAACTGAGTCCTTATTAATTAACAGCTTTATTTTTTGAAGGTGTAGTTTATGGTTATCTAAGACAGTAGCTGGCACTTTTTTCTTCCTAGTTTCCTAGCTGTAGCTAGGTTATGAATCTTATGACGTTTCCTGTAGCAGCAGATAAAACAACAGAGTTGTGGTAACTTATATATATGTAAGGGTTAGAGTTCATTCTCATATTTGAAACACTGCATTTCAGTAAGTTTGGATGATTGCATCAAGAAATAATCTTATACTGTTTGAAGTCATGATTCTAAAATCTTTAATCTCTCCTTTTGAAGCTTTTTAGTTCTGTTATTCTCACCTGTGCGAGTTCAATAATACAAGTATACTTTTGAAGCAGTTTCTTGATGGTGTGGTAACTTTCATTGGAGCAATAAGATTTTTTTTTTTTTTTTTTTTGGTCAAATAAACATCATGATTAAACACTCCTCACATGTATATATTGCAGCTCTTTTTAGCTATTCATATGTTATGACTGCTTGGGTTTATAATTAGTATCCATCAAGGCAAGGCTTACACTAATATCTCTGCTCCCACCCTTTCAAATCCAAATATAACCCCTTTTGATTGTGCTAGTTTATTTTGTTTTTGCTTTGATCAATAGATTTTTGACTGCATTGGTTTAGTTAAATTATCTGTCTTGGACTACATATAATGTCATGCGACGCATATAGACTATGGCATATATACAGAAGTTCAAGGCGGCAGATTTGTCAATTCTCCCATGACTTGACAAAGAACAACGTAATCTGTAATGTCTGCTGTTCGTTTTTGTGTGTGTCAGTGTGTGTGTGATCTGACCGGGTGAATTGAGGAGCATTTAAATCAAATTAAGATCTCCAAGTAGTGAATTAATTAGATTATGATTCTTATTAGGCCAGACCAGAATAAGGACTGTCAGAATATGAGATGAGATGAAATCGGGACAAAGTGGAAAGAAAATTGTGTTCGGGTATGGCATTTGTAATCTAAATTTTGTATGACTTTCTTTCTAGCTAAATTAGTTTCTTTTGTTAACAGGAAACGCCTGCTGAATCTGCATATCACAAATGCATCAAAAATTGGGATGACATTTGTACCTTGTTTGCAGCTGATAGAACAATAGGAGATGGTGCTGAGCAGCATGAAGAAACTGTTGCAGAAATGGAGAATGAAAATGAAAATGAAAGTACATCAGAAACAGCATCTGGAGATTCAAACAAAAGGTTAAAAAGGGATCGTCCTGCAGATGTTGTGAGTAGCTTTGCCGAATCTTTCAAGGAGTACATGAGTAAATCAACAAGGCCAACTAGTAAAGATATCTACAAGGAGGTGTCTAGTGTACTTGGAATATCTCGAGTTCTCGACACCAAGTTTTGAGGGCAGTTAAGAGATTCGTAAATGGCACTCTCGATGAATTTGACATGCTGAAAAATTTACCCGATGATCAAAAATTAGATTGGATCATTTTGCATATAGATGAGTAATAGTGTTGTGAGTTTTGATAATTGGAGTTAAGTTGGAACTTAGGTATTGAAATTTAGAATTTGGAATTCCATTGTTTCCCAAACAACTAGAATTTGAAATTCTAGAATTGAAATTCTCTTGTTTCCCAAACAAGTATTTGAATTTGAAATCCTAAATTTGAAATCATCATATTTCCCAAACAAATGATTTGAATTTGAAATGTTGAATTTCAATTTCGGAATTTCATTTTTATTATTTGAAACAAAATCCGCATATCCAAACGCAACCTTAGGTATTTTAGGAAACTTGAGGCACTTTATAGTATGATAGCCAGAATTGTTTTTTGGAGCAGAGCTGTAACACTATAGCTTGAAGATCTCTTTTTTATGTTCTTCAATATAAAAACCTCGTCTATTTTTATCAGTAAGCATAGAATTCCATATCCAAGCACATATTTCAGTATTCTAGATTAAGCTCCTGATATATATCCACTTCACAATAAGTCAACTACTCAAAATGGTCAGTATTTAAAGCGAAGGACATTAAGAATGGCCAGTTTTTCATTAAAGAAACTTATATGAAGATCAGAGGTTCTTCCCCAACCCATGGTTCAGAATTCTTAGTCAAAATAGAACCACTCCAAGGAGTAAGTTTATTGCTTGGTTGGTAATGTAGAGAAGGTTCATGACTCATGATAAATACCTGGAATGGAAAAATGCTACAAGCAATACTTGAGGCCTTTGTGGTTCTGTTCCTGAATCTGTTGAGCACCTATTTTTCAAGTGTTCCTATTCTGCTGTTATTTGGTCTCATGTTCTGATTATACTGAAGTTTCATAGACCTGTAGTTGATTTTGATGAGGAGAATGCTTGACCAATGAAGTCTGGGAAGAAAGGTAGAGACAAGCATAGGTTGTATTTGATCTTTTGCAGAATCGATTTATCAAATCTGGATTCAAAGGAACAAAAGATTTTCAAAGATACCTGTGAAACCTCAGCTGCTGTTTTTCAGGAATTTTGTTTAATGGTTGGTTATAGAGCTAATGACTGTCAGAAGAAGCTAATCTGTATTTAGCTATTTTGTTTGCATATAATTACTTTTATCTTCCTAGAAGACAGGAGATTATTAGTGCTGATGCTTCAGTATTTCTTTGTGGTATTTTTGTAAATGAAGTTAGGTTGTAATTGTTCTATCTTGGTAAAAACATTCTCTGTTTAATTTCCCAAAAAAAGGATAAATAGATAAAAATGCTCAAAATTAAGTACCAAAAAACCCCAAAATCAGAAAGTCAGCACAATAACTCAGGTAATGGGCACAACACTCAATTGCAGAGAACACAATAAGCAAACTGAGAAACACACCTGGGACTCCAAAAGTGACATAATGCACACTCAATCTCTGAGACCCAGTTCCACCTCAAGCTCATCATCTTCTTCGAACAACTTTAGAAGACGGGCATATTGTTCCTCTCGTTTTTTTTTCTGCCACAGCTTGAAGAGGAAAAAAGAAAAAAGCACCACAGCTGCAACAGCAATGCATATGATAGCCACCTTGGTCCCAATGCCTCTATTGTGAGTTTTTATTGCACCATCCTTGCTATTATTTTTGGACCTTGGCGTGTCATTTGATAAACCTAATAAAAAGGAAGAGAAAAAAAATAAAGAAAAGCAAAAGGGAAATGCATGTGCCCCCCCCCCCCCCCCAAAAAAAAAAAATAAAAAAATAAAAATAAAAATTGTCTTCAACCAGGTGAAGGCATGTGATTTTAAAGGTTACAAACTCTAATAACTAGCTGAGATTTATTAATGATTTTAAGCCAGCAAATACCCAGTTACATTAAATCACAAATATTATGCGATTTTAAAGGTTACAAACTCTAATATTAATATATTTTACCTTTCTACTATTCCCAAAGAGGGTGATCACCTTACAAAAAAATACGAAAATTACGAGAGTATTAAACATCCAAATATCTAAAGCATCCAGAATAATCAAAACAACATGAATAAAATATCCTCAAATTAATAAACATGGCACTCATGGCAACAGGCACAGCACTGAAAAAGTGAAATCCATTCTAAAAGAACCAAAACCTTGTCTCAATAATAAAAATTCATCATCTGGTTACTACAGTAAAATAAAACAAGTGTCAACACCCTATAATCAATTTCAAAAATGAATAAAAAATATTCTTTTTTTCCCTAGATGGAAAGATACTGCTTATGTTTATACCTAAGGGAAAAACTGCAGGAGGAAGTGGAAATAGCATTTAGTCTTGTGTTACACTAAATACAACCAAAACCTACAGCCTGAAATGCAGTGACATATAGAGACAAGCTCAGAATACCTTCCACCCTGCAATAGCCACAAAAGTTGCATGGTATTATTCTTAGCTCACAAATACCATCATTTACTTTCATCAACCACCACCCATCTAAGTCCACAAAAAACCTAATGTCTCTTGGCAACAAATTGCTAGTTCTTGATCTGCTCCATTGTAGTAGAAAGAGAAAACCACTTTGACAAGTTGGGTGTAAAATGAAAAGTCAAGTCAAAGTTATTAAAAATATAAAGTAAAATCAAAAATCAAAAAAAAAAAAACTCTGCCAGCCAAATGCTTTATGAAAATTAACAAAGAACAAGGAATTAAAATGCTAACAGATAATGATTCAATGAATAGGAAAAATAAAAGGTGAACATCAAATTAACCTGCTTCTAAAAATTAGATGGAAAGATTCATAGCTATACCATTCCAAATTCTATCCAATGTGCAGTTACTAAAGAGCTTGTTGTTGAAAACTATACTCCGTACTATTTAGCAGGTGCAAGGTTGGCTTTAACACAAGATCCTAGACCATTTTAGCCTTTTTTTTAAGAAATATTGGCAATGAATTCCCCTCATAGCTCCAAGTTCAACTCTACAAGGGTATGATATTAATCTTCAAAAAGACTCTACTAAACTAGATGAAAGATAGCTAGGCATGGGAAACATCATAGTTCTGAATATGTCAAATGAGAAACTATTTTGTACTTCCATATATTAATTTCCGCAATACTAGTAAGGAAACGGTTGGCCTAAAGGCCATAACTCTTAGTGCAATTCATGGCAAAATTTAATGGCTCAAGCTCCTCAAAACCTCTAACCCAACTTCCTAGAAATGCCGTTGCAATGCACATATGTGCATACATTAATAAAGAGATTAATGACTGCAATGGTTTTTGAGCTAGCCTAGGCATGGAGAAGCAGACAATCTGACATGAACCACAGCAATAAAGAGATTAAAGGCAGCAATGGTTTTTGGATGATTAAACAAATACAATGTAGCAGCTTGAAAGAGTTTTCCCATTATCTCAACAAAAACAACATGCTAAAGCCCATTTACAGAATATAAAATACTTAATTAGCATCCTAGTAACACAAACATACTATCCTTTACTATTCTTATTATTGCCAAAATTCACATCAGTATTGACATGAATTAACACCAAATCAGAAACAAATTGTTTAGAAACTACAATGACCTATAAAATGCAAAAATTGTTGAGTTCCTATACAATTGGCACTTATAATATCTAGTTAAAGCAACTTTTATTTATGTGTGTCCACCAAGAGTGTACCATGCTCCAGTGGACACTAAGTGGATTCTTGGATTCTCTAAAATATTAAAAGGTTAAATTTAAAGTGTGAAAATGTGTGTGTGGAAATAAAACAACTCTGTCCTATAAATTACTTTGCAAACCATGGTAATAAAATTTCAATTGAGATTTGTGATATAGACAAGGAGAGCAAAATACCAATTTTACAATTAAAATATCTATATGATGAGCAAAATCCAACCTTGAGGTGATTAAATTAGCAATGGAGATAATCTAAGCAAAATATAATCAATTAATCCTATGTTACTCGGACTTTCCATTTTACCTCAATTACCCGTGTTGGACCCTCAACACTCGGCTATGGGTATAAAACTTAAAAACATTATTTTAGTTCAAAAGTATTTTTTTTTTTGACAAAATAGGCGAGTCGGACAGTTGGACAAGTACACATGCCGGACATGGGTACCCTAGTCCGAGTAACATAGAATTAAACAACTATAGGGTATTAAACAAAGATTTAGCCCACCTAGCCTACACCGGTGGCATGATCATCAAGTTTTGAGTGAACAGGAGGACAAATATTAAAGTTAGAAAAAGGCATAGGAGAGACTGAAAGTGGGGGAGGTGGTGGGGATGGAGGAAGAGTAAGACTGGGAGTGAGATAGAATGATTAGTAGAGAAAGGAAACAAATATGACAGAGGATGATCGTTCAAAGGAGAAAAATTATTCTTGGGGAGCATGGCAACTATTATTCTTATTCAGGGGAATAAATTTCCTTTCAATAATTCAATTAAACCAAACAATTTAAAACATCAGAAATATATTTTTCCCTCTTTAAACTTCTCCACAATTATAAGCAATCCACGCAAGTAGAGGGAGTGTACAGTAGCTACCAGGACCCCAAACTGATAGCATTAAAAGCTGTCCTCCGCCTTTGATTTTAATGGACACAACATAAAAAAAATATATTCTTGTACATATGTATATATATAATTAAATTGACAATTGGCGCATCAGATGAAGACAAAATCAATTTAATACAGCCTCCATTCACTAAAACATAGTGCTTATTACAACAATCTTTAAAACTTAAGTCCATGTATTAGCAAGGCGCCAGAAAACAAAAATTATATCCTTTCATTCTTGATCAGGTAAGGATAGCTGTGTGAAAGGGATGAGAAGAGGAGTTCGGAACTCCCTTCTTAGTGCGCATAGGATATATTGAATCTGCTGTGTCACTATTCGCGCTGGGGTGCACTACTGTGTCACTATTCGCGCTGGGGTGCACTACTGTGTCACAGATAACAGAATAATTTCGGAAGTGAATCGATAGAAATCTCTACCACACCATTCTTTGGGTAACCCCTCATGCCAAAGCATTTAAATAGTTGATAAGCTCACGGTACATGATCAATGAAATAATATTGTTTACATCTCCAAAACCACCAACAAAACACAAAACCAGACACATAGTCAGCTTATCGAAAGCAATTGCATCCAACTGAGTTACCATCGTTATAGCAATAAAACAATCCAACTAATAGATCAAAAGCCTAATTGAATAAACGTAATCATCAAAATTAATACATAAAAAGCCTAATTTCTCAACATCTAGAAGGATGAGCCATAAAAATTAATTTTTTAAGCAAGATCCCTAAATTCTAAATACCTGAAACATGCAAATACTCAACACATTGTCCAGCACTTACCCATGGCATTGTCTCAAACATCATAAGATATTAACCACAAAAATCAAGAAACAATCAAAATGAACTATAAAATTTAAGCAAAATTAGGTTTACAGACATGAAAACAATTAAATTGGAAGAAAGGAAATACTCTCGTTAAAAAAGAATTCAAGATCAAAAAAACTAAAGAAAGAGATCTGCAGCACAAACCTGTAAACGAGTGAAGAAGGAATGAAGATAGGAAAACGAGAAGTCGAAGCGATCTCGCAGTGGAAATCACAGGCATGGCTTCCTCTGTTAGCTTTGGTAACAAAAATGTTCTCTCTCTTTCTATTCAAGGGAAGGTTGGGGAGACGAAGAGTGGGTCAAATATTTTGGGCAAACTGCAACTTGTGCTCGCGGTTTTGGTCCGATTTACTTCGAAATTTAGAGGACAATGTTATTATTTTTTTTTTTTTAATAGCAAAAATATTTCATTAATTAAAAATCATACGATATATATAATAGAGATTCGACGTCAACAAATACATAAGATATTAAATTAAATAGAATTTTCCTTCATAAAAACTGGATCGTCGAGTAGATCTTGCACTGCGGAGCATCTCCCGCTTATATCGCTGAAAATTACAGCCTTGTTGGAGAGACAATCTAACGATCCTTTGTAACTGTGAGGATGTTTTCCTTCTGATTCATCTGTTCACATTCGAAAACTTGATAACTTTTTCACCAACGAAATAATTTCACGACAATCCATTAGATCTGCTACCATGGATTCAAAACTAAGAAATTTCTCCCTCGAAAAGATGAGATAATCATTGTCTTTCGAAGGAGGTCGAAAAACCTTTGTCTTTCGAATGAGATCAAAAACTCTTTCTTTCGAAAACAATAAAGAAACAAGGATTGGGGCTTTCCACCGATTAAAATCGATGGAAGCCCCTTCAAAATTCAACAATGGAGGCTAGGGTTTTGGAGAGAGAAAGGAGGAGAGAGAATTAGCAATTCTTTCTTATATCATGCGAAAGCATAGTTGTTTTAAAGGACAATGTTATTAAGGTACGGAGTATCATTTACAAAAAAAAATATTACTCCCTACTTTTTTTTTTTTTTTGTGCATCATTTGGATTTCTACATGATTTTAGTAGAGTAATATAGTATTGTGACTGGGCGAATAAATGTGGACCATAAAAGAAAAAGTATGTGAAAAGAAATAATAAAATAATTAGAGTAGAGTTTAAAGTAAGAGAGAGAAATGATAAAATATAGTATAAAGTAATCAAATATATAACTAATTGTTGTAAAATAAAGGGAATATGAGAGAAATTGGGAAGAGATGGATCATTATATATATTATTCCATAGAGTGGGGGATATAACTAGTATTGGCCCAGTGCAATGCACGGATTTATAAAGTAAGATTAATTAATAATCATAGCCGATTGAAATAAAGCTAATTGAAATTAAATGACTTATGTAACAATTTTATTTTTTTTTCAAATTTGAATCTACTTTTTTTTTTGTGTTCTACCCGGTTCACCCTTTTGGGCAAATTTGAATCTATCAATGTGTATCTTTTAAATTCTTAAATTATGTGTTGCATAAATAAAATTTATTAAAAGAATTTTAATTAATTAATAGAATTTTTAAACAAAAATAAAAAGCATTTTGGAGGAAAAATTTTTCACAAAATTATGCCCAGTGTCCCCTTTGGTGATTATTTTAGTATATAGTATAGATATCTTGGGTTTGCTTAGATAACAAATTAACAACAACCCTAGATCTAGAATATTCCGGATGATAATAGGAGGATAATTGATATCCACACAATATTTCATAACTCTTTCCTTGGATGTTCATTATTGAAGACCGCGCCTCATTAAAACCTTATTATTAGGAAAACCCCGTGGGATAAAAACCTAATGAAGGAAAAAGTGTACAACATTTTTCGTAATACGCTCAAGATGCTGCCTCATTAAAACATTACCAAGAAAACCCGATGTGCGACAAAACCATGGTCAAGGGAAAAAGAGTGCAGATCGTATTTTCTCCCCTTGATGAATACATAACTTGAGATTTTCTAATGCCGCAACAATGAATCCAATATGGTTGGCTATCCTCTCATATGTAGTAAAATGTCACAGTTAATTTTTCACTAACTATGATGGCGCTAGATTCACTAACCAGCCAACTCACTCACTAACTTATATAATAATGCATAGTATAAAGAACACGATAGGACACTTAGAATATATCACAAAGCATACTTTTATTAATATCATTAATAACATATTTACACGGTAGTTTCTGGATGCCTTGGACAAACCCCAAAGTCATCTATTTATAGGCAAAGGAGGACAACCCCTTCCAATGCGAACAAACACTAAGCATGCATGAGCGCCAAGTGGCACTCATGCAATTAACCGTAACCTATTACAAGTCAGCAATCCTAACGAAGCATCACATATAGCATTCCTAGCCAACCGTCGCGGATTGCCACTATCAGCAATCCTAGCCAATCGTTGCGGATCTCCACCATCATCACTCGTGTCTCTTCGCTTCATCCAGAATGCCTTTGCCCACAATCCATGATCCATAATGTGAAGGGTCACTTCGCCTTGGCTGAGCATCCAATCCTTATCCACATAAGGTAACCGTTCGCATAACTGCTCCTTGCTCCGACCAACGCCTTGCTTCGTATTTCCATCGCACCTCTTCACATAAGGATTAACTCCCAACACCCGTGCCAACTACCACCAAGCACAACACCCACGTGCTGCCTCGTCAGCACCGTGCTAGAGTCCAAGGGAAGTGTTGTTTCGCAACAACGCCTCGTTAGCCAAGCGTTGCGTTGCTTCACCAAACCACACCATGGCCCAAGCGACGCATCGCTTCGCTGTCCATGTCGTTGGCTTGCTACGCTCCGCAATGACGTCGGTTCCCCAACCGACGCGTCGCTTTGCAGCCAACGCCAAGCATTAACTAACAAAGGCTCGCCACGAGCCTTTTCTCACACCCAAGTCACCTAGCCCACTAGTATCAAGCCAACCTTGTCCTAGATAGCCCACACTATCCTTGGAACCATGCACCATGGCCCTAGCCAATGGTGCGTCCATGGCTGCACCAAGCCATGACTGACACCCTTCCCCTAAAGAGCTTTATATTGCTATACGCTTATAATACTAGTGAACACGCCAGTGACAGTAACACAATAATGGACTATTGGCCCCAACCCTTGGGTCCAATGCCCATCCAAACAACCTTAGCTTACCAAGCTAACATATAGAGGCAACCATATGCCCTTATTTATTTATTAACCACACCATAGGGTCTTACAATAATATGTACAAGGCCTAGCACCATAGCTAAACCGTAGTGTGCCTTTGCCTAGGCACGCCATGCCGCGCATGGCCCAAAAGGGGTCTTACAAACCTCCCCCACTTGAAGATCCTTACGCCCTCGTCAAGTACTCTTCAATCTTAGCCTCGAATTGCCATAACGTTGTATCACGTTCCCATGAAGCCTCCGCTTCGGGGCAATTCTTCCACTGCACCAAGTACTCAACTCGGCGATTCTTTTTACTCTGGCCCAACACCCTCCGATCTAAAATCTTTTCCACATCCTTAGTGAACTGTTTTCTGATCGTTGGTGGGTTCCTTTTTGAGGCGGGATGCAGACCCTCCGCATCCTCGTAGTAAGGCTTCAAGTAGCTTACATGGAAGGTTGGGTGCACCTTTAATCTCTCTGGAAATTGCAACCGATATGCAACAGCACCCACTTTCTTCAACACCTCAAATGGACCATCATACCTTGGGATCAAAGCCCTTTGCGCCGTTTTGGTGCTAATCTTTTTCCAAATCTGAGGAGTAAGTTTCAGCAATACTTTATCCCCAACGTTAAATTCTAACGGACGCCTTCCCTTATCAGCGTACTTCTTCATGCGATGAGAGGCCTTCTCTAGGCTATCTCTCGCCTCTTCCATCAACTCTTGATGATTTGTAGCAAACCGATGTGCTGTGGGGCAGCCCACATCCTTACTTTGCTTGATGACTTCATGTGGCGTAAGTGGTTGCCAACCCATAACAAGTTCGAAGGGACTCATTCCCGTTGCCGAACTCTTATGGAGGTTATAGAAAAACTGAGCAGGATCCGACAACTCTAGCTAATTCTTCTGAGAGGCTGTGGCATAATGTCTTAGATATTCTTCTAGTAACCCATTGATCCGTTCCGTCTGCCCATCCGTTTGTGGATGATTGTCAGTTGAGGATTTTAATTCTGAACCCAACAAGTTAAACAAAGCAACCCAAAATCGACCAGTAAACCGTGTATCCCTATCACTAACAATATCTTGCGGTAAACCAAAATATTTAACAACATACCCAAGAAATAGCTTCGCTGCCTCCTCGGCAGGACACGCGTTAGGAGCTGGGATAAACACAACATACTTCGAAAAATCGATCTACCACCACCATGATAGATTTCTGCCCGTTAACATTGGGAAACCCTGAAATGAAATCCATCGAAACCGAAACCCATGGCTTCTCCGGAATCGTCAATGGTTGCAACAAACCTGCTTCCTTGCGACTTTCAGTCTTGTCTAGTTGACACACATGACATGACTTCACATACGCCTCCACTTCCGCTTACATTCTAGGCCAAAAATAACTGCGTTCCAACAACGCTTGCGTCCTTTCCCTTCCTGGGTGTCCAGCCCACACAGCATCATGGACCGACCTTAACAATTCTTGACGCAATTTTCCAGATGGGACGTACAAACGCCCTCCTTGCGCTAGCAACAACCCGTTCTCTAGCCAATATCTTCGTACAGAACCTTCCTTCACTAATTCACATAACTTTACGTACTCTGCGTTGTCCTTGCACTCATCCCGAACACGCTGTGTAAAATCGGATTGCACACTAGTAAGGGCCGCAAACACTTCTTGCGTCTTCCTACTTAGTGCATCGGGTACACAATTATGGCGTCCTGGTTTGTACTGCCAAGCAAAATCATATTCCTCAAGAAATTCCATCCATCGAGCCTGCTTTGGCGACAACGTTTTCTGTGACTGAAAGAATGTATTCGCCACATTATCCGTCAAAACTGTAAATTTTGTACCCAACCGATAATGGCGCCAAGTACGAAGGCAATGAACAACTGCCAGCATTTCTTTTTCATGTGCAGAGTATTTCTCCTCCGCCTCTTTGAGCTTTCGCCCTTCGAAAGCAATGGGATGTCCATCCTGGACCAGAACCCCACCAATGGCTCTTCCCAAAGCATCATTATGTACTTCGAACGATTTATCGAACTCTGGAAGTTTAAGCACTAGTTTGGATGAAATGGCTAACTTTAAACCATTGAAAGCATCTTCACACTTGTCTGACCATGCCCACGCTTGACCCTTCTTCAAAAGATCAGTGAGCGGTGCTACCTTTTGAGAATAACCCTTAATGAATTTTCGATAATAATTGGCTAAACCCAAAAATGATCGCAACTCAGGAACCAATTTTGGCTGTTCCCAATTCACGATTGCCTTCACCTTGTTTTCATCCATCCGAACTCTTCCTTTGCTAATCTTGTGACCAAGGAACATAATCTTTGTTCTTGCGAACTCACATTTCTCCTTTTTCACATATAACTCGTACTTCCTCAATTGTTCGAAAACCAGCTTAAGATGATTAACATGTTCATCTAAACTGTTCGAATACACTACAATGTCGTCTAAATAAACGACACAAAAACTATCAAGATACTCATACAGAACATTGTTCATTAAATTGCAGAAAGTAGCCGGGGCATTGGTTAGCCCAAACGGCATTACAAGGAATTCATATGAACCATATCTAGTTACACAAGTAGTTTTGGGCTCATCACCCTCTTTTATTCTAACTTGCCAATAACCAAAAGGTAAATCAAGCTTAGTGAAATAAGTAGCCTTTGACAACCTATCAAATAAATCTTCCGTCCTTGGAATGGGATACTTATTCTTCACTGTTACCTTGTTCAGCGCGCGATAATCAACACACATACGCATCGATCCATCAGCCTTCTTCTGAAACAACACCGGCGCGCCATATGGAGCCTTTGATGGCTTGACAAAACCAGCATCCAACAAACCATCAAGTTTCTTGCGCAATTCAGCCAATTCTGATGGCCCCATCCGATACGGTGCCTTAGCAGGTGGCCTCGTACCGGGCTCCAATTCTATTGCATGATCAACTTCACGCCTTGGTGGAAGTCTCTTGGGCAGATCTTCAGGCATCAAACCCTCAAATTCCTTCAATAGATCAGCGACTTCATCTGGTACTTCAACGATCGCATCCTTCTTTATCTCAACCAAAGTGGCCAAGAACGTAGATTCACCACGTTTAATACCTTTCTTAACCTGCATTGCTGACAATAAACTATCAGTTGAAGTAACATTAGCAGTAGATAACCTACCAGGGACAAAGCATGGATACGCTTCATCAGTTATCACAACACCGCCCAAGTGGGGCGCAACCATCAATTTTGCTTGCTTGAAATACTTGTTGCCAAGAACTAATTCGTAATCATCCATCTCCACAACAAGAAACTCTACTTTCCCTTTCCATGCCCCCATTTTGACGAAGACATCTTTCACAATACCGACGGAGTCTGCAGCGGCAGAATTCACCGTCTTAATCATATGCGAAGAAGGTTGAACCTTCAACCCCATCTTCCGAACAAGACCACCCTTCAGAAAATTATGGGTAGCACCTGTGTCTATCATAGCCCACATCTCGGAACCATTAACAGTAACCCTACAATACATAAGGCCATCGACTGGTTCCTTTTGTTCCCCTTTTATCGCAGCACATACTATCTTCATAGTATTCATTCGTGGTGCGACGTCTTCTTCTTCCTGTTCATTTTCCCTTGAATCTTCTTCGTCACTACTTGATTCACCCAACAACGCAGAAAGTTGTTGGCGCTTTGGGCAGTTACGGGCTATGTGAGGACCCTTGCAAATGAAGCACCCGTCAGTGAATCGGGTCTTCTTGTTTGAAGCATTATCTTCTTTCTTATTGTCGGATTTTGTCCCGACTTATCACCACTTTTGAAGCCCTTCCTTTTCCCAAACTTCCTTTTCTTTCCACGATCGTTTCCTTTTCCTTTCCGCCCTTATTGTCAACAACACCGGACGGCTTCCAATCAACTAATGCTTCAGCGGCAACGATCGCAACGTTCAAGTCTTGGACCTTCTGTCTTCTTAACTCGGTTTGGGCCCAAGGCTTCAAACCTGACATGAATTGAAACAATTTGTCCTCCTCGGACATGTTACCGATATCCAACATTAAAGACATGAATTGTTTTACATACTCACGAATTGTGTTGGTGTGCTTTAAATCTTTCAGTTTATCCCTTGCAACCCAAGACGTGTTATTGGGCAGGAATTGCTTTCTAGTCTCATCTTTCATAACATCCCATGAAGTTATGGGGTCTTTTCTGGCTAATCAGTCTGCTTCTTGACGAGATGTCCACCACAACTTTGCATCACCGGAAAGATACAGCGCGGCCAAATCAACTTTGCCACCATCTCCCCGATTAGTCACTTTAAAGTAATGTTCCAAATCCCAAATGAAATTTTCTAGGGCCTTCGAATCCCTAGATCCATCAAATGCTTTCGATTCTGGAACCTTAGCACGATCCCCGGCCGAATGTGAAGCAGTTTTTTCTTCAACCGCCTTTCGAATAAGAGAAAGTTCTTCCCTTAAATAATTCAATTCCGCTTCCATTTCAATCTCCTTATCCTTGTACAAAGGAGTACCATTAGGGCTAAACATTTCCCTTTGTTTTCCCACCATGTTCTGTATCATCCCATTCATCTCGTTCAGTTGTTCAGAAAGTAACTGAACCGATTCACGCACCGTACTTGGAGGAAGATCATCATTCCCCAAACCTAAGTACCTTTTGACTTTAGCCAAGAAGGCCTTGTTTTCTTCATAGAACTTCACCATTTTCTTACGTTTGCTGAGTAATAAAAGTTTCAAAAAGAATGCTAGTTTAATGGGACTAAGATTGAGGTCCAGGACTTTGTGGGGGTGGAACCACACTTGACGGGATTGGATTGTATATAGGATGATGAATTGAATAACCACAATGATCTGGGTAAAGAAAATTCAAACCTTCTTGAACTATGTCTTTGAATTGATAATCAAGTGCCTTGTAACGACGACACTTTTCCTTCTCCAATCTCCTAATTTATCGTAAGTAAGGAGCAATGGGACGGGCAACCTTCTTAGCGATCTTCTTAGGAGGAGACATAAAAATGCAGCAAGTCTATCGTAAAACCCGCTCTGATACCAAATTGTCACAGTTAATTTTTCACTAACTATGATGGCGCTAGATTCACTAACCAGCCAACTCACTCACTAACTTATATAATAATGCATAGTATAAAGAACACGATAGGACACTTAGAATATATCACAAAGCATACTTTTATTAATATCATTAATAACATATTTATACGGTAGTTTTTGGATGCCTTGGACAAACCCCAAAGTCATCTATTTATAGGCCAAGGAGGACAACCCCTTCCAATGCGAACAGACACTAAGCACGCATGAGTGCCAAGTGGCACTCATGCAATTAACCGTAACCTATTACAAGTCAGCAATCCTAACGAAGCATCACATATAGCATTCCTAGCCAACCGTCGCGGATTGCCACCATCAGCAATCCTAGCCAATCGTTGCGAATCTCCACCATCATCACTCGTGTCTCTTCGCTTCATCCAGAATGCCTTTGCCCACAATCCATGATCCATAATGTGAAGTGTCACTTCGCCTCGGCTGAGCATCCAATCCTTATCCACATAAGGTAACCGTTCGCATAACTGCTCCTTGCTCCAACCAACGCCTTGCTTCGCATTTCCATCGCACCTCTTCACACAAGGATTAACTCCCAACACCCGTGCCAACTACCACCAAGCACAGCACCCACGTGCTGCCTCGTCAGCACCGTGCTAGAGTCCAAGGGAAGTGTTGTTTCGCAACAACGCCTCGTTAGCCAAGCGTTGCGTTGCTTCACCAAACCACACCATGGCCCAAGCGACGCATCGCTTCGCTGTGCCATGTCGTTGGCTTGCTACGCTCCGCAATGACGTCGGTTCCCCAACCGACGCGTCGCTTCGCAGCCAACGCCAAGCATTAACTAACAAAGGCTCGCCACGAGCCTTTTCTCACACCCAAGTCACTTAGCCCACTAGTATCAAGCCAACCTTGTCCTAGATAGCCCACACTATCCTTGGAACCATGCACCATGGCCCTAGCCAATGGTGCGTCCATGGCTGCACCAAGCCATGACTGACACCCTTCCCCTAAAGAGCTTTATATTGTTATACGCTTATAATACTAGTGAACACGCCAGTGACAGTAACACAATAATGGACTATTGGCCCCAACCCTTGGGTCCAATGCCCATCCAAACAACCTTAGCTTACCAAGCTAACATATAGAGGCAACCATATGCCCTTATTTATTTATTAACCACACCATAGGGTCTTACAATAATATGTACAAGGCCTAGCACCATAGCTAAACCGTAGTGTGCCTTTGCCTAGGCACGCCATGCCGCGCATGGCTCAAAAGGGGTCTTACAGTTGGCTATCCTCTCATATTTAGTAAAATATCATATGTTGGTATTCGATCCTCTTAAACTGAAATTGCATATTTAAGTCTTTAAATCTTCACGTAAACATATGAAGTGTCTTCATTTCACCATACATGTGTTCTCTAACATCATTAATTTCACAACTCTGTTTAATAGTTGATTCAAAAATTTAAATTTATGCGATGATGACTTCTTTTGGAGGTCGTGAATAATAAAAATTGATGATAATTATTTAAATAAACATTCATTAATAATAATTTGATGACAAAACTAGGGGTGAAAGTTCGACATTCGGTTTGGATTTTACACCAAATTAAATCCAAACCGAATTTGGATTCAATCCAAACCAAAATAATTCGATTTTGAAAATTGAATCCAAACTGAACTGAATTTATGTTGGGCCTGTCATTTTGGGCCTTAAAAAATGGGCCTTATAATTGGACCTATTGTTTTGGCCTTTGTAGTTTAAATTACCAATAAATTTAAAAGAAAAGGGCAAAAAGCTTAAAAATTGTCATGAATTACATTACAATAGCAGTTCATAATACAGAGTAAATTAATAAGTCTAGATATTAGCAAAATAAATAAAATTGTCCAGCCATTAAAAGTTTTAAATCAGTTTCAAGCCTTCAATCAACAATTCAACATGGCATCAACTACTCCAAGCTATCCTCAACTTCTTGTAAAGTAGCAAAAAATACAAAAGAATAACAATTAAAGTAAAAATAAAAAAATATAAAAAAACTAGAAACATAAAATCAAATCCAACATGCAGAAGTCAACATCAAAAGAGCTCAAAAAACGCCGAAAATCATTCACAAATTTCAATCAACTAGACCCAAATTAATCAACAACAAGAACAATAACATGATTTGGCTATTTTATTGGGTTTATCCAAATTTAAATATACGACAAGAAACATCAACATTTAATTCGAGCAAATTCAAGCAAAGTAGAAACTAGCAAACATGAATTAGATACATAACCAAATATTTTCAAGTCAATAAATAGTAATTACCAGAAAATAAAAAGGAAATTTGGGCAAATTTATTCAAAATTCAAGCATAATCAAGACATAAGAAGCAAATTAATTTGATCTCTTACTTTTGAGTGTTGTAGAGAATGCATGTATTAATTATGAAGGGAGTGTGGGAATGGGCAGCGGTGAAGTGGTGGAGATCGAACACCGGAACGGAGCGACTGTGAAGTGGTGGAGAACGACGCTGGAACGAACACAAGTGAGGAAGGTAACTTGAGATACTAGTGTACCGGACTGGTGGTGGTGGACGGACGGAGTGAGGTGGTGACTGGTGAGGGAGAGAAAAAGGGAAAATTTAGGGTTTTGGTGAGGTGGTGTCGAGGGAAAGTGAAACTGTGAAAAGGAAATGGAAAAAGAGGCGAAGAAATTCAGGGTTTAGGTGTATATATGTGGGAAAATGGGCTGAGATTAGTGGGCTTATAAATTTCGGTTCAGTGTTCGATTTTCCAAACCGATCCAAACCAAAAACCGAAAAACACCGAACCGAATTGCTTATTTGGTTCGGTTTGGTTCAGTTTTAGGTTTTTATCCAATTTACTTTCACCCCTAGACAAAACTTGATATTATTAATGTCGTTCTTCAATCTCATATGAATTATAATATAACACATGTAATTAAATATGCTTATCATGGTTCTTCTAGACCATAAGAAAAACATTTTCACGCATAAGTATTCCTTTGATATTCTTTAACCGTTTCATAATTGACACGATAGCTCTCTTGCGAAAACAAATAGTAAATCTCACTAACTTTTATTTTCTCCAACTTCAGGTTGAGATGTCAATGATGTAGTCACATAAACTTTTCAAGAATTTGTATAATAATTGCAATATTCAAGATTATAAACTTTGTAGGGCTGGATATTTAAATATGTCGTATATAAGTTCTTCAAGAACTCTTCTTACATGATTTTTTACATCCAATGAATTAAATCGACGTCGTGAATAATTTCTCACAATTATAAGCCCAATGGAATATAAATATTTATATTCGTGTTTTATATGTTATTTTATCCCCCGTCTTACGGTCATTTATATGCTTCTTTGAGCTCTTCAGAGCTATTTTTAACACTATTGTGCGGTTTCTAGTGTTTTATAGAGTTGGCATTTGTTTTGTAGGAATTTCCCAGATTTGTCGGTTTTTTCTATGGTTTTCTGGCCACTACGGGATGTTGGAGCTTGTAGCACATTATGACCGTTGATTGTAGCCCAAGACCGATCGTATCGGTGATTTGGGGCTTATTTCGTAAAATTGGTCCCAGCAATGGACCAAGAAGAGGTTTTGGGCCTCGTCATTTGAAACCCAAAATGATTTAGAAGAGAAGCTCAAGGACGACCAAGGCAAAGCCAGCCCTAATCGGGCAGCCATTGGTTCAATCGGGCGGCTGCCCAAAAAGCAACGTTTGAGGAAAAAGGCAGGCCCGATCGGGCGCGAGTATTTTTAGGCAGTTTAGGATTTTTCGTTTGGCTAATATTCGAGCTTAGTTTTAACACTCTTTTGTAATCTTTCTTAATTACACTTTCATTACCCTTTTCTCATACTCAAACTTTTAGAGAGCATTTTAGTTGGTAATTATTGTTAAACTCAAGTTCTTCCCTTTTTAGTGCAATTCCATATTTTTCTTCTTTCAGTATTCCTTCTTTTCTCCTTTATTGTTTATTTTCTTGTTTTTATATTAATCATGTCTTTTTCATATGCTTTGATTTGCGTAGAATTAATTATGTGTGACTAGTTTAATTCTAGGGTTCTTGGGGGATTCATAATTAATGTGAAGGGATAATTTGTTATTGTTGATTATTGATATTGCATGATAATTTCTTATTGAATTGTTTTAATTCTTTACAATTAGGTTATGAATCGAAAGTGATTTGATTGTAAAAGTATAGCAATATTGAATTGATGAATCGAGAAGATGTTAATTTGATATTAAAGGCTATTTTCAATAGGAACTTAGATTTAGTAAATTGAGAGAGTCTGTTAATCATGTTATACGTGCAATGTTGCTTATTGATTGTCATGTTGACTAGGGGTGAACTAGGTCATTGAAACTAATCCTCCCTCGGGCAAACTAAATTCATAAACACTTAACCAACCAAAATATTAGTATAGAGGCAAGTTAAGGGGCGAACCTACAGGAACAGTAATGTTCAAATGCTTTCGATTTGGGCGCCTAAGCTAGGTCGAAGTCGAAGGTAAATGTAAATCTAACAACTAACAAAACAAACAACCAAGGAAATAAAACACTAGGAAAGGGGATCAACAAGTAATCATGATAATTGCAACAACTTGGGACGACAAACATGCCAATCAATGGTTGTGAAGACTAATGATAAGAGTAATCAATTGGAATCAAAGCTATCTCCTAATCGTTAAGCTAGATGTCTCTATGAATAACAAACTAAGAAAATCACAATCCAAACCAATGGATAATTGCAATTCCTAAATCAATTGTTCGTGTCATTAGCAATTACAATGCAATTTAGCATAATTCTCAAGGCCTAATCGAAATGCACAATTTCCATTAATCACTTTAATCTGAACAATCAATCAACACAAATTAATCACAATCAATCAATCATACAAGTTTCACCCAATTCCTAGCCAAACAAATACTCTAGAATCATCATCAATTACACTAATCAAGCAACAAACATCAAAATAAAAAGGAAATTAAAAGAAAGAAAAATAAAAGAATCGAAAAAATAAAAACAAGTTCGAAATCGACAGCTCTTATAAATGGGATTTAATCCCCTGCTTCGCATCTCCTCAAACCCAGACATGCGCGGGCGCGATGAAATGAGCGGCACCGTGATCAATGAGGATCGATATGAGCTTTGTTGATTGGGCTGATGGCAACTCACGTGGGCTTTGAGTGCGGTGGTGGTTGAATTGTTTGGCTGGAGCAGGGGATGCTTTGGGTGCATGAGGTGATTGTTTTGTTGCGGGTTTGCAACTGCAGTATGCGTAGGTAGAAGGTGGCGTTGGTGGTTGCGGGATAGGAGTGACGGATTGGTGGATAGGTGGCTAATTTGTGCGGTGGTGATTGAAGGAAATTGGTAGCTGATTTGGATCAGGGGTTGCGCGTTTGGTGGCGGAATTGGGAGCAGAACTGGCAGTGAATTTGAATTGGTGGTTGTTCGGTTTGCTGTTCATGAATTGGGGAACAAGGGAAGTGCGTGAGTGGTTGCGGACAGGTGGTTGTGGAGGTTGCCATGAGTTGTTCATGCCTTAACATAAGGTGGGCTTCCATGTGCTGCTGTCCATGCCTCAGCCTAGCAGACCTCGCACCAATATGTGCGGGCTGCTGCTAGCTTCCTCGGCCAGCAGGCCCTTACACTTGCGTGCGGGCTGCTGTTGCCGAGGCCTGCTGCTAGCATGCCACGCACCTAGTGCGGGCTGCTAGCTGCAGCGTGCTAGCACGCCACGCACTAGGTGCGGGCTGCTGGCCGCAGTTTGCTAGCAAGCGCTAGCTCGGCTATGCCCCTATCACTCGGTATTCCGATGCTAGGGGTATTTTGGTCATTGTTGATTTATTAGTATTTTCATGTCTCGTCTTTTACTATTTTTGACTCGACTTCCGACGCTCGATTTCGACGCTCCAAGCTCGAATTTCCGACGTCTAAATATAAATTACTCGGTCAACTCATTAATTACTTCCAAATTAATTCGTCGTTTCAGCTCGTTAGTTGCTTGGGTGTGACCCCAAAGGGTTCAATCAAAATTAAGCTGTAATATTAATATTACTGTTCGGAAGCGGCCTCCACCCAGGCATTCCGATCTCTTGACCTCACTGAATAATTAGCTTTCTAATAATTCCGAACCCCCTATCGGAATAATACACTTTTTCGAAGGACACCATTCCTTTCAATCTCCCACTTGTCCTTCCGAACAAGTGAGCTTTTAGTGTATAGCCCTTTCCCAATGTCGCTTAATGTCTCTTCATGAACTATAAGGTAAGATTTATTCGTCATCCCTATTACGTCCAAAAGTGTTTCTCAAAATCCGAGTTTGACTGTCAATAAACTGATGATTTCTAAAATTCATCCGAGCACGACCATGCATTTTCACAGTCTCGCTCTTCGAGAGGCCTTGTAAACAACAAAGACATGTTCCCTATTATTAGTAGGGGGGACATTTCCAGTTTTGTAATGTAAGCTTCTCTTACTAAGAGGAGCTAGCTGCCCATTTATCGTTGTTATAATCCCCATGTACGGCAGACGTTTGACCAACATCAAAGTGGACTAGTACTCAAACAAGAGAAATCACAATACTCATGGTCGAGGAAAGGGTTCCGATAGTAATAATGAGAAATATACTTATGACGATTTTCGAATCTCTTAAAGTATTCTCATAGGTCGATCCAGTATGGTTCCAAACCAATACATGTGTAAATGATTTATGACGATCATGTCCTTGTAGCACAAGAAACGGTGCTGTAAATCAAACTACACACTAATATCAAATGGCCATTAATCGTCCATCGTTTAAATGACCTCGATTAGGGATAATTTTCTATTATAATTCGATGTTCACTTGATAGGTGTTTCCTTACCATGACTGGTCTTGATACCCAATTTTAAATATTCTTATAATTGAATGGACTTATTATTTAATCCTAAACCACAATTAAATAGCAAACAGAGTGATAAAATTGCATGAAATTTTAAATTACTCCAAAACCTGAATGGTTCATCTTATGATAAATAGTTTTTCCGAATGTTCTTAGAGTATCACTCTTTATAAAACATCTATAGAAATCACACCCATATCTAATATGCTTGATTTCTTTCGTGCAATTGTGAATGTTGTCCTTCACTTATTGCATAGGCTCAGTTATAATTACTTTGCTAGTCTTAGCATCTTCATTATCGATCACTTTCATAATAAGATGATAAAATTTGAGTGTGCCATGCATTATATGAGATTTATTGTCCAAGTGATGGGTCCCACTCATTTTCATGATTGAGATCTTCAACTTGACAATTTACAATCATTAACGTTCAACAACGAACTTTCCATAGAACATCTTCTTTATTATCGCCTTTAAGGCAACAATATTCTCAACTTATAGTTTAGTAGACTTCCTGATGATGCTTTGCTTGGGTTTCACACCAAACGACTCACAATGATTTGGGATACCCTAATCACTTGTGATCATGGAAATTTTCCTTAAATTCCTGGACATTACACATGGATGCACATTCATGTTATTACCATTCTCAAGCCACGACTCATTGTTAGCTCGTGCTAATAAATGGCTTCCTTATTAAGGATCTAATCCTTGTTAAGGTTTGTGCTTGCAACATCAATTCTCAAATTGTATTTGTTTCCACAAGTGAAGAACTAATCCTGTTACTTATCCTAGTACTTTGGATGTTCTTAGCCATAATCTAACGATCTATTACATAGATTCAGGTTGATTGGTACTACATACATACTTCACATGCTCTAAGCAAGTAAGTCATGTGACGATTCCATATTGTAGCGTACGTGATGGATTTAATTGCAGAATGATTCTTAATCTTTCGACCTACGTTACATTTTAGCTCATCCAGTTTAACTGAGTCTTGCTAAACTGTTTGCTATGTGATATGGTTGAAAGTCTCTACTAGAGTCTTTCTTGTTTGACTTAGTATTTAGCCTAGCTCACACTTAGTTTAAAAATTTACTTAGTTTTATACATACGGGTCGAAAGTCTTTCAAAGTCCTTCAATTCATGTTTAACGCAGTAAATTCCTTTACGTGTTCAAACATTTTATTAAGTCTATACAATAGATCTTAGTACCCAATATCTTTTGCTTGAACCATTGTCGAAAATACTTTCAAATCTAAGCATTTAGCATTTGATAGTTAATTAAAAACAGAGTTCGTAAACTTCTTATTGGACCTTACAAGATTGACTCTTGCTCCCAATATCTTTTGCTTGAACCATTGTCGAAAATACTTTCAAATCTAAGCATTTAACATTTGATAGTTAATTTACAACAGAGTTCGTAAACTTCTTATTGGACCTTACAAGATTGACTCTTGCTCCCACTAAACTTCTTATTCATAAGAATTTCTATGTTTCTTCATAAGTCAATCCTTTTATTAACTTTATGAGAAAACACATTCCAATTCCTTTATGCAATGCTTCCTTCAATCTTATAATGGATTTCTTGAGCTTGCTTTCAAATCTAGCATTATTTAGATTTTCAAAACCCTTAGACTATTTTCATAGTCACTTCCAAAATCCTATTTTAGAAGGGCGGTTTTGGTATCTATTTTTCCATATTTCATATGTGCAATTTTAGAAAGGCGGTTTTGGTATCTATTTTAGCATTTTGATTGGTGAGTAGGTTTTTATTAAAATCAACTCCGTGAATATAATTATATCCTTTTCAACCAATCTATCTATGTACGCATATACATTTTCACATTTTGTTAGTTTTCTCCTTGAAAACTTGCGATCGATGGGTCTTTCACCCTTCATGCAAATTAATCAAGTTTTAAACATGATTTTCAAACATGGAGCCTATTTTGGATCTTATGACCTCTAACCATTATTTGGAATTTGGATTTGTCATATCTATCTTACAAGGCATTATTCCCTTACTATCTAATAGTAAATAGTATGCTTGTAAGTCTTAGGTTTATTTCTAACTTAATAGAAAATTTATAGGATTCTGAAGACACCCATTTGTGTCTCTCCAAAACCAAACCCAGTGATGAATACCTTTCATGTCACTTGATTATCAAACAAAGCGAAAGTGTGAAAAGTCTAGTGATGAGGATGTTATTATTAAAATATCTTTTCTTTCTGTTTTTGAAAATATTTCTTTTCTTACCCTATTTTTGAAAAACATGCATTCCAGTTTAGTTTGATCCATGATATAGGTCCAATAATGGTGTAGTTGGATGGGTCTTGAAAAGACCTTTCCAACGATATATTATAAGCCCAATTCCAATGAATAATGAGGAAGTTATGGCCAAAATACTAAACTAGGCCCAAACCGGATTTTACCTACGACCCAATGATCAAGTGGAGGGTCCAAAGGTTTAATCTTATTCCTAAACTAATTAGGATTAATTACAAGCTTCTATAAGTTTCTTAAAGATCTTAATTATCCTTTTTGAATATAAGATTAAAGAATTTGAGTTAAATAAAAACTTTCCTTTTTTAAAAACTTTCTTTTTCTTAAATCCTAATTATATTCGAATTTAAAGATGTTCAAAGACAGTCAGATTTTATTTTTGTACCTTATAATATTAATTCAAATATTATATTTTTGGATAGATCTTGAAATTATCTTTCCAATGATATATTATAATATTAAATCCGAGTTATAACGAAAAAGATATGAATGAGATACAAAACTCTATCCAAAACTGACACCGTCGTACTATTTCGGACATATCTTTTAATCGACAGTATATTTTAATCTGATTCTATTTTTTTTGGAAAATAGACTTTAAGAGCTTTCCAATGACATATTATATGCCTTATTTTGACGTATAGATCAAAAGATATGATAGAAAAAAAATCCGTAAAAACTGTTGTCCATCGAGTTCTATTTCGATTCGAATTCGGATTCTCTTCTTATTCTTCAACCCTCTTTTTTCTCTATAAATAGAGGTCATATCTTCCCTTTTTCAATCACCAACTCTAATCAAGAAATTCTTGATTCTCTCTCTCTTTCTAAGCCTAGTTTTTTACAAACACAATTCCTCATACATTAGCACTAGACACACCTAGCATAATTCGAAGTTGCCTTCGCCCTAGACGTGAAAGGTTTAATATTTCTGAGGGTTTGGTTCCAAGTCTCTATTTCAATTATTTAATTTATTATTTTCCTTGAAGTTACTAACGTGTGTATTTTGTTATTAGAAAGAGATACGAGGCATCCAAGTAAGTGCTTTAATTGATTTAGATATTATGATATAGACATCATGTCTAGGTTTTTATTATGATTCCCAGTATCATGTTAGGATTCTTGATGTTTTGAATGAAAATAATTATTCCTAGTATCATGTTTAGGGTAACAACTATAATTTCTAATATCAAATATGCTTATTGTGATTCCTGTGATGCTTCCTATTCTCTTCCTAATATTCATGCTATTATCATGTTAGGGCTAAAGCTTTGAACTTTGATATTTAGTGACATGCTAGGGTTTGTTATTAATCTTGTTAGTATCATGCCTAGGATCTTGCTATTATTATGATTTAGCATGATTATGATAAATATGATTATTTTTATAATTTTTATTATGATTGTTATGATGATTATTATGTTGCTTGATTATATTTTATTATTTATTGCTTGATCACACCTTTTATGCATGTTTAAAGGGAATTTGTTCTTGTAATCACGCTTAATAAGATAATTAATAATCTTGTTTAGGGTTAATTTGATTATAATTCAAGGGATCGCCAATAATAGATTTATTTAATTTGTGCATTAATATTCAACCAACATAGATAAACATGTTTAGGATAAATCTATTGATTGTATGTTAGTCAGAAAGCGCACATGAATACGATCAGAATAAAGTAAAGGCCTATTGTTAGGGCAGGTTCAATCTATTTTAGATTGGATTTGTACCTTCATCCCCGAACTACCAGTCATGGTTCCAGACCGATTGGAGTTGACGATCTCCTGGATCGTTAAGGGGTGTAACCTTCACCTCGTGAACGGTTTACAAGTTCCTAAAACTTGTTGGCGACTCTTTTGCTCTATCTTCTTTCCCTTTGGACGCCACCGTACTTTAGTGTATGATCACAGTGGGGTTCAAGTTTGAGATAATGCTTGAAATATTCCCTACAGATTCAATCCAAGCCTTTGGTGAATTCTATACCTATATGAGGTTATTGCATCAAACACTGAGTTTCAAGGCCCTTCCAAAGCCCTTTATTATCTTGATCTTACTCCAACTTTTCAAAAGTTTTGTAAGTAATGAATTCTCTTTTAAGGCACTTGTAAAGTCCTTTTTGAGTATTCTTGATCAAGTATTCTTACGAAGCCCTTTTAAGGTCTTCTGAGATTCTCAGTTATATTTTGTTGCTAATCTCGATGGTCATCGAGTTCATTTTCCTCCCACTTGTCGTTTTGGAAATGTGTTACTTTCCAAAAAGACACCACTTAGATCAACAAACATTATGTTCTCATTTAGGTTTTGGAGGTAGTGTCCGTAGTCTCACTTGAAAGCTTACAAAGAGACAAGTATATTGTCTTTGGGTAAAAGTTTGTTTTGAAACAAATTGTTAGCTCCCACTTGAGCTATCTTAGCCTTTAATGAGCCATTAAGCACCCACTCAACCACCTAACTCTTGCTAAGCCGAGGAGCTTCCACTGAGTCACTTAGCTCCCACCGAGCCAGTGAACTCCCACTGTGGCTAAGAGTTTTAGACATATACTTGAAATGACGTTTAGAAGTTAATTCTATCAATAACTGAATATGGTGTCCTTTCTTAGCTCCGACATTTTGTTTAGGGTAACATTAGTCCTTTGCAAATATTTAAGAACTTTATAGGAAGGGGTGTGATCCATCATTATTCGAGTCATTTTTAAATGGCATCAAGGTTTCTGTGAAGAAAGACCATGTTCTTTGTGGAGTTATTTATGAATTTCAATTTCATTACTTTGTGATGGTCACGCTTGGCTCAAGCAAACATCTGACGTGGGTCGAGACTAGGTCGTTGAAACTAACCCCAACCCAAGGCCAAACAAAATTTGTAATCTCTCAACACACCCTTACACAAGTATAAGGGCAAGTTAAGGGTCGAACGACTAAGGACCGGTGGGCGATTATCTATTGCCTAAGTCAAGCTACTCCGAAATGGTAGGGTGTAGGTATGTAAACTAGGACAAGGATGACTAAACAATGAATTGAAATCAAGTATGTAAAACGCTAGGGCTAGGATCCACATGCAATCATAACAGATACAACTAATTGGGAGGTCAAAGTGACTAAGTCAAGCAATGTGAGGGAAGACCAATCATGCAACCAAAAGAGCATATCAAGCTATTTTCCTAGAGGTCTAACTAGCGTCAACTACGATAAACTCTAGCTTGGAACGTCACAAGACACCTCAATCGATAAATGCGAGCCACAAATCAATTGTCCATATCAATGTGAACTTACAATGCAATCTAGTGCAACAATCAAAATTAGCTACTCTTTAATTAATCACACACATGCACATGATCATCAACCAATTTAATCACATAGTCAACTCCATCAATTTTCCTAATTAGCATTAATCCATTACTCATACATGCTTCACCATTACCTTAGCCATTGAAATCAAGATCAAGACAACACTAAGCAACAAATTCATCATGATCAAATCAAACAAGCTAAAATCAAACACAAATCAATCAAACTTGAACATTCAACAAACAATTGAAATCAAACTAAAGATCAAACTAAAGATTGCATTAAAGAAAAGGAATCCTTACAAACTTGATCAAAAATCAAAGGAAATGGAGAAATCTTCAATCATCAACAATCCACCATGAAATTCTCTCTCTAAAAACCTAGAGTTTCTCTCTCTAAGAATATCTCTAAATTCATCAAAAACTGATCTAATTTCTTCTAATTCACTTTCTTTAAAAATAGAAGAAAAAACTATATATAGGAGAGATACAAAAGAAGAGTTAGGTAGATCGTCCCAAAAGAAACCCCGGAAGGCGCGGTCACATCAAGGGAGAGGCGCGGCCGCAGGAAAAAGGGTACGGAACAGGGGCCCTGGCAGGCGCGCCCGCACCCGCGCGCACTAGGCGCGCTCACACCACCCAGGTGCGCGGCCGCACCACCCTCGTGCGCGCCCGCACCTGGCATCAGGGGAGCCCCCCTCTTCTTCGTCCTAGCTCATCCTCGTGCGCTTGTCTTGGTGATGATGATGAACACTAAGGTTGGCAGTCTTGAAATGGCCATTTTGGTGGGTTCATGCCAAAGATGATGCCCCCACCGCATGCATGCACCGATCTCATGAACTTGCTCCTTGCATTCCTTCAAACTTGAGCTCTAAATGACAAACAAGAGGCGTCCAAAATGATGAGAAATATGAGAGGAAGTCTCGGGAATCCTCGGAACAAGATCATAACCTAAAAATACACAAAAACAAGCAAATAAAAGGGAAAAGACCAAATAAAAAAAGAAATGCACAAAGAAAGAAAATTAACTAAGGAAAGCACAAACTAAAGAAATAAGAACAAAATTAAGGGAAACTAAAGAAAAGAGCTATAAAATACCATGAAATTCATCCTAAAAGAAGCCAAATGAGTTCCATAAATGACACTCATCAAATTCCCCCAAGCTAAACTTTTGCTCGTCCTCGAGCAAAACAAAGCAAGAAAGAATAATGATGAAAGACTTATTCAAAAAGAAAAAGAAAGACTCAAGATGAGAATATACACTAAGACTCACTGTCGTAGGAATCACGATTGCTTTTAGCTACAACAAGCCATTTTAAACCCCTAGATCGCCCTAGAAGACAAGTAATGCTCTCGTAAGGGTATCCTAAGAGTTTACCCATAACTCTCCCCCAACATCCAAGAGGCAAAACCATAAAAAGAAAAGAAAAAGGAAACCATAAAAAGAAAAGAAAAAGGGAAAAGGGAAAACAAAATCTTTGCGAAATGGACTTACAAAGAGACTACATTGCAAATGAATGAAAATCTTTCTCAAGCAATCAAGGTATGCACGTTCCAAGATATCCAAAGTTGATTGAAACATAAGGTATGCTAAGCATAGGAACTAGACATCACAATCCACGTTCATCCCAATCGATATTACCGCGTTCTCCCCACTAGTCTCAAATCTCCCCTTAGTGAGCATCCTAATGATTCCTCGAAGGAACCGAAAAAAGAGATTTATTTAGGCTACTCGACAATCTTGACTATGCATCCCTTTTCCTTAGGAAATGACCCATGATTCCCTCCCCCGAATAGTGACTCAATTTCTAGGTTGAAAGGGCTTTCCCAAAGGTTGTAACGTAAGGCATAAAGGGTAAAGGTAGGCTAAAATTTAAAATTTGGCGGTTTTCCTGAATAGTGAAGCAAAAGGGTGAATAATCCTCAACATCACGATCAAGAAATCACCAAACAAAAACAACAACACCCCCAAGCTTATTCAAAGCTAAACTCACAAGAATATGTACAAAAAGCGTAAACGCTTCTCCCCCAAACTTAAATGAAGCATTGTCCTCAATGCTTAGAAGGAGAAAATAATAAGTCAAAATATTTTTGAATGTTTTTCACTTATTCAAATTTTTATTTAGTTTTGTTTTGTTTGCTATGCTTTGTCCTTGCCCCTTTCCAACTTCGGACGACTTTTTCAATTTTTTGCACTTATTTGTCCATGCCTTTTATAATTAAGGACGGCTTTTACTCATACTCATTTTCCATTATTCACAAAGAAGATATAACACAAGCTTGCATCAAGGGAACCACATATCCCAACTCTTTCACCACAAACTCCATCAAGATTGATCAATTTCTTCACAAAAAACAAGAAAATAAAGAAAATGAAACAAAAGGCCAAAGATCTAAAGATGTGGCTTGAAAGTAGGTAATAGGCTCAAATGGTTGCAAGAAGGAAAATGTAAACCCAAAAACAAAAATGAAACAAACTTTCCTAAAAATGAAAAATACCACCCCGAAAAGATGCCTTTGTCATTCCTAAATAGCTCGGTCTCGGGTTAAAGAATCATAAATCAAGCTTTATAGATTAGGCCCGCAATAGTCAAGGATCCACGCCACTCATACAAAATAGGTTGAAGGCTTGAAAAACAATGAACCTCACATGGATGTAGCAAAAACTCACTAGTGGTGTCAAATCGACTATAGGGAGCAACTACCAACATGCCACAAACAAGTAGAATCCGGCTTCATGATCCTCCTAGTTCAAACCAACTACCCTAGCATACACCTATCCTAGAGTCAACCAAGAATAGTCTCAAACCGTGCATACCTTTACTACCTAGGAAGAAACTCATTCAAAAGACAAAGTCTAATGCACAAAGTCCAATTCATAAGGAAAACCAAAAAGGGTGAAAAACAAGCCTCAAAAGCATACCACATACCAAGACAAGAATAAAGTAAAAATAAGGGAAAAGAAAAATAAAAGGAAAAGAAAAGAAAAGGAAAGACATAGATAAAGGAAGAATAGGAAAAATTGAGAAAGGAACTAGAAAGCAAGTTAAACACATATATCCCAATCGACATACAAGTGATCGAATGATAACATCATCAACGATCCCAAACACGTTACGTGTTAACAAGCAATCATCCTCGAACCGTTCAACTTCCCCTAAACTAAACCTAATCTATGCATCCAAAGAAAATAAAGAGAAAAAATTAGAAAGGTCTCACCGGGCTATCCATGCTTAGCATAATAAACAAAGGCGATAGAAAAAACCACCTTCGTTGCGCTCCAAAATCGTAAGCATCATCAAAAAGCCATGTGAGAACAAGAAAAGTAAAAGAAGATATAAACAAAGAAAAAGGTTAGTAACTTCAAAACAAAAGAAAAAGATACTAAAAAGTAAAACTAAACGAAGCTAACAAAAACACTAAACAACTAAGCAAAACTAAGCTAACAAAGACCAAAAAGGAAAGTAAAGAAAAACTAAGTAAACAACTAAACAACTAACTAACTAAAAGACACTAGAATACAAGATTTGGATTCAAAGGGATTTGAATTCAAGGGTTTTGGATATAAGGGAGCAAGAAACAATCAACATCATCACAAGGAAATCATCACAACAACAATGGCAAAACAAACTCATGGGACTAGCAACAAGCATCAACAAGACTAGAGACCAAGATAAGAAAACCATCATGCAAGAGGCAAATAAAATAGAAGGTAAGCAACAACAACAAATATTGGCAACCGAGATACAAAGAAGTTCCCCCAAGCTAAACATGAATACATCTCAACATCCCAATAATACAAATCAAGCACATAAACATAAGGGATGGAGGTAAAAGGCATAAAAGTGAGGGAACTAAGACTCATCATTACCACCACCACTTGGCCCGGCCTCATTGGAATCATTGTTGCCCATGTAGTCATCGAAGGTTGGGGGTGAGTAAGGAGCCCAACCTCCGGTGAATCCCTCGGGCCAACCATAATGCCCCTTGAAGTTATCTTGCTGCCAAGGGGTAAGAGGTGTGAATTGCTCGAGCAAGGTGAGCTCAAATGGATGGTTAGAGTGCATATAGGGGTAATTAGGGTCACCCCTATAGTCACACCCTCTGGGAGCACGGTAATCGTAGTTACCACGCTCGTCCGGGTAAGAACGAGGCTCGGTACCGAGCTTTAAAGGCCCTTGCCAATAAGGATGCCGATGCGAAGGTAACGGACCTTGCTGGGGCGGAAAGTAAGGATAGTTAACCAGGGGAGTGATGCTCCCTCGGTTAACCTCTGCATCATAGAGTTGTTGTTGTTGATTGAACATACCTTGTTGCATTTCGGAAATACCTCGCATTTGGGAGTAGAAGGCCTCAAAATATTGGTCATACATGCCCTCCAAGCGAATTTGCAACCCACTCATTTGGTTTCTAAGGGCCTCCAAGTCGGAGCTAGCAAATTAAGGTTGTTGCACTTGCCCTTGTTGTTGCTATTGTTGTTGATGTTGTTGTTGATGATGTTGTTGTTGTTGATGTTGTTCTTCCTCATCTTCTTCTTCTTCCTCATCGGAGTCAAAGTAGGGGCGACGGAAGCTCTTGGGGATATGCCACACATTAGGGGTGTCCATCCGGCGGAGAGATGTCAAAGATGGGTTGGGAAGGTAGCACCAATGCTTGTTACCCCAAAGCCACTCATAATGCCCCTCCTCATAATGCTTGGAGATAAATTGAATTTTCCCCAATTGTTTCATATCAAGGTACACGGAGTCGGCACCTCTAACCGGATTACAATAAGGCAAATTATGATCAAGGTGGAGGTTGGTCAAGAGCCTAGTGACCATTCCCCCACAAGGAATCTCCCCGGTGTCACGGTCTTGCAAGGCTACACAATAAGTGGCAAAGATGTACCCCAAGTTCAACCGTCCACGATATTCTCCTCTAGTGGCCGACCATAGAATTTTGAGCTCCAATTTGCTCATCTTGCCCAACTCTTTCTTGGGGAAAACCGAGTACCCCAAAAGACGGTGAACAACCCGAAGACAAGGTTGGTACACATTGCTAATCTTGGCCCATTTGGTGACAAACTCACTACCTCCGGAGATATCATCCCACCAAGAATCCTGGTTATACTCCTCAAAAATATAAGGCTCTAGATCCAAGATGTCACCATGAGGATCAAAATCTAGAGCGACATTGAATTTCTCTAAGGAGTAATCGAAGAAGTTGTTGAAAATTTGGAATTGAACCCTATATTGACCTTCTACAGGACCTATCTCAACCGCAGCAAAGAACTCGAGAGTGGGCTCAACATAGGTGCGGTAGCTATGGGAGATGAATGTGCCCATCTGAAGGTTGATCAACAACTCCCTTACATCCTCATCAATCCCCAACGCGGACATGTTGGGTTAGAAGTAGTGTGTTGTGGGTTTGAGGGAGCGGTTTTCCTTTAGTTTATGGTGCCGGTTCTTTTGTTTTTGATCGTGGAATTTTCTTTTGGGTGGTGGAGTAGGGTTGCGTGTTTGGGAGGTGGATGTGCTTGGGGTAGGTTCATCAGTGGAGGTGTATGTTTTGCGTTTCTTGACAAGGTTTTTGAGGACTCTCGACATGATGAACTTCAAGTGCAAGGATCACAAAAAACCAATCACAAAATTCCCACAACAATCCGCAAAATCACCAACCAAGAACTTCAATATCCACCAATCACAATTCCAATCCAAATTACCAAACAACACCAAACAACCAACAATTTCTTCCCACATAATCAACAATCACAAGAAGAACCAACAATACCACAATCGCACCTTACTACCCAAACTACCAAAATTCAAATTCCAAATTTCTCAACAAAATTGCTCACAAATGCTACAAAATAAACAAACACAATGTGAGGTGAAATCAAACAACAAACAACTCAAATAATCAACCAAAAACCAATATCAATCATCAAAATCATCAAAGTTAGTACTACCACTATTCATGCTCATGAACAAATCAAAACTTGCAAATATATGACATAATTAAGCAATTAAAATCTAGAGAAGATGATTATACCATATATGAAGCAAGATTGAACCACTTTAAGCCACCAATTTCCACCTAATTGAAAAACCCCAAATTATACCCAAGTATGGAGGAGAGAGATTGGAGGTTTAATTTGGTGAAAGTAGTATGAATTTGATGATTTGGATGAAAATGTAGAAGGTTTTAGTGAATTTGGAGTTAAAATTTGAGTGATTTGAGTTGAAATTTTATGAGTTGTTGAAGTGTGTGGTGTAGTCTTGAGGGTTTGAGGATGATGGGGATCGAAGCTTTGAAGGATGAATAAGGGGAAATTAAAGAAGGAAGGAAGATAGGAGGGGGGGGGGGGCACGGGCTGATGCGCGCCCGCACCTGCCTAGCCCGATTCTTCTTCTTTTTTTACTTCTTAGTGCGTTCATTGGTGGGTTTATTGATCAAGATCAACATTTGGGTTCTTGAACCCACTTAAAATGGCAGATTAAAAACAAGATTTTAGTGGGTTCAAAATCCCAAAATAATGGTAGCACCCCGACCAAGTGCAAAATTCCTTCAACTTTAAAGCACAAAATTCCCTATCTTACCTCACTAAAATTCTTACCCTTTTACCTCTAATTCCGATGATATCGAATATAATCACATCAAAAACCGCAAACACCTTCTCATTCCTCATGCTCACTTGATGAAATCCAATCCCAAAAATGCAACCTACAAATCCAAACAAGTAGAAAAGTGAAAGAAGAGAAACTAAAAGAAGGAAAAATAAGAAAAATTCAAAAATCAAAAAGAAAAGTTAGAAATCTCCGGGTTGCCTCCCGGGAAGCGCTTGCTTACGGTCCTAAGCTCGACCCTTCCTCCAAATATGGAGGGTCAAAGAACACCACCTTCTTCAAGGTAGCGGAAAGAGAAAATTCCTTTTCAACTTCTAGCAACCTCTTGTTGTTGCTTGATGAAACTTCCTTCAAAGACTTTTTAATTGCAAATTTTTCTTTCCGTAACTTCTTTCTCTCTCTCTTCTTCTTAGAATCACTAGCTTTTTTCTTTGGCTTGTTGTTCATTGTAGATGGTTCCTCACCATCCATACTCATGGAAACATCCCCTTTATCTTGAGGATAGAGCTCAAACTAATGAGGGATTTCAACTTCCTCCTCGTCCATAAGCTTGGGAATCATCATTTTCTCTTCACTAACCTTCTTGCCATCAAAACTTGAAAGAACATTATCACAATTCTCAAGAACATCGTTAGTTAAAGAATTAATCATGCACACATTATAAATAGAGCGAGGGGAATTAGCACACATAATTCCTCTTTCTTACCAACTCTCAAGGTAATACGGCCTCCTTTCACATCTATTAAGGCTCCCGAAGTGGCTAAGAAAGGTCTTCCTAAAATTATAGGGATATGGTCATCTTCCGCAATCTCAAGCACAATTAAATCAACGCGAATAGTGAGCCCTCCTATCTTAAGAGGAACATCCTCAACTCTCCCCTTTGGAATCATAATATTCCGATCGGTCAGTTGAAGGGTTATGTTAGATGGGAGGAGCTCACCTAGCTTGAGTTTCTTGAAAATGGAATAAGGCATGACGCTCACACTAGCTCCAAGATCACAAAAATCATTATCAAACATTTCCCTTTGATCTCACATGGAATTGAGAAATTACCCGAATCCTCCATTTTCTTGGGCAACTCATTATGAATGAAAGCACTACAAAAACTCCCAACTTCAACCGAATCAACTTCATTACACATTCTCTTCCCACTCAAAATCTCCTTAAGGAACTTAGAGTACCTAGGAATTTGGGTAATTGCACCGGTGAAGGGGATAGAAAGGTGAACTTCCTTGAGCATAGCAATAAACTTTCCAAATTACTCATCAATTTTGTGCCTCAAGAATTTTTGTGGGTATGGAAGGTCGGGTCTCCACACTTCCTCACGCTCTTTCACACTACTCCTCTTTTTTTCTTGCACCTTCTCATAACTCACACTCTTAGACACAACCTTCTCAACTTCCTCTCTTGGGTCACTCCTCTCCTCATCCTCCTCAATGGACCTTGAAACTCCCTCATTAAGAACTATCCCACTCCTAGTGGTGATAGAATACATGGGTTTCTTAGGTTCCACTCCTTGAGAAGACAAAGAGGAAGGAATAGCACAATCCTTTAGAGTGTTGGCTAGTCGAGTTATTTGTGTCTCAAGCATTTTGTTATGAGTCATCATCTCATTAAATTTCTTGTCACTTACCGTCATATATGTGTTGATGATCTTGGTTTGGTTCTCAATCATTTCTTCCAAATTTGTCTTAAATGATGATGGTTGGGAATAAGAATTTTCACCATTGCCTTGAGGCTTTGGAGCAAAACCGGGTGGGGGTCCCCTTTGGTTGTTATTTTGAAAACTTTCCCGATTTTGGTTGTTGTTCCAATTGCCATGGCCTTGACTATTTCCACCATTATGATAATGGTTACCAAAGCCTTGAGATTGACTTTGGTTACCATACCCATGGCTTGGGTTTTGATTACTATAACCTTGGTTGTTATAGTTACCTCGGAAACTTTGGTTTCCTTGGTTCCTATAGCCTCCATTGTTGTAGTTATCGAAACCACCTTGGGGTTGAGAATTCCTATTACCAAAATTCTTAGGTCCATCAAACCTTTGACCACCATTGGCATTAGACACAAAGTTCACATGTTCACATTCATTAATTTCAACATCATCACATCCATCAACAAAAGTTTGAGAACACATGGAAGAATCATGTGAAGGAGTTATGTCTTCGATAAGTGCAATTATTAGATATATCAAGGATCACTATTATGGAGATAATAAGTTCATTCTTTTGGGTCGTCATTGTTAATTGCTAGATATGACAAATGATCTTCGGGCTAGTTAAATGATCCAAACCCCAATAGAATGGATCCTATGAGGTCACACACAAGGGTATTAGGTTAAACAAGTAAGAGGCCCATTAATGGGCCTCATGATATTATGACATACCATGTAGAGTGTTGGGCTAAAGTAGTGTGCTTAGGATAAGGTGTTTGGGCTTGACATGGACTCTTATTTAGAGATATGATCTATAAATAAGATCCATGCCTAGGGTTGCAGTAAGTCATAATTAACTTACAGTAAGTTTGACATCAAAGAAACCATGTCCCAAAAACCCTAAACACTCTCCTCACCTCACGACCCTCTTCTCTCCCCTCACGTCCGTACGTGCGGCGCCCCCTCGTGGTGGCTTGTGGTGTTCGTCATGGTGGTTCGTGGTTAACTCGTGTCTCTCTTCTCCGTTGAAGGTTGATTGAAGTGTTCAGTCACAACTAACTAGAATTAGTGGAGGTTTAACTTGTGTCCGTGGACTAAGTAGAGGAATCACGCTTGAGGTTCTTTATCTCTCATTGTTTTTGCTTGATCGCACGTGGAATCATGCTTCAAAGGTACGATTATATGTTCTTTATGTGTTATGCATTAGATCTTGGGATTAGCACTGTATGAATATGATTCATGTTTTTCCGCTGCGTAGTACCTATAAACTCCTACAGTGTTATCAGTTAGCCTATTGCATTTACGCATATTGACTATAATTCTTTGATAGTCCACAATTTTAATTCAATTAGGAGGGAGAATAATTTAATTATGGTTCAATTATTATATTAAATGTGATTTAACTCTTGGAATTGATTAAATATGATTTAATAATTCTCAAAATAGCCATGAAGAGATCCGAATTTTTCCCCTAATAACTTGAAAATTTCGAGCCCCCAAACCCTAATTTCGAAAATTTCAAAACCCTAACCCTAAATTATGAATTTTGTGTTTTGGTTTTGATTTAATTCGTTTACTGTGTATTTAATGATTTTAATCTATTTGATTTCATGACAAATTATGAATTTTTCAAGATCAAATTATTTAATTTAAGTGTTAAATTAAATTGGGGATTAATTTCATGAAGAACCCTAATTTTAAGATTGAATGTGATTTAATTTTGAAATTAATTGGACCATATTAACATTAATTTAATTTTACAAAATATGTTTTATTTTATTTAAATTAAATTCAAAAAAAAGGAGGGTTTTAGTAGCGGCAACCGCGGCTGGGTGGCGCAGCCACGGCGGCTGCCGCTGCAGGTGGTCCGGAGGGAGGGGCGGGGTGGGGCAGGAGAACGGGTCAGTAAAGGCAGCAACATCAACACCGTGCAAGGGTTGCGCGACACTGCTGCTGCTGCTGCTGCCGTGCACCGTTGCAGTGCAGCACCGTGGCCTGCTTTGACACCACGGTGGCTGGTGCACGTTATTTTTTTTTTAAAAAAATTATTTTATTTTAAAAATATTTCAAGATAAATATGATTTATTTTGGATGAGATAAAATATTTTGAAAATATGATCTTTTATTTTGAAAGATAAATTCGGTTTCATTTGGATAAAATATTTTATTTTAGGATAAAATAAAATCTTTCAAAAGTTGTTATATTTGATATTATCCATATTTAAAGTTGTTAAATTGGTAATTATCCATAATTAAAGTGGTTAATTTTGGATAAGATTGATTAGGATATTCTGAGCATATTCCAAAAGGATAATGATTGATTTAAATAATGTGATTATCCCATAATTAATTTTGGATATAATTGATTTAAAATTTTGTGATTGACTAGTAATTAGGATAGAATTTCATAACTTTGTTAGGATAATCTTTGAGGATAAATATGATTTATCTTTTAAGATTAAAATAAGATTTGATTCTATCTCATGAATAATTTAAAATATATGATATTTTATTGATGGTCATGAATAATACGTGATATTATCTAATTGCATTAATTAAAATATGAGATATTTTGGTGCCATGTTTCCTTAATTGTGAACATTCGATGTTGTAGTTTAGGAAAGCATGATGAGTGATTTATTATATGGCATTTTATAATATATGATGTTATTTATTGCTATATAGACTGGTATGACCCATAGATTCTAAATACGATCTGCGCATCGTTTCGTATTTTTGTAATCTAAATACGGTATGCGTACCGTTAAGTATTTTTGTAATTTATTTTATTTTATTTAAGTAGTAGATAGAATAGAATAGTATTACAGGTTACAGTTAATCCAAGAATCCATGGAGTGAAGGCCCAAAGGAGCAAGATGGATGAGATCCATGAAGGTTCAAGTGGGAGCTTTTGCTTTATTAGTTTTCTTAGGATTAAGGGGCCATACTATGTCATGTTTTATTTATGCATTAGTAGATTATGCATGTTAGTTTTTATTTATGTTGTTTGATGATGCGCTAGAGCTCAATAAATAATCACAACATAATAAATCTAGGTCCCGGTAATATTGAGGTTGCTTTTCCAATTAAAAACCCGATGAAAGCTTCGATATTTATGATAGGTCATGCCTCAGCTGGGTGTCATACTATATCTTAGGGGAGTGGGGGTAAATCACGTTTTACAATTTTAATTGGTTATACTCAACAAGGTTATCTAAAGAGTTTAGAACCTTGAAGCTAAGAGTAATAATTAAACATGTGATGGGTAATTATTTAACTAAGAATTACAAATGTAATCAGTAAAGAGTTTACTCACCTTGAAAATGTAATGGTTGATGGTAGGGCCAAAGTCCGGTCAATTATTGCACAAATAAAGGGTCTTGGAATCATTTAATTCAATAGGGATCAATTAAAATTGAATAAATGCTTTAAAGTTGCCAATTTAATTTGCTTATGGCACTTTAAATTTTATTAAACATAATTGAATTTTGCGTTTACTTACAAGTAACATGTCGTTCTAATTTTATTATATATAATCTCTACGATTGAAAATAAATTTGAGAAACGTTTTCAAAAGGTCAAAAGATAATCCATAAACCTATATTCCAATTTTGCTAACATGAATCTAAAAGGCAAGTTTTAGAAACCCATGTCACATGTCTAAGGTTGATTATTCAAAATGTTTGAGTAAAATGCCAACACATCTTCATTTTGAAAAGTGTTTCAAGTGATATAATGAGATGGGAGGTACAAACCCTCTAAAAGACAAGTATAAAAGTCCAATAAAATCTCTTATCTTCAATATGATTGAATATAAGAAAGTGATTGGAAATCTCTATGATCAAAAGTTGATCAAATGACGCTATTCTTCATCCACTTTATATAAGAGTTAAATAGATGATTAAACTCTAATGATGATTGAATAGACTTAGCAAAATCATGAAAAGTGCTTAAAAAAGTTAATCAAAGCATATTTTGAACCCATGAGAAATGTTCTAAGTGGCTCAAATGGGAAAGGTTTAGGAATATATGAGGATTGCATTAAGAAGTTATAGACCAAGAAATGCAAACAAGTTGCTACTTCTCAAACCTAGAACTACTTACATGCTAAAAGTTGTTATGAACAACAAATGTTTCAAATTAAATGGACCAAATCCAATTTATTAGAAACTACCTCATATAGTTGGAAGGTAAAAGAATGGAAATGTTCCAATTTAAGAAGTATATTATAGAAATTGATTTAGCACATTGCTACTTCTTGGACATATGATGTCTTGTTTATTTCTCTCTCATTGAGAATGAAGTTGAACTAAATGAAGAAGTATGGTTAAAGGAGAAATAAATCTACAAGTTTAGAAGCAAATGTTGCTACTTCACAAGTAGAATCTATGAGTCTAGAAGCAAAAGTTGCAACTTTACTAGTAGAACCTATATTTCACCTTACCTTGTTATTGGCTAGAATTAAATAAATGTTATTCATTCTTGCCATCATCAAAACACCATTCAATGTTAGTAATGACTAAGCATCGAATATTTAAAAAACGTGGAATAAATGTTATTCTATGCTTCATTGAGCCATAATGTGTTTTGAGATTGCTAAATAGGTTCAAAGTTCTATATGATAGAAATAAATAAACCATTCTATATTTGAATTGTCTCTAAAATGTCAAAAATTCGAACGAAAATGAACAATGCATGCGAAAGATCCAAACGGATGGACTTTCAATATCATTAGATTATGAATCCATTGATATATGTAATTATCATTCTAATTTGAAATATTGACTGAGTCACCATTTAGAGAAATAATGATGAGAACTCAAGGTCGAATACATATCGATGTAAGAGAACCACAGGTTCAAAGGCTAGAGATGGACAATGAAACTTCATTTGTGATATGATCACATGTGCTTAGTTGAAGCATAAGAGTGAAAACTTTGAAAAGTTCAAAATGTTCAGTATGAAGTTCAGTATTAACTTGACAAGATAATGTTTACATTACAATATGATTGTAATTGTGAAAATTTAAGTCAAGACATATACTTGGCAACACATTCAAAGTATTGCGATATGATCGTAATAATGCGAATTTAAGCCAAGACCTTGATGAACATCCAAGAGCTGTGAAATTGTTTTACGACAAACTCCGAAAGAAAACCTTGTGAAGTGTTTATGAAGGGAGCTATCAATCTATATGAGATATATTTTGATAATGGATAAAATTACCTATCTTCCAACCATTATTCAGGGGATATACTTTTAAGATAAGCTACAAAACTAAACAAACTACATAGGTCAAATAAAATTGTAACAAAGGCTTCATATGTGATATGGATAAGAAAAGTTATTATAAAGTCTTTCTACAAAGCAAGGAATAAAAGTTATATTAAATCGTTTACTGCACGATCAATTCTTATACAGAGCACGGAATACTACTACACAATTCATACTTAGCACAAAATGTTTGTTGCTCAAGTAGGTTCCCTTATGGAAATTGTTCCAAAACGTCAAGTGGGAGTAGTATAAATCTCGAAAGAGTTCGAAAAAAGCAACAAACAAACATGGCTCAAACCATGGTTGGTTCACCCTATGCTAAATATGCCTCCTCAAAAAGGAAAGTGGGAGTATAAGAATCTTGAAAAGTTCGAGAGCTTTGAAAAGTTCAAGAAAAGTGAATTCGAAAATCTTGAAGAAATTCAAGAAGTAATCGAATAAAAGCAACAATATGAGCATGATTCACCTCATGTTACAAATGACAACGCGTGGTCTCATTAAGTGTAATGGGAATTGATTAGGGGATTTTTCTCCCACCAATCGGAATGCGCCACGTGGGCCAATCAGGTCCTTCCAAGTGTCCCCCAGTTGGAACTGTCAGGGTTTGCCACGTGGCACACGCCAATTCGTCCACCCTAGACCTATTATGTCATGAAACGTGGCATCCTCCATGCCTAATGGAGAAACCGGCCACCTAGGCCCAACTTCCAAGGGAAGCCCAATCAGCCCTAGGTTAACCTAAACCTAGGATTGTCACGTTTCCCAAGGTTATAAATACCTCCCTTAATCCTCATTAAGGGGGATTACGCACATTTAACACTCTCACCTGGAGAGACCCAATCACTTTTATTTCCGCATTAATTACTCCTTAATCAAGTACTAACTTGGCCGTCGGAGGCGGATCTCCAATCATCCGGAGCATCCGTTTGTTTTTTGCAGGTACAGGCGTCCGGTTCCAGTCTCGGAATTGTAACTCTCCCGCAGGACATCAGAAAACCCCGAAACATCTTGGCGCCGTCTGTGGTGAGAGTACTTCTGAGATGGCATCCACGTCTGTACCGACTCCTGAAGAGAGGCGTCCCCTAGACGACCCTCAAGTTCAGTCGGACCATGATACTGAGGAAGAATTTGAAGTTGAAGCTCACACAGCTTCAGAAGGGACCCTAAGGGCCCGACGCACCCATCATACCGAAAGGAGGGAACGGGAGCATCTTCAAACTGGACTCAGTGATCCAGCCGGCGCACCGCCTGTTCAGCAGCAGCCGGCTGATGGGTTTGCTCCCATTAAAAGAAACGAACTCATGACCTTCATGAGGGGCTTCAAGGGAGAGATTCAAGAGTTGCTCAACAAGAAGCCTGCTCTGGCCAAGGAGCAGTCGGCTAAGAAACCTTCCACTTCAGGGAAGAGGAAGCCAGTTCAAGGGCGAGAGGCGACCCCTCATCCTAACTCTAGGAAGTGGGAGTCGCTTTCCCTTGATTTCACAAAGTACCGCTTTCCTACTCCAGGAAAGAGGAAACCTGTTCGTCATATTCAGGCGGACGGGTCGAAGAAAACATACACAGACGCTCGGCTATTGCTAGAACAGAAGAAGAATGTCCGATTGTCAGAGTCGGCCTCTACTTCAGACTTCTAAGACAGTCTACGCAATACCTCGATGAAGTATACTCAGTCGTATCATGAGAGTCAGTCAGGCGGCACCTCCCGTCAGTCCGGCTTTCATAGTGACCAGGCGGTACCAAACTTACCATTTGTACCGCAACAACAAATTTTTTGCAGCCACCTCTGTTTGGTGGGCATGCAACAAAGAATGTCCAACCTATGAACTGGCAGCTACGGTTGCTTAGACTTGGGGAACAGCCGTCGGCCTTCTCCAAGGAAATTGCTGAAGCCGCTCAGCCGGCCAAAGTGAAAAATGTATTAGTAGGCGCCTATGACGACACTACTAACCCAGAAGACCATTTGATGGCATTCACCAACCTGATGTACCTTCAAGGATTGGATGATCCCACTTGGTGCAAGTGTTTCCCAGCGACTCTCAAAGGAATCGCACAACAATGGTTCGGCAACCTGCCGACTGGTTGTGTGAATAACTTCAGGACGCTTGCTTACTTATTCACCTCCAACTTTGCCATGAGCATACCTGCGAAGAAGACGACCCTTGATTTAGGAACGATTCAGCAGGGCGAGAAGGAGGGGCTTCGTTCTTACATCAGGCGATTTAACCTGATGAGAATACAGATTCAAGGGTTACCGGATGAGGTAGCCTATATTGACTTTTTCAGAGGCCTCAAAGACGGATCGACATTCAAATTTGATTTGGTCCGAAAAAGGGTGGCGACTCTTCAAGAGGCCTTGATTGAAGCGGAAGCCTATATACAGGCGACTAATCTTTGTAGTACAAAACAGTCGGACGGGAAAAGGTTCGACAAAAAAGAAGGACGACAGAAAAAGTTGTCGAACAAAGTTGAGAAGAAAAGAAAAGAGGTCTGGGCGGCTGATTCCTCTAAACAGCCAGCCCAGAAGAAGAAAAAAGAATTCAAACCATACTCCCCAAAGTATGCGTTTAACAAGGATAGCCAAGCTATCCTAAAGGAAATCAAGGGACGGATCTCAATTGAGAAGCCGGTTCCCATGAAGGGTTCTGCAAGCAACCGGAACTAAGAAAAATTCTATGATTATCATGAAGATGTTGGTCATCACACCAACGAATGCATCAGTCTCATGCGGTATCTGGACCGCCTGGCTGAGCAAGGCGATCTTGACTCTTATGTCAAGAAATCTACTGGGAACACTTCCTCGAAAAAGCAGTCGGCCAAAAAGAGTCAACAGGCCGACAGCTCTGATACAGATGATGAAGTCGTCTACACCATTGCAGGCGGCTTCGCAGGAGGCGGTCCCACTATTAGGGGCAACAAAGACAATATCAGGCGGCTAGATGTAAATTCCGTTCACCAAGAACAGCCCCCCAAATATTCATTTCCTAAGATTGTCATCACTGAAGAAGATCTAGGAGGGGTAAGGGGGCCGCATGACGACTCTATCGTTATTGAATGTAAAGTGGCCAACTAGAGAGTTGGCCGAATCCTTATAGATACTGGAAGCTCCTCAGATCTTATCAGTAGCAAATGTCTGTCAAAACTAAAATATCAGACTGATTGCATACATCCGGCATCCCACCCTTTAGTAGGGTTTAGAGGAGGAGTGGTCCACCCAGTGGGACGAGTGGATTTACCCATCCGCCTGGGTGAAAAAGGGGAAGGACGACACATGGTAGTCCGGTTCCTGGTAGTAGAAGAACTCTCGGCCTACAACATGATTCTGGGACGACCAACCCTGAATAATTCCAAGGCTGTTATAATCCCATCTCTTATGTTGCTCAAGTTTGAGAAGGATATGGAACAGTCGGGTCCCTAAGGGGAGATCAGAGGATGGCCCGAGAGTGCTATCTCTCGGATATCAAGCCCACTGTTATGGCGGCTAGGTCAAGTGGTGGAAAAACAGATCTTGACAATGTCAAGGAGAGTGTGCCTGTTCAAGAAGCAGGCGACAAGAAGAGAAAGGCAGCCCAGACGGGGGCCGCAAGAAAGGACAGAAAATAGCAATCATTGGCAGAGGAGCGGTCGGATGAATTCCGCCTTCAGCCGACTGGTGAGCATACGGACTTGATCTTAGACGACTCACGTCCTGAGCGAACAATCAAAGTTGGGACGACTGCTCAGCGAGTCCTGGGTGACGATTTTCATAAACTATTGAAAGAATACAAGGACATCTTTGCATTCGAAGTCCACGAAATGCCAGGCATTAGTCCTGACCTGGAGGTACATAAACTGGTTGTGGATCCGAAAAAGAAGCCGGTAAGGCAGAAGAAACGGAACCATGGCGAAGAAAGAAGTCAGGCGGCAGCCGCCGAAGTTAAAAAATTACTTGATGCAGGGTTCATTCGGCAATGTTACTTCCCAGACTGGGTTGCAAATGTGGTGCTTGTTAAAAAGCCGAATGACACCTGGCGAATGTGTGTAAACTACACAGACTTAAACAAGGCATGCCCCAAAGACAGTTACCCTCTGCCTAAAATTGATAACCTGGTCGACTCAACAGCCGGCCATGCTTTGATGAGCTTTATGGACGCCTACTCTGGTTTCCATCAAATTCCTCTATGGAAGAAAGATCAGGAGAAGACGGCCTTCGTCACTGATTAAGGGTTATACTGTTACACGGTCATGCCGTTCAGTCTTAAGAATGCCCCGGCCACCTTCCAGCGAATGATAAACACTATGTTCTTTGATCAGATTGGGAGAAACGTCGAGGCATACATTGATGATATGATTGTCAAGTCTAAGTTTCAGATAGATCATCTGTCGGACCTCCGAGAAACTTTCGCCACACTCAGGCGGCACCATGTCATGCTCAATCCCAAGAAATGTGTATTTGGAGTTGAGTCTGGGAAATTTCTCGGATTCCTTATCAATCAGAGAGGAATAGAGGCGAACCCTGAGAAGGTGCAGGCGGTCATCGACATGCAGTCGCCTTGTACCGTCCGAGAGGTTCAGAAGTTAACAGGTTGTCTGGCGGCCTTGGGAAGATTTCTAAGCCGATCAGGCGACAAATGCTTATATTTCTTCCAAGCCATTAAGAAGAAGGCAAGGTTTGAATGGGGGTCGGATGCTGAGGCGGCCTTCTAGAAATTGAAAGTTCACTTGCATTCCTTGCCGAGGCTGGTCAGCCCTTTGCCCAAAGAAGTACTCTATATGTACCTGGCCGTCTCTGATCATACGTTAAGCGCTGTTCTTCTTGCTGAAAGAGACGGCTGTCAGCTACCGGTCTACTTTGTCAGTCATGTACTAAAAAATGTCGAGTTGAGGTATTCTTTAGTGGAGAAATTTGGTCTTGCGCTCTTCATGACTGTTAAAAAATTGAAGCCCTACTTTTTGGCACATGCAGTCGTCGTGTATATAGATCAACCTATCAAGCGGCCACTGACCACCATGGAGTCGTCAGGCCGGATGATCAAATGGGCCATAGAAATACAGAGCCTCGAAGTTACTTTCAAGCCTAGAAAAGCAGTGAAGGGGCAAGTCTTTGCTGACTTTATTGTTGAGATGACTCGTCTCCCTGATTCTCGAGATCCAGACCAAGTCTGGAAGGTATATGTGGATGGAAGCTCTACTTCAAATGGTTGTGGAGCAGGCATCATATGTCAGTCGCCAGAGGGCGACAGGTACGAGTATGCTCTACGCTTCAGTTTTCAGGCCTCAAACCATGAGGAAGAATATGAAGCTTTACTAGCCGGAATCCGCATGTGCAAGGCGGCAGGGGCACGAAAGATAGACGCCTGTTCCAATTCACAATTGATAGTGAGTCAGTATAATGGCGAATACGAAGCAACCCATCCGGCCATGATCAAGTATTTACAGGCGGTACGACAGGCAGTCGGATCCCTTGAAGATTTTCATCTGACTCAAGTGCCGAGATCAGAAAACAACCAGGCGGATGCACTTTCAAAATTAGAATCGTCCGCCTCTTGTGATACTCCTCGAACTGTTTTTTGGGAAGTAATGGAGAAGAGAAGCATCGAGGAAGACCCTATTGGAATCCTAGACAGAAGCTCAACCTGGATGGAGCCAATCAAGGCATATCTGACAGATGGTACCCTGCCGGGTGATCATCACCAGGCGGCAGCGCTGAAAAAACGGGCAACCAGTTTTGAAATGATAAAGGGAGAACTTCACAAAAGAGGGTACCTTCAACCCTACTTAAAGTGTGTTACTCCAGAAAAGGGACGAGAGATACTAGACGATCTTCACTCTGGTTACTGCGCTTCCCATATAGGCGGTAGGTCGCTTGCTCAACGGACAAGGCGGCAGGGCTACTTTTGGCCTACTTTAGAAGCAGATGCAATGGAGATGGTGAAAAAATGTGACAAGTGCCAAAGGTTTAGCAAACTAATTCACCGTCCGGCTACTGACCTTACTACCATTCATAGCCCACTATCGTTTGCTAAGTGGGGCATGGATATTCTGGGTCCCTATACGCCTGCTACAGGCGGAAGGAGGTACATACTTGTTGCAGTCGACTACTTCACTAAATGGGTGGAGGCGGAGGCTGTAAAGGGAATCAAGACGAAGGATGTAATTTCATTCATCTGGAAAAATGTCATCACTCGGTTCGGGGTTCCCATGTCTATGGTTTTTGATAATGGTCCCCAATTTGAGACGCCTATTCTCAAAAGCTGGTTGGGTGAGCAAGGAATTGCACACCACTTTGCATTAGTCGGCCGTCCACAAGCAAACGGCCAGGTAGAAGCCTTTAATAAAATCATCTCAGACGGTCTCAAGAAAAAGATTGAACGAGCAGGCGGCCTATAGGCGGATGAATTACCACATGTTCTCTGGGCCATTAGGACGACTGAAAAAGGGGCGACTGGAGAAACTCCATTCCTCCTAACTTATGGTGCGGAAGCTGTTCTTCCAATTGAACACTACGAGCCGACTCTTTGAGTAATGCTATATGACGAAGAGGCAAACTGGGAAGCCATGCGCCTGGCATTAGACTCACTCCCAGAAAGGAGGGGCAATGCTGTCTTGCGCCATGAGATTTACCGCTTGAGAATGACTAGATCATACAACAAAAAAGTACACAGGCGTCCACTCAAAGTGGGGCACTTTGTACTTAGAAAAATGGAAGCAGTTGGTAGGGCTAATGAGTCTGACAAATTAACTCCCAACTGGGAAGGACCCTACCGAATCTATGAAGAGGTCAGGGACAGTACCTACCGTCTGGAAACACCAGACGGCCAACCATTGCCTCGAACCTGGAATGTAGATGATCTTAAGAAATATTTCTTTTGAATAATGTAAATAGTCGAGGGCTACTTAATAAAAGTTTGATGTTTCATTCAATTTTGTACTAAGAGGGGCATGCCAACTAACAAACAGTCGGCTACTCTCCATGTTTATTTTTCATTCTTACTTAAGAGGGGCACGCCGCTTGTTTCATACAACCGGCTACTCTCCCATAACACAGTTTACCAAGAACTATCAAAGGCTCATAGCTAAAATGATCAGACCAGGCGCCAAGCCAACTGATCCAAATATAAGTTCAATTCGACCTGTCCCAACATTATAGCAGGCGTCCGACGGCATCCATCCGGATGAAATTCGTCGCAGAGAGTAGTTCCCTTTTGGGTGGAACATTGTTCTATAAAATCATTACACGGTACCTATACGACTGTCTAACCAAGACAACCACGTAGCCGTTTCTCGGACAAGGCTACCCCTCACTTAACTAACTAATCAGGTCAAACAAGTGTTCGCAGTAACCATCCGTGTCAACCAACCGACTGAACTACTTGGGACAAGAACAGTCGGTATCTTATGAGTTAATAGCCAACAAACATTGGCAAATAAAGGGGAGCAACCGGTACCCACCGCTTGAAACCTCTACTACTCAGTTACCCGGCGACTACGTAACAATCATGTTTACTTGGTCCTTAAAAATTTAGTATGAGACTAAAAAGGTGTTCATACAGCGCCTGTTCAAACTAAGTTAAATGTGGCGGGAAATAGTCGGCCTGGACCGACTAGAGTCTCTAGCTTTTAAAAAAAAAAAAAAAAAACAACAAAAAAAGCAAGGCAGGTAGGAAACCACCTTCCTACTTGGATAAAGGGGATCTAGTCTTTAAAGTGGCCGACTGATCGCTTAGCCTGGAAACAGACAACCAGTCGTCCAGGGGCATAGGTGGTGTGATTAACTACCTTGTACCTGTCCGCAACTATCGGCCATGCAAAACAGTCGGTATAAGTATGCAATTGGATATCAGAGTTTCGATACTTAACAAATTTTAACAAATTCAAAACGAAACAAATTCGAAGGACTGGCATAAACATTCATACCCCCGGCCCCTTGGCCGGGTAAAAGATACAAAAGGAAGCCGGTCATGAAGACCGGCAAAATATTCAGAACCCCGGCCCCCTGGCCAGGTAAATAGAAACAAACGGCACACAGGCCGTGAAAAGAAGACATAAAGCTTAAGAAGGGGGCAGATCTTCAATAATAGCAGCTGCCGCCTGGTCAGCACTCTTTTTGCTGGACTCGGCTTCAGCTGCATCCTTCTTCGATGCATCACCCCCAAGCGGCACAAGCGCCACTACCGGCTCCTCCTCCTCCAACGCCTCGTCCTCAGCAGCCGCCAGGATCTCTTGATTATATCTATCAGAACACTGGCGGTACGTTTTTTCCCAGGAGGAAAAGTCGGCATTGGGGAAGAGGCGGCCCCAGGTCAGGCGCTGGATTTGAGCAGAGTCTTCCATCATCTCCCGGACCAGCTCTTTCTTTTCTTGCTCGGCCTTTGCTGAGAGCTCCTGAGTAAGACTCTTCTCCTGGGTCACCAGGCGTTCCTTAACGTGCGCCAAGGATTTCTCCAAGGTGTCGTATGAGGACATTTTTTGGCGAAGAGGTCTCAGCTCGGCCTTGAGATTGTTGATGGTCGCCTCCAGCTCATTATTTTTCTTCTAGGCCGCCTCTAACTGAACCCGGATGGCAGAAGTAGCCTGCGCCTGATAATAAAGAATATCAATTGTCAAAATCTCATTTTGGGCAATTTGAAACATTGCCTTATCACAGTCAGAGGCGGCCATAGCTTTTGCAGCCTTTACCTCTTTGTTCTTCCTGTCAAGCGGCTTGCGAAGGCCGTTCACTCGGAGTAGGGCCTAAGTAAAAGGGAACAAGCGTCAGTTTCCAAACAAAAAACAGGCGTCCTGGAATTCAAATAACCAAAATATGCTAAGTATACCTCAGCAAGGACCCCTGCAATCCCGTCTAGGTCAAGGGTGCCGACACCCCTGACCGCCTCCTTTTCAGCTGGAGGAACGTCTTTGATCATAGACTTGGCCACCTCGACCAAGTCCGGCTCCTGAGGGCCGGCTGCATCAATCATAAACAAACGAGTTAGACCTAGTAAAGAAGGGAGCAAGTCTAAATTCACAAAGACAGCTTCATACTTCTAGGCGGTCCGATTGGACTTTTAGAAGGAGTGGACGGCTGTTTCTCAGCCGCCGCATGTTTCCTGGCAGAACAAGGAGAGCTCGCAACAATCGTCCTCCGGGTCTTGGAGTCCGGCTGTTGGGAAGAAGAGGCTCTTGGAGTGCCCGTCTAAAAAAAAAAAAAAAACACACTCGGTCAGTATATGCATAAATCCAACTCCTAAAAGAGAGTGAAAGGTTCGAAGCTCACCAAGGGCGCCCCCTTGTTGGGGGAGTCGGTTGAGGACTGTTGCATGATGGAGGCTCGCAACATGGCCGCCGCAGTCTTGGAGGCGATAATTTTGCTCATGGCGTCCGCTGCAAAAACAAATAGCAAAGTTAATAAAAAGTCATAACAGTAATGCATGGAAAAATAGAGTATTCGACAGGCCGGCTACCTCTTGAACACCGACTGCTAAGGCCACAGGCGGCCAGAAAGTACTCGTCATAGAGCCATTTAAAGCTCGGGACGCAGTGCAGGGGTACTTGCTCTCGTACCCCTGTAGTAGAGTCGACCCTCGACTTTACTTTAAAGAGCCCTTTATCCAGGATCTCTTTCTTGGCTTTGGGGGGAACAGGCGGCATGCTGCGGCCGCCTGCAAGAAGAGGCGGATTCCTGTTCCACTTGTTGAAGCGCTTGTTCAGCACTGTGTCTGAACTTTCAATGATAAGGAAGGTGTTTCGCCAATCCTTCCACTTGTTTGCTTTACCTCTTATCATGAGGTAGCCTCTGTGGCTCGTCAATTGATACCAGTCGGTGCCGCCTGCCTTAGGGGTCCGGCTGAGGTAGTTCATGTGGGCGAAAGCCTCGAAGTTTGGCTCCACCCCGTGCAGTTCGCACCCGGCCACATAGCCGAGTACGTTGACCCAGGAGTTTGGGGCTAACTGCCATAACCCCAACTCATACCCATCCAAGATCCGCTGAACAGCCGGATGTAGTGGGAAGCGCAGCCCAACCCTGATGGCTGCCTCGTAGCAGCCAAAGCAGGCGCAATCATAACTAGTACCAGCCGGCCAGACGAGTGTGTCTTCCGGATCCGGCACGAAAACTTAAAAGCTGGGTCCCATTGTGTGGTTCGCAATAAAGCTCCTCTCTTGCATGGCCGTGATCCGGCCCCGTGGGGCAGTGCAGTAGTAGGGGGTATTCTGCTCTCGGTAAGAGGCGGATGGCTCCGCCCAATTGTCCCCCTTCTCAACTGCGTGAGAAAGTCTCGCCTCTTGTAGGTGGCTGTTTTTCTCTTTTGTGTCCAGAGAAGCATGACCAGAAGAGTTAGACTCGGATTCGTCCTCTGACGAGTCCGAAGAGGACGACTCCTCCCCTCTCCCGGAGGGGCCCGCCTCCTCTCCTTCAAAAGGAGCAGGAGAGAATGTAGACTTGTCAAATGTAAAATTGGAAGGGGTCACTTTGACTCCTCCCTCAGAACTGTCGGCTTTCAAGCCCCTTTGGTTCACTTCCACATCTGGCACCTGGTCAGATGTTTCACTAATCGGCACCCTGTGGGAGGAGCCGTCTGAGTTCGAAATCCTAGTAGTTCTTTTTGTTCTGGCCATCATGTTCTACATAGACACAGAGACAGTCGGACTTTGTATAAAGGGCAAAGATGGGTCCGGAAAAGGGCAGGCGACACTCCTAGTCCTAGATTCAGCCGTCCCCGGTGACCGGCTGATCACTAACCTAGGTCGTGTCTTGTGCTTCCGTGGTGCCATTTCAAAAAAGAATAAAATAAAGAAAAAATTAAGAGTAAGAGAACCGACGGTTACCTGAACGAGTGAAGTTGACGGAGTTCTGGAAATCTTGTGTAGTCGGCTTGTCAGAGCAGGCGGTAGGCAGAAAGGGTCCGAAATGTCGGAGCAAGTTCAGGGGTCCGAATGTTCTCTCTAAAAAAATGTGAAAATGACTGAAGTCAACACCCCCTTATTATAGGCGAAGTGAGAAGTCGAAGGGTCACTTCCAAAATTTAAAAATTGGGCGGGAGAATCTCTCGGCCTTTCGCCGAGTGACACCTGTAGCAGGCCGTTGCCTGTCACAGTGCGACACCTGTCACAGGTAACACGTGACCAGTCACATGCCACCTGTGAGGGGCAAATGATTAGGGAATTTTGCTCCCACCAATCGGAATGCGCCACGTGGGCCAATCAGGTCCTGCCAAGTGTCCCCCAGTTGGAACTGTCAGGGTTTGCCACGTGGCACACGCCAATTCGTCCACCCTAGACCTATTATGTCATGAAACGTGGCATCCTCCATGCCTAATGGAGAAACCGGCCACCTAGGCCCAACTTCCAAGGGAAGCCCAATCAGCCCTAGGTTAACCTAAACCTAGGATTGTCACGTTTCCCAAGGTTATAAATACCTCCCTTAATCCTCATTAAGGGGGATTACGCACATTTAACACTCTCACCTGGAGAGACCCAATCACTTTTATTTCCGCATTAATTACTCCTTAATCAAGTACTAACTTGACCGTCGGAGGCGGATCTCCAATCATCCGGAGCATCCGTTTGTTTTGCAGGTACAGGCGTCCGGTTCCAGTCTCGGAATTGTAACTCTCCCGCAGGACATCAGAAAACCCCGAAACAGGAATAATAACCATGTGTCGAAGGTAGTACATTCCAAGTGCACATCCTCTATTGCCGTTTCTCATTGAAAACTAAACAAAGTTATTGTATGAGTTTCAATTGTTGCATAAAAACCCACAATGATGACTAGCATATGTAAAACTTAGCCAAAGAAATATGATTTCATATTGACTAAGAGTTCTAAAATATTTATTTTGGAACATGATGATTATGCAAGTAATGAAGATGATTTGACAAGGTATAACTCCAAATGGTTTAACAACCAGGAAATCTGAAATAGATTCTAAGTCTGTAAGCAAGCGTATAACACTTGAATAATTTGCCTAATTGGGTGAGACCCATTATAAGCAAAACAGACAAGAAAGAAAAATGTTTTCTAAGTAAGCAAAGACTTGTTAAAGGATTCAACTAATTCATAGTATGACTACGACTACGACGAAAACTTTACATTAGTCATGTTGCAAAGATCTATTAAAGATATTTTAGTGATTACTACCTTATATGATTTGGTAGATGGACTTCAAAACACTTTATTGAAATTGTTCATGAAAGAAGATTTGTATATGATACAATCAAAAGTTTGAAGATCCAATAATCCTAGGGATGCATAGCATCATGGAGTAGGTGTTCTTAATTTTGTGAGTAAATCAAATCGTTTGATGTTCTCGTAAAATGAAGAAAAGGTCTTGTGTGTACAAGATGTTTAGTGGGAGCTATGAAGTCTTCTTGGTCTAGTATAAAGAGAAATTATTCATTGCTTGAAGGGCCAAGTAATGGCTGATGCATTTTGTATGAAAAACCTTGAAGAGGATGATGAGTACATTTGGGATTCAAGATCTATAGTGATAGGTCTCGAAGGATGTTTGAGTTTGGTTAAGAAGCTTATATTGATAAGATTCTTATAAGGTTCAACATTATATTGAAAGGAGTTTCAATCCCATGTAACATGACACGTTGCTTAATGATTCAATGCTTTGAGAAAGGTTGATGAAATTAAGGTTTTGAGTGATGATTCTTATGCAATTCGCAAAGGATGCATCATGCATGGCATGGACTATACTCGTCAATTTGATTCATGTGTTTTTAGAACAAGTGATGATAGACTTCAATCAAAATCCAATATAACGTTGGAATACAAATTAGAAATTCTAGAGTTCCGTGCGAAAGGGCGAAGGAAAATTCTTAGTGTATGGAGATGAAAATGATTATAAAATTTAGAAATTGCAAAATTCATGTTTATGAGAATGTCTCATGAACTCTACTTAGTAAACCCCTTCCATTTCCAAAGCATGAGAAACATGCTAATGAAACTGGATTGAGGCAAATGATGTAATTAGAAGTTGTATTTGTTTTTGGAGAAAAACAAGTTACATGTGTAATACATTCATTTGCAGAATTATGTTTATCAATTGAAACAAAGTTTCAATCTTATTTAATCGTGGTTTCAAGATTAAATAAAATGTCCAAAATAATTATGAATTGATGGGCTCATCAGGTTAATGACCTGTTGAATGAAACCCCGCAGGTGAACTAAATTCATACATTATTTAAGTTCCTAGTTCAGAATCATTAAACTGGATATAAATGATTTCAATTAATGGACTAGCATTTAAGATTGATTGGATAGCGCAGTTTCATGGGCTATAGGAGCGTAGTGAAGCTCGGGCAATCACATGGATATGCATGAATGATGCATGATCAAACTATAGACCTACTTTGAAGTTCAAGTATAGAGCTTCCGGATATATTAGTGGATTCCTTTGACATGAGTGGAACACTGATTCCATTCAATGGCTGATTTGACTGTGGTACAATCAAACGTCTGCCCGTAACTGGAGATTATAGAGGATGTTTCCCGGTTATTTCAAAAGTTGAGTGGGATCTTTGGTTGCCACAAGATTGGATAGAGTCTACTTATTTAATTAGGAATGTGTCTTGGCCCCTTGAAGAAGGAGAATTCAGAAAAATGCATTACATAGTAATCATTTGTTCTGTGAATCTCACTTAGTTTTTCAAGAAAAGATTTTTAAATTAATATGATCACGACATGAGATGCAATGATATTATCAAATCGACACACATTGACTTAAGGAATTTGAATATTACGCACTTGTCTCAGACAAGTGGGAGATTGAAGGAGTTATGTCTTCGATAAGTGCAATTACTAGATATATCAAGGATCACTATTGTGGAGATAATAAGTTCATTCTTTTGGGTCGTCATTGTTAATTGCTAGATATGAAAAATGATCTTTGGGCTAGTTAAATGATCCAAATCCCAATAGAATGGATCCTATGAGGTCAAACACAAGGGTATTGGGTTAAACAAGTGGGCCCATTAATGGGCCTCATGAGATTATGACATACCAGGTATAGTGTTGGGCTAAAGTAGTGTGTTTAGGATAAGGTGTTTGGGCTTGACATGGACTCTTATTTAGAGATATGATCTATAAATAAGATCCATGCCTAGGGTTGCAGTAAGTCATAATAAACTTACAGTAAGTTTGACATCAAAGCAACCATGTCCCAAAAACCCTAAACACTCACCTCACCTCACGGACCTCCTCTCTCCCCTCGCATCCGTATGTGCGGCGCCCCCTCGTGGTGGCTTGTGGTGTTCGTCGTGGTGGTTCGTGGTTAGCTCGTGTCTCTCTTCTCCGTTGAAGGTTGATTGAAGTGTTCAGTCACAACTAACTAGCATTAGTGGAGGTTTAACAGGTGTCCGTGGACCAAGTAGAGGAATCACGCTTGGGGTTCTTTATCTCTCATTGTTCTTGCTCGATCGCACGTGGAATCACGCTTCAAATGTACGATTGTATGTTCTTTATGTGTTATGCATTAGATCTTGGGATTAGGTACTGTATGAATATGATTCATACTTTTCCGCTGCGTAGTACCTATAAACTCCTACATCATGATCGTAAGATCCACAAGAATCACAAAATAGACAACCACTTGGCATGTTATTGGAAGTAGAAGGAGAAGAGTTAGAAAGTGTACCTCTCCCTTTGGATTGGGAGGGAAGACTCAATGAATTCGTAGAAACATTCTCAAGCTTTGCTTTGATCGATGTCACTTCCTTCCCTAGATTTTAAATTTGGGAGGACAAGTTATTAATCGCATTGAGATGATCCACCAAATAAACCGTCAAGCCACTCTTGCTCGTAGACAAACTCTCTCCTTCTTGCTAATCTCTATAGTATCTCACCACATCCTCAATTATGTCAACTACCTCTTCTTCGTCCTATTCATTATAGGACCTCCGGCTCCTCCATCTAGGCATGACTTGCCTTTAGCACTTAAGCCTCCATAGAAAATTTGTATCACTTGATAGGTAGGAATTCCATGATGTGGACACTCTCTTTGGTACTCCTTGTACCTCTCCCATGCTTCACAAAGATTCTCATTAGGCCTTTGTTTGAATCCTTGGATCAAGGCTCTAGCCTCTACCGTCTTCTTTTGTGGGTAAAAGCGAGACAAGAAAGCTTTTCTGATTTCATCCCACGTCCTAAGGGAATTGGGCTTAACCTCTTTATCCAACCACTCTAAGGCACGACCAATAAGAGAAAAGGGAAACAACTTTAGCCGAATGAACTCTTGAGAAATGCCGTTCACCTTGATACTATTACAATACTTCTCAAATTCCTTTAAGTGATTCAACAGGCTCTCACTCTTGGCTCCACTAAATTGCCTCCGTTCTATCAAAGTAATCATAGCCGGTCTTATTTCAAAATCGTTCGCCAGTGTTGTAGGTGGAGCAATGCCATTCTCAAACTTATAAGCACCGGGAATTCCTAACTCCTTCAAAGCTACTCTTGGATTCTCTCCCATGGCTTGCTCTTCTTCTTCCTCAAACTCTTCTTCACTTGAGGAACTTAGGCTCAAAGATTGGTTGGCTATCCTTCTTCGTGAAAGAGTTCTTTCGATTTCCGGATCCAAAGGAACTAAGGACCTATCACGAGTTCTACTATTCATGCAAAAACTCAAACGAAATTGTTAGTAACGCGACTACAAAAGTAGCCTAAAAGAAAGAAGAAAAATCTTTTTGTGTTTTTGAATAAGATGGAATAGACTCAACAACAATACACAATCACAACACCATTCCCCGGCAACGGCGCCATTTTTCACGTGGGTCGAGACTAGGTCGTTAAAACTAACCCCTACCCAAGGCCAAACAAAATTTGTAATCTCTCAACACACCCTTACACAAGTATAATGGCAAGTTGAGGGTCGAACCACTAAGGAACGGTGGGCGATTATCTATTGCCTAAGTCAAGCTACTCCGAAATGGTAGGGTGTAAGTATGTAAACTAGGACAAGGATGACTAAACAATGAATTGAAATCAAGTATGTCAAACGCTAGGGCTAGGATCCACATGCAATCGTAACAGATTCAACTAATTGGGAGGTCAAAGTGACTAAGTCAAGAAATGTGAGGGAAGATCAATCATGCAACCAAAAGAGCATATCAAGCTATTTTCCTAGAGGTCTAACTAGCGTCAACTACGATAAACTCTAGCTAGGAACGTCACAAGACACCTCAATCGATAAATGCAAGTCACAAATCAATGATCCGTATCAATGTGAACTTACAATGCAATCTAGTGCAACAATCAAAGTTAGCTACTCTTTAATTAATCACACACATGCACATGATCATCAACCAATTTAATCACAGAGTCAACTCCATCAATTTCCCCAATTAGCATTAATCCATTACTCATACATGCTTCACCATTACCCTAGCAAGCAATCTACTCACTAGCCATTGAAATCAAGATCAAGACAACACTAAGAAACAAATTCATCATGATCAAATCAAACAAGCTAAAATCAAACACAAATCAATCAAACTTCAATCAAACTTGAACATTCAACAAACAATTGAAATTAAACTAAAGATCAAACTAAAGATTGCTTTAAAGAAAAGGAATCCTTACAAACTTGATCAAAAATCAAAGGAAATGGAGAAATCTTCAATCGTCAACAATCCACCATGAAATTCTCTCTCTAAAAACCTAGAGTTTCTCTCTCTTAAAATCTCTCTAAATTCATCAAAAACTGATCTAATTCTCTTCTAATTCACTTTCTCTAAAAATAGATGGAAAAAACTATATATAGGAAAGATACAAAAGAAGAGTTAGTTAAATCATCCCAAAAGAAACCCCGGAAGGCATGGTCGCATCAAGGGAGAGGCGCGACCGCGGGAAAAAGGGTACGGAACAGGGGCCCTGGCAGGCGCGCCCGCACCCGCACTAGGCGCGCGCGCGCCACCCATGTGCGCGGCCGCACCACCCTCGTGCGCGCCCGCACCTGGCAGCAGGGGAGCCCCCCTCTTCTTCGTCCTAGCTCATCCTCGTGCGCTCGTCTTGGTGTTGATGATGAACACTAAGGTAGGCAGTCTTGAAATGGCCATTTTGGTGGGTTCATGCCAAAGATGATGCCCCCACCGCATGCATGCACCGATCTCATGAACTTGCTCCTTGCATTCCTTCAAACTTGAGTTCCAAATGACAAGCAAGAGGCGTCTAAAATGATGAGAAATATGAGAGGAAGGCTCGGGAATCCTCGGAACACGATCATAACCTGAAAATACACAAAAACAAGCAAATAAAAGGGAAAAAGACCAAATAAACAAAGAAATGCACAAAGAAAGAAAACTAACTAAGGAAAGCACAAACTAAAGAAATAAATAACAAAACTAAGGGAAACTAAAGAAAAGAGCTATAAAATAGCATGAAGTTCATCCTAAAAGAAGCGAAATGAGTGCCATACATGACACTCATCAACATCCCTCGATCTAAAACTAGTAGAAAAATACAATAAGGCACCCCCATAAAGGCACCGGTTCAAGCCAAACCGGTGCCCTAAACCGGCCCAAATTTGGGCGCCATTTTACACAAATATAAAAGGCACCGGTTCAGACCAAACCGGTGCCAAAAACTAAAAGGGCACCGATTTGAACCGGTGCCAATTGAACCACTCCTCAATTAAAAAAAAACCGGTTAAACTTAAAAAAAAAAACCCGCCCATATATATACCCCCCAAACCCTATTTCTTCATTCTCGCCGGTTCTCCTCTCCTCTTCTTTCCTACTCTTTCTCTCTCCTCTTCTCCTCTCCTCCTTTTTTGCTCCACTTCACCAGTCTTTCTCATCTCCTCCTTCCCTTTCTCATCTCCTCCTTCTCCCTCAAGACTAAGCTACCGCGTCTCCTTCTCCTTCAAGCCCACCACGAAGACCACCACGGAGACCACCACGAACACCACCACGGAGACCACCGCGAGCACATGCAACACCACCACGAAGACCACCGCAAGCACATGCAACACCACGAACACGTCTCCTTCTCCCTCAATTTCTGGGTTTTTTTTTTTCCGATTTCACTTTAGGTTTTTTTTATGCGATTTTGATTTTTTTTTTGTCGATTTTTGGTTTTTTTTTTTTAACTCGATTGTAATAGATTTATTTTATTCGATTTTGATTTTTTGTTTTCGATTGTGATATATTTTTTTCGATTTTAATTTTGATTTATTTTTTTCGATTTTGATTTTAATACATTTTGTTTTCGATTTCGATTTTTTGTTTTTCGATTTGGGTTATTTTTTTTCCGTTTTCAATTTTGATTTTTTTTTCGATTTTTGTTAATTCGATTTTAATATATTTTGTTTTCGATTTTGATTTTTTATTTTTCGATTTCTGGATTATATTTTTTCTTATGTTTGATTTTGAATTTTTTTTATTTTTGTTTTTGTTTATTCGATTTTAATATATTTTGTTTTCGATTTTGATTTTTTGTTTTTCGATTTCTAGGTTTTTAATTTTTATTTTTTATCTGGGTTTTTTCGATATCAATTTATTTCCATTTCTGTGTTTTTTTTTATTTCTGGGTATTTTTCGATTTATTTTTATTTTCGATTTAATTTTTTTGCGATTTCAATTTTTTTTCTGGGTTTGAATCTTAATTTTTTTTTTCTGGGGTTGAATCTTAATTTTTTTTCTGGGTTTGAATTTCAATTTTTTTCTGGGTTTGAATCTTAATTTTTTTTCTGGGTTTGAATCTTAATTTTTTTTCTAGGTTTGAATTTCAATTTTTTTTTTCTGGGTTTGAATCTTAATTTTCGTAATTTTAGTTTACAGTGAGTTTTTATTAATGTCGGTGTTTTAATTGATGCAGGTGAAGAATCAAGGTGTTGATTTTGGAATTTTGATTTCAATGTTGTAATTTTTTTTTCTTCGATGTGTAATTTTTTTTTTCTTTAATGTTATAATTTTTTTTTCTGGATTTTGATGTTGTAATTTATTTTATTTTTTTGTATTGTAAAATAACAATTTAATCATCAATATATTTCGTATTCAAGCTTGTTATATGTTTCTGATTATATTTCTTATTTAATGATCAATTTTGATCAATATATCTTTGATTATGTCTAAGTGGATAAAGCAAACTATAAAAAAATAATAAAAAAAGATACATGAATTGGCACCGGTTAACCGGTGCCAATTGACTTTATTTCCAAAAAAAAAAGAAGTTATGGCACCGGTTAACCGGTGCCTATTTGACCCTATGGCACCGGTTTTGAACCGGTGCTAAAAATTGGGTTTTTGGCACCCCCCACATTGGCACCGGTTCAAACCGGTGCCTTAGGCCGGGTTTGAACCGGTGCCAAATTCGTTTTTTCACGTATAATCTAAACGTTTTAATATCTGTCCAAGTCGATTCTATACTTCATTGAACTCTTGAACTATTCAAGGTCAAGTTTGTTCACATTTGATGAATATAGCTATATTCTTTCAAATTCCTCGTGAAACATTGAAGTAATTGAATCCTCTTTAGCTTTCGGAGTCAATTGTCTATACCAAGAACAATAGCTTTTTACTTTGTCGGTTTTTAACTAGTAAGACTTTCTTGTCTTAGAACGATTCTGAATCGATCAACTGTCAAGAGCCTATATAGCCTTGAGTACGTTCTCGTTAATGTGACATTGCTAAAGATGTTCAAAACACAAAACATGCTTATGATTTGAACTTTTGTGAGTTTTTATGTTAGGGAAATGTTTGTTTATAATCAAGCATTCTTGACTCATGGTTTAGACAATTACCATGCCATTCAAATAAATTTACAACTATTGCTCTTTACTTTGAATGTGAGTCTTTCCGTGTGTTAACGGATTGTTTGCTGATTATGGAACACAATAACCATTTATTTGCTCCATCCTTATCTTAAAGGTATTTAAACAAAGCATACGACCTTACAACTGATGTAGCACCACTTGCTTCATTCTAAGCTTTTAAGTCGATAACTTAGCTTATCTTCAATAGTTTGAGGTCACTTTCAAAGTGGAACATGTTTCGGGTTTTCGGGGTTTTCTGATGTCCTGCGGGAGAGTTACAATTCCGAGACTGGAACCGGACGCCTGTACCTGCAAAATAACGGAGACTCCTGAGAGCTCCGCCTCCAACGGTCAAGTTAGTACCTGATTAAGGAGTAATTAATACGAAAATTAAAGTAATAAGATCTCTCTAGGTGAGAGTGCTTAGTGTTGGTAATCTGCGTCGTTAGCGAGATTAGCCGGTTGTTCGTAATAACTCTGTTCTTCTCTGCTTGATTTCTTGATTTCTCGATTACCTAACTAATGAGGATTAATTAAGTATTTATAGCCTTTAGAAGCGTGCCACTCTCTAGGTTTAAGGTAAACCTAGGGCTGATCGGGCCTCTAGACTGGATTGGGCCTTGATGGCCGGTTTTCCCATTTGGCATGGGTGGACACGTGGCGTGCCGTGATTGGCCCGTAGAGGACGTATCTGTGATTGACACGTGGCAGGCTCCTATTGGCCTTCGTGAAAGACCCGTGGCGGAACCTGGTTGGTCCACTTGTCAGACGGTGATTGGTGGATAAAAATCCCCTAATCATTTGCCCCTCACAGGTGGCACGTGACTGGTCACGTGTCGCCTGTGACAGGTGTCGCACGGTGACAGGCGACGGCCTGCTACAGGTGTCACCTTGCAAACGGCCGAGAGATTTTCCCGCCCAAATTTTGAATTTAGAAGCGACCTTTCGCCTTCTCACTTTGCCTATAAAAGGAAGTGCTGACTTCGGTCATTTTCACACTTGAGAACTTTGCGAGAACATTCGGACCCCTGAACTTGCTCTGACATTTCGGACCTTTTCTGCCTACCGCCTGTTCTGACAAGCCGACTGCACCGGACTTCCAGGACTTCATCAACCGTCACTCGTTCAGGTAACAGTTCTCTTACTCTTAATTTTCTTTTTATTTTTTGAAATGGCACCACGGAAGCACACGACACGACCTAAGTTAGTGATCAGCCGGTCACCGGGGACGGCTGAATCTAGGACTAGGAGTGCCGCCTGCCCTTTTCTGGACCCATCTTTGCCCTTTATACAAAGTCCGACTGTATCTGTGTCTATGCAGAACGTGATGGCCAGAACGAAACAGACTGCTATGATATCAAACTCAGACGGCTCCTCCCAAAGGGTGCTCCTTAGTGAAACATCTGACCAGGCGCCAGATGTAGAATTGAAACGAGGCGACTGCCAAGCCGACAGTTCTGAGAGAGGGGCCAAGGTGGTCCCTTCCCATCTTACCGTTGACATGTCTAATTTTCCTCCTGCCCCTTCTAAGGGAGAGGAGGCGGGCCCCTCTGGGAGAGGGGAGGAGTCGTCCTCTTCGGACTCGTCAGAGGACGAGTCCGAGTCCAGCTCTTCTGGCCACAGTTCTCCTGGCTCAGAAGAAAGACATAGCCGCCTACAAGAGGCGAGACTTTCTCATGCAGTTGAGAAGGGGGACAATTGGGCGGAGCCGTCCGCCTCTTACAGTGAGGAAAACGCCCCCTACTACTGCATGGTACCCCGGGGCCGGATCGCAACCATGCAAGACAACGTGGCGAGCTTTATTGCCAACCCACAGAATGGGCCCGGAATTTTTACTGTTCGTGCCGGATCCAGAAGACACTATCGTCTGGCCGGCTGGTACCAGCTATGGTGACGGCTGCTTTGGCTGCTATGTGGCGGCCATCAAAGCTGGACTGCGCTTCCCATTACATCCGGCTGTTCAGCGGATTTTAGATGGGTATGATCTGGGGTTATGGCAGTTAGCCCCCAACTCTTGGGTAAACGTACTCGGCTATGTGGCCGGGTGCGAAATGTACGGGGTGGAGCCAAGCTTTGAGGCTTTCGCCCACATGAACTATCTCAGCCGGACCCCTAAGTCGGGAGGTACCGGCTGGTATCAATTAATAAGCCATAGGGGTTACCTCATGATGAGAGGTAAGGCGAACAAATGGAAGGATTGGCGGAACACCTTCCTTATCATTGAGGGTTCAGACACGGAGCTGAACCAACGTTTTAACAAGTGGAATAGGGATCCGCCTCTTCTCGCAGGCGGCCGCAGCATGCCGCCTGTTCCCCCAAAGGCTAAAAGAGAGATCCTAGACAGAGGACTCTTCAAAGTAGAGACTAGGGTGAACTCTACTTCAGGGGTACGAGAGCAAGTACCCCTAAACTGCGTCCCGAGCTTCAAGTGGCTCTATGACGAGTACTTTTTGGCCGCCTGTGGCCTCAGCAGTCGGTGCTATAGAGGTAGCCGGCCTGACAAATACTCTGTTTTTTCACGCCTTGTTTACTTAGGATTTTTACTAACTTTGCTGTTTATTTCTTGCAGCTGACGCCATGAGTAAAATAACAGCATCCAAGACTGCGGCGGCCATGTTGCGGGCCTCGCTCATGAAACAGTCTTATGCCGACTCCCCCAACAAGGGGGCACCCTTGGTAAGCTTCGAAAACTCTTCCTCTTTTAGTTATCTTATGCATATACTAACTCTTTGTTTTCAGTCTGGCACTCCAAGGGCTTCTTCCTCGCAACAGCCGGACCCCAAGGCCCGAAGGACGACTGTTGCAAGCTCTCCTGGGTCTTCCAGGAAAACAGTGGCGGCTGAGAAGCAGCCGGCCACTTCTTCTAAAACCCCGGCGGGGCCGCCTAGAAGTAGGGACAATCACTTGTAAAAACTCACTTGCTTCCTTCTTGACTAGGTCTAACTTGTTTTTTCCTTTCGCTTAATGCAGCCGGCCCTCAGGGGCTTGACTTGGTTGAGGTAGCCAAGTCCATGGTTAAAGTAGTTCCTCCATCTGACAGGGAGGCGGTCAGGGGTGCCGGCACCCTTGACCTTGATGGGATTTCAGGGGTCCTTGCTGAGGTATACTTAGCATATTTTTGAGCTTTTGAGTTCCAGGACGCCTGTTATCTTTTTGTTTGGAAACTGACGCCTGTTTTTCTTTGTACTTAGGCCCTGCTCCGAGTCAACAGCCTTCGCAAGCCGATTGATCGGAAAAACAAAGAGGTAAAGGCCGCAAAAGCTATGGCCGCCTCCAGCTGTGATAAGGCAATGTTTCAAATTGCCCAAAATGAAGTACTGACCATTGATCTTCTTTATTATCAGGCGCAGGCTACCGCCGCTGTTCGGGCTCAGTTAGAGGCGGCCCAAAAGAAGGTTGACGAGCTGGAGGAGACCGTCACAAACCTTAAGGCCGAGCTGAAACCTCTTCGCCAAAAAATGCACTCTTACGAAGCCATGGAGAAATCTTTGGCCAACGTAAAAGAACGCCTGGTGAACCAAGAGCCGGTTGTGGCGCTTGTGCCACTTGGGGGTAAGGCATCAAAAGAGGATGCAGCTAAAGCCGAGTCCAGCAAGAAGAGTGCTGACCAGGCGGCAGCTGCTGATACTGAACTGCCCCCTTCTTAAGCTTTAAGTATTTTTTCCACGGCCTGCGTGCCGTTTGCTTTGTAATTACCCGGCCAGGGGGCCGGGGTTTTGAATATTCTGCTGGTCTTTAATGACCGGCTCATTTTTAATCAAATTTATTTTTGTTTTGGTTCAAATTTGTCTAAGTATTCCATATCTACTATCCCTTTGTTCACTAGACCGACTGTTGTGTATGGCCGAACGTTAAGACAGGTACAAATAGTAAGTATGCCGCCTATGCCCCTGGACGACTGGTGGTCTGTTTCCAGGGTAGATGATCAGTCGGCCATTTATTCAATCGGTATTCGAACTATTTATTCAATTGGTCTGACCAAGTAAATAGTATTTCCTAGTTGCCAAGGAATTAAGTAGGATAACAAGCGGCGGGTGCCGGTTGTTTCCCTTTATTGCCAATGTTGGCTTTTAACTCGTAATTTGTTAACCTAGAAAGAGTATTGGTTGAGAGCCCTTGTTTATTAAAAACAGGTGGACGACTCATACCTTTTAGGCTCCATACTAGTTTGAGTGACTATTAACCTAGGAGTTACTTAGTCTTCGTCACAATCTAGATTGAGTAGTAGAGGTACCAGGCGGCGTAGGCCGGCTAGACCCCTTGATTCGCCAATGTTTGTTGGCTATTAACTCAATAGGTTACCTAGTAGGAATAGGGGTTTGAGTGCCCTTGTTTGTTTGAAACAGGCGGACGACTCAAACTTTTTAGGTTTTATACCAAATTTGAAGGAGTGACTATGAGTTAACGTTGGGGTTACTCAGTCGCCGTCACTTTTGTTTGAGAAGTAGAGGTGCCAGGCGGCGTAGGCCGGCTAGACCCCTTGATTTGCCAATGTTTGTTGGCTATTAACTCAATAGGTACCCCCTGCATTTATCCCAAGTAATACAGGCGGTCATCTGACTCAGATGTCAACTGCTACCACTGGTTTGGTTAGTGATAGAGTTATCCTTGTCTCAAAAACGGCTACGTGGTTGCCCTTGGGGACAGTCGTATAGGTGCCGTGTAATTAGTTTATAGAACAATGTTCCACCCAAAAGGGAGCTGCTCTCTGCGACGAATTTCATCCGGAGGGATGCCGTCGGACGCCTGCTATGATGTTGGGACAAGTCGTATTAGTTTTGTAGATTTGATCAGTTGGCTTGGCGCCTGGTCTGATCATTCGGCCGGTGGCCTTGGTAAGTTCTTGGTGAACGTAGGTGCTAAGTAAAAGAAGGGTAGCCGCCTGTTAGGCACAGGGTCGGACAGGCCCTAATCTTTTTAGCTAAGTGTTGAGTAAAATACTCAATGGAGAGTAGCCGACTGTAAAGGAACAGACGGCATGCCCCTCTGAAGATAGAGTGCAAAACTCAATGGAGAGTAGCCGACTGTAAAGGTGCAGACGGCATGCCCCTCTGAATGATAGAGTGAAAAACTCAATGGAGAGTAGCCGACTGTAAAGGTACAGACGGCATGCCCCTCGTAATACAAAATTAAATAGTAAGTGCAAACTTTATTAAGTAGCTCTTTACTTTACATCTCTCAGAAGAAATATTTTTTAAGGTTATCTACATTCCAAGTTCGAGGCAACGGTTGTCCGTCTGGTGTTTCCAGACGGTAGGTACCGTCCCTGACTTCCTCATAGATTCGGTAGGGTCCTTCCCAGTTGGGAGTTAGTTTGCCAGACTCATTAGCCCTACCTACTGCTTCCATTTTTCTAAGTACAAAGTCCCCTACTTTGAGTGGACGCCTGTGTAGTTTTTTGTTGTATGATCTAGTCATTCTCAGGCGATAGATCTCATGGCGCAAAACAGCATTGCCCCTCTTTTCAGGAAGTGAGTCTAATGCCAGGCGCATGGCTTCCCAGTTTGCCTCTTCGTTATACAGCATTACTCGAAGAGTCGGCTCGTAGTGTTCTATTGGAAGAACAGCTTCTGCACCATAAGTTAGGAGGAATGGAGTTTCTCCAGTCGCCCCTTTTTCAGTCGTCCTAATGGCCCAGAGAACATGTGGTAGTTCATCCGCCCATAGGCCGCCTGCTCGTTCAATCTTTTTCTTGAGACCGTCTGAGATGATTTTATTAAAGGCTTCTACCTGGCCGTTTGCTTGTGGACGACCGACAGATGCAAAGTAATGTGCAATTCCTTGGTCTCCAAACCAGCTTTTGAGAACAGGCGTCTCAAATTGGGGACCATTATCAAAAACCATAGACATGGGAACCCCGAACCGAGTGATGACGTTTTTCCAAATGAATGAAATTACATCTTTCGTCTTGATTCCCTTTACAGCCTCCGCCTCTACCCATTTAGTGAAGTAGTCAACGGCAACAAGTATATACCTTCTGCCGCCTGTAGCAGGCGTATATGGACCCAGAATGTCCATGCCCCACTTAGCAAACGGTAGTGGGCTGTGAATGGTAGTGAGGTCAGTAGCCGGACGGTGAATTAATTTGCCAAACCTTTGGCACTTGTCACATTTTTTCACCATCTCCATTGCATCTGCTTCCAAAGTAGGCCAAAAGTAGCCCTGCCGCCTTGCCCTTTGAGCAAGCATCCTACCACCTATATGGGAAGCACAGAAACCAGAGTGAAGATCATCTAGTATCTCTCGTCCCTTTTCAGGAGTAACACACTTTAAGAAGGGTTGAAGGTACCCCCTCTTGTGAAGTTCTCCTTGTATCATCTCAAAACAAGAGGCTCGTTTTTTCAGTGTTGCCGCTTGTTGAGGATCATCCGGCAGTGTACCGTTTGTCAGATATGCCCTGATTGAATCCATCCAGGTTGAGCTTCTGTCTAGGATTCCAATAGGGTTTTCCTCGATGCTTCTCTTCTCCATTACTTCCCAAAAAACAGTTCGAGGAGTATCGGAGGAGGTGGATGATGCTAATTTTGACAGTGCATCTGCCTGGTTGTTTTCTGATCTCGGCACTTGGATCAGATGGAAATCCTCAAGGGAGCCGACTGCTTGTCGGACCGCCTGTAAATACTTGATCATGGCCGGATGGGTTGCTTCGTATTCGCCATTGTACTGACTCACTATCAATTGTGAATCTGAACAGGCGTCTATTTTTCTTGCCCCTGCCGCCTTGCACATGCGGATCCCGGCTAGTAAAGCTTCATATTCTGCCTCATTGTTTGAAGCCTGAAAACTGAAGCGTAGAGCATACTCGAACCTGTCGCCCTCTGGAGATTGACATACGACGCCTGCTCCACAACCATTTGAAGTAGAGCTTCCGTCCACATATACCTTCCAGACTTGGTCTGGAACTTGAGAGTCATGAGGACGAGTCATCTCTACAATAAAGTCAGCAAAGGCTTGCCCCTTCACTGCTTTTCTAGGCTCGAAGGTAACTTCGAGGCTCTGTATTTCTATGGCCCATTTGATCATTCGTCCTGATGACTCCATGATGGTAAGGGGCCGCTTGATTGGTTGGTCGGTATACACGACGACTGCATGTGCCAAAAAGTAGGGCTTCAATTTTTTTAACAGCCATGAAGAGTGCAAGACCAAATTTCTCCACTAGGGGATACCTCAACTCGGCTTTTTTCAGTACGTGACTGACAAAGTAGACCGGGAGCTGACAGCCGTCCCTTTCAGCAAGGAGCACAGCGCTTAACGCATGATCAGAAGACGGCCAGGTACATGTAGAGATCTTCTTTGGGCAAAGGGCTGACCAGCCTCGGCAAGGAATGCAAGTGAACCTTTAATTTCTGGAAGGCGGCCTCAGCATCCGGCCCCCATTCGAACCTTGCCTTTTTCTTAATTGCCTGGAAAAAGTATAGGCATTTGTCGCCTGATCGGCTTAGGAATCTCCCCAAGGCCGCCAGACAACCTGTTAACTTCTGAACCTCTCGGACGGTACGAGGCGACTGCATGTCAATGACCGCCTGTACCTTCTCAGGGTTCGCCTCTATTCCTCTCTGATTGATAAGGAATCCGAGAAATTTCCCAGACTCAACTCCAAATACACATTTCTTGGATTGAGCATGACATGGTGCCGCCTGAGTGTGGCGAAAGTTTCTCGGAGGTCCGCCAGATGATCTTTCTGAAGTTTAGTCTTGACAATCATATCATCAATATATGCCTCGACGTTCCTCCCAATCTGATCAAAGAACACTGTGTTTATCATTCGTTGGAAGGTAGCCGGGGCATTTTTAAGACCAAACGGCATGACCGTGTAACAGTATAATCCTGATCAGTGACGAAGGCCGTCTTCTCCTGATCTTTCTTCCATAAAGGAATTTGATGGAAACCAGAATAGGCGTCCATAAAACTCATCAAGGCATGGCCGGCTGTTGAGTCGACCAGGTTATCAATTTTAGGCAGAGGGTAACTGTCTTTGGGGCACGCCTTGTTCAAGTCTGTGTAGTCTACACACATTCGCCAGGTGCCATTCGGCTTTTTAACAAGCACCACATTTGCAACCCAGTCTGGGAAGTAACATTGTCGAATGAACCCTGCATCAAGTAATTTTTGACTTCGGCGGCTGCCGCCTGACCTCTTTCTTCACCATGGTTCCGCTTCTTTTGCTGTACCGGCTTCTTTTTCGGATCCACAGCGAGTTTATGTACTGCCAGATCAGGACTAATGCCTGGCATTTCATGGACTTCAAATGCAAAGATGTCCTTGTATTCTTTCAACAGGTTGTGAAAGTCGTCACCAAGGTTTTCTCAGAGCAGTCGTCCCAACTTTGACTGTTCGGTCAGGACGTGAGTCGTCTAAGATCAGGTCCGCATGCTCACCAGCCGGCTGAGGGCGGAACTCATCCGGCCGCTCCTCTGCCAATGATTGCTATTTTCTTGCTTTTCTTGCGGACTCTGTCTGGGACGCCTTTCTCTTTTTGTCGCCTGTTTCTTGAACAGGCGCACTCTCCTTGACATTGTCAAGGTCTGTTTTTTCTCCACTTGACCCAGTGGCCCATAACAGTGGGCTTGACATCCGAGAGATAGCACTCTCGGGCCATCCTCTGATCTCCCCTTAGGGAGCCGACTGTTCCATTATCCCTCTCAAACTTAAGCAGCATAAGAGACGGGATTATAACAGCCTTGGAATTATTCAGGGTTGGTCGACCCAGAATCATGTTGTAGGCCGAGAGTTCCTCTACTACTAGGAACCCGGACTACCATGTGTCGTCCTTCCCCTTTTCGCCCAGGCGAATGGTAAATCTACTCGTCCCAGTGGGTGGACGACTCCTCCTCCAAACCCTATTAAAGGTGGGAGGCCGGATGTATGCAGTCCGTCTGATATTTCAGTTTTGACAGACATTTGCTGCTGATGAGATCTGAGGAGCTCCCGGTATCTATGAGGATTCGGCCAACTCTCTGGTTGGCAACTTTACATTCAATAACGAGAGGGTCGTCATGCGGCCCCTTTACCCTCCTAGATCCTCTTCAGTGATGACAATCTCAGGGAATGTATATTTGGACGGCCGTTCTTGGTGAATGGAATTTACATCTAACAACGCTTATATTATCCTTATTGCCCCTAATAGTGGGGCCGCCTCTGAGAAGCCGCCTGCAATGGTGTAGACGACTGCATCATCTGTATCGAACTGTCGGCCTGTTGATTCTTTTTGGCCGACTGCTTTTTTGAGGAGTGTTCCCCGTAGATTTCTTGACATAAGTGTCAAGATCACCTTGCTCAGCCAAGCGGTCTAGGTACCGCATGAGACTGATGCAGTCATTGGTGTGATGACCAACGTCATCATGATAAGCACAGATTTTGTCTTGGTTCCGGTTGCTTGCAGAACCCTTCATGGGGAGCGGCTTCTCAATTGAGAACCGTCCCTTTATTTCTTTTAGGATAAACTGGTTATCCTTGTTAAACACATACTTTGGGGAGTATGGTTTGAATTCTTTTTTCTTTTTCTGAGCCGGCTGTTTAGAGGAATCAGCCGCCCAGACCTCTTTTCTTTTCTCATCTTTGTTGGACGACTGTTTCTGTCTCCCTCTCTTTGTCGAACCGTCTTCCCGTCCGACTGTTTTATCGTACACAGATCAGTCGCCTGTATATAGGCTTCTGCTTCAATCAAGGCCTCTTGAAGAGTCGCCACCCTTTTTCGAACTAAATCAAATTTGAAGGTAGACCCGTCTTTGAGACCTCTAAAAAAGTCAGTATAAGCTACCTCATCCGGTAACCTTGATCTGTATTCTCATCAGGTTGAACGCCTGATGTAAGAACGAAGCCCTCCTTCTCGCCCTGCTGAATTGTTCCCAAATCAAGGGTCGTTTTCTTCGCAGGGATGTTCATAGCGAAGTTGGAGGCAAATAAGTAAGCAAGCGTCCTGAAGCTGTTTACACAACCAGTCGGCAGGTTGCCGAACCATTGTTGTGCAATTCCCTTGAGAGTCGCTGGGAAACACTTGCACCAAGTGGGATCATCCAACCCTTGAAGGTACATCAGGTTGGTGAATGCCATCAGATGGTCTTCTGGGTTAGTAGTGCCGTCATAGGCGCCTACTAGAACATTTTTTACTTTGGCCGGCTGAGCGGCTTCAGTAATTTCCTTGGAGAAGGCCGACGGCTGTTCACCAAGTCTAAGCAGCCGTAGCTGCCAGTCCATAGGTTGGACGTTTTTTGCTGCAGGTCCACCAAATGGAGGTGGCTGCATAAAATACTGTTGTTGCGGCACAAATGGTAAGTTTGGTACCGCCTGGGCACTATGAAAGCCGGACTGACGGGAGGTGCCGCCTGACTGACTCTCATGGTACGACTGAGTATGCCTCATCGAGGCATTTCGCAAACTGTCTTGAAAATTTGAAGTAGAAGCCGACTCTGATAATCGGTCACTCTTCTTCTGCTCTAGCAGGAGCCGAGCATCTGTGAACGTTTGCTTTGACCCGTCCGCCTGAATATGACGAACCGGTTTCCTATTTCCCGTAGGATAACGGAGTTTTGTGAAATCAAGAGTAGGTGGTTCCCGCTTCTTGGATTTAGGATGAGGAGTCGCCTCTCGCCCTTGAACTGGCTTCCTCTTCAGTGAAGTGGAAGGTTTCTTGGCCGACTGCTCTTTGACTGAAGCAGGCGGTTTTTTGTTGATCAACTCTTGAATCTCTCCCTTGAAGTCCCTCATGAAGGTCATGAGTTCGTTCCTTGTGATGGGAGCAGACCCATCAGTCGGCTGTTGCCGAGCAAGCGGTGCGCCTGCTGGCTCGCTTCCTGTTTGAAGATGCTCCCGTTCC